>NC_062216.1:82103241-82703241 GCF_902686445.1 Sciurus carolinensis
AATTTTATGAAAAATCTATTTTATTTTTTCTGTAATAATAAACTAAGTAATGAATGCATATGGCAAAAAAAAATTAGTATTTATAATGAGAAGTAAGTCACCTGACCTAATCACTCTTCTCCTTTCCATTCTTCTGGGGTTGTCCCTTTCTTCTATTTATACTTTAAGGGCTTTGGAAGGCTGCTGCCATGAGTTGAAACAATATGCTTTTACTATTGTTTCTTGTTGTATGGGCTTAGAAATTATCTGACTGACTTCCTGCTATTAGATAGTGAGCTCTCTTGCAATACATTCCATCTTGTTTTCTCTCCTCTTCCATTATTAATGGTGTCCTTGCTATTCAGTGAAGAGTGAGCTCACTTGTAATACATTCCATCTTATCCTCTTTCCTCCTCCATTCTCAATGGTATCAGTCCTTCTACTGGTCATTTCCATAACTTCAAACACATTTCGTTTCTTACTCCTGTCCTCTCAGCAAGTTAGTGTATGCATACATAAAAGTTTTTCTCTCTCTTTCTCAAAAATCAACATGATTCATAATGATACCTCTGATCCCATTCAGTTTTACAGAGTTAATTCCATCACTCCCTCCTTGCTTATTTATAATTTATTTCTCTGACAATGATAAATCTGTTGCTTAGCTTATATCTAAAATATATTTACTTAATCAATTTTGTAATTTCAGAATTTCAAACCCATGCTTTTCTGTGGAACAAATATATCCATTATCCATTAGATTATAGTTTGTACTGTGCTTTTTTCTTTTTTCTTTTTCTTTTCTTTTCTCTCTCTCTCTTTTTTTTTTTTTTTTTTTTTTTTTTTTTTGATACCAGGGATTGAACACAATGGTGCTCTACCACCAGCCTTTTTAGTTTTTATTTTGAGACAGTTCTCACTAAGTTGCTGAGGCTGGCCTCAAGTTTGTGATTCTACTGCCTCAGCCTCCTGAGTTGCTGGGATTACAGGTGTGCACTACCCTGCCCAGCTTATACAGTGCTTTTTTTTTTTTTTAAAACCTTACAATATCCATTCAAAATATTGTTTTCCAGAGTTACTCATGTCAGCTTCTTTTTTCATCACTTTCTTCATATAATAAAGCTAGATTCATTTGCCTGAGTCTGCATTTCATCTTATGGTCCATCCACATCTGGTTGTTTTTTGCCTACAGCAAAAGTCTTCCTTTATGGTATATCTAGGATTTTGACAAAAGCATGGAGCCCTCTTTTTAACACCACAGTACCATAAGGAATAATTACATCACAAATTTTTGTTCTACTCCTTTGTAGCCAAACTTTAACACCATACAACTCTTAGAACACATTGACCTGGTTTCCATCCCTATAATTTTCCTTTTGCCAGAAAGTCATATAAATTAAATCTTGTAGTCTTGGGTCTGACTTCTTTCTTTTAGAAAATTGTGATTAAAACTGGGTACAGTGGTACAGGCATGTAACCCTCAGGAGACTGAAGCAGGAGGATCGCAAGTTTGAGGCCAACCTCAGCAATTTAGCAAGATCCTGTCTCAGAATTTTAAAAAAATGATAATAAAGAGCTGGGGATATAGCTCAGTGGTAGAGTATCCCTGGGTTCAATCCCCAGTATTGTCAGGGGAGGGTGGAGAAAATTGCACTTAAAAAGTCATCCTTTGTTTGTGTAGAACAATAGTTTGGTTTTTTTTTCTGATTGAAATACTTTTATTGATATACATAATCTTTTTTAATTAAAATATTTTTTATTTTTATAGACATTTTGATTCATTGTACACAAATGGGGTACAGCTTTTCATTTCTATGATTGTACACTATGTATATTCACACCATTCATGTAATCATACATATACATAGGGTAATACTGTTTGTTTAATTATACTGTTTTTCCATCCCCACTCCCTCACAACACTTTTTCCTCTACACCATCCAAAGTTCCTTCATTCTTTTTTTCCCCCCACAACCCCCCTCATTATATATTGTCATATACTTATCAGAGAAAATATTCAGTTTTTGGTTTTTTGGGTTTGGCCTATTTCACTTAGCATGATATTTTCCAACTTCATCCATTTACCAGCAAATGCCATAATTTTATTCTTCTTTTATGGCTGAGTAATATTCCATTGTATATACATACCACAGTTTCTTTATCCATTTGTCAATTGAAGGCTTCTAGGTTGATTCCACAATCTAGTATTGTGAATTGAGCTGCTATGAACAGTGATGTGGCTACATCACTGTAGTATGCTGATTTTAAGTCCTTTGGGTATAAACCAAGGAGTGGGATAGCTGGGTCAAATGGTGGTCCATTCCAAGCTTTCTGAGGAATCTCTATACTGCTTTCCAGAGTGGCTGCACCAATTCATAACTCCACCAGCAATGTATGAATGTGCCTTTTTCCCCACATCCATGCCAACAGTTATTATTGCTTGTGTTCTTGATAATAACCATTCTAATTGGAGTTAGATGAAATCTTAGGGTGGTTTTAATTTGCATTTCTCTAATTACTAGGGATGATGAGCACTTTTTCATATATTTGTTGATCACCTGTATATCTTCTTCTGTGAAGTGTCTGCCCATTTCCTTAGCCCATTTATTGATTGGGTTCTTCATATATTGGGTGTAAAATTTTTTAAGTTCTTTATAAACTTTGGAGATAAGTGCTCTGTCTAAAGTGTGTGTGGAAAAGATTTTCTCCCACTCTGTAGGCTTTCTTTTCACATTGTTGATTGTTTCCTGTGCTGAGAAAAATCTTTTTAGTTTGAATCTATCCCATTTATTGATTCTTGCTTTTATTTCTTGTGCTATGGGGGTCTTGTTAAGGAAGTCTGGTCCTAAGCCAATGTGATGGAGATTTGGGCCTACTTTTTCTTCTATTTGGTGAAGCATCTCAGGTCTAATTCCTAGATCCTTGATTCATTTTGAGTTGAGTTTTGTACAGGGTGCAAAACTGCACCCTGCATATGGATTTCCAGTTTTCCCAGCACCATTTGTTGAAGAGGCTATCTTTTCTCCATTGTAAGTTTTTGGCACCTTTGTCTAGTATGAGATAACTATACTTATGTGGTTATGTCTCTTCATCTTCTATCCTGTACCATTGATCTACCTATCTATTTTGGTGTCAATACCTTGCTGTTTTTCCTACTATTGCTCTGTAGTATAGTTTAAGGTCTGGTATTGTGATACCTCCTGCATCGCTCTTCCTGCCCAGGATTGCTTTGGCTATTCTGGGTCTTTTGTTCTTCCAGATGAATTTTATGATTGCTTTTTCTTTTTCTATGAGAAATGTCATAGGGATTTTATTTGGAATTGCGTTAAATCTGTATAGCACCTTTGGAAGTATGACCATTTTGATAATATTAATTCTGCCTATCCAAGAATATGGGAGATCTTTCCATCTTCTAAGGTCTTCCTCAATTTTTTTCTTCAGTGTTTTGTAGTTTTCATTGTAGAGATCTTTCACCTCTTTGGTTAGATTGATTCCCAGATATTGTATATTTTTTTGAGTCTATTGCGAATGGAGTTGTTTTCCTCATTTCCCTTTCAGATGTTTCATCACTTATGTATAAAAATGCTTTAGATTTATGTGTGCTGATTTTATATCCTGCTATTTTGCTGAATTCATTTATGAGGTCTAGAAGTTTTCTGGAGGAGTTTTTTTGGATCCTCTAAATAGAGAATCATGTCATCAGCAAATAGTGACAGCTTAAGTTCCTCTTTTCCTATTCGTATCCCTTTAATTTCTTTAGTCTGTCTAATTGCTCTGGTTAGTATTTCAAGTATGTTGAATAGAAGTGGTGAAAGAGGACATCCCTGTCTTGTTCCCGTTTTTAAAGGGAATGGTTTCAGTTTTTCTCCATTAAGAATGATGTTGGCTGTGGGCTTAGCGTAAATAGCCTTTACAATGTTCAGGTATGTTCCTACTATCCCTATTTTTTCTAGTGTTTTGAACATGAAAGGGTGTTGTATTTTATTGAACACTTTTTATGCATCAATTGAAATAACCATATGATTCTTAGCCTTAAGTCTATAGACATGATGGATTACATTTATTGATTTACGGATGTTGAACCCAAGTTGCATTCCCAGGATGAACCCCACTTGATCGTGGTGAACTATCTTCTTATGTTTTTGGATATGGTTTGCCAGTATTTTGATAAGGATCTTTGCATGTATATTCATCAAGGATATTGGTCTAAAATTTTCTTTCCTTGATGTGTCTTTGCCTGGTTTGGGTATGAGGGTGATATTAGCTTCATAGAATGGATTTGGTAGGGTTCCCTCCTTTTCTATTACGTGGAATACTTTGAGAAGTATTGGAATGAGTTGTTCTTTGTAGGTCTTGTAGAACTTGACTGGGAATCCGTCTGGTCCTGGGCTTTTCTTGGATGGTAGGCTTTTGATGGCTTCTTCTATTTCATTGCTTGATAATGATCTTCTTAAATTGTGTATGTCCTCCTGGTTCAGTTTGGGAGGAGCATATGTCTCTAGAAATTTGTCAATGTCTTTGGTATTTTCTATTTTGTTGGAATATAGATTTTTCAAAGTAGCTTCTCATTATGTTATGTATTTCAGTGGTGTTTGTCATGATATTTCCTTTTTTATCCATGAAGTTTAGTAATTTGAATTTTCTTTCTACTTCTCTTTGTTACTGTGGCTAAGAATTTGTCTCTTTTGTTTACTTTTTCAAAGAACTAACTTTTTGTTGTGTAAATTGAATTGTTTCTTTTGTTTCAATTTCATTGATTTCAGCTCTGATTTTAATTATTTCCTGTCTTCTACTACTTTGGTATTGTTCTGTTCTTCTTTTTCTAGGGCTTTGAGCTGTAATGTTAGGACATTTAGTTGTTGACTTTTTATTCTTTTCTTGAATGCGCTCCATACAATGAATTTTCCTCTTAGTACTGCTTTCATAGTGTCCCAGAGATTTTGATATGTTGTATCGTCATTCTTATTTACCTCTAAGAATTTTTTATCTCCTCCCTGATGTTTTCTGGTATCCATGCTTCATTCAATAGCATATTAGTCTCCAGGTGTTGGAGTAATTTCTGTTTTTTATTTGTCATTGATTTCTAATTTCATTCCATTATGATCCGATAAAACACAAGGTAGGATCTCTATTTTTTTGCATTTACTAAGGGTTGCTTTGTGGCATAACAAATGGTCTATATTTGAGAAGGTTCCATGTGCTGCTAAAAAAGAAAGTGAATTTGCTCGTTGATGGATGGAATATTCTATATACGTCTGCTAAGTCTAAGTTATTGATTGTGTTACTGAGTTCTATGGTTTCTTTGTTTAGTTTTTGTTTGGAAGATCTATCCAGCGGTGATAACGGTGTGTTAAAGTCACCCAGAATTATTGTGTTGTGGTCTATTTGATTCCTGGAATTGAGAAGGATTTGTTTGATGTACAGGGATGCACCATTGTTTGGGGCATAAATATTTGTGATCATTATGTCTTCCTGATTTATGGCTCCCTTAAGCAGTACGAAATGTCCTTCTTTATTCCTTCTGACTAACTTTGGCTTGAAGTCCACTTTATCAGAAATAAGAATGGAAACCCCCACTTTTTTACTGAGTCCATGTGCATGATAGGTTTTTTCCCATCCTTACACCTTTAGTCTGTGGATGTCTTTTTCTATGAGATGAGTCTCTTGAAGGCAGCATTATTGTTGTGTCTTTCTTTTTAATCCATTCTGCCAGTCTATGTCTTTTGATTGATGAGTTTAGGCCATTAATGTTCAGGGTTATTATTGAGACATGATTTGTATTCCCAGTCATTTGGGTTTATTTTTGGTTTTTAACTTGGCTTGGTTTCTCCTTTGAATATTTTTTTCTTTAAGGTTGTTCCTCCCTTTGCTGACCTCCATTGTTGTTTTTCATTTCCTCCTCATGGAATATTTTGTTGAGAATATTCTGTAGAGCAGGCTTTCTATTTGTAAATTCTCTTAACTTTTGTTTATCATGAAAAAATTTTATTTCATCTTCAAATCTTAAGGTTAGTTTTACTGGATATTGGATTCTTGGTTGGCAACCATGTTCTTTCAGAGCTTGAAATATGTTGTTCCAGGTCCTGCTAGCTTTTAAAGACTGGGCTGAGAAATCTGCTGATATCTGTAATTAGTTTCCCCCATATGTATTCTGATGCTTTTCCATCACAGCCTTCAAAATCCTGTCTTTATTTTGAATGTTAGGCATTTTCATTATAATGTGCCTTGGTGTGGATCAATTGTGATTTTGTGCATTTGGTGTTCTGTAATCCTCTGTATTTGATTTTTTCCATTTCATTCTTCAGGTTTGGGAAATTTTCTGATATTAGTTCATTGAATAGGTTGTTCCTTTGGTTTGTATCTCTGTGCCTTCCTCAATCCTGATAATTCTTAAATTTGGTCTTTTCATGATGTCCTATAGTTCTTGGAGATTCTGTTCATGATTTCTTACCATCTCCTCTGTTTGGGCAACTTTATTTTCAAGATTAACTATTTTTGTCTTCATTGTCTGAGGTTCTGTCTTTCAAGTGGTCTAGACTGTTGGTGATGCTTTCCATTGAGTTTTTAATTTGTTTTATTGTTTCCTTTATTTCAAGGATTTCTGTTTTTTTTTTTTTTTTTTTTTTAATCTCTATCTCTTTGTTGAAATAATCTTTTGCTTCCTGTAGATTGCTCTTTCAACTGCTTATTGATATGATCATTCATTGCCTGCATTTGCTCTCATTCTTTGCTTCATGAATCATTTTAATTTTGTATAATCTGAAGTCCTTTTCTGACATTTCTTCTACCATACTGTCACTGGATTCTATTAATATAGACTCTAGGTTTGTTTGGATCATTTTCTTCCCTTGTTTTTTCATGTTGTTCATGTATCTTCCCCTCTAGCAGTGCAGATGTGGGGTATTGCACTTTCCCCCCTATAGGTTTATAGTCACCCTATACATTTCCAAAACCTTTTCTTTAAGGGGAGATCAATATCAGCAATGCCCAGTTCAGACAGTATGCAACCCAAACCATATAGCCCCTATGAGGACATTAACAATATTGTCATAATAAACAGAATGAGTTCAATTATTATCTTCAGTATAACAAATAGATTTGCAATAAGGTTGCAGTTTCTAGTGGAGGACAAAGAGGATGTGGAGGGGTGTAGGATGTAGCTGTTAATGGGATAAGAATAGAATATATAGAAGTTCTAGATCATAGAAAGAGTGAGAGTGCGATCAAAAGAAGTTGGTTGTTAGCATGAGAAAAGGGAGAAAGAGACTCTGAGGAAACAGGTAAATGAAAGGAAAAGAGCAAGAAAAGTAAAGAAAAAAAAACTTAAAATTTTTCAATAAGGAGAAAAAAGAAAATCTACACTAAACAGTCATATAGTATTCAAACCTCTCAGTCTTCAGTAGCCTCATGTATGAAAGGTACCTGACGATGAGTTTCCAGTCTTCAACAGGCATCTCAGGATGGGATTTGCCCCACCTAAAGGTGGGAGATACGGCTTCTAGGATAATCCAAGATGGCCACTCTGGCTTCCAAATGTGTTGGCAAATGGGGAGCTGTAGCTTGGTGTGTGGGAGTGGTTGACTGGAGGTCCTGGAGGCAAGGTGTGGTTGGTCAGGCAGGGGTCCTGGAGTTGGGGTGTTGTCGGTCTGCTTGCAGGATCCTGGAGGCAGGGTACAGTCAGTTGATGTGAGGACCCCGGAGGCAGGGAGTGATCAGTCAGGCTGAGGGATCCTGGAAACGGGTCTCAGTCAATCTGTCCAGGGATCCTACAAGTCCTGGCTGTTGTCTCAAAATGGTGGCAGCCACGTGTAACCAAATCTGCAGGTACTGTGACAATGAACTTCCAGGCAACAGCAGGCAACTGGTGCTCCACTGGTGGTCTGTGATCAGTCTGCTGACTGCTGTCAGATGGTCGGGAGGTGAACCTCGGGTGGTGGGTGATGGGTAGGTGAAGGGCAGGCGATGGACAGGCAAAAGGCAGGCAAATAGCAGATGATAGACACCTGACAGTGAGCAATTTGCACTCAAAAAGTAGTTAATATGCTGGCAGACTGCAGGTGATGGCAGTAGACAAATGGGGTAAATAGCAGGGGATCAATAAGCTGCAAAAACTGCCTCATCAAGAAACAGATATCCTCTGCTTGAAACCGGAGTTACGGAGCAACAAGGAACGCAGCCTCCCTCTAGTCTGCCTTCTTGGATCTCTACCAATAGTTCATTTTTAATTAAGTAGTGTTCAATTGTATGGGTGTGCCATAATTCTTTTATCCATTTGTTGGATAAAAGACAACAAATGTGAATGCTGTGAAGACGAGGTTAAGAGAATAATTCCATAAAATAGGCCCACTGTGCTGACCCCCACATGTTTTCTTTTCCAAGATGCAATTTACCTGCAGCCCTGCCTGGTCTAAGTGGATAGGATATGTCACATTCCTCACAAATTACCAGTCTTCAAGGAAATTCAGGCAGGAAATGGTGTTGATAAGAGGAACCCAAATAATTTTGAAGAGACAGATTTTTGGGAACTTTTTCACAGACCAGATTCTGGAAGACAAGGATCGTTTCCTAACCATAAAACCTGAATAATGTTTAAGAATCCAATTAGAACTGGTCAGCATAGGCCAAGGTGACCTAGAGTTGTCATGGCAGTGGGGACTTGAAAGTCTGAGGCCACCCTGCTGTCAGTCAAAAGTCAAGAGGTGGACCTGGGCAGGACTCTCTGGAAACTTCTCTGGGATCTCCAATAAAACTGGAGTGGAGGAGAAGGCACATCGTCCTTCTCCTCTCCAAGAGGATTCACTCTGTCCCTTGACAGTGTCCCATTTCCCTTTTTCTATAAATTCATTCCTATTAATTACTCTGAGCAACACGTCTGAAATCTTTCAGACTTGATTACAAGAATTGGAGTTTGAAGCGAGGGATGGGAGGGTTTGTGCTGCCTCAGTTTCCTAGAAGGCCCCAGCTTTGTAACATGTTCACCTTTTGAAAAAAGTCTCAAAATTGTTTACAGTTTTGGCTCTTATGAATAAAGATGACATAAATATTCAAGAACATGAATGATATTTGTATAACCATTATTTCTAAGTCATTTGGTAATTAGATAGGAGTGGTATTATTGGGTCCTGTGGTAACTGTGTGTTTAACTTGATATTTTTTAATCCTGCCATACTACCATTTTAAAGTCCTGCCAACAATGTGTAAGAGCTCTCTATGCTCTGTATCCTTGTCAACACTTGATACTGTTAATTTCAGATCGTAGCTATTTGAGAAATGTGCATCGTTTTCTCATTGCGACTTTAATTATGTCCTACTACTGACAATGGTGTTGAATGTCTTTACCTAAGTCATTTTGCATTTATATATATCCTTTGGTGAAGCATCGAAATAAAAAGCTATGGTTTTCTGAGTCTGTGCTATCCAATAGTAAATCAAAATCAAAGAGGTAAACACACAAATAGTTTTAGAACAGATGTTTGTTTTACCTTTACATAATCTATTTCTTTGTATAGATCCAGGTTTCTATCTAGTATTCAATTCCTTCTGCCTAAAGATCATCATTTATGGCTGGGCACAGTGTTGCACGCCTGTAATCCCAGTGGTTTGGGAGGATTGAGAGTTCAGAGACAGCCTCAGCAATTGAGGCCCTGAGCAACCCAGTGAGACCTTGTCTCTAAATAAAATATAAAAAGGGCTGGGGATGTGGTTCAGTGGTTGAGCACCCCTGGGTTCAACCCCTGGAACCAAAAATAATCATCATGATCATCATCATCATGATCATCATCATCATCAACATTGGACATTTATTATACAGATCCACTGGCAATAAATTCTCACATTCTTTATTTGGGAAAGCTAATTTTTTTCTTCATTTTGAAATATATGTTTTGCTGGGCATAGAATTTCATTTTTTTCCTATCCTATCAGCATATTGAAGATGTTATTCCATTATCCTTTAAATATATATATATATGTACATATATATGTATATATGTGTGTGTGTATGTGTGTGTGTGTATGTATATATCTTTTTTTTTTTTTCCTTTTGAGACAGGGTTTTACTAAGTTGCTCAGGCAGGCCTCAAACTTGAAATTCTCCTGCCTCAGAGTAGCTGGGATCACAGGTATGCACCATCATACCCAGAGATTCTCAATATTTATTCTTCATATACAATGTGTCTTTTTTGTAACCCTCTGACTGCTTTCATAATTTTTTCTTTTCTTCTTTGTTTATCCCCCAGCAGTCAAATATATATGCTTGATTGTGGTTTTGTGTACTTATCCTGCCTGGTGTTCTCTGAGATTCTTGGGTCTGTGGTTTGGCATCATTACATTTGGCAAATTATCAGCCATTATTTCTTCAAATATTTCTCCTGCATTGTTGTCTTCTGGGATTCTGACTGCATACATGTGACACCTTTTGATATTGTCCCCCAGCTCACAGCAGCCTTGCTTGGTTTTATTCACTTCTTTATCTCTTGTTAGTTTGTCTAATTTCTTTAGTCTTATCTTCATGTGTGTTGATCCTTTTATTAACTGTGTGAAGTCTGCTAGTAAGCCTATTAAAGTTATCCTTCATCTCTGTTAGTATGATTTTATTTGTAGGAATTTTATTTGATTTTTTCCTATTGTTTTCAATTCTATGCTAAAACTGCCCATTTGAGCATGCAAAATGTCCACTTTTTCCCTTATAGCATTTATAACATATAGCATTCCTTGTCAGTTAATAACATTCATGTTATATAACATTCATGTTATATCTGTGTCTGGTTTATCTTTTAAGTGTGTCAATAGGGCTGGGGTTGTAGCTCAGTGGTAGAGCACTTGCCTCACACGTGTGAGGCACTGGGTTTGATCCTCAGCACCACATAAAAATAAATAAATAAAGATATTGTGTCCATGTACAACTAAAAAAATTTAAAAAAAGAGTGTAAATAGATCTTCTTACATTCTCACTGAATCCATAGTTTTCTTTTCCTTCCCCGAAAAGGAGTGTTTCCCAGTTTGGGGGCATTCTGGAGCAGAACTGTCCAATAATTAGTCATGACTGGTGATATGTGACATCAAGCAATTTTAATGACTAGTCTGAATTAAGTGTAAAATATACACTGCTTTTAAAGACTTAACAAAAAAGAATGAAAATATCTAATTAATGATTCCATATGGATTTCATACTGAGGTGACAATATTTTAAACACACTGGTTTAATGAAATACATTATTAGAATAATTTTAATTTTACTTTTTAAAAATGTGACTATTAACTTTTGAATTACATATGTGTAAGAAGACCTGAACAAATGGTGAGAAGTATCATGCTCATGAACTGAATGACTTAGCATAGAGATGTCAATTCTCTCCACCTTGATATATTGGTTGGATACAAATGATATCAATCTCCTAGCAATTTTTATTATAGCTAGAGACAAACTTATTCTAAAAATTCATATAGAAAGAAAAAGAAAGTATAGTAGCTAAACATTTTTGAAAAGGAAGAATAAAATGGGAGGAAGCATTTGACCTAATTTTAAGATTTAGTATAGAGCAACAAGTAATAAAAATTTTGTGGCACTAGAGAAGAGATAGACACATAAGTCAATGGCATTAAGTGGAAAGCCCAAAAGTATCATCAGTGTGTGGCCAACTGATTGTGATGAAGTTTCAAAACTGATTCTGCGGATTTGTTAGATATCGGGAAATACCATGCCTGGTTTCCCTTCTTTTTCTGTTGTAAGGTTCTGCCAGTCTGGAGTCCCTAACCAGTCTGCCTTCCTCTTTCTACCTTTTTGAAGTTTTCCATGTTTGTTTCTACATTTTATCATGGGTCTGTAGTTGTACTTAGAGTGGAAGACAGGGGAGAAATCAATCTACATCATCTCATCTGGATCAGAAATCTTCTACGTGTTATTTTTTCATCTTTCTGTAAATTTATTAGTTTTTCAGAGTAGAAAGATAAGAAATGATTCACATTATATTCCAATGGACTACACCCAATGACTTCACTGAACGGTTAATATAATTCATAGCTGAGCCCTTTAAAATACAGTATCTCTGTTGCTATGGTGATCACAGCCTTCTCACTCCTCCTTCCTTTGCTTTATGCTGGCATCTCCTTCCAGTAGAATGTTATGTTGTAGACCTCGAAATGATATGTCAGTGTAGTTTCTATTTTCTATGTACTTCTGAGTTTTCAAAATATTTATACAGTCATTAACCTTTGCTTGCCTAAGACCTGGTCACCTTAATCCAGAGATCAACAGACAAATCTTTCAGAATAATTATATTCTTTGAAGCATTTATTTTATTTTATTTTTTTGAGGTCTGAGGAAGTAATAGCTGATCTGAGATTCCTCTCTTGTCTTGTTCTCAAGGTCAGTTTTTGAACAGGTGTGCATCATATTTTATAGTTGAAATTTTTAAGCATTTTTTTGTTGTTTTTTTTGTTATTTCCCTTGTTTTTCCAAGTATTACAAGGAAGGAGAATAGGACAATCTATTTTTCTCATTTTGTTTCCAGGTCAGTGATTCTTTTAGCTCTTGCAGGACAGAAATCAAACACTGTTAACAAAGAGAGGGTTGATGAGAATTACTTACTGCACTGGTTAACATAGCAAGATGGCGACCCCACAGGCAAAGTAGCAAGGAAATGAGGGCTAAACAGCATATAAATGTTCTGGGGTTAGAAATAATATATTCATAACCTATGTTGCAATTTCTCTTTGTGCCTGTGATAATTTACACACAAAATATGTCTAAAATTGTGTTAGTAGTAACATGCTCAGGTGTCCAAACTGGAAGAAGCAAAGCATATGCCTTCTAAGAGCATAGCAAAAGCAAGGATTTTTACTTTAATGACGGTCTTGCAAGAGCAGGTGTCTAGGGAAGCAGGTACCTTCATATTGGGTACAACCAGCATTCTGTCCCCTAAAGCTCAAGATCCTTCCCCTGTATCCTCATTGACTGAGTACTATGGGGTGTACAGTTTTCTCAAATGAATGTTCCTAGTTTTACTGTCTCATATTGGGTTAAGAAATATATCTTTAGTTGCCTCTACCTTCCTTTGTTCTCTTGGGGTGGGAGGAAGTTCACTGGGATTGAGTGTCTTTAGATTGAGTGCCTTTTGGCAGAAACACAGTTTATTTCTGTTGGTCAGGTTGGTTCCCTTCCTTCACAGTCAAGGGGCTGTGAAGTTTTATACTCTGTGTTAACTGCTTATAACTTTTCATTCTCTTCTCCCCTCCAACTGTCTTTCTTACATACCAAGTTATTTTATATTTAAAGCTAAATATTGTATTTTGAAGATGCACAGCCTATCTTTCAGCATGTAAATGTGTTTCAATGAGGGTCTCTCAGTTACTTTTGGGTAAGTGGTTGTGGTTGTAGTCAGATCTGCTTAGGCAGATTCCATGCTTTCTCTTCTTTTTTCTTCAACAATAGCTGTAGTTGGGGAAGGTCCTTCTACCATGTATCTTAAGCATAGAGCATGCCATCCTTTTTTAATTTTTTTTAAGCAGTCACCAACTTAAACTTTAACCCTCAATATATACTCTTTATTAATTGTTTTAATACTGGATTACTGGTATTAAACAAGTGAAACACATGTCTAATTGATTTTAAAGTCAGACCTTGTATGTTTCTAAAAATAGCATACATAACTGAATGTATGAAGATTGTAGTACTCATGCCTTCCTCTTGAATTTATTTCTTGTATTTACAGAGTCCTTCTTTTCTTCTTCTTTTTTGCAATTTTCTTTTTTTAGTATTTTTTGAAAGATGGGAAGCCTTCTTTTTATATGTTTATATTTATTTATTTATCTATGTGTTTAATTTTATGTGGTGCCGAGGATCAAACGTAGGGCCTCATACCTGCTAGGAAAGTGCTCTTACCATTGTGCTACAGCCCCAGCCCTACTCTTCTTTCAGGTACAGCTTATGCATGGTAAACTTTCTGAGCTCTTGCATATGTGAAGAGAATTCTTGATTAAAAACTATTTCTTCAGAAATATTAAGCTATAGATCAATTTTCTTTTAACATCTTATATTCTTGCTGAAACATCTAGTGCCAATCTAATTCTTGTTGCTTTGTAATATTTTTCTTTGTCTAGAAGCCATTAGGATGCTCTATACTTTCCCCATAGGTACCTATGTGTGAGTCTCTTTTATTTTTAAATTCACCTCTAGGTGATGTATTTTTTTTCCACTTCTGAGCATTTTTATCTGTTGTCTATTCCTTTTGTTTATAATCTCTGCTTTCCTTCTTAGCGCTCCAGTATTCAACACTGAAACACACTGAAACATTCTGATCTACTTACATATCTTATAACTTTAACACACACACACACACACACACACACACACGTAGTGCCTGGTTTAATGAAGGGATTACATTTTGAAAAACATCAGGTGCTTAGAGATTATTACTTTTTTAGAAAAGAGCAGTGTAGGGATTGGACCCCTGGGTGCCATTCTTGGGTCACTGACATTACCTATATCACGTGACCACATTGCTAAATGGAAAACCCAAGTCAAGGCCTCTGTTTAAAGGTTAAAAATCCTCTTACGTGTAGCAGGTGACACTTCCCTGCCAGGTTTTTACCCTTAAGCAACAGTTAGCTTTGTCATGCTTCATTGAGGGGGCATTTAGTTTTCAGCAAGCAGAAGATAATATTTGGTACATTCCAGCAAAACAGGTAGAAACACATATCCAGACTCAGGAACTTTAAACTTTTATTCTTTTCTAACATCTAGCATATTTTCTGCAAAAATTATGAGATAAGGTGTTTAAATGGAGATAAGATATCTAAAATGTAGTTGGGACAGTTTTTAAAAAGTCAGTAAACAAAACAATAAAACAAAAATGAAATACATGAAATAAGAACAAAATCTTAAGTTTTAGACAGTATATTTCTTCCTCCTCTTTTCCAGGTGGACACTCCCTGGAACAACTGTTGGGATAGGTCCAGAGAAAAATGCAGTGATTTCCCTGAGAACACACATCTGATTCATGGAAGAAAGTCTATGCTCCAGTCAGGGCAGCCAAGCTAAGTATTTTTCTGTGTCATCGAGGTCTCAGGAAAATTCAGGACTCAAGACACTTGAGGCTGCTACCTATGTACAGCTGGATTTGGTGTGTGTAAGTCCTTACACTTTCATTGGGTCTAAAAATAGGTGTGCTCCTGGTCCGTGGTGTTCAGTTGCAAGTATTCCAGAGTGCCTTTCTTATAGCTGGCTACCCGTGTTGGTTTTCGGCTCTTTATCCCTGCAGCCTGCCTTTTCTGTAAAGAGTTGACAATCATGTCTGAAAATTCTGCTTGCAAACGCTGTTGATTCTCCCTGGAAAGAGGGTGGGGAGAGAAAAATAGAAATTCTTAGCAATTCACAGAGAATATCCCCTAGCTCCAGAATCATCAGTTCAGTTCCCCAATCACACAGTGAACGTCTATTCTGTGTCAGATGTAGAAAGTTCAAAGAATGCAGAATGATCCTTACCTGTGATGAGCTTAAAGGACTGCCGTCCCTGCCATGTTTAGTTATAGAATAAGCAGAATATATTTTGTAGCAGGCAGGATATATTCTATTCTATAGCAGGCAGGATATTCTACTTCAATTTCAAAATGTATCAACATGCTGCTAGAATTTGGAGGCATGGTCAGAGGATCTAGGTTTCTATATGCCACCGTATGCTACTGAGGAAGGGGAGAAAGACCAAGGATGCCACCCAACCCTCAGAATTCATTGGTCCCACATATACCTGAGAATATGGATATCGTTTGGGGAGGGTTCAAGATGGTATAAGGCTTTAAGAATGGACTTGGGGCACTGCTAGTAAGGAACCAGGTTTCCTGTGCCCTGGAGAAGACCTGGGTTGTTTTAGCTTCTCTAGCCGTGTGCCATCCAGGCCTCTGCAAGACAGGGATTCTCTGCTCTAGCCATAGCCATGGCAACAACCACATGTCTGATCGCTGCAATGTCTGCCAATATGCGACTGAACGGCAACTCGAATCACCTTTTGGAGAACTGATTTCCCTGCTAGTTAGACCTGGCGCTTTGGCTTTCTCATCTCAGGGAGAACACACACTCCAAGTGAAGATGCAGAACCGTGGTTGTGGGGTTGGGGAAGTCCTGTTTTCATCAGGTGACTCAGCAGAAAAATGAGAAGGGAGGAGAAATGCTGAGAGGTTCGTGTCTCCAGCATGCTGTACTTTTGTAAGAGCCAGACATGCATGAAGTGAGCTCCAAACTGCCTTCTGTTCTTTCAAGCAATTTTGGAACACAGCATTAGCTTTGCCATGCCTCATGGCAGGGACATCTAGTCAGTTTTTCAGCAAGCATGAAATGATGGTTGGCACATTTCAGGAAAATGGTGGAATAGGGAGAAACACCTACCCAGACTGAAGAAACTTTTAATTTTTATTCTTATCTAATATAAGATTTTTTGCAAAAAAATTATGAGCTAAGTATATATTAATGGGGATAGGTATTTAAAATATAATTGGGACAGTTAGAAAAAAAAAAAAACCCTCTCATTTGTACAGAAGGAAAAAGAGCCAGTAAACAAAAGACAACAGAAACTAAATACATGAAGTAAGAACAAAATCTCAAGTTTTGGAGAATATATACCTTCCTCCTCTTTTCCAGGTGGACACTCCCTGGAGCAACTGTTGGGATAAGTCCAAAGTAAAATGCAGTGATTTCCCTGAGAACACACATCTGGTTCATGGAAGAAAGTCTGTTCTCCAGCCAAGGCAGCCAAGCTAAGTATTTTTCTGTGTCATTGAGGTCTCAGGAAAATTCAGGCCTCAGGACATTCAATTCTAGCAGCTGGAGAAGGGAGGGTTCTCATGTGTATAGTCCC
This sequence comes from Sciurus carolinensis, assembly GCF_902686445.1. Taxonomy (NCBI): domain Eukaryota; kingdom Metazoa; phylum Chordata; class Mammalia; order Rodentia; family Sciuridae; genus Sciurus; species Sciurus carolinensis. The sequence continues at coordinate 82,120,068 of NC_062216.1, forward strand.
TGCCTCATACTCAACACGTCATTGCCACTTGCAAGGCACTTACCAACTTAAATGACTATAGGGAGCAAACTTATAAGGCCAAGACCTCCAACTCCCCTGCCTCTCTTGCCACACCCAGAAACTTACACAGTCGGTGGGGTTGGCAGGTTGTATTTCTGGTCCTTCATCCCAGTCAGCCAGTAGGTAGTCTCTGTCCCTCTTCCCTAAGGAGACAGAAGAGGTGGGTTCCATGGAGGCCAATGAGACAGTAAAGCTCTAGCCTACTGTGCTACAGGGATCTGTTTCCAAGAGACATCTCACCTCCACATTTCTCCTCAGTGCCTATATTTAAGCACATAGCATGTGCCTTTATGATTGGCATTATCTCTAAACAAATTTTTATTTCCAAATGCCTTTAAAAAAATCAGTCTCTCATTCACCAGATAGGTGTTTTTTTTCCCCCATAAGATATTTCAAAATATCACCATAGGAACATTTCAATAACTCTAATTTAAAAAGAAAGAAAATTCATCTGTAATTCTGTTGTACCAACAAATCCAACCAGTTTTCATTGTCTACATTTTCTTTCTTTTCATTTTTATTTTATTATCTTATTTTATTTTATCATTTTATTTTTGTGCTACTTGGGATTGACCCAGTGGTGCTCTACCCCTGATTTCTAGCCATTTTAATTTTTATTTTGAGATAGGGTCTCACTAAATTGCTGGGGTGGCCCTTGAACTTGAAATCTCAGGTCTGAGGCTCGCAAGTAGGTGGGATTACAAGTATATGCCACCATGCCCAGCAGTCTACATTTTTCTTTTAGCCCCTTTTGTAACAAAGTTTTGTTACAAGACTTTTGCTACTTTCCCTCCATTAAGTGTGTAAATTATAAATACATATGCATCATAATAAGCACTCCTTAAGTGACATTTGTTTGGCTCTGGGGGTTATGAAATGAACATAACCTTATCAGAAACTCTTTTTAAGCTTATGCTTGAAAAGGAGATCGGATGGATGTGTGTGTGTGTGTGTGTGTGTGTGTGTGTGTGTGTATGTTCACTTTTAAAAATAGTGGCTTGTTGACTATGTTTTGACTACAGTAATCTATAAATCACTTCTGATTTAGAGGAATGCTCTCGTGTAGAAAATGTACTATTTGTGGGCTGGAGATGTAGCTAAGGGGCAGAGCACTTGCCAAGCATTTGCAAGGTCATGGGTTCAATCCTCCACACCACAAAAAAATGTAAAATGTATTTATAGAGGGCTCAAAAACTAGTCATGTTAGAACACTTTTGCATACAAGGAGGCTCTTCTAAGTGAAGCCCGAAGGTCAGGGCATTATGGAGTCAGAAAACTGTTGATAACTGGCTTTAGACCAGTTGTGAAAAGATTGTAACTTTCAAAGAGCAGACTGAGAGGCAGTTCAGTTGGTGGCTTTGGAGGGCAGCTGTTTTTGATGTGAGGAACAGCATGGGGAATCCAGAGCTATAATTCTCAAAGTTCAGTGTGATCACAAACATTTGGAATATTTGTTAAGTAAGATTTCTGATCTACACCATGGAGTCTCAGTAGGCCTGGTGGGTATTAAAGTCAGAGGTAATGGCCCGTACTTTGCAATCTGCTGGGCCAGAGTTTCAGAATAAATTCTTGTGTTTGGAGGAATAACTGGGACAGACCTTGTATGTATGTGTGGGAAATTGCGGTGTTATACAGCATATTGGTCATAGTTTAAAATACCTAAGGGCCTTTGGAGCAAAGGAAAGTTCTGAGTTCATATAGTTTGATGGAGGTTTCTCCTACAGGGATGGTGGAAGAACACTGTGGGACATATAGAAAAGAATTCTTCATCCTGTGCTTCTTGACTTTCTTGACCAAGACTTACAGTAGATGACCTACATGTATGTGACAGATTCTTCTGTGTATTACCTCTGTGGATCCCTTACCTTTAAGTATGTCTCTCCTCTCACTTCATACAGGAACTGACATTCGGTTCTCTTCAAGGTGGCTATGGTAGAGCCACTCATGTGAATCCTCAAGGCTGGAAATGTGAAAGAGACCATGAAAAGCTCATCCATTTTGACAGCTATGATATGGCCACATTTATTTCCCCTTGATTCATGCTACAACAATACCTGAAGCAAATATCCTAAATTAAGGAGAAATGAATATGGCTTTTTAAATGAAAGCATCCTTTAAAATAACATGTGAGCTGGGCACCTGTAATCCCAGTAGCTCGGGAACCTGAGGCAAGGAGGATCATAAATTCAAAGCCAGCCTTAGAAACTTAGTGAGGCCCTAAGCAGCTAGTCAGACCCTGTCTCAAAATAAAATATAAAAAGGGATGGGGGTGTGGCTTAAGTGTCCCTGGGTTCAATCTCTGGTACCAATAAATAAGATAAGAAATATTATCACACAAGGGAAGAAAGAGGGTCTGGCACTGAATTTTAGGATCCTGAGTGATGGAACTCCTTGATTTTTGTTCACTGATCCTCACTCTGGCTCAGGGTGGTAGCCTCTAGGACCTGGTTTTGGATCAGACTTTCAGTGCCAAGCTTAGATCTTAGAATTTGCTTTGGGTTCCTGTGTAAAAATTCCAGTTAATAGCTAAAGTGCTGGTGGGAAGATGAAAATCCAGGGACTTGGTTGTCTCAAATTTTCTTCTTCTGGAACACAGTTATCCTTCCAAAAAACAAGCAGTGAGGCACTCCCTGTTCCATTGCTGTCTACCGTCTTTCTCGCTATGGTGCCTAACAGCCTCGCCACAAACAGCATCATCCAGGAATGATGATGCTGTAGGAAGAATGACAGCAAGCCCAAACTGTACGCCTACCAGGGGCTGCAGCATTGCTAAAAGCTTAACATACATCATTCGGATTTCTCCCAGCAAGGCTGGGATCTCATTCTCAATTTATATCTTCATCTTTCAATCTTTCTAGAAAGATTGGAAAAATTTCCCTCCAACTTACTCTGATAGTGATTAGAAAAGTTATGATTTTAACCCAAGTCTGTCTGATGTTCATCTTATTCTTTTATTTATACTATAATTTTTCCACCATATACTAGTATCAGATTGTGAATAGACAACCAAACTACTATCCTGCCTCCTGTTTTGGTCCGCTCTTACCTCATCCACCAATGCTTTTTTCCTCTACTGTATATTTCCATTAGTATCGCTACCTCCAGTATTATTGAGCAACTACTGCATGCAGCACCCTGTGCCTTTATCTTGCCAGGTGAATGCAATTTATATCTTTGTATATAACAAACACCAAGACTCTTTTCTTTACTAAAATGAGTTCCTAGAAAACCCAGATAAAAGGGAAATGGGAATTTGAAGTAGTGTGTATAGTCCACAGCTAGTCTGTTGGATTTTTTAAAGCTTACATAGATCTATGCTAAATTTCATGAGTAGTCCAGGTAGAGCATGGTTGAATTAATTGAAGATAAATGAAAAATATAGAAAGTTAAAAACTGAGCAATAATGGGAGAATAAGATAATTATCAGTAAATGACAACAAACGCAAATATAGCAAGGATTGGATTGAGACCGGCTCACTTTCTGCTGATGTAAGTAAAGGATCATTCTCCATCTCCTGAGTAATTTGTGTCTGCGTATTATGCATGCAATCCCACAATTTCCCTCCTCTGCAAGAAAGCATCTTTGTCCTCTAAAAAAAACAATCTCTCTTCTTACGGAGGCCAGTGGATTCCATCCTAGAGGCCGTGTTGACAGTGTCTCCGAATAGGCAATAACGAGGCATCTTGATTCCAACAACTCCAGCGGCACAAGGACCTGAAATGAAGGACAGGAAGCTGGAGGTGGAGGCAATAGAAACTGCAGAGTGGAGTTGAGATGAGTGAGCCTCTTCTCCTGGTCATGATGCCAAACACTTCATGGCATGGGAAAAATGGCAGAGCATGTGATGTGAGTGGTGATTTTCGTTTTAAATGGATGCAAGGACATGCTTTCAGAAAATATTCTGCTCTGCAAACAAGTTTTACATTTGCACAGAACAAGAAGGCATCCAGAGATTCAGGTCACAAAAGCGAGAAGTCTTTCTTAATGTTTTAAGTAGAACACCCTCAGGAAGGGTGAAGGTGGATCCCATCGCTTGCTTACTGGGCCAAACCACCCAACCCTGCACCCTGGTCTGCTGGAGGGCACGGCAGACTTAGTGGTTCAATGGCCCAAGTTTGTTTTTATTTTTATTTTAGGGTGGCATTTCTGGGATTGGAGGTATGGTAATGGTAATGACTTTCCCTAAGCATTTCAAAGACATGTGAATACCACTGGATGGGGGAAGCCTGTGGCACAAGGACACTCTAACAAGCAGAACAAAAGCCAAGGCAAGACTGTGTTGTTGCATATTAATCATGTGTTTATGTGAGAGGCCTAAAAGCAAGGAGTTAAAGATTTTAGAAGCTAAAGATTAACTCGAAAACTGCAAAGCTGGATGTTTGGTAGAGGTAATCATTAATTTTCTAGTTGACAGTTTTTTTTGATCTATTTAAGTTTCTTTATAGATCTATGCTACACTGTTTATAAACACTAAAAAAAAGAAAAAAAAAAAAAAAAGGAAAAACAATCCTTAAAATACTGGATCCTCCCCCAGAGTCCTGAGCCTTTCACAAAACAAAAATTGATTGAAAAAAAATAACAAAAAACGTACAGCAGGAAAGGTTCAGCAGAAGCAGTTTTTGATCAGATCTGAGTTCCCCGGCCACACCAGGCTGTGCATGACTGGTAGGTCTATTTGCAAGGGACTCCTTACTTTAACAATAGAGTGATAAGGATGCAGAGGGCCTGCAGTAGAAAAATTCCTTATTCTTTCTTATTCTCAATAATTAATACTTAACTTTGCAACTCTTCAAATTCCTGAGCCTAACCCCTCCAGGCATATGTGTCTAATAGCCACTCTCATGCCAGCCCAGTGCAGTAGTCCCCTGGTGGTTAGCTTAGACATTGAGCAGGTTACAGGGGGTAAGGCCTCCATTCTCCCTAATGTCAATAAATCAGTCCTGCTGCTATCCCTTCCTCCAGGTCTGGCGATATGTGATGGGGCTAAAAGGAGATAGTACACTCACTACCTGTGTGGTCTGGCAGATGCCTAGGAGTTCTCTCTTATAAATATGGAAACGTGACATTTGGCTCTGGACATGATTGGGGAAACCGCAGCTATATTCCTGGCTGTCAAAGATTTGGCAGCAGTTTTTAACTTCTATTTACTGTCACTTTGAGAAACTCATCAACTCATAATCAACAAATATTTACTGTCAGGCCTATTCACTGGAGGACTTTAGTAAATGTAGTTGTCTGAACCTTGCCACAAAGCCTAGTGGGATCTTTTACGTTTTCTTTAATCTGGTTCTTCTATAAGCCTTGGAAGAGCAATGCCAAGAAATTATAGAGTTGTGATTTAACCTGAGGGAAAACTGTCATCATAATTACCATTTCAATAATGGAGTGAGTTGACTTGGAAAACTATGAGTTTTCAAGGAGTCCTGGGGTTATTCTACATGTGGCCATACTACTTGGAACCTATAAAACAATTGTGCCTTGCAAGGATTCAGCCAGATGACTTTTGAGTTCCCTCTCCAACTATGTTTGTCTATACCTGTAACTCATCTTCTCAAATCATTATGTTCAAGGTTATTAAATAAAACTAAATTTGACCTGAGGCTGCCTCCTACCTGGTGTGCCTATGGATCAACTAAAACCTAGTTACAAACTGAAGGTCTAATTTAGAAAGATACTTTTGTAACAAATAGCTAAGTCCCAGCTAATTACAGCAGCTGAGAGTCAGCCAGTCACAGGCTGCCAACTGATCCTATCATGCCTATCATGGCAAACATGGAGATAGAACCAGTCAAGTGGTTTCTGTACCTCACTTTTACTTTTGTCTATGGAGACTACCTGCCCACATTACCCATTGGAACTCTCTAAACCTCTGGTTCTGACAGTCATGGTTTGTCAAATGTTCCTTCTCAATTAAGTTCTGTTGAATTTACCTAAATTGTTTCTTTTGAGAAGGCTATGAAATTTTCATGGTCTTTGAAGTGACCTACATAATTTCTGTATGGCTGCAGTGGAGGGGGTATTTTTGAAATTTGATAGTTATTTTTTCCCCTATAGATAATCTAATCTACTTGGATACTATTATATTTAATGGGAAAATATACAGAAGTTGAGAGTGAGAAGAAAGAGGAATAGGGAGGAGATAAGTAGTTATGGGGACTTAAATGGGAAGTCCAGAGCTTCTTATTTTCATATGTGTTGGTGTTTATCCATCCAGGAGTGTAAAGTGCTATCAAAGGTGTCCTTTCAGGCACTCTCTAGAGACTGGGTCTAAGCATGTCAGGATGTGTAATGGTATATTTGACCCACAGAATTCAACAGTAAACCTCTTGTGAAAATCAACCATGCTTGAGACCCCTCTATTCTTTCTGATATAGTGGGTTTACAGAAGTACAAATGGTCTCTACTTGCTAATATGCTTATTTCCATACCAGAGTGAACTCCAATGCGAATCCATACTGGGAGGCCTGGAAGATGCTCCAGTTCAAAGGTCCCTATGAAGCTTAGGATGTCCAAGGCCATTTTGGAAATGTCTATTGCGTGCCGATTGCCATTTCTCTTAGGCAAACCACTAGCCACCACGTAGGCATCACCAATGGTTTCCACCTGTGGAAATACTTTCTCATCAGTGGCTCTGCTCTTTCGAAAGGTACAGATTTTAAACAGAAGTAGTTAATCCCAACAAATACAAAAGGTTTTGGGGGAACTCAGTATCAGACATAGTCTTACACACTTTTTCTGGGGCCAGTTCAAGGCCAGTTCTATGCTGATTTCTTCAGAGTTTTTACAGTCTAGTTAAATAGATGATAAAACAGACAAAGGATTTTTCACCATTTAAAAGTGTTTCATAATTATATAAATTATACAGATGTGGTGACAACTCTTAAAATGTTTAAATAATCTGATTGGGTTTAAGTCATTTTAGGAATACCCTTTAGTTTCCAGAAAAGTACTCTTTAGTTGTCTTTATCATTTTCTACATACCATTTGACCAAAAATAATTATAGTTTCCTCTAAGTTATAAGACATATTCTATTTATTAAAACTCTGGTGCTTCTCTGCTTCATTTTCACTCAACCTAAATACCATTCATTTTTTGGAGGTGATTTGAGAGTATGACATTTTCTCTAAATTTAGTATCCAAAATTCATTCCTGCAAAATTTGCTTCTTTGGTGCTATTTTTTAAATTGTAATTTTGATATGTCCCCCTTCCAATTCTTATACTTCTCTTTCCTTTTAGCTAAGTTTCAACCATCAATTCATTAGAAGTTAAATTAGAGAGGACAAGAGAAATAACAGGAACAGCCACATCTGTTGCCCTTGATCTGTTCAACTGTGAGGTGAAGCAGTTACCTTGTAGACGTCATGGTGATCCACAATTTGGTCAAAACTCTTATAGATGTCATTAAGCATGTCCACTACTTCCATGGGAGTGCTGTATTTGCAGATAGTAGTGAAACCTACAATGTCACTGAAGTAGATTGTAACTTCCTCAAATAGTTCTGGCTCCACAATGCCTTTTTCCTTCAGAGACTTTACCACTAACCTAGATGAAGAAGGGAAAAAAAGTCTTCAACTTCAGTAAATTCTTCTTGTCTAACATAAACATTTAAGATAGTAGTAATTGTTTATTAGGAACTTAAGAATTCTAGATTTCTGGTGAATAAGTATCTAGGAAGCAAAGTTAGGTTGCATACATTGTATACATAAACACATCACACACACACACACACACATACACACACACACACTTGTACACAACACATCATATGTATTAGAACCCAACTGAATCTATGCAGGCTCAGCATTAACTTAGTATTTGATTATTAACCCTAAAACACATACATACATCATAATCTTAATACCTAACCTTAAGGCATATTAATCCTTGTCCACTTTTTACTTCTGTGTTGATAATCAGTTTATTGCAAATACAGCTCTCATCCAGAAGCAGAGATGGCAAGTGTCTCTGATGCAAGAGCCTGACTCACCATGGGTTACCATCTGACTCTGTCATCAAAGCTGATAGCTTTGTTTCCCAGACATATTTAACATGGTGTTGTTTAATATCATTATGAAGGAATAATGCTTTTTAAATTAATTTTGGTATATTCTAGACCAAAGTTCATTTGATTTATTTTGAACTGGGTTTGAGTCAATCATCATGTAAACAAGTTAAAACCATGGTAAAGCAGCAGAAGTCAAGAGAAACAACTTAAAATAGCTTTGAAGAAACATTACCCACAGTATATCAGACCAAGAATTGAAAGAGAAGAACTACAAGAATGGACTCCATACTTCCTTCATATACCCAGTTGCCTTTCCATTGAGAAGAAGGGATGGGGGACGACATGAGGTGAATGCTGTTTGTCTGATCTTGGGATCACTTTGGAGTGAACCCAAGTAAAGAACCACTAGAATTAGAACCTGGAAGCTGGGAGGTGCCACGGAAGTCATTGAAAATAAATCCCTTATTTTTATAGATGAGAAAGTGAAAACCTGAAAACAAAGTATGAATTTCATACAATCCCACTTAAGGACAGAGTTGGTATTAGAACGTGGCAACATTTTGTCCTTCGTTCTTATTATTGTACCACATTCTTCAACCACTCAGTCCTTGGATATTTACGGAGAGTGGGAAGATTTGGGGGTGTGCTGATTGTATAGTAAAGGAAGGAAGCCCAGTTCTCTGCCAGAAAACAAATTATAATCACCATAAACATTTGCAGCACTCATATGGAGAACCTCCAATGCACTGAGGAAAGCCTTTTTAATTGGTGCAGTGACACAACTTGGGACCTTTGAAAAACACCCCTTTGTGTGGCTGGTCAGGCTCTCAGAGGTACTTCTGGGGTGGTTATTTGGGGCATGCTAGATATAAAGGCAGAGCATTTTGGAGGTTACATAGATAAAATGATTACATAAAAATTTCTGCCATTGTTGCCCTTCATTCTGCTGCTTATAAAAAAATCATGAGCTTGGAAAACAGTGTTACCCAGAAAAAGAAACTACCATTGGTAGAAAAATAAAGGAAAGGATGTAACTTGTCATGGGCAGTTTTGATAACAGGGTGTTGTTGGTGTAATTAGTATACAGGCTAGGTGTCTTGGAAGGGCTTCCTACAAGAATCAAAACATCTACTCTGTTTCAAAACCCCAAGGGGTACTATTCAAATAAGTGTTTAAATGATATTTGGTTCCTACATACAGTCCTAAATTTATTTACCTTTTTGCTCTAAATATTCTTCGTGCAATTGTTCATGCGTGATTTAATTTTACTTTTCAAATATGAAGAATTTTTTGCTGCAGTCATGGTGTACTATAGCTACGGAAGAGATGCTGCATGATTTTGGCAATCTGATGAAAACATCTACCATCTAGTGGTCAAAGTGGCAATACTGAACCAAGGCTAGGAAAAAAAGCTGAGGTGGTCAGTCAGCTGTTCCAAACCATTTGGTTGACATTATTGGTTAAAACCGCAGATGCTAAAACCCTGGAAAGGCAGCCATATAGACAGGATGTTGTTTTGTCAACTAGGCATTAAAGGCCAGGCAAGGAATTATGCATTATATAACTACCTTTTATAAAGCTCTCACAGAAACTGCCATCCTGCAATGAGCGTAGAAGGTTCTATCCCCTAGCCAGGGTACTATTCCTAGGCTTTTCCTAGGTGTTCTGAGGGTTGGTGAGTTCCTTATTAGGCTCTCTTCAGGTCCAGAGGCTGGACTGAGTGTGCATGTGACTCCCACCTCTTCATTCCACACTCAGACTTTTAAAATATATGCTATTTCTTTATAGAGAAAAATAGCTAAATTGATCTTGAAACCTTTCCTTTACCTATGTAGAGCTGATATTCTAAACGAAGCAAGTGCTCAAATTAAATAATGAGTAATACAGAAAAGTCATAGTTATCAAATGATAATAACCACCACGAATGTTCCAGTCATTATACTCATTACATCTATCTTGTGCATGATCTCGGGGAACTCTTGAGCCACCCTGGAATGTAGATGGGAGACTGGGGTTTAGAGCATTTGGGCACCTTGCCCAAGATTGCTCATCAACAGTGGTTGGTGGAACCATGTGTTGAAATCAGGCCCAGCTGACCTCAGCCTTCATGATTTTACCTAAAACTGGACTGGCTCATTCATCCTTCATCTGATGGAACAGTTGGTACACCTGAACGTGAAGAGAATGCTACTTCTCACCGAAGCACAGTGATGGTTCAAACCTATTTCCTCACTCTTCACATTTCAATTCCCTGCTTATCTTAACATTCTTCAGTTATTACCCGAGTGTCAACACTTAGGAAACTTTAAGCTATTTGGGAATTTGATTCTTCAGTCATGGCTGTCATACGGGCTCACAAGACAGAGGTCAGTCTAGAGATGCCTCCACGGTGAGACATCCGATGCATTTCCCCTGCCTGCTGTACCACAGCCCGCTCCTAGTTAATGTGAGTTGGATTCTACTTGTGGTCAGAAGAAAGCAAAGACACTAAGAGTGCCCGCAAGTGTCCTGCAGTTTCTATATTCTGCAGGCAAATTTTCATTTCCATTTTGCAACTGAGAGATTAGGCAACCCGTCTAATGTTGTAGACTTAATAAAAGTGGCAAAGAGGTGTTGACATCCAGGTTGGTCTAACTGCACAGTCCATGCTACTCCTGCGTCACCATGCAGCTGCTAGAAAGTATTCTCTATCTTTTAGGCATTTAGAGAACAAATCACTACAGGGCCTTAGCATGGTACATGCATTTCAAACCCTACAATCTGTCGAAAAATATGCAAAAGGAAACAAACCTGTATAGATGTGGGAAAACCAAAGAAAAGCAACAGCCATGCTAGTCAGATAGGCTGCCGGTTTCAGCTGCAGGCCGGAAGCCTGACTGTGGAATCGCAGAACCGCATTAGCAGGAGGGCTGCTTACCTGGGGAGCAGCATGAAGTTTAGTCTGTCTGCCCTGTCCCTCTCTGCCTTGTACAGCTGTGTCCTTTCCTCTACCAGGTGTTCCAGGTTCCGAGAGTACAGCTGCAGACGTCGAATCAAGGTGTCCATATAAGTTTCATTTTTTTGGTCATGAAAAAGGCTGTAGGTAGCAGTAAATAAAGAGAGCTTACCCATTATTAAGAAAACACACTCAGTAAAACATTGGAAAAATACATTGAACAGGAAATTTAAACAAAGAAAAATAAAAAGGGCCAACAACAACAAATTTAACCTGAGGAGAAATTAAAGAAATAGAAAAAAAAAATAAGATCATGAATGTATTTAAAGTTATCTACAAAGAAAGTCACAGAATTTTTGCTGGGCATGGTGGCACACACCTATAATCCTAGTAGCTTAGGAGGCTGAGGCAGGAGGATGGCAAGTTCAAAGCCAACCTCAGCACTGGCGAGGTGCTGAGCAACTCAGTAAGACCCTGTCTCTAATAAAATACAAAACAGGGCTGGGTATGTGGCTCACTGGTCAAGTGCCCCTGAGTTCAATCCCTGGTACCCCACTCCCCCCCCCAAAAAAAGCCACAGAATTCTTTATAGTAGCAAACACTGGAAAATAACCTAAATGTATAACAAAAACATAGTCCCAATAGTATGTGCAAGGGAATATTAATGTACCATAAAATAGAAATTAGAACAAAGACAACATAAAGAAGCTCCCTTTATCATTAAGTAAGAAAAGTCAGTTCATAAAATAGTAATAATCATAATCCCAATTTTACTGGAAAACAGTGCTATTTACTCTCTTGCCTACTTATTCCTCTTTTCTAAAGTTGTAATAATACACAATTTATAATAAAGGAAAACCATTTTTAAAATGGCCTAGAAGTGATAAATGGAAGCCTAAGAGAAAGACCAGGAAAGTCGAAACCAAGCCACATAATATCTCCTCAGGAAAATAGTCCAACTGTGGATTATGTTGTTAGACCAAGAAGGCACAGATGAGAGGCCAGCTTTGTGTGACATTGGGACGCGTGATGCCCGGTGTAGAATTCAAGGAAGGGAGATGTTGAGTTCTCATGGTGTCGTGTATCAGGGGTCATACTCATAACACAGGAAGCCACCAGGAAGGGTGCTGAATGAATCACAGTCACTCGATCACTACAAAATGACAAGCACAGGCCACTGCTTCTGCTCTCAGGAGCACATGGCCTACATCATGATCCCCTGGGGTGAGGAAGGATGCTTGTTGAAAAGCCAATATATTTCTGAGTCCTACTCCAGACCTCTGGGATTAAAACTGATAGACTTGCAATTAAGAAGCAGAATTTTTTTTTAACAAGCTCTCAAGGGATTCGTCCTTGCCCCACTAGAGGCAAGCTGGGTGGAAATGGGTGAGGGAGCAGGTGTAAGGGACAAAGAGGGATTGTTTTACTTCACCATTAATTGATTCAATTAAAATAGTTTTCCCAGTCTTGACTGCATATTTTAATCACCTGGGGAGCTATTAACATTCTTGATGCCAGCCTGCACCCCAGACCAATTACATCAGACTCTCTGCGTCAGGACCCAGAACTGCATCAGCAGTTCTGAAAGCTACTCAAGTGACTCCAATGTGCAGCCAAATTTGAGAAGCACCACATCAAGGCTACAATCAGGTGCCCAGTTGTCTTCATGAGTCTACCTGTCATCTGTCATTGTACGATCTCAATTGCTCCTAGTAACAGGCCTGTGAAGGAGTGAAAAAGTGGCAAGAATTAAATCCCTTATTACTTCCTGCTCCATTCCAACAGCTGACAGCTTAGTTCTACCAACCAAGGACCACATTCTCATTAACTTCACTGCACTTCATCTCCAGCCCTGGGCTTTTAGCCTCCTTAATTATCTGAATCTTTTGACTTAATGAGAACTGCAGAAAGTTAGAGCTGGAAGGAATTGAAGAAATTATCTTGTCCAATCCAATTTTACTAACAAGACAACTGACACCCTGTGAGGGTGAGCATTTTGCTCCATATCCCTTTGCAAGCTACTATCGGATCCTAGTGTGGAAACTGGATCTCTTCACTCTTCTCTCGGTGTTCTTTTTCTCATGGGCAATGTATTAGCTGAAAACATGGGACATCTAGAATTCAGTCTCACTGGATAATTGTGTGCTACTGTTTTTTCTTTGATGATCAATTGTACCTGATTTATAAGACAAAATCTTAAGTACCTAGGACCAGAACGACTGATTTTAACGTCTTACGAAACTTACTGATCTTAAGAATTATCAGGAGACTTTACAGATTCTCAAGACCTAAGTCCTAATTACCTGCAGAAGGATCTGGAACTATATTTTTAACAGAAAACTTTATGATCAGAATTTAATTTTCAACCAATTTATCTGGCATTTTTAACTTCTCAAGTGATTGTGTCCTTGAGAAAATGACCTGTTAGTCTTCATATCATTTTAATGTTTATGCGACTGGTGTTGTTTGCAGTCTGGGATTTTTCACTGGAACAGGCATACTCATTCTTGGGTGCCACTGAATGTCAGTTGTCACTGAAAAACCCAAAATTTGTGAAAAGTAAAAATTTCATGTGTACCCAAATATCTTGGCCAGTGTGTTTTCAATTTTCTTGAAATCTGGTCTCTTTTCTGGATCTTCCTCCCAACAGTTTTTTACAAGTAAATACACCTGGAAGAAGGAAGCAGGGATGAATTAGTTCAGAGGATGGTAAATTCAGACAAGGTAGCCTTGTAACCTTTTCTCCTCTTTGATGGGGATAATTAAAGAAGAAATATTTCCCCCTCCCCCCAAAAACTAAACAAAACAAACAAAACAAACCTCAACTCCTCATCCTTTATGAGGATAAAGTTTTCTGCATTTTTCATCTCAGGTGTTACCACTTAAACTACCTTACCCAGTAGTTCCTGTGGGTGAAATTAACGAAAAAATGTGATACCAGTTTGGATGAGGCTGGGTTGATTTGGAAGAGACTAAATGCTTTACGGTGGTTTGCAAGGTTTGTGCTGGGGAGGGCAAAAATCAGTGGGACTTGATGAGTAAGTAACTCTTAACTGAGAATAAAAGCTGGACTGTCACTGGTTCTCCATTGCAGCTAGCAGGATCACCTAGGGAGCAGGTATAATATTTCTTACACCCAGACCCCAAGGGCTTTGGATATAATTGTAAGATAAACAATGAATAATTCACTAAAATAAGTATGTCCCAAGTTTTACATAGGCAAAGGACAGTAATATATTTTTTTAAAGTTCCCCATGTAATCCTAATGCACAGGTGCCCTGGAGTAGCAATGTACAGAAAGGAGAGGTGAGGAAGAAAAGGGGGGCAGGAGGGAGCCCATGGAACCTTCATGAAAAAGAGAGGTGAAGAACCTTTTTTAAAAATAGTTTTTTTTTTTTTTTTTTTTTTTTTTTAAAAACAGGCTTATAAACGGACAACACTAAACCCCTGTCCTTGTGCGTTGCCTGTGATTTCCCTGGGAAACAACTAAAGCCCTGGTGTAGCCTCTGGCTGTCTGTATTCACCACAAGGTGATGTTTTTGCTTGGTAAATGGCCTACCAACTAACTTATAGCAGATTGGATAGAAGCAACTAGTCAGTCTGGCCCAGCACCACAGAACGAAATCCTGAGTGCTTTTTTGGCATTGTTGAGTGTTCAGACCTGTATTCCATCGGAACCAGCTACTCAATATGAAATCTCATTCCTTATTTCCAATTTTAGAACCATCCATCTATACACAAATGAATTGAGAAAGAAAATGCTTTGGTGAAAAAGATTTTAATCTGAATATACTGTTGACCCTCTGTATCCATATTGGTGGGTTCTGCTACTGCTCAAATATCTTGGCCAGTGTGTTTTCAATTTTTTTGAAATCTGGTATCTTTTCTGAATTTTCCAGAAAGAATTCAACCAATAGCAGATTTAAAAAAAAAAAAAAAAGAAAGAAAAAGAAAGAAAGAAAAGAAAAGAAAAACCAATAGCAGATTAAAAAGAAAAAATCAGGTCTGTACTGAACACATACAGATTTTTTTCCTCATCTCTAGTCCTAAGCAATACAGAATAAGAAATATTTACATATTTCTTTACAGCGCTTACACTGTATTAGGTATCATAAGTAACTTGGAGATGATTTTAAATACCTGAGAAGATATGTATGGCTCTTTGAAATGCTATGCCATTTTATTTGAGGGACTTGAGCAGACAAGGAATGAATTCCTTGCAGATCCTGAAGATGACTATTCTCAGGTTAGAACGTTTGAGAAGGGGTGGGTGATGAGTGGGGAGGAATCCTCAGGTGTAGAAAAGGAGTGGAAAAGAAGGAATAAGGAGGAGACAGGAAAAGGAATAGCTGTATCTCAGAACCCTGGGCTACTACATGTCTGTACCCTTGAAGAGGAGCAGAGGAAGAGAGGTAAGAATGGCTCATTTTTCCTGGGTGGATTCTAGTTGGAAAACTCCTTTGGCATGCACTTGTAAATGGAAGGACAATGTTTCTGCTTTTATTCCACAAGGAACAAAAAGTATATGTGTGTGCTAAGCACCATAAAGATTTTAAAAATACTATCTTTTGTATTAAAGCTCAAATAAAATTCTAAAAAAAAAGTAGAATTTTTATCCCTTGCGGTAAAGGCTTTTCTGGAGGATTGTTAAATAAATAAATAAATAAATAAGCAAATACAGAGTGAAAACTCCATTTCCTCCAGGGGAAGAGTGAAAGTACATTTGTTTAAGTTTTTCTAGATATTGGAATATTTCTTTTTAAATCATTATAATAGTACTCTACAAATAAATAATATGTATATATTTATAAGCCTAATAAGGATATCACATTGACATCTGGTTCCTTTAGATGACAAAAATTGAGAATGCGATGTGTGCTTTAGGATCCAGCTCTTTTCTGATTTGGGGGAGGAGGATGGCATATGGAGTTTCTAATCCTTAGAACCTGTGAGCATTACCTTCTGTAGTCCACCCTTCCCTGCAGGGGATAATTTCAAGACTCTCAGTGAATGACTAAGATCCTGGAGAGCACTAAACCCTGTACATACATACCCTGATAAAGCTTAATTTATAAATTAGGCATAGTAAGAAAATAACAACAATAACTATAAAACAATTATAATAATATACTGGAATAAAATTGCCAGCATCATCACCCTTGCACTTGGGGGCCATTATTAAGCAAAATAAGGATTACTTGAAAACAAGCACTTGATAATACCTCAACAGTCAATCTGATAACCTCGATGGCTACTGAATAAAAGATGGGAGGTATAGTATATGTAAGCATGGATGTGTAAGCAAAGGAATGATCGATATCTCAGGTAACAGAGTAAGATGGCACAAGATCTCGTCACACTACTCAGAACAATGTGCAATTTAAAATTTATGAATTATCTCTGGAATTTTCTGTATAGTAGTTTCAGACTATAATTGACCATGGATAACTGAAACCACAAAAAGCAAAACTGCAGGTAAGGGAACTATTATATTTGGGAAAAGAGTCTTTGCAGATGCAGTTAAGTTAAAAATCTTGAGATGGGGCGATTATGCTGGATTTGGATGGGTCCAAACGCAGTCACATGTGTCTTAATAGGAAGAAGACAGAGGGAAAACAGGAGAAGAGGAGAGAATTTGACTAAGCGGCAGAGCTTGGAGTGTGGGCCCACAAGCCAAGGAATGTCAATAGTCACCAGAAGCTTCTGGAAAAGACAAGGAATGAATTATCCCCTTACAGCCTCTGGAGGGAGTGCAGCCTTGCCAGCAACTTGAGTTTAGAACTGTAACTGAGTAAGTTTTTGTCGCTTTCACCACCACATTTGTGGTAAATTTCTAGAGCAGGTCAAAGAGATGAATACAGGTCAGATATACTCACTTCCAGCTCTTTTTCCTCTGCTGTTTCCAGGAATAGATCTGGGCGGAAGGGTTTCATTCCATTGGAATTTTCCACTCTGAAAATCTTCTCTGATTGGATGAAAATAATCAAGTTACAAGAAAGAATATAGCGTGAAGAAGTGCTACAAGGCCTAGATTCACAATCAATAGATAGATGTTGAATGAATAAGCAATGAAGGAGGTTTATCCCTAAAGAGGTTAGCTTAGGGTTAAAAGTTCTAACCCTTGAAAACTCCACCACTGTCAGTGTCCAATACTCTGACCCCACCCTCCCTAAATACCTTAGTCATCTTATGTCCCAAGATAGTTAAGGTGAGCACATAATAAATGCTTGATGAAGATTGAATGTTTAGAAAATAGTAAAAAATTGCATGCTATTCTGACTCATGGATTTGTACTCACTACAGTGATGATGATTCACCTTTTGATTAAAAATAAAGTAATTTGTGTGTGTAAAAAAATAAATTGGATGAATGGAATGAAACATTTTCCTCTGAGAGGATGGGACAAAAACTGTCGGTCTTCTCAGTGAAAACTGAAATATTTGTGTTGTCTTGCTAGAGTGATCAGCTCAGGTGTTAAACAGACCTATTCTCTTTTGGAATCAGAAGCAAAGGGGGAAATTGTAAGGGAAGATTCTTTAACAACAACACTAACAGCAATGACACCTGGCAGTGCACATTATTTTATGCTTTTCAGAGCACTCTAACTCTTAATCCTTCCAATATTCTTGTAAAATGTGTCGTACAGATGAGGAGTTACTACTTGTGATATGGTCACAAGGAGATTAGGGCCTCACTGAGCCAAGAATACAGGTTGGCTGGCTCCCAGCAGGGGCAGACCAAAGGGTTCTGAGGTACCTTTCTGGTCCCGGCAGCTCAAGGTGTAGAAGGTTTCTCTCCGCAGGATGATCTCCTGTGCAATGATTCCAAAGCTGTACACATCTCCCTTCTGAGAGATATTGGCTTGGCGGAGGTGCTCTGGAGCTGTCCATAGGTCTGTGCATTCAGACATTGAGGTTGCAAAGTTGGTGGGGTGAGCAGCCTCTGGGTCTCCAAACTGCTTTTGCTTTTTAAGTTCTACACCATCCACCCAGAATACAGTAGGTTTCAGAATGATGTGGTCCCAAAATTTAAGGAGTTTATGCTCATGGTAGTGATATGAGGTAGAATACACACTTAGCTTTTAAGCTGACTTTGAAAAGTCAGAATTTGGGTGAGGTTATAAGGCAACGTGTTCTCCAAACCAGATAGGATCATAGTCCTGAAAACCCTCGAGGTCTACCCAGAACAGGGACTTGTGTGTAGTAAGTGCTCAGTAAATATGTTGACTGAGTGCAATAGAATATGAGAAACTGGGGGATTTAATAACTTATGGAACATATGGAATGAATTTTTGAAAGCTTTTATAAACAAATAAGAATTTTTTTATTTTTATTTATTTATTTATTTATTTATTCATTCATTCATTCATTTATTTATTTTTGGTACCAGGGATTGGACCCAGGGGCACCTAACCACTAAACCACATCCTGAGCCCTTTTTTAATACTTTATTTAGAGGCAGGGTCTCCCTGAGTTGCATAGAGCCTTGAACTCGAGAGTCTCCTGCCTCAGCTTCCTGAGCTGCTGGGGTTACAGGTGTGAGTCACTGTGCCTGGTTTATTATATATATATTTTAAATATGTACTTACTAAAAGAAGATAAAGACAGCACCTTTAAATAGAGACCATTATTGATATTTTCCAGGCATAAGATACTGGCAGCCTCCAAGCCAGATCATGCCCACAGAGGCAGTTACTTTAGTTCCCACAGTATTCTCAAAAAATATGATGTACATAACTTACTCACATTTTATTATGTCCCTACCACTCTAATGCTTTACATGTAGTCCATTTCATACGGATAAAATGCTCATGCCTTACCACCTGTGTTCTGTACTTCCATTACATATCTTATTTAGCAATGACAGAAGTGTAGAATTCATTCATTTTTCTTCAGCACCCCCTGGAAAATTTTTGGGATCACCTCATTTCTCATAAATGTTTTAAGATTTTGATATTCAGTGGTTTTAATAAACAATGTATAGATTCATGTTGCTAGGCACAGTGACATGTTTATGATGAGGCACATTTTCCTCATTTGGTTCTCCAACCAAAGTTATATC
The DNA here is from genome assembly GCF_902686445.1 of Sciurus carolinensis. Classification (NCBI taxonomy): domain Eukaryota; kingdom Metazoa; phylum Chordata; class Mammalia; order Rodentia; family Sciuridae; genus Sciurus; species Sciurus carolinensis. The sequence continues at coordinate 82,139,132 of NC_062216.1, forward strand.
ACCTTTTTGAATTACTGTCTTATGAATGTTTGTGACTTGTGATTCAGGCACAGTGGGTCCTAAAGGTTTGAGGTTGTTGAAAAGTATGTAATCTAAGGCTGCAACTTTAGCCATCTGATGAAGGAGATTCGCTCCATTACCTGGTGAGTCATGTTTGGCACACAGGATCCCTTCAACAAGAATTTATTGGATTGAGTCCAATATCATATTATACTTGACATGACTGTGGAAGCTGGGGCAGAACTGTAACTTTTATTAAGCAAAAACTAAAGGATTTCTAAATAGAATTAGACCCAGAGTTTAGTTTTTGGATTTAGTAGTAATTTTAAGCAACAGAGTGCTAGATTTCTAAGGCTGCTTCACTATGATATAAAGAAAGGATAAATATTTAACATGAGAGGCCCTTCACACTCTACAAATCAAGTTACCTTGATTCTGAAAATGGTAAGAATATGTTTCATTGAGTTTTTTTCCTTTGCTTTATTACCACAGATGAATAAAAGATGTGTAAATTTGAAAATGCTTTGTATTCTGTCTTCTAGGGAAATCTTGTAGCCTGAGTCTCAATTCTGATTTCTTTAAAAGAAGAGGGTTAAACCAGATGATTTCTAAGGGCTCTGCCCGAGCTAAACTTCTGTATCATTTCATCCTGTTCTGCTTTCACAAGTCAATAATTTCTTCATGATCTCTCACTGGTACCAGGGGACACTCAGCTGAACCTTGAGGATAAGGTCCATGAAGGACATTCGGTTAACTTAGATGGAGAAAGAGCCAGAATGCTGCCTCTGATTGCTCCAAGTATGTTTTCTGATGAATATCATTATTTTCTAAGCACTTCATCTGGGCTTCCGGAAATAACAAAAAATTTAATAAGAAGAAAGAAAAAGAAACGCCAAATGGGAAGCGAGTGTAAATTTCATTACAGACCTTTCTTTGGAAGTAAAATGGAATTGCAGCCAAAATCGGTGATCTTCACCACCATTCGACTGTCCACTACGCAGTTGGTGGATTTCAGACGACCATGCACTTCTATTTTACTGGAGTGCAGATATGACATCCCCTGCAATTTTCAGACGACAGGACAACGAAGAGATGAGACACACTTCAGCTGCTTGATTATTTTAAAGGAAGAAGTGACATTTTGACACTATTTCAGCATACAGATAGCTACACTGTCAGATTTTAAATTTAGTGCCATTACTTTTACTTTATAAGTTTTGTTAAAGAATTAATATTTTCCCATATATTGTATATCATTTTGAAGCCTATTTAGGTAACAGAGTAGATAATAGAGTAAAAGACAATTGTTGTCCATAAACTCTGGTTAAGTAATTTTGTATGAGGCACAGGATTGAGACAAATGTAAATGTGACACACACACATATATATATATATATGCATACATATATATATACACATACATATAAAATTTAAGTGTGTTACCAGTAAGTTGGTTGGTGACCCTGTGTATATATGTATGTCCCTGGTTCTTAGCTACCTCATTTTGTCAAATATGAATTATAAAGCTTGTTTTTCTGAAGGGAGGGGTTGAGCTGGATTAGTTCTTAAAATTGAATTGCTTTCATTCTATTTTTTTAAAATATATTTTAGTTGTCAACGGACCTTTATTTTATTTACATGTGCTGCTGGGAACCAACCCAGTGCCTCACACACGCCAGGCATGAGCTCTACCACTGAGCCACAACCCCAGCCTGGTTTCATTCTTTTTTTCTTTACTTTTCTTTCTCTTTTTTTTTTTGAAACAAATATTTCATTCCTTCTGTTTGAAAGGGGAAGCCCATTTTTAGTTCATGTACCACCCTCTGGTGGCCAGAGGTGTCACAGCCAAAATTGGTTTTCAGTCTAGATGACAGGAGTGAAAAATATGCAGCAAATAGGTCATTGTGACAATTTTTTGAACCACATGAAACAATTCACTCTTGGGACAACTTCTTTTCATTCTCGAATGAGGCCCTGGTTACTATGTCCACTTTCTTTTTCATGTCATGTCTGGGAATAGTTATGTCCAAATTTATTATTGCTTCTTGTAAGACAGCAGCTGTACTTCTGTTTTCTCTTAGAAAGTTGAGAAACTTGAGTGGTCTTCCCTGAAGTTTAATATGATTTTGATTTCTGACAAATCCATGAAAATGTGTGACCCCCCAGAATATAAAAACTGCAATAACAAAAATAATATAACCAACATATATGGAACATTTATTTGTACTGAGCCTTGCAGTAAGCATGTGCACAATTTCATATATGACATAGCTACCATTATCATTCTACAGATGAAGAAGTCAATGCACACTGAGGTTGAACTAGCAGATCTGTTTAATCTTCATAAATGCTTCTTGTTTTAATAGATCTCTTACCTTAGCAATGTCATACAAGACAGAGATCTTAAACTCCCAATCCATGAATGTACCATCAGGGTAGGAAATTGTGTCATTCAAAACTTCCTGAGTAGGAGAAAAAAAGCAAGCAAGAAAGAAGATGAGCCGTTGTTTGGAAGAATGGTTTGGAGAGATTATTATGAGCTAAACAATACTCCTCTAATCATGAAAGCTTGAGATCGGGAACAAGTTAGAACTCCGTTATCATAGTTTCACGAACACACAGAATCTTGTGTGTTGTTTGACAGGATATGTTCTGAGAAGTGTTTTGTCAGGTGATTCTGTCCTCGTGTGAGGGTACTTACACAAACTTAGAGGGCATAACTTACTACTCACCAAGGCAATGTGGTATATATGTACATGGTACAGCCTATTGCTCCTAGAGCCATGATGATTAATAAGGAACAGACAGGTGTGAAGTGTGGGAACATGGAGTTAATTTCATAAACTGGGCCCACTGGGCCGACTCCCACTTGTTTTCTTTTTTTTTTAGAAAACAATTTACCTGCAGCCCTACCTGGTTTAAGCCAACATGATATATTACATTCCTCAGCAAACTACCTGTTATCTTCAAGTGAAATGCAGGCCCAAAATGCTGATAAGAGCACAACTTACCCTGAAGAGGGGGTGGGGGATTTTTGTGACCCTTACGCAGACCAGATTCCAGAACTCAAAAAGATATTCCCCCTAACCATAAAACCTATAAGAACAGGTTCCAATTAGAACTGGGCAGCATGGGCCAAAGTGACCTAGAGCTATCATGCACAGGGGGGACTTGAAAGTCTGATGTCATCCTGCTGTCAGTCAAAAGTCAAGAGGTGAACCTGGGTGGGATGCTCTGGAAACTTCCCCAGGACCCCCACTAACATTGAAGACAGGAGAGACACCTGAGGACCGACTCTCTCCCCGGAGAGTATCCTCCTTTCCCGTTTCCTATCCCTTCTAATAAACTCATGTCTGTTACCCTGAGTGACATATCTAAAATCTTCCTGACATGATTGCAAAGGTTGAGATGAGGGGGTGCCTCAGCTTCATGGTGGTCCTCTGCCCTGTAACAATGATCAAAACAACACAAGAGTAAATAAAGCACAAGATAGAATGATGTCATGAAGAGCTGTGGGAAGCACCACGTGCAGGGGCTGCTGCCTACATAACACAGCATATTGTTTTACAGTGAAACTTTTTTTAATAAGTAGGATTATACTCTAAAACAATGATTTAAAAACATACTATAGTAAATACGGAAGCCAGTCACATAATCATTTATTATCATTTTCAAATATTATGTACTGTATATAATTGTGTGTGCCATATGACTGGCAACACTGTAGGTTTGGTGACACCAGCATCACTATAAACCCATGAGTGATGCAATGTGCTGTGATCTTACAGTCGCTATGATGCCACTGGGTGACAAGGTTTTTAGCTCTTTTACAGGACCACCGTCAGATGTGCAGCCAATACTTGGCTAAGCAAAATGTCATTAGTATGTGACTATTTCTTTTCTTCAATGAGAAGCATTGGGTAGCTTATGTTTTTATTCACAGTCTCAATTGCTTCCTTTGGTTTGATAATACTAGGTTTTCCTTAGGTTTGCTAAGTCCTCTGTCAATAAAAGTTCTTGAATTTTTGTGTGAATTGCAAGATCTATGCTTTTGATCTATTTTGACATGATGAAGGCTCTATCAAGACACATCTCTCTCTCTCTCTCTTTTTTTTTTTTTTTTTTTTGGTACCAGGGATTGAACCCACTGAGCCACATCCCCAGCTCTTTTTATGTTTTATTTTGAGATAGGATCTCACGAAGTTGCTTAGGGCCTCACTACATTTTTGAGGCTGGTTTTGAATCCACAATCCTTCTGCCTTAGCCTCTCAAGTTGCTGGGATTATAAGCAAGGGCTCTGCATCTAGAAAGAGACATCTTTTTAATAAAGTCAATAAGTAATTGTTATCCATGGTATACAGAATAACCTAACTGATAACCTAATAATAGTTTCTTATTTTAGGAGAAAGCTCAATTTAATCTTTAGTTTTAATTTAGGCACTGTAGCAATAATTTCTAAGAAAGGGTCTGAAGTCATTTAATCATTTCAGATGAGGCTGGCTGGATGGTGGATACTAGGGAGTGAAGGGAAGGGAATTATGAGCACACAGACTCTATAGTAGTTCTTTCCCTTTCTATTTATTCTCTACCTTTATCTCACCATTCACTCATTCTACCCTGTTCCCATCTACTAAATTATAAAAAGTTTATTATTCTGTTTTGACTATAAAGGGAATATATGCATAGTATAGAAAATGTGAATAAAATTCACAAAATATAAAAATGGAGAAAATAAAATCATAGCTAGTTGCCTCATCTAATTTATTCTCATTTTGATATTTCCTTCTATTCCTCTTCAATGTGCATTTACATAAGGTATATGTACTATGTCTTACAAAATCGGGACCATTAATATATGTGCAGGTTTATATGATGTTTTCTGACCAATTTTAGTAGGCAATCTACTTATTTCCTTAGAGATAGTTGTATACAGCAGGTCCTGTGTTTGGTGCTAGGATTACAGCGGGTCCTCTTGGGGCATTCATGATTTGGTGGGGGAAGCTGACACTCGCAAAATAATTGTAATAAATGTAAAATTATAACTATGATAAGTACTATAAAAAGGGGTCACAAATCTGAAGATTGACCTCTAAACTCTGAGAATTTGTTATGAAAGTCGAAGTCTCCTTCAGAAAGTAAAGCTGAGATCTGAACACTGCAGGGAAGCAAGTTCTGGGGAGAGCCAATTGTGTGGGCAAAATCCCTCTTGTGGAAGGGAGATGAAAAGTCTGAGGGTCCTATTACCTCAGTAACATTTACTAAATTACCCTTTCACCGCACTTGACAATATACTTAATGCTGTTCTTGGACCATGTATTTTTCTTCCATAAATCATGTCTTTATGCATGAACTATTATCAGACTGCTTTTATTATAATTTTCTGACTAGTAGCCTCTCATTATTCTTCTTTGTTAAAATATTTTGGTTATTATTGCTCTTTTGTATTTTTTCTGATGATCTTTGTTAATTAAAAAAAAAGTCTGCCTTTGATTGGAAATCCTTTGTTTTTGAAATTTCCATTTTTTTCTATGTCAATTACAATTTTGTGGTATGCCAATAAACTGGCTGAATGAAAATCGCCCTGATTTAAGTGCTTGCTGATTCCATGGTGAAATGCTCCTGTCTGAAATACTTCAAGCCACCAACAGTTCAACACTGACTAGTTAACAAATTCCTGAATATTTAACAATCAGCTTTGAGCTAGTACATGTTGAATGTCTCTTATCTGAAATGCTTGGGACCAGACGTGTTTCACATTGTGGATTTTTTCCCTAATTTTAGGGCATCTGTATATACATAATGAGATGCCTTGGGGATAGAAACCAACTCTTTATATAAATTTATTTATATTTCATGTACACCTAACCCTGAGGCAGCAATGTTCAGAGGGGAGTCTTTTGGGAAGTGATTGGATCTTGAGGGCTCTGACCTCATCAGTGGATGAATCCTCACTAATGGACTACTTGGAGGTGGTGGAAACTAGTGGGTGGAGGGTGGTGGGACATGGCTGGAAGAAGTAGGTTCCAGGCATGCTCTGGAAGGGCATTTCTTGTCCCTAACCTCTTCCTTGCTTTCTCTTTGCTTCCTGGCTGCCACAAGGTTAGCATCTTGGCTCTACCACACCATTCTGCCATGATATCTGGCCTTACCATAGGCCAAAAGCAATGGAGCCAGCGACCATGGGCTGAAGCCTCTGAAATTGTGAATCAAAATAGACCTTCCCTCCTTAAGTTGTTTTTCTCAGATATTCTGTTTCTGTGATGAAAAGCTACCATGGTGGGCTTCTACATCATGTCAGGTTAGGGACTGATTGCTGGAAGGAATCAGCTACATGATTACAGGGTAGACATTTTGGCCTTGTCCCTCCTCTTTAACATGCAAGGAGGGGAAAGGGCTGGAGATGGAGTTAATTACCAATGGTTGATGATTTAATCAATTGTACTTAGGTGAAGGGACAACCCCCAACCCCCCTAAATGAAGGGGTTTAAGAGCTTCCAGGTTGGGCCACACGTCTACAGGCCAGGAGGGTGGCACAACCCAAATCTATGGGGATAGAATGCCTGGGCTTGGAATCTTTGGGAGCTTGCCCTAGGTATTTCTTCATCAAACCAGTAGTAGTCAGTAAACTTTGAGTTCTGTGTCACTCTAGCAAATTATCAAATTCAAGAAGGAAGTCATAGGAATTCCTGATTTGCAGCTGATTGGTCAGTGTACAAGAGGCCTGGGACTTGGGGTCTGAGATAGGGGCAGTCTAGTGGGACTGAGCCCTTAACCTGTAGAGTTCGATGCTAACTCCAGGTAGTTCGTTGAAAAAATTGAACTGAACACCTAGTTAGTATCCAGAGAGTAGAAGAACTAACTGGCTTTTAGGGTAGAACAACCTCACATATCTAATGTTAGAAGTGTGAGTGGAACTGGTTCAGAATTGGCCTATTTAATTTTCATTTTTTGAGTCAAATCTTCATAATTTTATTATATCTGAAGTTTTTTTATTTTCAAAGATAATATAATTTAACAGCAATGGAGTATTTTCCACAATTAAAAGCATCTTTTCATTGCTTTTATTATTCCTACTTTTAGATATTTGTATGTTTGTTTTTAAAATCATAATTAGAAGTAAGAGTCTTCTGGGCACAGTGGCGCACACCTTTAATCCCAGAGGCTCAGGAGGCTGAGGCAGGAGGATGATGAGTTCAAAGCCAGGCTCAGCAATGGTGAGGCACTGAGCAATTCAGTGAGACTCTGTCTCTAAATAAAATACAAAATAGGACTGGAGATGTGCCTCAGTGGTTGAAGCACATCTGAGTTCAATTCCCAAAAAGTCTTGTGTGCTTTCATAGTTTCTTTTTTTTTTTTTTTTTTTTTTTTTTAACTCATTAGTGCAGGAACTGGGGATATAGGGAGATATAGTTCAGTTGGTACAGTGCTTGCCTCACATGCACAAGGCCTTGGGTTCAATCTCCAGCACCACAAAAAAAAAAAAAAAAAAAAACAACAACAACAACAACAAAAAAAACCAACCCAACTCAGTGCATTTTAAAAATTTATTTTGTCTTGTAATGATTGATGTTGAACAGTTCCTTTCCCTTTGGCCATAGTCATTCTTCTAAATTTTGAGTAACAAGATTATTCTTAAATTATTATTTAAGAAAGAGTAGCATTTCCGGTTACAATTTTTTTCTTTGAGGATATATTTCCACTTATGCCACACATTTGAAAAGCTAGTGTTCTTGCTTTTGTTGTTGTTGTTGTTGTTGTTTGTCTGTTTAATTGAAGTACATTCAAAAATTTTGAATTTCCAATAATTTGGTTTCAACGAAAGATTATTTTTTAATTTTACTGAGTAATGAACATCTGGACCTCCTTGCAGTTGCCAGAGCTGCTCTTGGCACCAGTTTTGGGAATTTGGCTTTGTTATGAGGACTGAGGTTACCAAGAGGTACTGGGTCTGAATATAATCCAAAGGCAGGGCTACCCACACATCCTGGTTTTCCTGGGTCAGTTACACTTTACGTCTGTTATTACAGGATCATTATTATAATATCCCCTTCACTATCCAAGTATCCTGATAAATATTTGGTCACCTACCTTTGGGCGGTCATGGCACATGCCCACAAGCTGCTCAGTCAGGTGCAAGTGTATCAGTGCCCTTTGAAGTCATGTCCCACACTCCTCCCTGCTCTTGCCCTTTTCAATTCCTGTTTCTGTTTGCCACCTGACTTTGTGTTTTGCAAATCAACTGTGCTTGCCCTTCAGAACTATGTGATGATTTGACACTCTTAGCTCAGTGCTTGGTTCTTCCTTTACTCAGTCCTGTCCTATTCCTCTTTTTGCTTTGAACCTGCTCAGCCAGAATACCTGACCATGGCAGCTCCTGGGTCATCTTCAGTCCCTCACAGGGGTAGGAATTTAGACCAGAGCAGAGTAGAACCTATGAACAAGTCCTCTGATGCTTACATGGTGCAATGATAACAACCATCCCTTGCTCTTTCAATACAAAAACAAGTGTGAAATATAACGCATTTGAGTAAAATTCAAGCAAAATATAATGCATTTGAGCCAGGTGTGATGGCACACTCCTGTCATCCCAGCTACCTGGGAGGCTAAGGCAGGAGAATCAAAAGTTCAAGACCAGCCTCAGCAGCTTAGCAAGAGGCTGTCTCAAACAAAAAAGGGCTGAGGATGTAGCTCAGTGATAGAACACCTCTGGGTTCAATCCTCAGTAAGACCCCCCTTCACCCCAAATGCACACATACCACAAAACCACAAAGTATATTTGGAAGTTACCATTCACTTTCCAACTTCTGTTCTCTGGTCCTTTCCCCCATCTACATTCCTTTTCTGAATATCTTTTGACTTCTTTGTAAAGATATTATAGGACTGATTGATAAAATATGAGGGGATCTAGTTTGAAAAGTATGTGGGCCTACCAACTTTTCCTCATAACTCTATGATATCTACAATATTACAATATTTTTAAAGGTCTGCTGATTTTTTTTTTTTCAGTATGGTTGACCACTTACGAAATTGAAAATGACCCTGGTTTCTTACCCGAAGGGATCCTCTCTCGCAGTATTCAATCACCCCAAAGATCCTGGTGTCAAGTTTCACTGTGCCATAGAACTTGGTCAGGTTGTAATAGTCAGTCTGAAGCAGCTAGTAGAACATGTTTACAAAGCATATCAGTCAGAAAATGGAACCAGAGTAAATATTCATATGCCAGCAAAATGTTTCATTTGAGATCCTTGGGAAGGTGTATTGTTCTTAATAAATTGAATGTCAATACCTGTTTGTTACTACACACTACATAGCATCTTATTCAGTAGCCTTTCCTTAGCTAGCAAGGGGACTTGAATACAAATTCTGACTACTTTCAAAAAATATCAAGGACATATTTTAGGACACAGCAGCAGATTGTCAAAATTTTTACACTGTCAATCTCACCCTCCAATACCTTTAGGCAGAATTTTCAACAAGTAGCTAAGTCATCCATTTCTTTCTCCTAAGACATTTCTCCACAAGGGATCTCTGTGTTCAGGGAAAGTGGAATGAGGCTAATTCTCAAGGGGTTGAAGTACAAGACACATACCTTGTTCAAGTCTATCTTCTGTTTCTCGTTTAAATTGCCATCGCTGTGCTTGAGATCTTTGAGGATCACTCGCTGCAAAGACCAGTTGAATTAAGGAGTTACTGTTGCAATATAATTCTTCATATGGATGACTATTATGACAATTTGTGCTCATGTCCTATTAGACTAAGATTTTTTTGAGTAGTAACAATACTTGATTATTGTTTATATCCCTGGTGGTTAGGACCTGGGACACAGTAAGCTCAGGTTTGTATGTTTCTTGCAAAATGACTAGGGGAAACATGAAGATGGAAGGAAGAAGGGGAAGAAGATACAAAACCCCCAGATGTGATTCTCAAGAAGAAGCCAAAATACAATATTGGGGTTGCCCTCAGTGCTCTGAATCTATTTCATGTTTCCGTTTCCTTCCTATACTCCACCCCCTCAAAATATTTAATTTATCCTTCTGTTTCCCCAGGATTGTGAGTTTTATAACCTTCAGGTAGAACCCTGCCCATCCTGTAAAGCTTCGCAAATGGCTCTTTGAAGCAAACTGGGCAACCCCCCCACCCCCCACCCCCTACACACACACACACACACACACACACAGAGTACTAGTGAAGTTAGGGCGGGGACAGTGATGGCTCGGAACATGCTTCCCGTTAGAGTTCAGAGAAGTGGGAGAGACTGAGTCACCTTTTTGTCGTATTTGCATTGTCGTAGTCTCTGGATTGTATCTCGTCTTTTGTCATCATCGATCTGGCATAAGAAAAGGCTAATTATTCCAGAACTACTTATCTGTCGCGTTCACCGCCAGTCAAAGACTGAGAGGCTCTTCCAGCTGGGTTGTATCTACTGTTTGCTCAACAGTTTGCTGGGCGTTTTCCCAGAAACACTATGGTAACTGACTTGTCTTTCCCTCCCACTACTCATTCCAACCTCTTTCTGGTATTTGCCATATCCTCCTTAACCCTGGGTTCTCCTCCATTTCTCTTTTCAGCCATAGATTTTCTTTCTTCCTTCTTTTCTTAACACCCTCCTACTGGGAATTATTGCCTACAGTTAGATGCTCTTAGGGAAGGATGCTAAAGGAACATGTTATACATTTCAGTTGCAAATTAAAGCTTGAAAGTCCAAGAAGCAATGCACATGAGGCAGCTGGGCCAGGTGTGTCTAAGGGGTGCAGTCCTAACAGTTCTGGGGTCTGCTCAGAATTGTCAGATCATCTGATTTGTCAAAAGAAGCTGGTTGATAAATGTGAATTTTTTTATGCTATTCCATGATATTTTATATGCTGGCAATTTATTTTAAAAATGTTAAATATTAAACAATACACTTTACAAACACCTATACCTGTGGGCTAGATATGGCTCTTGGTTTGCCAGTTAAAGATTTCCAGTCTAAAGACATAGGAAAAGTTGGGAACTACTGCATCTTTCAGTTTGGTTCTTAAAACTGGTATGTATGATTATCTTTGTTAAAATTCACCTTACAACAAGGCCATTTTAAAACTTGAGTGAAATATATCAAGGTCCAAGCATGATACCTGACACAATGCATATTAATAGATGTTGAATCCACTAGACTGGGACACACCCATTTTCCCAGTGAGCTGTACTCCAGCACAAACTTCTTAAATAACAAAGTTCTTAGTTGTCTTTTAGGAAAAACCTCCCGGAATCTACTAAAGGTACTGAAGGATGGTTTGAAACTGACTTTTCAAGAATGCACTGGTGCAGAAGCAGCCAGCACATCAGGTCAATGACCTCCAAATCCCCCAAAAGTATGCAATAATCACCCCCCACCCCCATCCCCACCACCCCGCCAAAAGAAACACATGACCTGTGAGGCATGCTGACCGTTTTGTTTATGGCGGCACAAAAGACTCCCTTCTCAGCAGCTAATCAACAGCAGCTTCTCCCCACTCCTTTCTAAAAATTGTCCTGCTACCCATATTTTTGGGACGTAGATCTGAACTGATGTCTCCAGGCCTCCCTGTCAGTCTGCGGAAGAATAAAGGCTTTTCTCTTTGCAGATACCTAGCACCTTCTTATTTGACTTCTTTATGTATTGGGAAACAAGTCTGTGCTAGATATCAACATCAGTTATCATTACTTCTTATTTTACAAATGAGGCATAGAAGGGTTAAATGACATTAAATGTTGCATTAGAAGACTGGCAAAGCCTAGGCTGCTTGTCTTCTTGTCTAGTGCTCTTTTACTGTTTCTGACCTCAATAAGGTCATTTAAACTACTTGAACCTCATTTCCTTACTCTGCAGTTCTTACTCAGAGAGGTACTTGAGAATCAAATTAGACACAGTTGGTGAAATTTTTCTTGCAAGCTAGAGGATTTCTCTCTTTCTCTCTCTATCTCTCTCTCTGGTACTGGGGGTTGAACCCAGGGGCACTTAACCACTGAGTGCCCCAGTCCAGCCTCTTTTTACTTTTTATTTTGAGACCAAGTCTTGCTAAGTTACTGAGGCTGGTTTTGAACTCGTAATCCTCCTGTCTCAGCCTCCCAAACCCCTGGGATTACAGGCATGAGCCCCCATACCCAGTAAGGATTTCTCTTTTTATCCTCAAATGAGGTATCATCATCTTTGTCATTCTTATCTGCTTTTTAACTCCACCCCTTTGTCTTGCCTGACTTCTCTTTGTCTGATTCTCTGGTCTGGCTTTCTGTGCTACTACTGGGATATTTGACTCTTTATTATCCTCATCCTTTAGGCTGACTTTCTTATTTCTGTCTTTAGAGAGTATTCCAAACTTGAACCATTACCTGTCTGGTTGTATCTTCCTCTCATGTTGACCTTGGGTTTTCTCCTTATTCTAGCTGACTCATAGCATCTGATGAACTCTATATAGCCCATTTCCAGTCTGCTTGCTCCCTAGGTTACCTAACACAGGGCAAGAATGATAACCCCATGCTAGGAACCATTTCTAACTTCTCTCCTTTGAGTTTACTGTCCCCAAAATTTATTTGATAGCCCCAAAAGTGACTAATCTGATAAACTGAATATTAAAAATTCTGCACTCAAAAATTCTGCAAGAAACTGGCAATGGATAGATGACTTCTGTTGCCAGAAATGTTTAGATTTTAAGAAAACACACAAAGACACAGTGTTTTATGGTTAATCCAAAGGAACAAATATGAAATATGGATTTTTGAGGAAGTAGAGATTGTTTATAGGTGGGGTTTTGCAGAGGTGGAACATGTGGAAGCCAATTCAGATGTCATTTCAGAGACAGGGAGTACTCACTTATAAAAATCTCTTCACCTTTTCCTGGTGTTAAACAAAATAAGCAGAAGGTCATTGACCTGAGGCTGTCTCAGTATTTTGAGTTCCTATGTAACAAACCACAATCTAGCTTACATTATCATACATAAATAAACAGAAACCTAATTTAGAGTATGTTTTGGTAACAAGTAGTTGAGTTTCAACCAATCACAGGCAGTCAACTGATCAGACCATGCTCACATCAGACAAACTTCTAGCAATAACAAAGGATCTTATTTCAGTACTCTCCATCTTTGTATAACCTATGAAAGCTCACTGCCTACACTGCAGCGTGCTCTCTGAACCTCTTTTGGTTTTGAGTGTTTCCCAATTCATGAATCACTTTTTGCTCAAATAATGCTCTGAAAAATTGAATCTGTCTGAAATGTTTCTTTTAACAGCAGGCATTTCCAGTTAGTCATTTCTGTCAGCAAATTCTCTCTACGGAAGTCAATAGTCTGTGGTCCTTTGTACCTTACTGTGAATTACTGCACGCTTGATTCCATCCTGACACTTGCCTGAGATACATGGTCCTTGTGAATACAGTGTTTAGGAGTGAGGTTCAGATTGCAACAGAAGGGTCACTTTGGAGCAAGGCGCATTTCTGGAGTAAGACCTTGTCCATGTTCAGCTGTGAGGGATCTGAGCTCTTAAAAGGACAAACAGAGTACTTGGGGTGGGATGTTGGGGACTGGTAGAAAGGTGCCAAAGATAAACCTGGCCCATGCTGCAAGTTCTCCTCTGCTGATTTTGGGCAGGGAGGTATCTCAAATAGCACTACCTTATCAGGGTGATCCTACTATAAGAAAGTCTACAAATGCCATTGTGTGAAGGTTCTGGGTCTCCACCCCTTCTTAGTATACTTGGGCATAAAACCCCTGATAATTGCAGTGTACATGGTAAGTGTTAGGATTGTAGACTTCATAGACTGGGTTCAAACTGTGTTTCTGGAATTCCAGTTGTTACCTCAAGGGCACAGGGAAGATGAAATGGGATAAAGCATCTGGCATGTGATAGTGTTCAGTTAAGTGTTAGCTGTCATTATTTGTAGTAATCATACTTGCTGTAGGGGACTGTTTCTTAATGCTTTGATCTTTAACTTCCTTATCAGCAAAGTTATGATTATAAAACTCAATTACTGGTTCATTGTGAGGAGAAGGTGGGAAACACAGGTCTATCATCAACTGCAGTAAATGGGGCGATTGTTAATATTGGCTACTGATTGTACTTCCTCGTTGGGGATGAATTTGAACAGATATCAACAGAGGGTTCTTTCTTCAGCAATGAGCAAGGTAAGTGACAGGTCCTTAGTAGAAGTAGATTAGTACTCAAGGCTTAGGGGAACTCAAATGCCCTTCCCATTCCTACATCCCTTCTGTGACAAATTCCCAGCAAGTGCATATGCTCTTCTCTTGTGGTTCAGAGGCAAAAGAACAAGTAACATTTCATATCTCAGACTCCAATGAAGTATTCATTGGACTGAAGAGTTGGCATTAGGTCAATGGAGACTCAATGAAAGGCAGGGGGCTGAAAAGTAGAAAACATCTAACTCTTGGATTCTAGAACAAACTAAGATTGGAATATTTCCTACTTCTCTGACAAAGTCTTATCAAACACCTGGCAAACTGCACCATTGTCCAACAGGTAAGGCAGGCCTTACCTTCAGGCTGATGTGGTTGGTCTCATTGTTCTCCAGAGGAAAGATATTTTCAGGAGGAATGTGGGACCATTTTTTCTGACGAAGTTCATTATCTCTTTTATATTTTCTGCAGAAGGAATATAACCAGTCAATAGGTTTTAATAGTGTCCATGCTATTCCATTTCAGAACACGAGGAGAAATTCAGGACCCTGGTTTTCTCAGGCAGACAGTGGTGAGGAAGACTGGCTCAGTGGTGAGACCCTTATGTTCCGCAAACCAGACAGCGCTGGCCATTAGCAGACCCGGAGGAGTTCTCATGGACTTTCTGTTCTTTCTTTTTGTTTTATTTTACTTTCTCCCATCCTTCACTATAATAAAGGATCTGGCCTGATGACATGGAAAAATAAGGGAACAAAACAGAAAAAAAAAATCAAAACTGATAGGCTTAAAAGGCAATAAAGTTAATTTTTAAACCACCAGTGAAATACACCAGATTCTAAGAAAGCCAGATCCTCTTACACAGGTATGTCTTAGAAAAATATGTTTAGAGAAAATGGAAAAGTGTGGACACGATGCAACAACATGTATCCTGATATAAAATGTTAGAATCTTGTATATAATTCACATGAGGCAGAATTCTTGAGTTTTGGGGAAGGCTCACTTTCAACTTTACAGATAATGTAAAATGACTTCCCACAGGAGTGGCATCAATTTCTTTCCTATGTTCTTGTTCAGAGTTAGTATTGTTAATTTTTTTCTTACCTTTATGATGTATGGGAAGTGGTGTATCATTTTTGTTTTAGTTTGCATTTCCTTGATTACTAGAGAGATGACCTTTTCAAATATTTGCTGCATACTTTATAGAATATATGGAATCATAGAATTATATAGAATCATTTATAATTTCTCTAATTTTTTCCTTATTGTACAACATTTTATTAATTTTTGTGAGTTCTTTATGTATTCTGAAAAATAAGCCCTTGTGTTACAAATACCTTCTCCCGGTTTATTCTTTTAACCTCACTTTATGAAAAAAATTTTATTTTACTAGGGCCATATTTATATATTTTTCTTCTATTACACTTTTTAAAATCAATGACAAAATCATACTTTCCTAACCTGACATTATAAAGCCTTTTTCTAAATTTCTTCTATGTTCTGAAGTTAGTTTTTCGCATGTAGGTCTTTAACATTTAAAGAACTGTTTGAACCAAACAGTGTCTTTATATATTATTTCATGTAGTTTTAATTTCGTTTTTTTACATGTGGGAAGCCTACTGTCTCAATATCACATCCTAACTGATTTGTAATATTAGTAATTTGTAATACTAGAAATGCGAGCAATCTCCTGTACTTGCTTGAGTCTGATTCTCCTTAAGCAGCAATCATTACTCTCCTCCTATATGTCCATCCAATTCTGAGTATTCCTTTATTAAATATACACAAATAGCATATCATTGACCAATTAGTAGGACCCTGAGACCTGGGGGAAGTAGGATAACTTTGGAGACTTTGAAGTCTGACAGGCTTTCATTTCTGCACCCCTGGAGACTTTTGGGGCTCAACAGAGTCAACTGTCATTCATATTGAATTAGGGATTTCATAGACCATTCACTACTTTTCTTGTAAAGGCGGTGGTAATGGAAAACTACATGAAAGGCACCCGTTTGCCACGCCTCCTCGTGGAGACTCTGGTCATTAGGAAGCCCTATTTTTGCCTCCCATGCTTGGAGACAATGGGAAATAAAAGTTACTTTTGTCTTGCAATTTGTCCCTATCTTAAGCTGACTCTCATTTGGACTTGATTTCTGAAGGAAATTTTGGCTTCTGCTCATTCTTGACTAAATGGTCACACTGTCCATTGCCTATATGTCTGAGCAATACAGTTAAAAGAGCCCAGTTATGCCTTTGGATTGAAGAAAACAGCCCACTTCCTTGGGAGAAACTTCAACTGACTTGTGACAGGTCAGGCATTCACATTATGAGAGTATATTGACACTCAGACTAAAGAGTGTGATACACAGAGAAAACCTGGCTTAGTTAGGAAATGCAGGTGACCCAATAGAGATAGAATGTTCTTTGTTTAAATACACCAATTAGAGACAGTATGAGCACCCAGTCACCCATTTATATATTCAATAAATATTTCTGAGTGCACGTTATGTCCCTAGTTAGACACATGGTATACCCAAGTCAAGTGGAGAAATCATGGAACATGGTCAGGAGGCCTGAGTTCTACTTCTGGACCAAATCAGTACCTGGTGGTGTGATTCTGGGCTTCTCTTCTCCCATACTAAAGTAGGAAATTTGGAATAGATGGTTTCTAAATCCTCTAGCAACCTAAATATTATGTAGTATGATGATTTTGAAATTTCCCACAATATACCAATAAAACTGTGAGAATAGCTAGTTTTCATTTACATAATGCTTATTACATGGCACTCTGTATACATGACCCATTTTTAATTTTCATGACAGCTCATAGGAAGAAACTGAAGCTAAGTAATTTAAGTAGTTAAGTAACATGTTTGAGACCTCATAACTGGTAAATCATGGAACTGGGGTCTAAATTCAGGTGTCTGACTCCAAAGCTTTAATCTGCCCCCCAGGGAATATTCTGCCCCGATGTAGTCTTTGATGCAGAATGCCTTCATGATCTTAGGTCTGTCTGGAGACCTCTTTGTAAGCGTGTGTGAGCAGCAGAGTCAGACCTTGCCTCCCTCCTCCTCTGAATGAGGAGCACTGTGGCAAGGAGGGGAGATACCTCAGCACCAGGAGAGCGATGACCAGGAGCAGCACCACAGTCCCCGTGAGTGTGAAGACAGCAATCATCAGGACCTGAGGGCCTATGGCAGGAAAGAGTGGATGACGCATTAGCAGGATCTTTGAGAAGAGAACAAAAGCATCTCAAAGATTCTAGTGGGAGAAGGGACAGAGAAAGCCCTTTTGAAAACATTTCTTTTTTATTAATTGTTTCTTGGTAATATATGGCCCTGTGTCCCAGTCTCTGAAAAATGCTGTGTGGCATGTGCCCAGGGAAAACAGTTTGATTTCAACTCCCCTTGAAGCCCATATTTCTCTTTTATCTCTAACAGAAATAACCAAACTGCTATAGGAACATAAGGTGGTTTCCAGTACACAAATAATTGTAGTGGTAGAAGCCTACCTGCTGTCCTTGAAACCAATATACCCAGCGAGGTTTCAAAGAGGAAGAAATAGACAGTTATTTTTTAAATGCAGAACACATGTTGGAAGAAGAGTCAGTGCAGAATGTTAAATGACAGTGTTGCATGGTTCTTTCCAAACTCTCCAAGTTATTGAGGGAAGTCAGGAATGTGATTTTTGTTATTAGAACACTAGTGTATGGAGTGAATTGAGAGACTCTCAGAAGAGTTAGTGGAATTCAGGAAAATGTGGATACAACTCCAGGAAGCACTGAGGCAGAGTCTGAGAATGTGATGGCCTACGCACAGGTGGAGAAGGACCGCCATTATGAAACCGTACAGGGAAATCAAGGCTCGCACGGGCCACAGTGCACCCCTGTTGGAAAAGGAAGTTAGTGGGTTCAAAATGGAATGGATTCCAAGAAATAGAATTGTGTATGAAGCTGAAAAATAACAGAAATATGGCGAAGACACAATGCTTTCTGTATAAAGAGAGAGAAAAGGAAGGAAGGAAGGAAAGAAGGAAGGAAGGAAGGAAGGAAGGAAGGAAGGAAGGAAGGAAGGAAGGAAAGAAGGAAGGAAGGAAGGAAGGAAGGAAGGAAGGAAGGAAGGAAGGAAAAAAGGAAGGAAGGAAAGAAGGAAGGAAGGAAAGAAGGAAGAGAGGATGGAGGGATCCAACCAGAAATTCTCTGGTGAAAATATTCAAGAAGGGCATAGTCCAAAAATGAAACAAAGTAAAATGCAGCCTGATTTTGAGTATTTTAAAAAAGGAGAGACAATCCTTTTTCTTTTGTGTGGTATAAAAGAGAAGTTTTGGAATCATAAATAAATAAATGTTATCACAGCATACTGTTTAGCTTTGCATAAATATTTACGTCATGATAATGATGAAAATGTTTTTTTACTTCAATTTATAGAATCAACTTATAGGTAAGGACCAAAGGACTATGATATGATTGCCAAATGAATATTAACAATCTTGATAAAGAAAAATGCAGGAGAGTTTGGGAGATGGAAAGGAGGTAGAAGGAATGATTGGGGCACTTACAGCTTTATCTCACAAAGTTGGGGAGCAAGACACTTTATAGTTGACTGAACAACACTAGAAACTCGAGTATACTAATTAAATGCACCTAATAAATATACTGACCAAAAAGATTGTATTGAGAAGTGAGAAGGCTAGTGAAGAAGAACTAAATCTTAATTCACCGAAGATAGATAAAATCTAAAGCTTTAAATCAAGAAAAATGTTATTTAGAAATATACTGAAGAATTGAGAGACTGGGGACACACAGAGGTGGGACTAGGCATGCTCACCTTCCACTACGAACATCTCTTCTACTGGACTGAAAAATCACATGTAAGAACTTTTCTTTGCTAAAAATATAATTAATGAAAGTGCCCTACAGAGGAAACACCAAGATCTCTCTATTAAAGTAGCGCCCCTCCCTGCTGTTTTCTGTCATGGCCCCATGACATAAAGTCCATGATCTACTTATTGGATCCTGTACCTTTAGCCCACAGCAGGCCTGGGACCTGGCAAAATGTCAATTGAAAATGACTGAATGAAAAACAATAATCGAATAAAAGTTTGACCCTGCTCATCCTACTGTCTGAGAAGAGGCAAGGGAAAGGAACCCTTTCCAGAGACTAAAATACATAAATTCATGTAAAAAACTAGTATGCTGTTAGACTTTGGTTACATATTGCATGCATTTTATAATATTTTTGTGCCATCACACTATGTCCTAATGAACTAATCCTTTTTTTCTTTTTCTGAAGCAGGGTGCTTATTGTGGGGTTAAATACTGCAGCCCTGTTCTATAATGAGTGCATTTGAAAGGTTTAAGCTTTGCAAAAAATATAACTGCCTCAGACTACCTGTTCTGTGCTAACAGGAAATTTTCAAATGTGAGTTGTAGATTTCTCTCACCTGGACAGAAATAAACTCATACCTTGGAGATGAGGTAACATTATGGGCACATCTATCTTTGGCGATGGTCGTTTGTCACTACGCTCACCACTTCCATCACTACCATTACTACTCCCACTTCTATCACACCAGACAAAAAATAAGAGCAAGTATAAGAAATACAGTTCCAACAGTGCAGATGATGCACTCAGCAGTCTACTGTACATTCCCTGAACTAATGCATGAATCGGAGAGAATGTGGGGGACTCATCTGCCCCATCTGGCTCCAGAAGTATGAACATATCACTGTATTAGATGTAATTATGTCATTTACACATAGTATTTAAATATGCCATATACTATTTAATATAGTTTAAAATTCTACAAGCTTTTTGGTTTCGCTTGTTAGGCGTGTCAGGGTCACCGTAGTTCTAAGGTTAAGCTTTTGCTGCCTTCCTGTGGCTGCTGTGGTTATTACATCCTATTTATCTCTTCCCAAGGAAAGCAGAATTACATTAAAACTGCAAGGTCATATGACGCTATCATTAAACGAAACCCTAAGCCTCCTATTACAACAGAGGAAGAAACGACTTCGAGAAGAGAAGTAAAATGACTGAAATTAACACAGTGTAAATTAGTGCTGGAGTCCAGAGTAGAAATACAGTTATCGCATGTTGTCATTCATTGATTTCAAGGCACTTTGTTGGGATGGGGGTGGGGGTAGGGGGGACAGGAATAAATAATGGACCCTACCTTTTAAAAATATAAAAAGACATGTAAATAAATATGAAAGCCAGGAGTCAGGTAGGGTAAGAGCAAGATAAATAAGATTATTAACCTCCTGGGAAGGAAGCTAAGAAAAAGCTTAGGAAAAGTAAGATTAAAGTTACATCTTGAAATGAGTAAATGTTTGCCAGTTGAATGGGAGAGTAATAAATTCTAGACAGAGGGAATAGCATGAACAAGGACACAGGGGCACAAATTCATACGACCTTCCTTTAAGGAGGTAGGAGGAAGCTGAGAATGGGGAAGGGATTTTCAAGTTAAGAGAAAAGATATGGCTGGAAAAATAGGAAGGTCATGGCATATTGTGCTCTATGCAGTCATTTGGACTTTGTTCTGCAGGTAGAGAGCTGCCAGTAGAAGTGTTGGCAACAGCGCAGTGATGTGACGGGTTGCCTTGGAGGTGGGGACACTGAAGAAGGAAGGCAGCTGGATGTTGCTATAATCCAGGAAGCAGATGACCAGGGCTCTGATGGGGCTAGAACCAGATCTGCATCCTCCACATTGATGTATCGCAGGTGCTTGGGACATGGTCTGGCACTAACTAAATCTTCCTTAAATGAATAACCAGACAATGATGGTATGATATCTAGATGAAATACTCTAATTGGTTGGCAGTAGTGTACACAGAAAAAAAGCCAAGCATGAATTCTTTATTTGTATACGATTTGACTATTCGTATACTTTACTTGTAAAGTGTAAAACTAAATGTAGTAACGGGGAAGTAATGGAAAGCTCTGGCTCAGTTTTCTAGTTAACTGAAGATGATGTGAAGTTGCCCAGGATAACATAATGCCTCTGTGCTCTATAATATGAATATTTCATGTGATCTCTTTTAAGTAAATAATGAGAGCTCTCAAAAATTATTTTTTGAGAAGTTTAACACTTTAAAAATCACAATCCTTCTATTAAATAGCTGAAGACTTAAACACTTCTAAAAACCATACAAAAATTACAAACAACATTGACACAGAGAGCTGTAATTAGGAGAAAGAAAATAATAATTTTAACTCAAGATTACAAAAGGAAGAAGTAGAGAGTTTCAGAAGCGCATGAAAAAAGAGAGAGCTATTTAGAAAGTTATGTTTGGTTTCAAAGTAGGAAGCTTGAAGATGGTTCTAGGACAATAAAGAAAGCCTATTAAAGAAAAGTCAGCTTCACAAAGGAATGACAACAGTTCTGAACTGTTTGTTGTTTAAAAGAATATAATCCCCACCCCTCCTTTTGTACTCTAGTCAACTGCTAATGTCTTGAATAAACCACAGGAATGATTTTGGCCAAAATTGACTGATACAGTGAAAGAGAACTAGAACATTACAGCTTTGACATAAGCAAGCCCAGTGAAGCAGAAATGCTCCCCCTAAGGTAGATTGAACTTTTAGAATTTCTGGCTCCAGAGCAGGGCTGGGTTAGAAATATTTTTAGCTTATAATTTTTAATGCTTTTAATAACAAGCAAATAGAGTCAGTGGAAAAAACTGAAAATTCTGAAAAATATTAAAAAAAAATATATATCTTCCAGGATTCTACTCAGTAGTTACCACTGTTAAAATTTTAGCCTGTTTCTTTACAATCATCTTCCTCCTTTTCTTTCCTTTTCTTCTCTCTTTTTTTTTTAATACCTGGGATTGAACCCAAGGGTGTTCAAACACTGAGCCACATCCCCAGCCTTTTTTTTTTTTTTTTTTTTTAATATTTTATTTTTAGACAGGATCTCACTAAGTTGCTTAGGGCCTTGCTAAGTTGCTGAGGCTGGTTTTGAACTTGAGATCCTCCTGCCTCAGACTCCCTAATCCATGGGATTACAGGCATGTGCCACCATTTCTGCACATTGTTTAATGAAGTTAGGATCCCAACATCATAAGTTTCCTATCATTTAAAATTCTCTGCAAATAATTTTTTTTTTCGGTGCTGAGGATTGAACCCAGGGTTTTGTGCTTTTGAGGCAAGCACTCTACCAACTGAGTTTTATCCCCAATCCTGCAAATAATTATTTTAATTGGTTACATGATGCTCCACTTATGAATGTCTCGTAATTTTCTAAAAAATGTATTAATGATATTTATACTTTGTTTTTTCATCTTTGGGTGTATTTGTCTAAATGTAAGATTTTTTTCCTGAAGATGATTTAACAATATGGAATTACTGATCATCATGCTAAGCCCTGGCCAACCCAGTCATGAACAGAATGTTCCTACACTTTATGGCCCAGGAGATAACTGTCCTGCCCAACCCACTGATGATCAATGTCACAAAGTTGCCTTGCATCTTGCCTGGGTACAGCCGAGTCACGTTAGGGCTTTTCGTGATGGAGAGAATCTCATCTGATTTGGGTGAGTAACCTTCACTATAACTGAAATGTATGTCCTAGGAAGGAATAGGAGACATAACGGGGGACCATAATCACCAGCCACACCTCAGCTTGATAGAGTATGTATTCCTTGATGAAGTAGGTGTCCTTTGAGCTTTTTGCAATAAAATGTAAATGGAGTAAAAATACACATCTCCCTCTCATTTTTGCCAATTGCCAAACTTAGATTTCTATGGAATAATTTATGTTCAAGGGTATAACACATTTTTAAAGATGGGTCTAGCAAAATTAAAATAGGGGTATTTTCAGTGCTTAATCAGAACTCTAATGTAATTCATTGTTCAGGGAAGTAAAGGCTACATTTACAAACCTGGAAAATTTAGTTGGAATAATCATAATCATAATCATAATCATAAACTAACCTCATCAACCATATAGTTTGCTCTTCTTACCAGAAAAATAATTTCAGGGAAAGGAAATTCACCCAGAATATCTTACCCCGGCCTGGAATATCATTAGGAAGTTTATGGTTCTTCCAGATGAATGTGGGGTTCGTGTCCATTGGGGTGGTACTATTCGTATGTGTGTCATAAGTCAAAAGCACCTTGTACTGTGTCAGGGCACAAAAAAAGAAAAAAGATGAACAGATAAGGTCAGCTGTTTTGCCCAATGATATTTGCATTTAATAATAATACTTCTCACTGGCACAAGGTGGTTGTAACAAGCTTGGAACTAGTTAGGATCTGTTTATTGGTTCATGGCATGAGCATGGATTTAAGTTCCAGGTGGGTCAATTAGTTTTATATTTCTTTAAAGTTCTGCACTATACCATTAGCCCCTGCCTAACACAGTTATTTTGATTCTTTAGAAAACTAGTTCACATCATTCATTTTACCAATGTTAAAACAGAGGACAAGAAAAATTAAATGGCAACTCCAAGTCACACGACACGTGGTCACCAATGTTTTCCACAATATTAAACTTCTTTTGGAAACCATCTTGAGAAAGCCACAAAGCTAAAATCCATTTTACATGCCACAGGGTCCTGAGATAATTCTACATTTCTTAAATTCTATCAATTTCACAATTTTTTAATCTCTTCTATCCTATTAGGTCCCTCACATGACATTAATTCATTACTATGATAAAAGATTTATTTTTCAAGTAATCTGCTAAAAGAAATATAAAAAGGTATATTCTTAAATTATTATTACAAATATTGAGACATTTTATAAGAGATGTTGGGAAAAAAAAATCCTTCTAAATTTACTGCCATTACCTCAACATATTCTAGACAGAATATTTGCATTTTCAAAACTTTACTCTTGAGAGCAAAATATATAATTATATACATTGAGGATAGGAAATATCTTATTTATTAGGACATGGCATATGGGGTCTGTACTGAAAACTACCTTGAAAGGGACTATCATCTCCATAGCTCTGTTTTGAGAATTAATCCCTGGTTTTCCCAACTATACATGTTATATAATACAATTGAAAGCATTAGATTATTGAAAACTTAAACCGAATTTACTTTTAGAGAGAATAAGTGGAGAGAGCAAAGTTTTTCACTTTGCGAAGTTGTCTGAGGCTGAGATATCACACATTTGCCTGCCTTTCTCTGTGGGACATGTGGACATTATCCCAGGAGCAAATAACTTGGAGGAGGATGTAGATATCTTTGTAGTTCCTATTAGTGACTGAAGAATTGAGCAGATCCAATTTTAAGGTATTCCCATGGACTGTATTCCAAAAATAGCATTATATTAAAGATTCAATATAGTAATTAAAAATTGTTGATTACTTCTCTGAAATTTCTGGTTCACTTTTCTCAAACTGCACATTTTTTCTCTAGCTTTTTACATTTGCAATTATAGATATCTTTTGCAAAGCTAGGTTAATACACACACACACACACTCAATATAAAGCATGTCATAACGTTCACTCTGGAAAATGAAAAAAATGTATGACTTTTTCTCTTAGATTCCCAGTAATATCAGAACCTGATCTGTTGAGGGAAAAGCGTTTTATTGACCACTTGGTTGGATGAAACAGTGACTTTCAAAGTTTGGATGGACACAACTTCGGATGACATAAAGTGGGGTGTTTGTTTTTAAATTAAATGTTGATCTGCTGTCAACCAGGTGCTGGATAAAAAGCTAAGCACTGAAGAGATGGAGAACTGAGTGCAACCCACTCCCTTTCTTTAAAGGAACTTGTATATAGGTAAGGAAAAAAGAAATATATAATGTAAATAAAGGCAAAACATTAGGGGCTGAATATGTATGCCCAAGGAATGCACAGGTCATGATTTTCCTGGGAGTTCAGATGGAGAGAACAGAGACTAGCTCACAGAAATCTTGAGTAGTGAAAATGAATAAACAATTCTGGGGAGAGACTTATTATCTTCTCATTGATATTCCATGAATATGCTGATCCTTAAATTAATCTATTTTAGATGGTTTTAAATATATATATGTATGCATGTGTGTATATATATTCATATACACATATTCACACACACATACGTATGGAGAGTAAAAAGAATTGATAATCTGAGTAATTTTCTATGGTCTAAAATGCTTAACGAATGCTGCCCCAAGTGGGGTATACTTATAAAATTGAAATGAACTACCTTCGGATTCTAAGCTAACTTCTCCAATTGCTTCGCTATCAGCTCTCTTCCAGGTTATGCCTGCTCACCCAGTGGCAACAGCATCTCCTTATGTTTCCTGATAAACTATCGGACATACCTTCTTGCTGTCCACAGAGGCATACAGAAGCGCCATAGTACTGTCAATATCCCCGCAGTCATCCAAAGTCACAGGACCTGTATAGCCTAGGGCAAAATCAGAGAGCATTTAGACGCCACTGTTGACTTCTTGCTGGAAACCAGTTGGAGACCGACAATCTAAAATGATTTCAAATAGCTCTATTTCAAGTTTACTGAAAAGTTGTTAACCTTAATGTTCTTGTCAAAGGGCACCTGAATTGGTTCTTGACCTGAGATTTCCGAAGGATATTTTTATGGGAGATGTTATTCATTTGGAGAGAAAAATCTTTTTCCTTGCATTTTAGGACGGCATTAAATGTAATCAGTTAATAAATTGCTCAATTATTAGTGCCAAACTTTTGCTAAGAGTATTTACCAACCTAGTAGCATAGTGTATAAACCAATACTCAGTCTAACTTAGATTTGTAAAAAGAACAAAATTCCTTCACTATCATTTATTATCTGAAGACATTGAAAAAAATCATTTAAGTTTACCGAGTTTCAATTTTTCATCTATGAAATAATAGCTGTGTAAGATGAAGCTATTAAATGACTGTTTGGATTTTAAAAATGATCAAATCAATTTCACATGGTTCAACAAATATCTAACATTTATTTCATGTTTATTATCAATCATCTCTGTGCGACGTCTTTTCAATGAAGTCATTATTTCATCCTCCACAGACTACCATGATATAGAAACTGCTATTATTTCTCTTTTATTGATAAGAAATAATTTATTGGTTGAATTCAGAGATACTAAGTAATCTGATCAGGATCATAAAGCTGGTAGGTTGTTAAACTTAGACTGAAATAAATGTCTGCTGACTGAGTCTGTGCTAGTGGCTGTTAGGATGCTTGACCACGATCATGGAGGTGAGAGGATTAAGAATGCACCTCGGTGCCTGGTAGAACTTGGGACACGTGCAAGGATCAATAAATGATTCTCTCTCCCTCCCTGCTTCTTCAGGGGAGTGAAATGGTCACTTCTTATCATTGTCATAAGCCACAACCCCTGGTGCAGCCCTCAGATCTAGTGCTAGGCATCTTCTGCCCTCTGAAGCCAACAGAAGACTCTCTGTGCAGTTGCACAAAGGTTTTCTAGAGTAAGACTCTAAAGGCAAGTTAGAGAAAACAAATATTTACTTATTTATTTATTTTGTGGTGCTGGGGATTGAACCCAGGGCCTTGTTCATGTGGGGCAAACATTCTACCAATTGAGTTATATTCCCAGCCTAAAAACAAATATTTAAAAGGAAATTTCTAGATAAGAGCTGGAAAATGAAAAGTGGGAATTTGGATAGGGGCTTGTGAATAAAGGCAGTCAACCCAGCAGTTTGGAGGGGCATGTGTTGTTTTGGATGGTATTGTTATGAGGGGTTTTCATAGTTATAGGTTTAACAGAGTCCTGGATCCTTGAGGGATAGAAAGGCAGGTGTGAAGAATCAAAATCAGACTGCAAATATTTCTCTTCTTGCTAGTCCCCGAGCACAACCAGGATACCACTGCTCTAAATGCCTTGTGAAGAACTCATTCATAAGTACAGGGCCTGAGCTACATCTTACTCTGTGATACCCAAAGGTTCTGAAAGTCTGCTGCATAAACTTGTGTGTAGTTATCTGTAGTGGCATTCCAAAAGTTGATGCAATGATATTTGTCCCCAAATGAGTTCAAAGGTCTTAGATCTTGAACCATCAATTGCCACCACCACCCCCAGCCCCATTTCCCAAAGCCCACATCTCTTCAGTTGTGCTGTTTGCTTATAGGAGACCAGTACCTGGAAAAGTGAGATTCCTGAAAGCATGTGCAAATTTGGGAGTGGCAATAGCTTCTCCATTCTCAAGAAATATCTTCAGCATGTGCCCAAAAAGCAAGGTTCCATCCAAGTAAGCAAGTGCAAAGTCATTTTTTCTCTGAATAAGAAAGGAAAATCTTAAAATGGATCCCAAAAAAAGAGATTCTGCTCTGGAGCCTGCAGCAAAATGTTCTTGGGATCAGTAGGTCATTGGAAAGGTAAAGGCATATTTGGGGAATTAGAAAGATGATATTAAAGGAAACTTCTGGAAAACCCTCCCCTGGGTCAGTGTTCTTTGTTATCCAGTGTCATAATTCTGTTTTCTCCAGGGATTAATGAAACAAGAATACTCCTTTAGGGAAGTACCTACAAGCAGTTATATACTTCCTTTCCATGATGACAAAATATATAACTGCAGCCAGAAAAGTCAACATAAAGCATTTCATGATTCTTAAAAGATTTTATAAAATAATACTTGCTCATAGTTTAATGTTTCATTAAAGTGCAAAACGAGAAACACACACACACACACACACACACACACACACACACACACACAGCCCCTGTCTTTAAGAATCTGAATTGTCATGAGCAGTTTTGATGGGAAAATACCACTGAACTTGCTTTGAGGACAATTCTGACTAGGTATTACTTCAGCCCCCAAATGTCTGCCCTGGGGAGAATAATGGACAGGTCAGAATTCCCCTACTTCTGTGTTTGTTGTGTGGTATTCCTGCCAGAATTGGGCTGTGAATTAACACTCCTGCCCCACCAAGACCAAGGGGTTCTTTTACGTTAGGCATTTTGGCCTGCCTGTCTATGAAGAATCATGTTTGAATCTTGTTTACAAGAAGCAATGCTATTTCTCTGCACCCCAAATTATATTTGCTAGAAAATAAAAAAGGAAAAATAAAGCCCATTTTATTGGTTTCAGTTTCTTTTGCTGAAATCATCATTTCCAGAGATGAAAAGGATTCAGTTAAGATCTAGCCTAGAAAGAGGTTGCAGCTCCTAGTTTTGGCAGGATCATAAATTGGACAGCTAGTACAGTGGTATTCTTGGAGGTGACCAACTTTCCTTACAATTTTTTGGGTCTCCCCCTCAACTTGCCATCCCAAAGTTGTTCAGGGTCCCCAGGATTGCCCCTTTGCCAGCCTCTCTCAACTGTCTTTTAGAACAGGAAGCATCCAACAAACTTAACCACATTAAATTCTAACAACTAAGTCCAGTGTGCTATTAGGATCAGGGGTTCTGTATCACAAGAAGGTGATCATGATTAAATGTCCAAATGGAGAAAACTGTACTGGGACAAATGTTCAGATGAGATACTATGATAATAAGACAAATTTGGATATGGTCAACTTCATTACAGTGGATTGTACTGTCTTAACCTAGGAAAACATACCTCTAAAGGTAGAATTTGGTATCAGTGACAAGAGAAAATTGCTTTAGAATGTAGGGAATTTTCCAGTAACCCTTCTTTATTTTACTCTACTTAATTTCTACCTTCCCTAAGTGGAGGACTGGCTCTCAATAGCAGGGCTTCCTGTCTTTCTGTGTGGTCACTTTCATGCTGATGTTGCCAAAGCATATTCTGTGGTATTGGTTTAGAGTCCAGCACAGTGACTGCCTGAGAGCTTTGGTAGGAATCCTGCTTTTGAAAAATGCTGAAACCGTACTTGGTCTCAGTTAACATTTGTTGAGTGAATTGGATCAAGTAAAGATAATTTCAAATGTAAATATTGGGGTCCCAAATGGGAGAATATAATTATTTTATCTATGTTATTTTTAATAAACACACACACACACACACACACACACACACACAGAGCTTACCGGTAAAAAACTCTTGGAGAAAGAGGTATTTATCATGGAGTTTCCAGGAGGCAGTGTCAGAACAAGGACATTTTTCATATAATCAGGGGCGATGGCATTGTCCTCAAAGTAGTAGTCACTATAATAAAGAGCACATGTTCCTCATAAAAATTAAATTCCTCCCAAAACTGAGTTGCGTCTTCTACAATTCATACAAACTATACCATCAACCTGGAAAATACTTTAAAACATTTTTTCCAGTAATCTACAAATTTTTTTACCTCCCCCAGATAGATGTGTTTCCCTCTACACTTGCTAAAATGAATGAGAGAACTTAAGCCACTGTAATTAACATAAGAAAATGGAAAAGAAAATCTGAATGCAGGTATGTCTTTGAGGGAAATTTTTGGGCTCTGGACATGTGAACCAATAATTACTCCTAAGGCTTAATGACCCTGGGTTTATACCAGGAAACTTTTTTAAGTGCTCTTAACAATTTAGAGATATTGGATATGGTACAAAGAAATATTATCATTAAACTTACTTTCCAGATAGTGAAGCATAAGCATAAAAAGTAAACATTTTCTTGACAGGTGGGACAGTAGCTCATTAACCCTTATATCATCAGCTCCTGGACTACACTTTACACACTGTAGTCTCTTGATACTATCTGAGATTGCTCTGAAAATTATATGGTTCCTATATTTCCTTATCATTTGGGTGTTCTAAAATGCAAAAAAAATCTAACATGATCAAACGCCTATCCCTAGGGTGATCATCATTTAATGTTTAAACATCTCTGTGCTAAGGACTATGTCAACTCCTTTGCTTGTATTATCATCTCTAATCCTAATTGGACACATACAAAGTGGACATTTTAATTGTCATTTTACAAATGAGAAGATTTCATCTCAATATGCTAATACTCAAGAGGCAAAAGAACCAGAAGCACCGGAATTAGAATTTGAACACAAATTAGGTCTATGTTTGAATCTCACAATGTTCTTGAAACTTAGCCAGGTGTCCTTTGGGAGTAGTCACAAAGGAAAGCTAGGATTTTAGCAGCTGATGGAGGGTTTGCTGAAAGTAAAACTATACTACCTGGGCTACACTGAAGACAAAGCAGTCACTGAAATTAATGTGCTGGTGGGAGTGAAATGTTGATAACTTTGCCTTTTTTCCTATACTTCTATAGCCAAAAGGTTAGATTATTTATCTTCATGAACATCTAGCTGTGAAACAGGTCTGTGCTCATTTCCCTTCACACTATGAAAAGTACTTTAAGTGTGGGAGTAATGACTAGGCAAATATGGGGTCTGAATGCCGACAGGTAGTGATTAATGGTCCAGTCAGATAAGTAAAGTCACATGATTCAGCTCATGGGACAAGGAGCACAAGCACGCCAGCAACACCCCCTTTTATGCTTAGTATAACTCAGATATTACTTTGGTACTTGTTAATAGGGTTTCCAGCCATATTAGCAAATGAGTGCTAAAAATATATACAGAATGTAATCAAAGGTGGTTTCTATTCTTCAGAATTCATAGTGCAGAAAAAGGACAGAGCAATCACTTTGTGGCGATCTTTCCTTCTGCATTTCTCTGGGATTGAGAACAGAAAGCATCCAACAAATTTAATCACATTAAGGTACAAAGACTAAGTTCAATGTGTTCTGCATTACAATAAGGAGATGGTGATTTGATGCCCAGGTGGAGGCCCTTTTTCTGGAACAAATGACCAACCTTATAGGATGCTAGGACAACAGGAACAAACTAGTACTCTCCTGGGAAAATCCAGACAAGGGTCAACTTGATTATAATGGAGTACAATGTCTTATCTAGATACTGTAGTCCCAAAGAAGTGCAGAAGAAAATATTGTCTTAGAAGGCAAGGAGTAATTTTACAAATCAGATCTATATAGCCTAAACTTTACTCTTAACAAAGGTTCCAGAAATAAAAGTAAAATAGGGCCAAATGCCATTAGCAACTGAAGAAAATGAAATGAGGCCCACATTCCCAGAAATAATAATATTAAATTATTAATTGATTTATCTTTTCCTAGACAAAGAAAGACCTTAAAATTAGTGTGGAAATCAGGATCCTAGGTTGGTAAGTAGGCCTCATGGATGAATGAACTTGTGGGTTTAATGGATCTTTAATAAAAGTTTTGCATTCAAACTTGATAAAGGTATCAAAGGACTCGATCTCTGCTAAGATCACAATTGATTAAATAAGAATGAGGGTGTGAATAAAACTTTAGTTCAAACACTATCATCACCTTGAACCTCATAAGAGGCTATGCAAAGAGCAAGTGTCTTCTGGAAGTCTTTGGTGTACTTCCTTTTTGAAAGGAGGAGGGTCCCTCTAGGTATGATGTACCTACTTGAATAGATCCACTAGGATAATGACAGTGTCTTCAGCCACTTCCTGGTCACCCTTCAGGTTGTTGAAGGTGTCAGGTGTACCACACATAACAATCACTGGAGAAGAGAAAGCAAGACAAGAAGAGAAATACATGATGATCTACACAAGACTGGGAGAAAACCAGTTTTTTGAATTTGAATCCAATATTCCATATCACATTTTTTAAAGATTAATACCAATTCCCCAAATCTCACTCCCTTTTTCATTTATAGTTATGGAGTCAGAATAGGACTACATGGAATCTTTAAAAATCTTCTGGTCCATTCCCTTAATTTCATAGATTTAGAGAGACTGAAGCCAAAAGCCAAAGGGGTCATTTGATTGGGAGATGTCGAAGAGAGTTCTTGAGCCGAACTCAGACTGTGAGTGCTTATTCCAGTACACTGAGGTGGAGTCATTAGAAAAGTCATTTTCACAGATAAGTGAAGTGCACCCCACCATTTGTAAAATGGTTGAAAAGATACAGTAAAAGTGACTATGAAAAGAATTTATGAAGTCTTTCTAAGCAACTTTCCTTGGGCTTTGTAACTTTTTCACTTGGAACTCAGTCTTAGATATTTGAGTGACAGGATCCAATCAGAACCTCTACCAGCAATTGCAGCTAGTTATTACCTGAATGTATAGCTTTATGAGGAAGAGGAATTGAGGGAACTTCATTAACCATTTTTATATGCTATTTTGTCCAGTTGAATTGTAAATTACTTAGGAACATGAATAATTTTGTACTTCTCTTGTCATCAGATCTTGGTTAATATTTTGCAACTAGTAAGCTATTAATACAGCAAATTCCTAATCATGACAGTAGATAATTATTTGAGTGATATCCGACAATCTGCCATGCAAGCATCTTTCCTTCTAGGGAATTCCCACAATTGATTCCTGTGCTCTTGATACGTTCTGGTTTATAAGGAGAATTTTGTGGAAAGTGCAATAAATTACCTAATAATTTATGAGGTTGATTTTATACCATTAGCCTTTCACACTTGGCTTCTAACTCACAGGGAAGGTGAGATAAAGAAAGATTAGGAATGTGAGATGATCTTTGCTGCCTTGTAATTTTTCCTGGGCCCATATGTCAATAAATTTATCTTCTCGGTCCCCAGGAGGATCAGGGTTCAGAGCATGTGAGGATTAGTCACAAATTCAATAATATGTTGGATTAAAGTGCACTTAGCAGTTTACCAATGATAGTTTTTGATATCAGTTTAGTTTATAACTTTTATGGATGCTTGCATAATTATCTATACTCATTATGTTAACATATTTATTCAATACTATTTTTGTGTTTTTCTTTCAGAGGATAAGGTTTTAATCAATGAAGGAAACAAAATAATAAAATTGCAAGCAACCAAGGATCTCCTAAATATACAGAATATATATAGGTAATGACAATAATTCTGCAGTGGTAAGTTTGTCAAAATGACTCTGAAGGAGGTGGTAGTCATGAGGAAGAGTCTGGTGAAAAGATTGTCTTCCTATATTTTTACCATTGCTTTTCCTGTTATGATCCACTAAGATATCCCGGAACTGGTCATCTCGTCTCAAGGTGTCCTTGAAGCTGAGTACCTGAGAAAAATAGGAAACTCCAGCCTCCAGAGCATTGAGGTACCTGGTACAAGAAAGGAGAAACTAAGAAGCCGGCTTTGTTTCTTCATGGTCTTCCCATGCCTTTCACTTGTTATTTGCAAATCTGTCCTGGGCTTCATCTAAAATTAATTTCTGCTATTAACACAATTAAGTAGTACACACCATGTTACCATTGGTTTGGACTATAGACAACTAATTTAGTGAAAGTATGGGAGAAGTTTTAGGGGATCTTCATGTGGTATATACAAATAATAGACATTTGATGAGTCCCGTCTACTGGCTTTCTGCTACTTATGGAAGGGAGGATCTACTCTGCTCTACAAATCAGAAACCTTTGAATCTTCAGTCCAAAAACTCAGAGTTGATAGGAATAATTTCTTCTCCTGTGCAAAATGGGTTGTTTTTTTTTTTTTTTTTTTTTTTTTTTTTGTATTCTAAGCTCACTTCAAAGTTTCTAGGGTGATGTCTTAGGGCTGATTCTTATAGTTTCCCAGAGATACATTCCTGTGGTATCCCATATTAGACTTCTGCAAACCTAGGTGGTGCTCTTCCAGGATGCAGAACTAAGCAGCATTCTGGAAGCATAGCCAGTAACCCAACCAAAAGACTTTGCCATTTTTGCTAGAGCTAAGAACTACTTGTAAGCATGGGCAGAATGTATATTGACTGATATCATATCTTACATAGCAGTGTAACTCTGGTTTCCTTTTCTATTATCTATAAAATGGGCATTATAGTACCCATTTCCTTTTCTTCTGAGGATTTACTGTGGAGAATCAATAAAACCAATGTGAACACATTTTCAAAACTAGAAGGAATATTATGAATGATCTATGCTGAGTATTTTTATGATACTTTATTTGCTTTGACATCTTTGTTTTTATTTGTGTGTGCATGTATATGTGTGTGTGTCCATCACAATGCTTCACATCTGATAAGAACCAGGTATCCTGCTATGAGTTTATGGCTTACTTTATGGTAAGTGCCAGCAGATGTTAATGATCCACCTTACCAGAAACAGTCCTCAGTCTCATTGCCATCCTTATAAACATATGAAGAGTTCCAGGAAAAAGGTTTGAATGGCAGATCATTGATCTTCCAAAAGTCAACCAAGAAGTACATCAATTTCCTAGCTGGAGACATCAGCCTGGTTAAGGTTTCTTTATAGTCACATGACAATCCAAAACTTCCAGCTGAAATCATGGGGTAGTTCAATTGGGTGTCAAGGCTATGCCAAGAGGTGAGAAAGAAACCAATACTAGGGTTAACTTAAGCAGCACAAATAAGATCCCTCTTTCACCTTTTCCAGAATGTGCACATAGGGGGCACAAAAGGAACTAGAGTCATTCAAGCAAGGTCCTCATGTACATAGATATCCCTCTCACACAGGTGAATTTAAAAACATGTATTGACCATGTGCTATGTTACCAGCACACTATAGGTGATTTCAGTATTATGCAGATTGGTTACTTTGATTTATTCCTAAACAAGTTGTCATACTCTCTGGGCTGGGAAGGAAGTAGGACTGAAAAATAGAGGTTTGGGCTACCAGGACCATCATAATTGTTTTAAATTCAGAAAAAAACGCTTTTTTGCATTTTCTTCCACATATTGCCTTCCTTCCAGCTCTGCAACGGACCACTTTTGAGATGAATGGTGGCAGTTGATTTTTCCTTTCTTGCTTAGCACAAGGAACCCTTCTTGTAGTTCTTTAAACATATCAAGCTCCATTCTCAGTCAAGACAGATGTCAGGGATGATGTTTCCTGCCTCTTTTCCCTGCTAACTTTTATTCATCCCTCAGGGTCTAAATAAGATATTGCTTTATCAGGGAAATTTCCATTAATACCTAAAGACAGGTAATGATTTGGGTGAGTATATGTGGAATATTTGTCTTCCCCAGTAGACTGCCAGTCCCCTGAAGGCAGTGACCATGCCTGACTTGCTCACCTCAGTCTGCCCGACTCACCTGTCAGTGCTCAATATGTATTTAATGGTGGAAGGAAAGTAACATTCCTTTTCATCCCCTAAGCTGGTTGAAAGGGTTGTTGCATCTCAAACTCCTTGCCTCTCAAACTCGCTATGTTCATGGTTAAATTTGTCTATTATTTTCACTCCTCAAAACTGCTCTTTATCCTGATTTTTTCCTCCATTTCTTTCAGTGTTTTGAGATCTCAAAGCCTTCTATGACTACGTTCCATCCCTCATGTCAACATTCGGTCAATTATCGAATATGATTGATTCTGCCTTTAACTATCTTTAAAGCTCTCCTCCCTTTTCTTGCCCACTGGCTTTTGCTAACCCAGGCCCCTTCTTCTCCCTGTGGACTTTCCTGTCATCAATCTGCCATGTCTTACCTATAGACTGCCACCAATTATTCTTTCCCATGTTGAACTTCTTTTCATGGCTTTCCCATGCTCAAAACTAGTGATTTCTATGCAAATCTCATCAAATACAACTTCTTTCACCTACCTGAACTTCCCTCACACAAACTTCCAAATATGGTCCTACTTAACTTTTCTAGTCTTTTTTATTCTTCTATATATTTCCTGAACTCCAATTAATATAGACTTTCACAGATTTTCTTCACTGCCCTACTTATTTGCTTTTACATATACTTCTTCCTCTGCCTGGCTGGGAAGCTTATTCCTTGATCTTTGCCCATTAAAAATTGGTACAATTCTTCAACACAAAACTCAGATTCAAGTTCCGTCATGAGATCTTTTCCCTTTTAAAGCTTAACCTCCTCAACCAGAGGTGACCATTTTTATCTATGTATTCTGCATCATCTTATTTGCTCTTCTCTGATGGAAACCATCTCACTTGTACTGGTGACCAGTGTCACTGTCACCTTCTCTACTTGGCTGGAAAGGGGTATGTTTTACTTAATTTTTTCTTTGCTAGAAAAATAAAATGCTCCTTTGCATACATAAGGTCCTCATTATTGGGGAATCAACTTTCTCGGTCCTCCTTTCCTTCTGAAGACACTCAATAGTAATATTATAAAAGATCAGATAAGACAACAGTTGTGAATGTGTGCAAGGAGGAGGAAGAGTGAATCTGTCTGAATTTTGGTGTGGGGGACAGGATCAGAAAGTGCTCCTGTGGTATGCCTATGGCATGTGGTGGCCTGGCATCTGGGTCTGTTGTTCTGCTGGGTATGAGGTGTCATAAACAGACTTTGCAATAGAAATTTTGGAGGTCTAATGTTTACCCTCCAAAATCTGTTGCATGGTATTCTTGAGCATAGTTTTCTTTGTGTAGACAAAGGGTGGTCCTTGATTTAGGAGAACACTGAACAGGTGAAAGAAATGCACATGAGAGGGATTTTGACTGGGGAAGGTGTGGCTGGACAGAACAAAAGAATTTTGTGGTGATGCAAATTACACTGAGCAAAATGAATGAAAGGGATGGGGACAATTTTCCAAAAGTCAGATAAATATTTTCATTCTAGAATATATTATAGGATTTTTTTCTAAGATGATATGGGTACTATGAAAACACTTAAATATGCTGCTTTTCATCTTCAAATAAGCCTATGAAATAAGTATCTTGCTATTTATACACTTCTATAAACCTGCGTATAAAACAACCCCACTAATACCCTAGGGTGTAGCACTGCCCTTTGTGCTTCCTACCCTCTGCCCATGCTTTTGTGAATATTTCCTTTATTAAACTCCTCAGGATCTCCAAGGTCTGACTTTCCTATCTCCTACCAGGTCCCTGACTTTCTCCTCATAACGTGTTGCTTCTGATGCTCAGATGTCAGTGACTCAAGTTGAACAGCTGCTGTAGTCACCCCACACTGAGCAAAGGTAGAAATATCTGGGGAAAGAAATAGCAATTACAGAGAGGTGGCAAAGTATGAGGCTCCCAAAGCTCCTCCTTGGGCTCCCTTGACTACACTATGGGTTTTTAAACCATTTAACTTGATATCATGATCTGACTTCAATTAGCAGTGGTATTTAAAAAGCAGCAAATAAAACTACTTACTACATCTGGAAGGTGGAGTATGTACAGGAGGGTCCCATGAGGGCACAGCCCATCCGACCTTCCCTCTGTAGGAGGAAGTAATGACACTAATGACCAAAACTAAATAAAGTAACCAATGAACAGAAAAGATGTGGCAAGGCAAAGGCTCCTGGGAAGTTGGGAGGTGGCCCATCAAGAGTCTGAATGTAGAGCAGAAAGGAGTTGCATATGGTACTTGGGCAGGGCCAGGGCCAACTTAGGGGTGGGGAGGTCTGAGATCTGAGGCTATGAGTGGAGGGGAACAATATTCCACAAAGGTGAGCTGGATCCCTCATCAGGGGGAGAATGGGAAGAGATGAAGGAGGGGCTAGCAGGACAGCCCAAAAACAAAACAAATCAAAAGCATCCATTGAAGAGTATGATGCCATAATTTTTAGTAAATCAATGGAATTGTGCAGATCCAGCAGATTTGGGAGTGAAGGGAGAGGACAAATTTCAGTGTTAGGGAGAGCTACAAAGCATGGCCCGTTTGAATAACATGTAATGCCATCAACTGAGCGATTACTGAATTTATCTTCAACTATTTCTCCAAGGGAACCTGGTTGGGGACATCCCATTCCTGGTTTGGAGAACCTTGCCTCCTTGGAGGAGAGAGAAGAACCACATACTCCTGCAACTGTCAGGGAGAGTTTGCCAAACTAACCTCAGCCAGCTGGCACCCTCCCAAGACAGAATGGCTACTGTACTCAGCCACGCATCCTGACGTGAGTGCAGCCTTTCTGGTCAAAGTGAGTGCAGCCTTTCTGGTCAAAGTGAGGTTATGATTAAAGTTCTAGAACCATAGCTCCACTCCCCATGTTCTTCTTGTTGGATGCCCTTTCCCTAGTTTCTGTAGTTGGGCCTCTTGCACACCTGCGGTTCACTAAAGAGCTTGTGCTACTCTCTTCAGCTCCTTAAAGTTCTGGTCAGGGTTGAGATTGCAATTGGGAGGAGGAATTAGGCAAGTACCTCCCCCTCCCCATTTCTAGTCTTTGATGTCGCCATTACCACTTAAAGTCAGGTTTCAGATTCTACCCTCAAGCAACCAGCCTATGACCTGATATGTGGCGATAGCTTGAAACAGATTTCTGGTGTGGGGCTGGGCAATGTGTTTTTTAAAAAAATTGTTCTTTTTAGACAGACATGACAGTAGAGTGTATCTTGACATATTACACATACAAGGAGTCTAACATTCTAATTAGGATCCCATTCTTGTTATACATGATGTGGAGTTTCACTGGTGGTGTATTCATATATGAACATAGGAAAGTTATGTCTGATAATATATTTTTAGACAAGGTTCCTCAGATATTTCTTGAGGACACAAAGGCAAACCAGGTTCATATCAGCATTTACATTTTTAAAAATTTGCCATCAGTTTAAAACAAAATGATTCCTCTCTATATCACTGAAAATGTGCAGACAGTACATAGCTGTTTCTCCCCACATTCTCAGATTCCTGGAGGGCACTCATCACTAGGGGAATTCATGGGATACACCCTGGAAATCCTGCTTCCAAAGCAGTCCACTACATGACTACAAAGGATGGGGGAGATGTTTCATGGACAGGTTCCCAGGTTTCTCACTGTGACCATCCCAAGCCACGGGGGTAAGAGCCTCATCAACAGAAGCAAAAACATACCGTAATTTCCCTGAGGAGATCCAGGCCTTCGCAGGTGCTGCTCCGGCAGTCACCTGACTTGTGAATCAGACCATCCGAATAGATAAAGGTAGCATTCACAGTCACATTTATGCCTGTTATCCATAAGGGAGGGAAAAAAGAAAACTAGATATTTATTTATTTATTTATTGCAATTTATACCAGCTGTAGATTTATCTCTTGATTTGGTGGGGAGTGGGGGAGGGGAGGAAGATCCATTTCCAGGCCTAGGAATACGTGAATTCTGAGTTCTTATTCTACTTCTCAGTCATTCCCCCCCACTTTCTGTTTCTGTTTTCCCTCTCTCCACAGTATGAGATATGATTTACCCACCATAAAAGCATCCATTCGGGCTGGGGAGATAGCTCAGACGGTAGAGTGCTTACCTTGTAAGCACAAGGCCCTGGGTTCAATCCCCAGCACCCAAAAAAAAAAAAAAAAAAACAAAAGCATCCATTGAAGAGTATGATGCCATAATTTTTAGTAAATCAATGGAATTGTGCAATCATCGCCACAGTCCAGCACATTAAGTCCCAAGTTTTCAATTATGTGACTATTTCAACAACACTGACACAGGTGCATTAAGACAGGTTGGAAACCATAGTCTAGTACTTAGATATTATTATATTAATTAATATAAGCTAGTATTAATTAATAGAATCCATTAATGATTATAATGTAATTACATAGTTAATATTACAAATATTATGTTACGATATGATTATATTCTTATGTAATTATGTTACATAACACATCATTGCATTATATATTACATGCTATATTTAAGTTTTTATAGGTGTCCCACATCTGGGACAATGGGACAAAATAACATTTTCATATGTCTGATGTTCTTGTCATCTTTTCATAATCCCGGGTTCAGCAAATTTCCTACACAGGTTTGGAGAGTGTTAGGAAGGTAAAGGCATAGATGTTATGATATCCTGCTCTTTCGTGTTCCCAAGATGCAGGTTCTGTTTGCTGCTAAAAGCATGAGTGGTTACGGTCTTCTACGGTCTTTGGTCTTCGTTCATCCAACCAGCCAACAAATGCTTGTTAAGTTTCTGCCACGAGCCAGGGACTCTTCTTTGTGCTCAGGAGACAAAATAAGTCTCTGCTTTCATATAGCTTACATTTTCTTTGGGGAAATCACAGAATCCTGCTATTTCTCATAGGGTGGTTGTAGAAACCCCTAGGGGGAGCCAGCACCTGAATGCCACAGGTGAGGCATGCAGATAAATAGTTTCCTGCTGGGGAAAGAGCAAGGACAAAAATCCTGGCAGAAACATTCTTGGCAATGAGGCCCCTGTGGTTATGGCAGAGTGAGGGGTAGAGTGGCAAGAGACAGGTGAGAGGGGTGTCATATCATGCATGACCTTATAGGCCCTAGTAAGGACTTTCAATTTATTCTGGGATGGATGTCTTTGGGGGGCTTTAAGCAGAGAAATGATATTGTCTAACCATCATTTTAAAAAGATTTCTCCAGAATCTGATGTGGAGAATAGATTATAGAGGACAAGAAAAGAAGCAGGGAGGTTAGTTAGGAGGCTATTATTAACCTAAGTTAACCTGAACTAAAGTAGTAGTAGCAAAAGTAGAAGAAAATGGTTGCATTTTGTTGTTGTTGTTCTTATCAGTTATACATGACAATAGAATGTATTTTGACATATTATACATATATGGAGTATAACTTCCCATTCTTGTGGTTATACATGATGTGGAGTTGCACTGGTCGTGTATTCATACACGAACATAGGAAAGTTACGTCCCATTCATTCTACTGTCTTTCCTATTCCCATCCTCCATCCCTTCCCTTCATTCCACTTTGTCTAATCCAAAGTACTTCTATTCTTCCCTACCTCCTTACCCCCTTATTGTGAGTTAGCATCCGCATATCAGAGAGAACATTCAGCCTTTGTTTTTTGGGATTGGTTTATTTCACTTAGCATGATAGTCTCAAATGGTTGCATTTTGGATATACGTTGGATGAAGAACCAGCAAGAAGTTACTGACAGGTGGAATGAAAAGCATTAGAAAATGAGAACTCAGGATAACATCATATTTTTGACTTAAGGAAGGGATAAAGGAAACTGCTATTGACCAAGGTAAGAATGTGGGAGGACCCAGTTTGTGTATGCAATGGAGGAATGGAGAGTTCAGGTGGACATGTCAGGTGTGGGATGCAGATTAGACCTCCCAATAGACTTAAGTAAGCAGTTGAATATTCCAGAGAAGAACAATTATCAATGCAGTTACACTTACTGATAAAAACTGTTACACGTGTCTCTCAGATTTATAGTTGTAGTACAAAAGGGATGCCTTAGTTTTCTAGAAAACAGCCTGAAGACAAAAGTTTCATTGGGTCAGGAGTAGTGGAGCATGCCTGTAATCCCAGTGGCTTGGGAGGCTGAGGCAGGAAGATCATGAATTCAAAAGCAGCCTCAACAATTTAGCAAGACCCTAAGCAACTCAGCAAGACCCTGTATCTAAATAAAATATTTTAAAAAGGGCTTGGGATGTGGCTCAGTGGTTAAGCACCTCTGGGATCAATCCCTGGTACAAAAAAAAAAAAAAAAAAAAAAAAGTTTCATTAGGGTTGTCCCATGTCTCATGTAATGAATGATGGAATCTGAAGTCATGGGTATCTCATCAGTAACCCACTGTGCATTTTTGATATCTCAGATCCAAACTCATGCATGAGAGAATGATTTTTAGCCAGATTCGCTTAAAGATTAACAAAATGTATCAAAGAGCATGTGAATGCCCTTGGGAAGTTTCCAAGTGGGTCTAGGTAGCCAAGACCCTACTTCTCAGATAAAATGAATGTCGTTAACAGTCTATCACCTATTTTTTATAAAGAAGATGCTGCCAGGTTCTGTTTCCTTTCTCAGTAGACAGGGAAAGAGATTATGTACCATTGCAAAATCTCCAGAAAAGCCTTTCTTTATTTTGAAAAATGCCCTCTTGCTTTAAATGTCTCTCATTGAGGACATGAGGGGGAATTATCACCATTAGTGTCCTAAATGGGATGAGAATTTTGATTGGATTTCACTGTGGCTTACAAATCTCTTCTCTTAGAAGGAAATACAAGGATTCAAAACACATTTCTCTTTGAAATATTTACTTGGTCACAGGAGTGTCTAGTTTTACTGAACAGATACCACTCCTGATGTTAGGCATTTCCTGTGTAGTCCACTCCCAAAGACAGAGTGAACAGTGCTCATTCTGGCCTGAGATCTTTGGATAATGAAGAACTACCTTTAGAAGGGAAGGCTAAAGAACTGATGGAAGGATATGGGAAATGACAATCCCCAAGACAGGGAAATGACAATTCTGGGCAGAAGGTGAAGCATTGATCCTTTCCCAATACATCCTTTCCCTGTGACAAGACAATCCCTGGGAAGGAGATATCTGTCCATTAGTCCTAAAATGGCAGTCCCTGAGAAGAGG
Organism: Sciurus carolinensis; assembly: GCF_902686445.1. Lineage (NCBI taxonomy): Eukaryota > Metazoa > Chordata > Mammalia > Rodentia > Sciuridae > Sciurus > Sciurus carolinensis. The sequence goes on from NC_062216.1 coordinate 82,181,303, forward strand.
ACAAGCATTTATCTCTTCCCAATAAATCCTTTCCCAGTGATAGTACAACAGATCCTGGAGGGAAAGAGATAAGCACTGAACACTGGACCCTTCATCCTTGCCCAGTAAAAACAAGTTTCAAATTCTCACAACCTGTTTCCTGAATGCCCAAACTGACAAATTTTGTTAAAGAGATTAGATCATCTCTCAGCGTAACCTATAAAAACCCAAACACCTTCCAAACAAGGGGCCGTTTTCTACCCAGAAAGTGAGCCCCTCTGAGGCTTGACTTCATTGCTGAATAAAAGGCATAGCTGATCCATGAAGTCTGCTCTCATCCTGGTTATTTGAGATTTCATTTTGGTGCCAGAACCATAATGAAATGATGAATAATAACCATTTTTGTTATTTTGCTTAAACCGATGACAGTATTCCTGGCTATTACTAGGCAACACATTTTGAAAGATAAAAATGGAGTAGCAGAACATCAAGCGCTGTCTCTTACGTTATGGCCTCCTTTCAGTAGAAAAATAATCAGGACAAATGTCTGATTGCTAAGCAGAAAAATTCTTAATTCTGCCAAGACTACAGAGAGTCTAGAAAACTCAGTCATTAGTCTGGCATTGTGAGTGACTTTGTAGGTGTTCTTGCATAGGCCATTTAAATTTCTCTGACTTGGTTTCCTCTTATGTAAAGTGAGGTCCATACCTAATTCATCCAATTGATAATTTTTAATAATACCTCTACAAGAATAAAGCACATCACAACAGAAGTTCTTCTGAACATCCAAATAAGAATACTTTTAGAAGTAGAGGCCCGTTATTCCTCATGATGAAAGTATCTTTGCACTCACTCCTACAGACACCTAAGAGATGTGTCCACCAACTAGGGAGCATTTTATTTTATTTTATCTTTGGTTAATTCAAAAATGAATACACTGGTACTTTGTTCAGTAAGAGGTCCACATAAGAGGTGTCAGTTCTTTGCTAGAACTACAAGAGAAGAGGTTAATGAAATTAGACTAGTCAGAGAAAATCAGTGGAAGAAGTAGGGTTAGTGATGGGTTTAATAACAATTAACACGAGTGTGGCTACGATCCAGCCACAGGACTAATCATTTTGTAACTTTTATTCTAGCCAATTCTCACAAAAATAGGGAGAATATAGGATATTGAAACCAGGGGAACCGGAAGTCTGGGGGCTGGAAGAGGGCAGGCAGGAATGTTAGAAAAGAGGGCAGGAGAAGGTCTTGGAAGCAGCAGGAGTCATTAGGCTGACCAGGAGGATAGCCTGATGGAACCGGGGCTGCAGGAAAATGGCAGTACTTGCCCTTATGAATGTGAAAGCTAACTCCTCTCTTGAGTTCTCCTGACTCTATGAGAGCTCTGCTCTCCAGTGTGCCACGAGGTACATTGAAAAAGACCCATTTAAAAATTCTACACTTCAGGCAGTTCATGAGTGGCACAATAAAATCCAAGTGGTAAACCCTGAACAGGGCTTGGGAAAAGGGAACCCTCATGGATTGAGTGTGACCTTGGACAAGTGACTTCACCACAGGGGCCCCAGTTCCCCTTCCACTCACTGATATAATGGAGCTGAAGCTCTCTGTCACTATATGCGTGGCACTGGAATATGAATTTGTATGTGTGTGTGTGTGTGTGTGTGTGTGTGTGTGTGTGTGTGCGCGCGCGCGCCAGGGATTGAACCCATGGACACTTAACCACTGAGTCACATCCCAGTCCTTTTTTGTATTTTATTTAGAGATGGTGTCTCACTGAGTTGTTTAGGGCCTTGCTAAATTGCTGAGGCTGACTTTGAACTCTCCATCCTCCTGCCTCAGCCTCACTAGCTGCTGGGATTACAGGTGTGCACCACTGCTCTGGTCTGGGATATGAATTTTTACATGCATCATTTTACTTAATTCTTTTCTGAAAACTACAAGGGAACTAATAATTACCCTAATTTTAAAATGAGAAAATGGTGTTGTAAAGAAGGTTAATTTGTTTAACATTACAGCATTAGTAAGTAGTGGAACTGGGATGTGATCCTAGGGCAGTCTGATTCTAGGACTTATCCTGTAGAACCCCTTTCAGGAGTTCCATGAGGTCAAAGCTATTTTCATAATTGCACGAAGGGATTTCTTTGCTTTTTCCACTCTCTTTCATGAGCATATTGTGGAATTTTCTGGAGGTACATGACATGTTATTATAATAGATAGAATATAGAAGCCAATATGAGAATATAACTACCTTTCATTAAACTGGATATTAAAGACATTCTCAAATAATCAAATCAATACCACTCTTCTCATTCACCTGCTTTGTTTTAGTCTGAGAAATATGGATTTTTCTTAGAAGTGTTAACAGATAAAATGTTTGTTATTTTTAATGAACATGTAACCACATAAACAAAACACTTCAAGACCATCAATAATTTTTCCCTCAATATTTCTTAAGAGTGTAAGAAGTCTTGAGACCAAAACTTTTTTTAACATTTTATATCCACTCCAGTGGAACATACTGTAATATGCTGCCTCTGCCTATTTTATCTCTCCATGTGATTTCTCAAAAATAATGAACTGAACATTTTTTTAAACAAGTATGAACTTTGAACTCTTAATTTTCTTCAATTTAACCCTCAGATATATTGTTTTAGAATTTTTTTCCAAATAACAAGGCTCAGTAAATGTAGACCATGAACTATATTTCTCTCTAAAACCTGCTTCTCTTTTGTTTACTATTCATGACTATCTATCCAACAAAATGCATTCTTGAAGGGGGGAAAAAAAACCCTTCAAGAGTTTCATAGAACTTTCCACTTACTTAATCCATTCAACAACCTCACCATTAATAACTCTGTATCACAAATGAGATGAGTGAAATTTCAAAACAATAACTCATTCACTGCATTCAAGTAGTAAATGGTGGAGCAGGAATTCAAATCCAGGTTGTATGAATTTGGAGATCAAGATTTTAACCTGTACCCTGAACTATTTATTTTATATGCCAGGCACTGTGTTCTCCAAATAGTAATAACATCCCAGCAGCAGGAACAACTGCCATTTATTGAGTATTTACCATGTTTCAGTCAGCATTGAAGGGACTTATATGCATTTCCTGAGTGAGTCCACACTCTACCTGTAAGTGCTAACTACCACTTATCCTGATTTTAGGTGTGAGGAAACTGAAGTTCAGGAAATGTAAGTGGTTGGTCAAGAATATGAACCAAGATCTGTCAGATTCCAAATCTTTGCTTCTAATAAAAAAAAAAAAAAAAAACTTAGTTCATCCTGGGTAAAGATCTTACACTCATTAGAACCAAACTGAATCTCATTTGAAACAGACAACCTGCAGGGCCTTAGCAAAGTTATTACTTCTGCTCTGAAACCAGTGTCAATCATGCCAACCCCAGAGAGCTGTGGCAATTAAAAAGATTATGTAATGAAAGTACCTAGAACTTACGTAACACATGGCTGATACACAATGAACAAGGAAACCAAGACTGAGGGACCTAAATCACCCAAGGTCACAGAAAGAAAGATTTGTGGTCAGAGACCTCAATCCAGATTTTCAGACTTCAAATCCAGTGTTCTTTCCACTATCTCACACAGTCTTAGTAAAAAAGGGGATTTTATTAAAAGACCCCTTAGTTGTAACGTAGTGCTAAATCAAATCCATTCACTCAGATCTGAATGTAGTTTCAGACAGAATTGAGAGATGTTATGAATGCACAGAAATAAGTTACTATACATAGCTGAACTGTTACTCTCATTTCCATAGAATTTTAAGTAGAGAAAATCAAGATGTATCATTCTTAAAACACGAATAACCATTAAGATGTATCAAATACTCATCAATTCATTGATTCTATTCCTGTTAACCTAATCTCAGGGAATGGAGAAAAACTATATACAAGAAAACATTTATTAAAGTTTTATAAAATACAAGAAATGAAAAAGAGTGGAATATTCTACCATAGGAAAATATTAGAAAATTTGGGCAACATTTATTCTAAGGGATATTGTGTATCTGTTCACATAATGACTACAAAGACCACACAGCTATGGGAAAATTGTCACTTATGGATTAGTGTGAAGTGACACAGAAGTATGCAGAATTGTTTCCATGCCACATTGATCACTAACCATGTTTTTAAAAACAAACAACTAAGAAGCAGTATATAAAAATAGACTGAAAACTTCCAGGTGGCTAGAAATTTTCCCGAACAATTTGTTTTCTATTTTACATATTTTATGTAATATTATAAAGTTTATTTTTATAATTAAAAGATACAGTGAGGAACTGCAATAATGAATTTGATTGCAAGTTTATTATACCTACTATATCTGATAATGGCAGCCAGGGAAGATGTAAAGAATCCACAAATCCAGAGAATAATATCATTCTTTGGATTAAAAGCCCAGAGACAGATTTGGTGCCTAAATTAATTTTATTCCCTTATTTCATCTTCTTGACTGGTAACCCTGTGAAATCTCAAGACTGGCCCAAATCTTGCTCCTAAGCTGCTGCAGAAGAAAGCATGATGCCTCCCTGGAACTGGGCAATAAACCCAGTTTTAACTGGGGTACTTTACTGCGGTGAACGCTTTTCATTTTCCTGGCTTGAAGCCATCCCGAGAACAGGTGCACCGTAAGCGAGCACACTGTGGTCAGGTTCACATCCTCCCCACCGAAGATGTACTGCCGGAAACAGAAAGGGGTTTAGAGATGGACCTTGGGGAAGGTTAAGTGATCAGGCAAAGTACAGAAGGTCTACGCTTAGCAACCTTTGTCCCAGAGGTGGTAACAGGAGGATTCTATTGCCATATTCTTACCAGCTTCATGCAGACGCATTCTCACTATGTCCAATCCCTCATTCACAGCTTCTCTCAATTTCTCCAGGGGCTCTGGGAAGGCCGAGTTGTTCATCATCAGGACACTGATCTCATAGCTGTCATTGTGGCAGTTTTGACGGAACTGGGTGACCCAGAACGTCAGCCCAGGCTGGAAGAGCAGTGAACACAAAGCCAAGCCCAGCAATGGTGTCTTCATGACCTCAGAACCATACTCCCCACGCTCACTCGCTTTGTCCTGGCTTCCAGGGACGCGGGAACTCTGGCTGGACAACCTCTAGCAGAGTCGCTGTGTCCACTCCTCCCCAAACTCCTTTCTGGTCATGCCCCACTGGTCACATGGGCCGTGAAACACAGCCTGCCTACCAGCAATTAGCAGCTGCATTATGGTAGGAGATGAACCAAAGTTCACCATATGTTTGCACACAGAAAGGTTAGAGCTATAAACAAGGAGATTACCTGGGCCTCACCCAGTAAAATACATCAACTTGTGACACATCACTGGGAAGAGGGAAAAGAGGAAGAGGGTCGTATATTACACATAATAAGCCTTGTGGAATGGAAAATAAAGGTCAGAGGGCTTACGGAAAGCAGAGATACAATGGCATATTAGTGCTTAGGTTTTTGCTGTACATCAAACAGGAAGAACTGTGTTTCAGTTATCTAGTCAAAAGCTATTTATTGAGACTTGACTAAGTGTCAGGCATTGGTGAGGTGTTGGACATCCAGTCAGGGTGATGTAGATACATTAACGTTCTCATGGAACATGCATTCTAATGAAGAAGACAACGTTAAACAAATAACTATGAATAACTAAATTAAGCAGTGAAAAAAAAAGTACAGTCTGCCCTGGGAACACGCAGAAGGTTAACATAAACTCTTCTAGAAAACCAAGGAAGCTTCCCTGCGACAATGTCCTCTAAAGTTGAGCCCTGAAGGATAAACGGGCATTAGCTGAATGAAGAGATTGGGAGGGCACTCTAGGCAAGGGGACAACTTATGTAAAGACCCAGAGGTGGGACAGGGCATGGTATGTTTGTGTAACTGAAAGAGGTATAACATGGTTGGGGGGCAGAGAGCTGAGAGTCAGAGGGCAACAGAGAAGGCCAGAAGAGCAGGCCATGGAGTTTCCCATAAGCTACTAAGGATTTTGGACTATATCATAAAAGCTGAGAAATGAACTTGATCAGAAGAATTTTGAAAAGATCACTTAGGCCAACATGGAAGGAATGTCCTGGAGAGAAGCAGGTTCTGGAACAAAGGAGGCATAAGTGAGTTCTAGATTAAGGCTGTGGCTATGCAGTTGTGTTAAAGAAATATCTAAAAAGAAAATTGGATGGAATTTGTTTGATTAGATTTAGGGCATTAAGGAAAAGGAAGAACAAGGGCAAACGTGATAGTCTCAGCTGGGTGACAAGCTGTTTACTGAGCTCTAGAATTCTGGAAGAGTTGCAGGTTAAAAAGAGAAAACTATGACTTCTGTCTTTGGACATGGATTTTAAGATGTCTGTTCAGGTGTGTAAGAGCCTTTGTGGAGTTTTGATAGGAGAACCTGGATTTAAATGGAGGTTGGGAAATAAAGTCAGAGGCATAGTATGATTGACCAAATAATGTCATTCTTCCAACTTTGACTTGATGACCATGTAAGGAAAAATTTGTGTCTTAAAACTTAAACTTGTGAAGAATAAGTGTATTAACTACACTAAAACTCTTCTGCAGAAATAATTTGTGATTTAAATCTCACCTGAAAATATGTAAATTCCTGATAGATTCAACAAATCTAAATGAAAGTGATTCACACATACACGAAATTACATAAAATCTGTACTGCAGCCATTCATTAGATCACTTTAATGACCTTCCAGGGACTTCAGTTTCTTAGCTGATGACCCCTTGGCATTGGGAGTTCTATTTCCCCAGTGCAGGACCTACTAGGAGGACGGATGTCCTCAGGGTACAGCTTGGAACAGATCCCGTGGGCCAGTAGGGTAATTCTGCCTCCTGGGACAGGTGAGGAATTGTTTGGTCTAACACTGGCTCCCTTGGCTTGGCTTAGCGGATTCTAACGTTCAACCAGTTGAAAGAAGAAACACATTTTTTTGTTGTTTTTAACCATTCAGTAAATCAAAGATCAATGGATGGGATTAGTACAACTGAATAGTAAAATACTTTTGATTCTTGTCATTTCATAGTAGAATAGCTAGTTCTAGAAACATTTAGCTATTGGGCTGGAGTTGTGGCTCAATGGTAGAGCACTCACCTAGCATGCTTGAGGTCCTGGGTTTGACTCTCAGCACCACATTAAAAAAAAAAAAAAAAAACAAAGATCCACCTGCAACTAATATACATATATATATATGTATATTAGAGATATTTAGCTATTGAAAGTAACCAGAAGTTATGCTTCTCTTACTAAAGGTGGAAGGGAGAAATAGAGTGAGAACCAGAGGGGCAGGTAGGGTTAAGGGTGGTATTTTTAGTGTGGAAATTAGTTGGATTGTTTAAATGTTGATAGGAAGCAGCTGGCAGAGAGGAAGAGGTGGAAGGCATCAGAGAAGAGTGGAAACTAAATGAGGATGGCTCAAGAAAGGAGGAGGAAGTGGAGTTCCTAACACAGTAGAAGCAGCTGTTCTGAGATGCTTAGCCTACGTGTATATGCTAGATGTGTGGGCCGGAAGATGAGGTTTGTGTTTGGTGGTTGAAATTTACTTCCTGAAGGAATTGAATCACCTGATCAAAGTGAAAGGAGAACTGGGGTAGCCTGACATTCGAGGAGAGGGGAGGAACCTAAAAAGGTCCTGTAATGAGGGCGAGAAGGAACTGTGAGACATGCCACAAGGCCATGGGCAGCAGTGAGCTGAAAGTCTAGCAACTGTGGATTTACTGTGGCCTCATTCAGCCTGGTTTTATGATTTTTCTCCAGCGAGGTTCAACTGCTCAGGAAAGTGAGTGGGTGGGTGTACTCAGGTATGGACATTTTCCACAATGCCACATTAAAAGGACAAAAGGATTCAAAAAACTGAGGAAAGTCAAAAAGAGCTGTTGTGGAAACAGACTATGAAATATAAATTGAAAAAAGGGAAGTGGTACAGATAGGGAGTGAGAAAAGGGGATGCAAAAGAGATTTGAAGGAAGATCCCCAGAAGTAGAGGTGCAGGTAAAAATGGGGATGATTGAAATGAACCCTGGAAGGTATGCTGGAGTGGATTCTCCGCCTCACTGATCTGAACAGCTCAGAATGGCTGAGAGAGAGGGGAGCAAAATGTCTTCGAACCAAAGAGCTCAAGGAACCCAGAGTCCCGCTTGTTGGACAGGCCATGTACTGGGTGTTAACACCAGCCAGATTGAGAGCAGGCCCTTGCTGCAGAGGAAGATCAATCCATGCAACAGTAGATGAGGGAGAGCAACCGGAGCTTCAAAAACAGACCATTGTTAACAAAAGGGGACAGAATGCTCATGGCTATGTGCTATATGGCTCAAAGGGTCAGAAGTTGTTTTTCCAATAAATATTTTAAAATGACAAGGTAGATCATGTACATATCTAATAAACAGGTGCAGATAAAACAATAAAATAATCACTATGCTCCCACATTGCAGCCTAAGATACAGAATATTCCTAGGACCTTTGCACTCCTGTGGACTCCGTCCTGAAGATGTCAACTCTTTTCCCCTCCCAATATTGCCAAGAGGAGTAGGGAATAGTCTATGAAGAGACGAAGGATGTTGAGGCATTCGATGATCATGGCACGGGTGTTCCAAGAGCCACAGTTAAGTTTTTGGATAACGGTGGGAAGAAAGTGAGATGGGGGGAGGGGGAACAGTATGGTGAAGAAAGAATGCTGGAAAAGATGTGGCTCCCAGGGCTGATCCTTTAGGGGTGGTTGGTGTGGAATAGGCAGGCTCTCTGTAGGTTCTCCTGGAGGGAGGCTGTGGATTCACAGGAGTCACTTTCATCCAGGAAGATGCTGTGGTTATTTTGTGGGGCAGGGTGGCTTGGGCTGGGTGACTGATGCTGGTCAGGCATGGTTCCCCTGGGAGACTGTTAGTGGATGTCAGAAAGAACGGAACACAGCTGCAGACAGGCACACGGCCATCATAAGGCCAGTTTACCTTTGCTACAGGTAATGATTTCAGTTGTTGCACAATGGTGGCCAAGCTTTCACTCAAATACGGCCTTCCAACTTGTTAATTCACTGCTCTGCTCAATTCCTGTGGCAAGACAAGAAATAGAAGCAGCAAATAGTTTTATTTTATTTTTTAAATTTAGTTCAGAAATTACAAGTATGAAAGCAAACCATGTCAAGGGGGTTGATGAGGCAAACTAACTACCCTGTGCTTTTTTAAAAACCATTTCTCTCTCTTTGTTGTTGTATCTTTATTTAATTAATTTGTTTCTTTGGTGCTAAGAATAAAACCCAGTGCCTCACACATGCTAGGCAAGTGTGCTACCACTGAGCCATAACCCCAGCCCTTACCAAGTCCTTTTGATTCAAATACAAAGAAGGAAAAAGAAAGGAAGGAATAAAGAAATTTTAAGAAATAAAAAAAGAGAAGGCAGAAATAGCTCTGGAAATCCTGATGATAGTATGTTACAAAGAAAAGAATATCAAATGTGAAGGACCAAGCTAACAGTCCTTCCTGAATCCTTTCAGATAAAAATTATGTGTTTTTGCTGTAAAACTATTAACATATGTTTCATAATTAAATGGAGACTGGTTCTGCTGAATGTTTCAAGGGCCAAAAGTAAATAATGGCTAATATTAAAGTAAATTTTATTGAATACTATTAGAGTAAATAATATGAAAGCAAATACAAAAGTAAATAATTCATATGTTGAGATCCTCATCCTCATAGCGATGGTATCAGGAGGTAAGACGTTTGGGATATGATTACATCATGAGGGTGAGGGTTCATTAAGGTGAGTAGAGCCTTTATAAGAAGAGGCCCCCCAAGAGGCTGTTTCCTCTTCCATCATGTGAGGACCTAGTAAAACCACAGACATATACAAGCCAAAAAGTGGGTCTCACCAGATGCTGAAACTACCAGCACCTTGTTCTTCTTCCTAGCCTCAAAGATTGTGAGAGAGAAATTTCTCTTGTTCATAAGGTACCTGGCTTGAGGTATTTTGTTACAGCAGCCCAGATGGACTGAGTTACTCTGTAGTATAGCACAAAATTCTCTAAAGACATGAGAAAAGAAAGGAAGCTACTCCACATGGGAAGGGCAGCTAAGCAAATCACCTGATTTTGCCATTCCTTAGTTCTGGTAGTTCTCGGGTCTCTTATATGTTTTCTACTTCAAAATCCTGCCCACCTCTGCTGCTTTCTTTGTCCCTTCATCTCAGTGGAGATGCAGAGATGATTTTTCAAAGAAATTTTACTCAGGAACTAATAGAACTAAAACATGAAAGTTTAGATAGAGATTCTGATCTGAACTTATTGAGGAAAAATGATAATAGTAGAGTATTTCTTAACTGATAATTAACTGAAACACACTCGATGCTGTAGCCAGAGGATACATGCACTTCTGCTTTCCCCAGGAAAGTTGGTTTGCTCATTAGGCTCCCTGTTTGCACCAAATTTGTCAACTGTATTTATTAAAGTATGCTCTTAGTTAAATGGTATGTAATTTAAGAAAAGGTATATGTTGAATATCTTAAAGGCAAATTACTAAAAAAAATTGTCATGGCATAATTAAGCAAAATGCTGGGAATCATTGAAAAGATTCTGCCCTTAGAGTGCTTCTCAATTGTCTTAATACATCAAATGCTGAACAGTAGAAGATGCGGTGAAGTGTGGTTTACACAAGAAAGCTGGCTCAGCCAGACACGGTGGTGAATGCCTGTAATCCCAGGAACTGGGGACACTGGGGCAGGAGGATCACAAGTTTGAAGCCATCCTCAGTAATTCACTGAGGCCCTAAGCAGCATAATGAAACCCTGTCTCAAAATAAAAAATAATTTTAAAAAGGACAGGGGATGTAGCTCAGTGGTAAAGTGCGCCTGGGTTCAGTACCCAGTCCGAAAAAAAAAGAAAAAGAAAAAGAAAGAAAAGAAATTAAGCTGACTCAGAGCTCTGATTAGAGGACTCATGCTCAAAAAAATTCCTGGACCTGTCACTAATTGGTGAATAACTGAGCATGAATATGTTTGAGTTTGAAATTTTAAGGTAAAACATCATTTTAATGATTTATGCTTTAACTGACTTTGCATTGGTCCTATTTGTGTAGAATAATGTAATGTCAAATAAATAGGTAACTAAAATGCCATATGGCTTTGCCAAGCACCCAAATGGGTTTGAACATGCAAACTTTCTGAGTTGGGCATAGAGAAATACAGTTTTTATGCAATAAAATGGAGAAGACTTGAAGCTTCTAGGACAAACAGGAGAATGGTGATAAAGAGGAAGGAAGAAGGGCTGGGGAGATGGCTCAGTTGGTAAAGTGCTTGCCTTGCAAGCAAAGGGCCCTGGGTTTCATCCCCAGCAATGTAAAAAGAAATAAAAAATAAAGAGGAAGAAAGAGAAGGAAGAAGGACCAATAAATTATAAGATGCTGGGAGCTACATAGAAAGAAATGGGGCTGGCAACTTTTAAGAACAAGGATGGCTAAAATAAAAATGAGGTTTTCCTCAAGGAAAAATACTTTCTTTATTCACACAACAGGTGTTTATTGAGAATCCTCTAATCATTCTCAGCATTGGTGATGCAGCAAGAATGAACAACTTTCTGCCCTTGTGATAATTGTATTCCAGGGGGAATACAACTAAGTTTTCTCGAACCTGCAAATCAGTGTTGAATACGGTGAGCCTAGTTTGTGAGAATTACAGAAAGGTGCTCAGACCTGTGTCTGGATCAACAGCATACAAATGGAAACAGGGTGCCTGAAGATTTGCAGAGGCATGGGTTTGACATCAGAGGTGATTATGGTAACTCAAGACCTTAGGGATTTGATGAAATACTCAGAGGATTTGCAGATTTACAGAATGAGACTCTGAGTAGTCTTATTTAGATCACAAGGTAGGTGACTCTACTGACATCTTAAGATTGTTGTAGAGGTGTGCTGAGCCTCTACATCTAGCACCATTTCTTGGGGTGTTTCAGGTGAATGGATTTGTCTCTTTTCCTTGGTGTTCCTGCTTTATGTATTCCTTCCCTCCCCCATTCCAAGAACAACTGTAATTTAATCCACCAGCAATGTCTTTCTCTCTTCTTCCCTAGCCCATTTCTTATTCCTCTGTGCCAGGGGTAGCTGAAAAATATTTTAAGCTTCCTACTGACTTTTGGATTGACTCTTCTCTCCAGGTGGCTGTGATTTTACTCTCTGGGAGGTATGTGTCAGAGATGGTAGTGAGTTATCTCAGCTGTAATAAATTTCTTTGTAACCTGGAAATGACTTTGTTTTCTCTTAACACAACAAAAGGAGATGGATGCACCTTACTCTAGCTGCCAGAGGGTGGTTAATTGGGTTGATATTTCAATCCTGATATAATATCTCTGCACAAAATCTTATTTTTGTCCCCTGGAATGGCTAGAGGATTATTTCTCAAAATGATATAGGTTAAAATGACAGAAAGAAGAAGACAGTCATCCCTTTCCTGAAGTGCCGGTTTTGTATTGATCATGCTTAGCAGGTGGTTGGAAAGGCCTGGAAAGCATTTAAAAGACGGTGTGTTGTGAGACAAGGAGGGGCTTTTTGAGTTCCAGGAGGCAGTCTGATATTCTTAGCAAGCAAACATTAAACTTCAAGCTGGACTTGAACCTTATTTTAGGTGTTGGCTAAGTATATGAACTTAAAAGTTTACCTAAATTTGCCAACCCTCAGTTTTCTCCTCTTAAAAACAAATTTTATTTCTATTCTAGCACATTTTTCAGGTTAAGCCTAAGCCATGACCCCTCTTGGAGTTTGGATATGGTTAAGTATGCCAGGTGATTGATGGGATTTGACCAGATTAAGTCCACTTATTCAAGGCTGAAGAGCCATTTTGGGTAATTCACCCCCAGATAAACCCCAACAGTGAACTGCAAGCTTAGTTGCCATATTACTCAAATCAGTCTCTAGTTCAGCCCATAGATGCATGCCTTAGTTCAAGGGAGAAAAAGTTCTGCAAGAAAAAACTGGAAGAACATTTGACAGAGTCATAGAAAGAATTGCTTAAGAGCTCCTCTAACTGGCTCCCTCACAGGATGTTTTTCTCCACTTGGTTAAGAAAGCCACCCAGCCTTGCTACCTTAAGGGTCAAGACTTAAGGTGTCAGAAGCTGGTGGAGCTGTGGCAGCACCTGTTGGGGGATAGCAGTGTACTAACAATTGGCACCTGCCTATAAAGACACCTGCTGGAGACCCTCGTGCTAAGAGGGCCCAAGCAGTATCTAGCACAAGTAGTCGTTTTGGACAACATTCAAGACGTGCCCTGGGTCTTCTAGAAATACTCACAGGGGTAACAAGTGGAAATAAATTACTACTGTTGCTTTGAACATGGTAGATTCCAGTGTGTGGAATTGTGGATTAATAAATGACACCGTCCAGCGGAGTCAATTCGGCGCGGGAGACAAACGAGTCGCAAGGCTCTTGAATTCGGAACAGTTTATTGTTGATTCAGGAAACCCAGGAACACCAGCGCTGGAGGAGAGCCAGCTTATATCCCCTCAAGGAGGTGAAGGGTAGGGCTGACTTCAATTATGCAAAGATTAGGCGAGGAGCTAGCTGTCCAATCACGGTAAAAGTCAAAAAAAACGAGCAGGCACCATCAGGAGCACTCGGGAACACCTGTGCTCACATTGTGTGCGTGGACTTAATTGAATACGGTCAATGATAAATCACCTGGGTGTGCTTATGTTAATCAACCTCCTCACCACCGATGTGATCAAAGCAACCTCTGGCCATCTTCGCGTAGTCCTCATGGCATAGCACCCAACAAATAAAATTAGAAAATGGTGTTATAAAGTTCCTGGTATCTAGTAGGTGCTCAACAAAATGTTCATTATGGTTATTCCTTGATGCCCTTCTCTAGGCAGCAGCATGTGTTACCCCTTCTTTTGTTCTACTTTGTGTATTGTAGGTATTTCCTTTCTAATTTTAATTGAAAATGTGTTTTATTGAAACTAATTTAATTAAAACGGTTAAATATATACTGTAAGGCAGCTTGGGACCCACGGCGATTCTAGCTGACGCTGTGTGCTCTCGCTGAACTGCCACCCGCTCGCTCGCCTCACTTGCGGCTCCCCAATAGCTCCCAGAAAAATGCACCGCAGACACGAGGTCTCACGCAAGAGACTTTATTATGCGGACAACTAACACGTCTGCTCAGGGTGAAAAGAAAGGAAAAAAGAGAAGATGGCGTGTGCACTTCTCCCAGATATTGGAATCTCCCAGGTTGGAAGGAACCAGTAGTGGAGGAGAATACTTGCAAGCTGACTGATGAACCAATAGCTATCTAGCATGTTAGAATGTACGTGGGAAGCAGGAAAATGTCGGCAGCATAAGCCGGAAATTCCTGTAACATAAGAGGCGGGCAGAGCGCAGATTGACAGGTGGTTGGGAGGTGGGGTATCGACTTTACATTACATATACCATCTTTTTTATAATACAAAAGAATGCAAAAAATTTTAGTTTTATTCAAATAATGCTGATATAACCAGATGTGAGTAAAAATTATCCTAAACAAATATTTGGAATCTACCTTAGGAACAAAAGTTTGTTACATTTGTGTAGATATACTTCTTTATTACCTAAAATGTGTTTTAGTTACCAACAGAACATATTTGAAAGAAAGAGGTTTTGAAATGCAGAGTGGAACATAGTCCTTTTCACATTACATATGTGATTAGGAAAAATAATTTCTCTAATGCTTAAAAGTTCACAAAATTATTGGAAGGATGAACAAATATCTGATGGAATAGGATCAGATTTAAAGTGATAAGAAGATCAAGGGCAAGAAAAGTCTTTTTAATCCTTCAAGATTGCAAAAACCAATTCCCCTAAGACATGAAATCAACTGTATTATGTGCATCTGCATTCCACGCACATTATTTTTCTGTTAAAAACTGCCAAGAGTTGTACAGTTTCACTATTGGAATGATATATCAAATTGACTTTGCAGTTATCTTTTTGTATTTTGGAGCTAAGATATTCCCTCCAGGTCTCAAACATCTTTATAAGCTCTCTCAATTCTCATCGATCTAGATGAAGATGGAATGACCCTGGTGAGTAAAGATGGAAAAAGAAGTGGAGCCCATTTATACTGGAACCCACAACATCCTGGTGAAATAAAGAGAGTGTATTCAAATTAAGATGTTTGCCTGAAAAGTGGAAGCTTAGAGTCCACAAAACATAATACAAAGCTATTACCAAAGCTATACATTTGACAAGAAAGAAAATACAATTATATTGAAGTTGTGACTATGAGAATTCTTGACAAAAAATTAGAACGCTGCAAGGGCGGATGGAAACATTAACAGACTTAGCAGGAGTGATGACAACAATACAGGAAATTCAGTTTATTAATCTGTTTTCTCAAGTATTTTTTGCTGTGTAACTGCAGGCTAGAGAATATGTGACGCTGCTGAGGATATTCTGCACGACCCTACGGAACTGGAGACAAAAGGAAAGAAAAAAAGGTCATGAAGGAGGGTTAGGAATAACACAACAGTTTTTTAGTTCAGTGCTTTTGAGTTTAACTTTAAAAACAGGAAGAGATCATAGCAATTGAGACACATATTTCCAATTCACTGTTAGTGGAAAGGTTCCTGGAAATGGTATACTCAGAAAAGAGAGAAAAATTTCCACTCCAAATATGTTAAGAGCCTGTTGAAGACGATTGCTGAGAAGATGAAAGGAGCTGAGGACCCAGTGTGGAAACTGAGGGGAAGTTTGAGACAGGAGAGTATGAAAATGTTGAGGCTCCACTGGAGGACAGGGCGGGTGACTTCATCAGGCTGACTGTCTCCTCTGCTAAGTGTTTGCTTAATGATTGTCTATATTAGAGGCAGACAACAAACAAGATCTCTAGACTTAAATACAAATGACTGGGTTTGAGTGAGGAGCTTGGAAAATCATGAAAGGGTCAAAGTGAGAGAAAGTTTAAATGCCACAAAAATTAACATCTGCCATTTATTGAGCACCTATTGGAAACCTGAAAACCTGATAAGAGCTTAGAAAATCATGAAAAATAAAAAAAAAAACACTGAAGTGAAAGTAAGAAAAAGTTCAAATGCCATAAGTACTAACCACTGCCATTTATTGAGCACCAACTGGAAACTTACCCCTCGAACTGGTTTTCTTATATATTACCTTGTTTAATCTTCAGAACTATATTTTGAAAGATTTTATTATCCCCATTTTATGGAAAAAGGAAACTCTTTGGGTTTCTGACATGAATGATGAAATAGAGCCCAAATTGGTCAGTTCTGCCACATTCCAGGTCTTTCTACTCAGTGCTGGGGCTGAGGCTGGCTAGGAGGGCCTGGAGTAAGGTCCTGGGAGGGCAAGATCAGAGATCAACTTAGATAATAAAGAGCTTATGGAAGGGGAATGAGGAAGTTTGGAATGGAATAAGAAATATGAGACATAAACGTATAAAACAGTTGTACAAGGATAACAGACATAAAAGAAAGTCAAAGCAGATGAAGAGAAAGGCAAAAACTTGAGGAGTGCTAAATGTACAAGGGTGTGTAATTAGGTGCCACATAAGGCATGTTAAGTTAGCTTTTATTTAAAAAATGTGAAAAAAAAAAAAGAAAGAAAGAAAGAGAAAGGAAAGGAAAAGCTTCCTGGGAGATCCTATCTTTACATGGTGAATGAACTTAAGTTGACATTGTGAGCCCTGATCCCTTCCTGAACTCCAGATTCAAAATTCCAGGGTCTCTTGACATCTCTCCTGAGGTGTGGAATGGAGGTCCCAAGCCCAGCAAGTCTGGAACAGAGTACTGGATTGCCTCCCACTGGACCTTGCTTCCAGCCTTCTCCATCCCAGGAAATGGGATCCTCACCCTGCCCTATTGATCAATCAAAATCCTAGGAGTTGTCCTTCATTCTTTTTTCTTCCCCTAATTCCCATCTCCAACAGGGAGGTGGCTCTGCTGCCACACTTCTAGAAAAAGTTCCACTCTTTTCTTCTTTAATCCATGCCATCATCTCTTGCCCGGGATGCTGTGTGAGGCTCCTAACTGGTCTCTCTGGTTGAGCGTCTTATGATCCATTTCCTACACATAGCCAATAGATACTTTATTTAATTTTGGGTACCGGTCATTGAACTCAAGGGCACTCTACCACTGAGCCACATCCCCAGCCCTAGTTCGTATTTTATTTAGAGATAAGATCTCACTGAGTTGCTTAGCACCTCACTTTTGTAGAGGCTGGCTTTCAACTCGTGATCCTCCTGCCTCAGCCTCCCCAGCTGCTGGGATTACAGGTGTGCACCACCACACCCAGCTGCCAGTAGATATTCTAGATACTAAATCAGATTATGTAACATGTCTTCCAACAACTTGCCATTTTATTTGATATGGCATCACAAACATACCGGATTTACCAAGGGCCAAATATTCATTCACTTTTTCTCTCTGCTTTTTAAGTCTTCTCTTTAAAAAAAAAAAAAAAAAATATATATATATATATATATATATATATGTATATGTATGTATATATATGTACACATGTATCTATTTTAGTTGCCAATGCACCTTTATTTTACTTATTTACATGTGGTGCTGAGGATCAAACCCAGTGCCTCACACATGCCAGGCAAGCACTCTATCACTGAGCCACAGCCCAGCCCTAAGTCTTCTTCTTTTCCCCTGCATTCTATTTTGATACAGGGTCTCACTAAGTTGCCCAAGCTGACCTCAAATCTGACATCCTCCTGCCTCAGGCTTCCAGATCACTGGAATTGCAGATGTGTGCCCCATGCCTGACTCTCTGTGAGTTTTGGGGGGCTTATATTTTAAGTGTATTAATTAGAGATGATTTTGCATTGGTTTCTACCAGTGCCTGAAGGCACTGCCAATTGGAACATGTTAAAAGTTGTTCTTGTTAATTTTTTAATTAGACTTTTTATTTTAAGATAATTGAAAATTAACACTGAGATAATTGAGAATTGACATGGATTATTGAAGATTAACATCTATTCTTCTGATTTTAACAAGTGAATTTTATTACTGTAGTTATATAATAAGTCTTGAAATAAGTAGACTGATTGTTCCTATTTTTCTGTTATTAGTAAAGCAGAGAAATCCCATAAATTCTTAGCCAGGTTTTTTTTTTTTTTTTTTTTTTTTTTTTTGCAGTGCTGGGGATTGAACCCAGGGCCTTGTGCATGCAAGGCAAGCACCCTACCAACTGAGCTATCTCCCCAGCCCAATTCTTAGCCAGTTTATTCAATGGTAAAATTTTGCAGTCATAGTACAATATTATAACTATCAATTGATATTGATACATTTAATTCTTATAAAAGAAATTTGCAATTTATGAACTTAATTTAACTTAATTTATTTTAACTTTGGTTATGAAGGCCCAACTGCCTTCTATTGGTTGAAGACTTCTTTCCTCCAATGCATTCCATTTACATCTTCATTGAAAATATATTTATTTCTGAGTTCTTTGTTCTGTTGTAGGAATGAATATATCTATCTTTCTGACTTTAACAAACATTGTATTATGTGTCTATGCAATCAATCTTGAAATCAAGAAGACTTATTTTTTGTACTTCTTTTTCAAAACTGTTTTAGGTATACTAATTTCTTTGTTGTTCTACACAAATTTCAGAATACTACTGTCTGTGCCTTCAAAAAAATCTTCCTGAAATTTTGATAGAAATTACATTCAACTTGTATATCAGTTTGGTGAAAATCAATCTCTTTACTATATTGTATCTTTCAACCCATGAACGTGGAATGTCTCTCCATTTATTTAGATCTTATTTGATTTCTTTCATCACAGTTTTACAGTTTTCAGCATACAAATAACATACATACTTTGTTAAATATATACCTCTTTCATTTTCAAGTGATCATAAATGATATCGTACTTTAATTTTAGTGTCTGCATACACATTGCTGGTATACAGAAGTATGATGGATTTTCATGTGTTGATCTTGAATTATGTGACTTTGCTAAACTCAGTTACTAGTTTTAGAATTTAACAAAATATATTCTTTCAAATTTTCTGTATATACAATCCTGTAGTTTGTAAAAAGGTGCAATTTAATATCTTTCTGATATATGCATGTTTTTTCATTATTGCACTTATTAGAACTTCCAGGTGAGAGTAGACAGTCTTACTTTTCTTCTAAATTATCAAATTTCTGTATACAGAGTTGGTTACTTATTATCTTTTAATGTGTACAGGGTCTGCAGTGCTGTTCCCTGTTCTTGATATTGGCAACTTGCGTGTCTTTCTGCTTATCAGTTATGCTAGAGGTTTGTCAATTTTATTGATCTTTTCAAAAAAACATTTTTACATTGATTTTGTCTTTTGTTTTCAATTGCATTGATTTCTGTTCTGATTATTTCTTTCCCGTTTGTCAGTTTTAGACTGACTTTACTCTTCTCTATGTTTCTGAGGAGAGAGTTTTCTGGGTTTTACTGTAACCCTGTTTTAGTTTCCTAGAACACCCCTCTGGCAGGGACAGGGAGGGGGCTGTGCCTCATTGTGACCAGTTGGAGGTAGAAGTCTATCTGGACACCTGGTTTTTGTTGACATCCAGCATAGGAGTTCCTCATTTCCTGTACACATTAAAAATTAATAAGGAATCAACTCTGTACACAGAAATTCCATCCTGTACAAGGATGGAATTTCAGATGGACACTGGGTCTTCACTGGTAATTCCTGGGGTGGGAAGGATTGGAGTATCTGTTACTGCATCCCTGATCCCAAGGGAGAACCTGTTTTTGTTGATTCATCACTACTGGGTGTTTGCAAAAGTCCTGACTCTCTAGAAGGGCTCCTTTGTCCCCGCCCCATGGGGTAATGGTAGGGGAGGCCGATTACTGTCACATAGTGGTGGAATTTAGGTTCCCATCTGGTCTCCACTGACACCCTGGCAGGAGGTGGAGATAACATCAGTGAAGATAACATTTCTGGCTCCCTATGAGGTCTTCTCTGATACCACCCTGGGCTGGTGGGTTTGGGTGTCTCCTTACAGCTTCCCAAGAATGGAAATTTGGGTTTCTCACTCAGCCTTTGCTGGTGCTTCCCGCCCTCCCCCCCCCCCCCATAGTATGAAACTGTAGTAGAGCTGTTGTTATCTACAAGGTTTGTCTTATTAAACTGTCTTTCCTGATCGTTTTTATAAAAAAAAAAAAAAAAAAAAAAAAAAGCAGGTTTGTGTTGGGGCTTGTGTCTGCACTTGTTAGTGTTTCCAGATGGCCAGCTCTTCAGTTACAAATCTTGGATATAGTAGGCGAAAGAAAACAGAAGGAACTCACAGCCTTGTTGTTGACTGGGTTCTGAGTCCCCTCATAGATCTGTCCTTTTTCTCTCCACTTTTCAGACTCTTCTTGTTTGTTTTCTATAAAACGTGCAGGATTTTTGAAGGAGGAATAGGGAAAAGCATGTCTACTCCAGTTTCTCAGAAGTGGAAATCTACCATTGAATTTTCTTCCTTTATGACTAGGGTGGCCTCCAGATCTTTAGCCCATAGCTTGTTTAGATGGAGAAATTAGACAATTTTAATATGGCATTCAAATAACAGAGAAATAAACAATTATTGACCTAAGATAGCAGGATTCGGTAGACAATTTTGTGAGGGAATAGAAGAGATGTTAACCTACCTATTAGTGGCTCGGTGCAAAGCTGTTTCTCAGGTGTGAAGGTTCGAGGGGGAAGACAGTAATAAGGAAAACATGAAAATATTTATCTGCTTGACTTCTCTGCAATAGTGGAATTATAAACAATGGAATAAACTTCTTATTTTTCTAGAATTTTCATTATCTAGTTTAGTTTATATATGACTCAGAAAATTATTTTGACATATAACATGAATTTTTACCCACTTAAGGTAAATAATGAAAGTTTTGATTTCATGCAAATTATTTTGTGGGAAATTCATAATTTTTTAATTATAATGTCAATGATACTATTGTGATAGAAACTATCATTCGCTTATCTTTTTTGGTTAAACTATCATTTGCTTACCTTTTTTTCATTGTGACATGTTACAGTGAAAAATAAGATACCTTCTACTTGTGTAGCAGTTTATTCTGTATTAGATATTTTCACGGACTAACTTCTAATAGAAATCTCATTGCAGTATTATAAACTTCATGAACTATAATTTGATCAGTTCCAACATAAACTAAATGAGGCTTATCCTTGCCTTGACTGACATGTTGTGACAGTTAATAATAATAACAGTAATAATAAGATATATTGAGAATAATAGCAGACCATATAAACACTGCACAGGTGAGATGGGCATCTTTCTCAGTGATGTGACTTGATGGGCATGGGAAGCCCACTTTTCCAAAACATGACCTTAAATATTTCTTTGAGTTAAAATACCATTTTCTGGGATCCTATATTTCTCACCATGCAATTCTTAATTAGGAGGAGTAAGTCATTGGTAGGCCAAAAAAGTTTCATTCTAACAGATTGTTTAATTAAGTAAGGATCCTGAACAAGGGGACACAAGCTGGGCAAGCTCTGATGGGGAGGAAGGCACCTGCTTCCCTTTCGTTGCCTCAGCTTTTCCCCATCAGTGAGTGAGCTGGGAGCGGGGCAGGCCCTCCCTGTATTACTCTTTTGCTTTCTGTTGACAGCAGGAAAAAGCTACAGGGAATGCACTAACAGTAAAAACCATAGATAATGTCCGAGAAAGAGGAAGTTTGCCAGAATTTGAAAAGCAGTCATTTGAATTTGATTTCTTTATTGCTGAAGATAGCTACAGTAACCGTTAAGGCCCACCACTCCTTTTTCCCGGCAGACCCACAGTTTGTTCAAATACCTGCCAGTTCTGAATAGGAGTTTCTCAGTGATTCCTGGCCTTTCCCCAGCTCTAAAGAGGTGACTCCTGATGGACTGAGCCTGCTATGGTGGCCCCATCTCCTTTGTCATGGTCCTTTTAGGCATGGTCATGTGACAGTTATGCTTGATGAGATATAAAGAGAGGTCTTTTAGAGACTTGTGGAAAGGTTTCTTTGCTGTTAGAGTTATAAGGAAAGAGATGGTTTCTTTCTACCTCTGGATATAACTTTGTCTGGATGGACTGTCTGGAACTGCAGCGGCCCCCTTACCACCAACCTGAGATGAAGCCAGCGCTGGGGATGTCTGAGCCCCCAGTTCATTGAT
The DNA here is from genome assembly GCF_902686445.1 of Sciurus carolinensis. Classification (NCBI taxonomy): domain Eukaryota; kingdom Metazoa; phylum Chordata; class Mammalia; order Rodentia; family Sciuridae; genus Sciurus; species Sciurus carolinensis. The sequence continues at coordinate 82,203,415 of NC_062216.1, forward strand.
CTAAGCACCACTTTACTCTTTTAATCATGATGTTTTGAAATATGTATATATTGTGGATTGGCTAAATAGAACTGGCAAACATGCATTATCTCATGTATGTATGATTTTGTGTGTGTGTGATGAAAACACCCAAACTCTACTATCAGTGATCTTCAAGAAAGTACTACATCCTGATTAACCACTGTACCACGCTCTACCATTGGTTCCTTGAACTCATTCCTCCTAACTGAAATCTTTGACCAACTTCTCATCTTGATAACACCTTTACCCTCATTCCCGGAACCCCGTGCTCTACTGATTCTTTTGAGTTCAGTTTTTTAGATATTCTACATGTAACTGTGATCACTCGGTATTTGTCTTCCTGGGCCCAGCTCATTTTGCTTAACATAATGTCCTCCACGTTCACCCATATTATTGTAAATGGTAGGGTTTCCTTCTTTTTATGGTCAAATAATATTCCATTGTATACTTAGACTGCACTTTCTTTTCTTTTTTAATATGATGAATTACATTGTTTTCTATTTTATTAGTATGTATTAATTGTAAAAATTAACAGGTTCATTGTGACATTTCCATGTATAGACTGCATTTTCTGTATCCATTCATCTGTTGATGAACTTTTAGGTCAACCCCATATCTAGGCTAGTGTGGATAATGCTACAATGTACATTACAATGCATATCTTTGATATACTGACTCTGATTCCCTTGGATGTATAACCAGTAATGGGATTGCTGTTCTGTTGTTTTTTTGGTTTTTGTTTTTTTTTTGAGGAATCTTCATACTGCTTTCCACAATGGCTGTGCTAATCTATATTCCTGACAGTGTGCAAGAGTTCCCTTTCCTCTGCATTCTTGGAAACACCTTCCATCTCTTCCATAACAGCCATCTTGACAGGTATGATGTGATATCTCATTCAGGCTTTAATCTGCATTTCCCTGATGATTATGGATGTTCAGCACTTTTATGAAGCTATTGGTCAATTATATGTCCTCTTTTGAGATGTGTCTATTAAAGTCCTCTGCCCATTTAAAAAACAGGATTATTCGTTTTCTTGTTATTGAGTTTTCAGTTATTTATACAATATTTTTTGGCTATTAATCCCTTAACAGATTTGTGGTTTGCAAATATTTTCTTCCATTCTGGAGGTTGTCTGTTCACTTGTTTACTGTTTCCTTGGCTTTGCAGAAGCTTTTTAGTTTGATATAATTCCATTTGTCTACTTTTGTTTTTGTTGCCTGTGTTTTGGGGTCATATCCAAGAAGCCACTGCCCAAACCAATGTCAGAGTGCTTTCCTCCTGTGTTTTCTTCTAGTAGTTTTATAGTTTGAGGTCTTACATTTAAGTCTTTAATCCATTTGAAGTTAATTTTTATGTTTGGTGTGAGGTAAGGTTTTAATTTCATTGTTCTGTATGAAAAGATCCCACCATACCCTTATAGGTTGTATTATATAAAGGTGAATATTTCCTTATTGTTCAAGACACTTTGAGTTGGTTTTTCTCCTCAATGGATTATGTCCCCAACCCACTATTTGAATACAGGAACCTGCCAGTTTTTTATCAGGGGGGCCAGTAAGTTCAGAAGTAGGCAGTTTGTTATTGCTAAATAGCACTCACTGGGAAACTTTTTGGTTGAGGATACAATTTTTTTTTTCCTTTTTGACTTAAACTTTTGGTTTTCTAAAATTCCCTCTTCATTCATGAATGCACTCATCCATTCACTCAATGCAATGTTAACACTCAGAAAGATCTTGGTGGTCATTTCTACATCTTAATTTGCAAGCTCTTATTTTCCAAGGGCAGGAAAAAAATGATGATAGACACATAAATGTCATTTTAAAAAATGACTTCTCCACATCTTTCTCCACAACAGAAAGGATATATTTTCCATCTTAAAAATTAATCTTTGCCAAGCACAGCGGCATATGCTTATAATCCCAGTAACTGGAGAGGTTGAGGCAGGAGGATTGGAAGTTTGAGGTCAGCCTCTGAAACTTAGAGAGACCCTGTCTCAAAATAAAAAATAAAAGGGGTTGGGGATGTGGCTTAGTGATAGAGCAAACCTGGATTCAATCCTCAGTACTGGAATCCTGGAATCCTCAGTACTTTGAAACCTGTTTGTTTCACTTAGCAAATTGCATTTAAAAATTTATAATCATATAAATTTTATAAATTAATATATTAATAAGTTATATTGGGCTGGGGAGATAGCTCAGTTGGTAGAGTGCTTGCCTCGCAAGCACAAGGCCCTGGGTTCAAACCCCAGCACTGGAAAAAAAAAAAAAAAAAGATATAGAAAAAGTTATATTATTTGCAATATATTATATATGTATGTATGTGTGTGCATGTTTGTATATACATACGTGTATGTTTTATAATTCTTGGTGATTGAATATGTTCGTCTAATCAACCCCCTGTCATCAGAAACTTAGGTTGCTTCCAATTTTTTCCCATTATATAAATTCGGATCCTATTTGTTTTTCTGACTTCACCTGTGCCATTTTCCCCCTTCACTCTCTATTGTGTCACATTGTCCTTTTATCAATTTCTTAAATACTTTCACCAATAAAATGTTGACTCTTGGATGGCAGTATAAGTGCTGTTCTCTTCAGTGCATCCCAGTCTCTCCATATTTACTTCCTGTACGTAGTAAACATTTCTTATTTAACTCTAACACTTTCAGTTTTCTACCTGGATGCATTTTTCTTTTTCTCTTTTCCCATTATTATCTGTGATATTAGTTTTCTTATTTCCTTAAGCCCATACTAATGCTTTCTCTCTCTTTATCTGCCTCAACCTCGCCCCTCCCAGAAGTCTACAGCAGATCCAACTGGAAATGTAATAATGACAACTCCTGGTTTGGGATCATTTAGCATTTGCTGACTTCTCTTCTAGGCCCTGTTATTTCATGACAATTAGTACATCTTAAATGGAGTCATCCAAATGCTGTGTTACTCCACTGAACGCAACTTTGACCTTATTGCATGAAACTAAGATTGCCTTGACTAGCAATAGCAGACACTAGGTACTATCATCACCCACACTGTGGTCGCTGATTTTTTTCATGTATTTTGGTCAAATTTATTTAATTCTTGTCTGCAGTACTAATAGACTTTCCTTTTAGGTCACCTATTACTTTTGGGGGAAGTATAAGTGACATGTTTGTTGACCTCAGTACAATATTAGCTTGTGTGTTTCTTGGTTGCGCCTAAACTAGCTATCAATTTTTTAAGGACATCCTTTGTTTCTCGACTGAAAGTGTTGAGAACGGGGTGCCATCCAGGCAGCCCTCTTGTATAAACAAGCTATTTCGTGAACTGGGTCCCCAGGAAGAGGGCGTGCAAGCACCGAGGATCCAGCAGTTGCAGCAGCACCTTCGAGGGACAATACAGGTCAAATGGGATGTGCTGGGCCCCAGGTTTATCAAGGCTGTTGAGAGATATCTATGTGAGGAATGTGCAGCTGTCCGGAGACCCCATCTATCAAGGACAGGGGAATCTAGCCCTGACCCCTCTCCCTCATAATTCACTCCTTCCCTCCTCCCTGCTCCCTCCAGGACCGTTCAGTTTTGGTGGGACCCAATAAGATTCAAATAAAGTGGAGGGACCAAACCAAAGGAGGACAAATATTTAGCTATCTGAATTTTAACCAATAATGTACAGGTCCTTGTGTATGAATGCTGAAAAAGCTCTTAAATAGAGCGCTTTCTCGCCACTCGGGCCGCTTCCCCCTGCAGTCATTGTATCAGTCTGAGGGGCTGGTTGCGGTCCAGGCTCGAGCTTGCTTTAATAAAACCTCGTTGTGTGATTTGCATTATTGTGTGTTCACTTTGCCTCTCCGGGGATTAGTCGGAACGGGACCCTAACAAAAGCACAATGCGTGTACGCAAAGAAAAGGGAGAAGCAAGGCACATAATGGTTTGAAGGCGCTAGTTAAATAATTTCACATTAAATATTGATACAACTAAGGTAAGAAACGAACATTAGGAAGGCAATTCCTACAATTGTCCATTTTAATTATTTTGGGTAGAAATTTCTTCAAATCTTATAAGGAAAAAATGTTATATTAAAATGTGAAATTTGTACTTGGGGTTTAGTGTGCCATCTTTCTTAGTGAGTTTCCAATAAGAGTTATGGTTCCATTAGATATTCATGGTGACAGTCTGCTCCCTTGTTGATTGAAATATTATGGAGGACAAATCTACCATCCTCTGAGATCATCTCTCAACTCCAAATGTAGGAGTTTTTACTGAAGTCACCTGCACTAGGGTTAAAGACAAAATGTACCATGTGGGATGAAGCAGTCACCCGAGACCATACAAGGGCTTTCAGGAGCTGAGCAGTGTGACTTACGAGCAAGCAGGTAGAACGTTCTTTATTCTGAGAATGGAATTAAAGACACTGCAAATCATTTCAAAGAGGGCTTATTAAACATGCAGCATTTGGTGGAACCAAGTTTTATACATGTTACTTCACACATTTTATCTCAATTTTCTAGATTCCCACAATAACTCAACTAAATGCTATGCCAGTAAATGTACATAGAAAGGAAGAAGTTCACACCATGGTCAATATGTTCAGCACACTCTTTTTTTTTTATATACATTTGTTTTTGGTACACATATTGAAACCCATTTTTAACTCCAACTTGCTGATACGTATCATGCATGACAGGTGAACCAGTTAACTGGACCCAGCTAATTCTCACTAGGCTCCCTGGGTAGGGGACACCCCTGTCTTTCTAATTTTCTCTTTCAGTAGAGAAGTGGTCAACGAGACAAAACTCTTAACTGGAGTTTGTTTCTTTTGTGAACTTCAACAATATATGTGGAACAAAGTTTTTAAATTTTTGAAGGTCAAGTCAAATGTAATGTTTTATAAGCAGAAAAGACTTCCAAACTGTGAGGTTCAAGAAAGGAGAGGTAAAAATGAACATTTTGGACACTCATGTACCATGTTCTTGTGTAAGTTAGAGCACTAATTGAATGCAACTTAAACTAGCACTCTTGAAATATAAAGCTGCCCCAAATACCTAGATGCATTTCCATACAGGATCAGGTTCAAATTATACCACTTGGATAACATTGTAGTAAACATCAATAACTTTGGAGACAGAAATAAATTGGAAATATTTCTACCAAAAGAGAAAAGAAAGGAAGGAAGGAAGGAAGGAAGGAAGAAAGAAAGAAAGAAAGAAAAGCACATCCACCAAAAAGACTTCCTTCCCCAGCATCTCTGAGAAAAAAGTGATCTCCTCAGAACTGGGTTCCAAAGGGCTTTTAGCACCTTTGATGGTCTGCAATTATTGACATACACTCAGAGAATAATCAGGTTTCTTCCTCTTCCTTAGTGGTCAGAGTCACATAACTTCCCTTCCTTTCACAGTTTAAAGCTTCTGTTTCCTCAGGATCCAGAGAAAAAAATGGTCTTACATCTGAAAGAAACTACATTCTTGCCACAAGTTAAGCCCCAGGTGATTAGTTTTACCTGAATTATGAAACTTTGCTGACTATGTTAATAATTGCTTCTCCTCTGCTAATTCAAGCATTATTCTTATGTTTATTTTCAATTTCCTCAATAGGCACCTTGAAAATATTCTAGACCACCCATCAATAATACTGTTCAACTCAGAACATTCTTTTTAAAATACGTTATTGATTAAATTTTTCTATTAAGTCCTTAAGATGTCACACATTTTGACAGAGAAAATTCTATTTATCACTAGATCTTTTCTTCCTTACTTGCAAATCTATAAAGCTTTGTTGTGAAACACCTAGTAAATGGCCAAGTAATTAGGAACTTTTGCACTTTTATCTTAATTATGAATTCCAAATACATACCAGTTTCTCCTTTAGTCCTTAAAAGTTTACTCTATTTTTAAAGTCAAGCATACATTTTAAGCTTCCCTAAAAAAGTCAATAACTGATATCATCAAATACAGTTGTTGTCAAATCTTTCTACTATATGCTACTATGATAGTTCTTATATTATTATTTCCTTTATTTTTATATATTTCAGCCATTGAGTTAAAATTCAGAAAAAATAATGCTTTATTCAGTTTTATGGCTCAGCTACCAGCACAGTCTCTTTATAAGGGTTGAATAATATTTTAGAGAAAATTGTTACCTGTATTAATGAAAAAAATATAAAAACACAACTTGAATAAATGTTTCTATTAATACTGTATGATTCATGTTTTGGTAAAGACTCATGAATGTTTAAGTTGTTTGTTTTCATTTAAGACGAATTTCAAGAATAAAATCTGTATGTCTCTGAGATTTTCCTCTCCTCTGGAGTACCAGGTGTTCTCCAGTTAGAATCACAGCTCCGGGGCTTCAAGATGGCGGACTAGAGGGCGGCTGCATTTCATGTTGCTCCAGGACGCAGGATTCAAAATAGGAGATAGTGAGAGACTTGGGACCAACTCAAAGCTGCCGGGTGAGTCTCTCCCGTTGGGGAGGCATCCCGGATGGGGCAGTAGCCCTGGAACACAGGGAACTTTGTGAAGTGAGTTGTTCAGCGAGACGCCCCTCGCCCCACAGGAGCGGTAAACACGGACAACTAGGAAAATCGTAGAGGAGGCGGCTCAGCACAGCGCTTGGACTCGGAGCAACCACTGGGGCTCCGGGCGGCTGCCTGAGGAGGAGCTGCGTGGCGAGCTGTTTGGACTCAGAACGACCGCTTCTGAACACCGGGGGGCTGCCCGGAGGAAGAGGAGGAGCACGGCGGGTCGCTTGGTCTAGAAGTGACTGCATCAGAGCCACAGGCGGTTGCCAGAGGAGGAGGCGAGTGGTGAGTTGTTTGGACTCAAAGTGACCACCTCTGAACACCCGGGGGGCTACCCCGAGGAGGAGGAGGGGGAACAGGGTGGGTCACTTGGACTCGGAGTGACTGCCTAGGGCTACGGGCGGTTGGCGGGAGGAGGAGACTCGAAGTGAGTTACTTGGACTCCTAGTGACTGCGTCGGAAACCGGGCGGCTGTCCGAGGAGGAGGTGTGTGGTGGGTCTCTGGGTCTCGGAGCTATTGTATGGGGCTCCAGGTGGCGGCTCAGAGGAGGGGCCGCATAGCCAGGCGATTAAGTGCAGAGCAGGGTCCCAGGACCGGCTTCTTGCTGGGAGAGCCACACAGAGACACGCCTAGGGGCGGAGCGAAGTTTCCAGTACTGCGGGCAGATTCTCTGAGGAGAGGCAGCCTAAGAAGACTTGTCTGCGAAGGGTGAGGCTCCCAGGCCCAGGAGGTAGGTCTGGGCCCCTGGGAACGTTGCAGAGGAAGACAGCCCAGCCCAGGAGGTAGTTGTAGTTTGAAGGGAACCTCTAGGAGGGGAACTGACTAGCGAGACCTCCCCACCAGGTGAGTCTTCCCTGCTGGGTGAGGTTTTCCCACAAGGACGGTAAAACCAGAGACACAGGCACAAACAGGCCTTGCCTCAGTCCGCGGCCTAGTTCCCCTTTGGATGACCATTGGTCAACAAGTAGAGGCACCTCTGCCCACTAGCAGGGAATATACCCCACCTGAGGGTCACCATCCCTAGAGAGGCAGCTTCCTTGTGGAGCACCGCATTATCAACTTCCTCCAAGACTTCAGGCTACTGAAGGATAAGAGGGGATATACTAGCAATGTTCAGGGACATTATAAGTTGATAGAGGAAATCTGCAATATCTTAAGGACCCACTGATTCCTGAACAATATGAGAAAACAAGGGAAGAAAATGCCCCAAACAAATCTAGATGTTACATCAATAAAATCCAACAACAGCATGGCAGAAGAAATGACAGAAAGGGAGTTCAGAATGTACATAATTAAAATGATCAGGGAAGCAAACGATGAGATGAAAGAGCAAATGCAGGCATTGAATGATGAGATGAAAGAGCAAATGCAGGCATTGAATGATGAGATGAAAGAACAAATGCAGGCATTGAATGATAGCACCAATCGACAGTTAAAAGAGCAAATACAGGAAGCAAAAGATCATTTCAATAAAGAGTTAGAGATATTGAAAAAAAAACCAAACAGAAATTCTTGAAATGAAGGAAACAATAAACCAAATTAAGAACTCCATAGAAAGCACAACCAATAGGATAGAACACCTGGAAGACAGAACCTCAGATATTGAAGACAAAATATTTAACCTTGAAAACAAAGTTGAACAAACAGAGAAGATGGTAAGAAATCATGAACAGAATCTCCAAGAACTATGGGATATCATGAAAAGGCCAAATTTGAGAATTATTGGGATTGAGGAAGGCTTAGAGAAACAAACCAAAGGAATGAACAATCTATTTGAAGAAATAATATCAGAAAATTTCCCAAATCTGAAGAATGAAATGGAAAATCAAGTCCAAGAGGCTTATAGGACTCCAAATACACAAAATTACAACAGACCCACACCAAGGCACATTATAATGAAAATACTGAACATACAAAATAAAGACAGAATTTTAAAGGCTGTGAGAGAAAAGAACCAAATTACATTCAGGGGGAAACCAATACGGATATCAGCAGATTTTTCAATCCAGACCCTAAAAGCTAGAAGGGCCTGGAAAAACACTTTTCAAGCTCTGAAAGAAAATGGATGCCAACCAAGAATCTTATACCCAGCAAAACTTACCTTCAAATTTGACGATGAAATAAAATCATTCCATGATAAACAAAAGCTAAAAGAATTTACAAAAAGAAAGCCAGCATTACAGAACACTCTCAGCAAAATATTCCATGAGGAAGAGATAAAACACAAAGAAGCAAATCAGCAAAGGGAGGAATTATCCTAAAGGAACTGTCAAATAAAGGAGGAAGCAAGTTGTCTCAAAAAAATAAATAAATAAATAAAATTTAAAAAATGAACCAAATGACCAGGAATACAAATCATATCTCAATAATAACCCTGAATGTTAATGGCCTGAATTCATCAATCAAAAGACATAAACTGGCAGATTGGATTAAAAAGAAAGATCCAACAATATGTTGCCTGCAAGAGACTCACCTCATAGAAAGAGATACCCATAGAGTAAAGGTGAAAGGATGGGGAAAAACATACCATGCACATGGACTCAGCAAAAAAGCTGGAGTATCCATCCTCATTTCAGATAATGTGGACTTCAAGCCAAAGTTAGTCAGAAGGGATAAAGAAGGACATTTCATACTGCTTAAGGGAAGCATAAATCAGCAAGACATAACAATCATAAACATCTATGCCCCACACAGTGGCTCATCCATGTATGTCAAACAAATCCTTCTCAATTTTAGAAACCAAATAGACTGTAACATAATAATACTAGGTGATTTTAACACACCCCTCTCACCACTGGACAGATCTTCCAAACAAAAATTGAACAAAGAAGCCATAGATCTCAATAACACAATCAATAATTTAGACTTAACAGACATTTATAGAATATACCATCCAACGAAGAGCGAATACACTTTCTTCTCAGCAGCACATGGATCCTTCTCTAAAATAGACCATATATTATGCCACAAAGCTAACGTTAGCAAATACAAGAAGATAGAGACACTACCTTGTATTCTATCAGATCATAATGGATTGAAGTTAGAAATAAATGAAAGAGTAAAAAACAGAAACTACTCCAACACCTGGAGATTAAACAATATGCTATTATATGATGAATGGATAACAGAAGATATTAGGAAGGAAATTAAAAAATTCTTAGAGGTCAATGAGAACAAAGAAACATCATATCAAAATCTCTGGGACACTATGAAAGCAGTACTTAGAGGAAAATTTATTTCATGGATGCATTTAATAAAAGAAGTAAAACTCAACAAATAAACAACCTAACACTACAGCTCAAAGCCCTAGAAGAAGAAGAACAGACCAAGACCAAAAGTAGTAGAAGACAGGAAATAGTTAAACTCAGAGCTGAAATCAACACAATTGAAACAAAAGAAACAATACAAAAAATTGACAAAATAAATAGTTGGTTCTCCAAAAAAATAAACAAAATTGATAAACCTTTAGCCACACTAACAAAGAGAAGACGAGAGAAAACCCAAATTACTAAAATTCAGAATGAACAAGGAAATATCACAACAGACACGACTGAAATACAAAACATAATTAGAAGCTATTTTGAAAATCTATACTCCAACAAAATAGAAAATTTCGAAGACATCAACAGGTTTCTAGAGACATATGAATTGCCTAAACTGAACGAGGAGGACATACACAATTTAAATAGACCAATTTCAAGTAATTAAATAGATGAAGTCATCAAAAGCCTACCAACAAAGAAAAGTCCAGGACCAGATGGGTTTTCAGCCGAGTTCTACAAAACCTTTAAAGAAGAGCTTATTCCAATACTTCTCAAAGTATTCCATAAAATAGAAGAGGAGGGAACCCTCCCAAACTCATTCTATGAAGCCAATATCACCCTGATACCTAAACCAGACAGAGACACATCGAGGAAAGAAAATTTCAGACCAATATCCTTAATGAACATTGACGCAAAAATTCTCAACAAAATTTTAGGAAATCGTATACAAAAACATATTAAAAAGATAGTGCACCATGATCAAGTGGGTTTCATCCCAGGGATGCAAGGTTGGTTCAACATCAGGAAATCAATAAATGTCATTCACCATATCAATAGACTTAAAGTCAAGAATCACATGATTATTTCAATAGATGCAGAAAAAGCTTTTGATAAAATACAGCACCCCTTCATGCTCAAAACACTAGAAAAAAATAGGGATAGTGGGAACATTCCTTAACATTGTAAAGGCCATCTATGCTAAGCCCATGGCTAATATCATTCTAAACGGTGAAAAACTGAAAGCATTCCCCCTTAAAACTGGAACAAGGCAGGGATGCCCTCTTTCACCACTTCTTTTGAAGTCCTTGAAACTCTAGCCAGAACAATTAGACAGACCGAAGAAATTAAAGGGATATGAATAGGAAAAGAAGAACTCAAACTATCCCTGTTTGCTGATGATATGATTATATACTTAGAGGATCCAGGAAATTCCACCAGAAAACTTTTAGAACTCATAAGCAAATTCAGTAAAGTAGCGGGATATAAGATCAATGCTCATAAATCTAAGGCATTTTTATACATAAGTGATGAATCTTCAGAAAGAGAAATTAGGAAAACAACCCCATTCACAATAGCATCGAAAAAAATAAAATACTTGGGAATCAATCTCACAAAAGAGGTGAAAGACCTCTACAGTGAGAACTACAGAACACTAAAGAAAGAAATTCAAGAAAACCTTAGAAGATGGAAAGATCTCCCATGTTCTTGGATAGGAAGAATTAATATTGTCAAAATGGCCATACTACCAAAAGTACTGTACAGATTCAATGCAATTCCATTTAAAATCCCAATGATGTACCTTACAGAAATAGAGCAAGCAATTATGAAATTCATCTGGAAGAATAAAAAACCCAGAATAGCTAAAGCAATCCTTAGCAGAAAGAGTGAAGCAGGGGGTATCGCAATACCAGATCTTCAACTCTACTACAAAGCAATAGTAACAAAAACAGCATGGTATTGGTACCAAAATAGAAAGGTGGATCAATGGTACAGAATAGAGGACACGGACACAAACCCAAATAAATACAATTTTCTCATACTAGACAAAGGGGCCAAAAATATGCAATGGAGAAAAGATAACCTCTTCAACAAATGGTGCTGGGAGAATTGGAAATCCATATGCAACAGAATGAAACTAAACCCATATCTCTCACCATGCACGAAACTAAACTCAAAATGGATTAAGGACCTCGGAATCAGACCAGAGACCTTGCATCTTATAGAAGAAAAAGTAGGTCCAGAGCTTCAACATGTCGGCTTAGGACCAGACTTCCTCAACAGGACTCCCATAGCACAAGAAATAAAAGCAAGAATCAATAACTGGGATAGATTCAAACTAAAAAGCTTTCTCTCAGCAAAGAAAACTATCAGCAATGCCAAGAAAGAGCCTACAGAGTGGGAGAAAATCTTTGCCAATCATACTTCAGATAGAGCACTAATCTCCAGAATCTATAAAGAACTCAAAAAACTCTACACCAAGAATGCAAATAATCCAATCGAAAAATGGGCTAAGGAAATGAATAGACACTTCACAGAAGAAGATCTACAAGCAATCAACAAACATATGGAAAAATGTTCAACATCTCTAGTAATAAGAGAAATGCAAATCAAAACCACCCTAAGATTCCATCTCACCCCAATTAGAATGGCGATTATCAAGAATACAAGCAACAACAGGTGTTGGCGAGGATGTGGGGAGAAAGGTACACTCTTACATTGCTGGTGGGGCTGCAAATTAGTGCAGCCACTCTGGAAAGCAGTGTGGAGATTCCTTAGAAAACTTGGAATGGAACCACCATTTGACCCAGCTATCCCACTCCTTGGCCTATACCCAAAGGACTTAAAATCAGCATATTACAGAGATACAGCCACATCAATGTTCATAGCTGCTCAGTTCACAATAGCCAGATTGTGGAACCAACTTAGATGTCCTTCAATTGATGAATGGATAAAGAAACTGTGGTATATATATACAATGGAATATTACTCAGCTATAAAGAATGATAAAATTATGGCATTTGCAGGCAAATGGATGAAATTGGAGAATATCATGCTAAGCGAGATAAGCCAATCTCAAAAAACCAAAGGACAAATGATATCGCTAATAAGTGGATGATGACACATAATGGGGGGTGGGAGGGGTTAATGTTAGGGTTAGAGAGGGGGGCAAGAATGGAGGAAGGAAGGACTGTAGAGAGGGAAAAGAGGGGTGGGAGGGGTGGGGGGGAAGGGAAAAAATAATAAAATGAATCAAACAGCATTACTCTATGTAAATTTATGATTACAGAAATGGTATGCCTTTACACCATGTACAAACAGAAACAACAGGTATCCCATTTGTTTACAATAAAAAAAAAAAAAAAAAAAAAAAAGAATCACTGCTCCTCTGAGCTCTTCATGACCATAGCTGATAATGACCACCATTTCCATAGTCTCTTTGGTTCAGATCTACCATCCAGCAAGGGACAATCTTTCTTCATGTTTGAACTGTCAAAGTTACTTTCTGGAGACCCATCCACTGCCTTCCTTGAAAATCCTAAGGGACTCTCAGTCTTATCCTAGGTTACTGGCTTTGATTTTGACAGAACTGGACCAGAGTATATAAAAGATGACAAAAATAAGTTAGAGTTAAAAGTGTTGAATTAATGCCTATACAGAGCAATACAACTAATGAATAACCATGATCACTATAGTCATAGAATTAGAGCAACAGATTCTGATACTCTGGAAACTGTCAAAAGTTGAATAGTAAGAAGTATTTAAAATGCTTAATTTGTATGGGAAAAAAATGGAGGCTTTAGCTCCTACCTCTATTAAATTAGGGTTTTTTTTTTTTTCAGTAGAAGTATAGGAAGTTAGTGTGACAGATTTAGAAAAACTGTGTTCATTATGCAGATTTAAAAATGTAGATTGGGAATCAATCTAACCAAAGAGGTAAAAGATCTCTACAATGAAAACTACAAAACATTGAACAAAAAAATTGAGGAAGACCTTAGAAGATGGAAAGATCTCCCATGTTCTTGGATAGGCAGAATTAATATTATCAAAATAGCCATACTTCCAAAGGTGCTATACAGATTTAACACAATTCCAATTAAAATCCCTATGACGTTTCTCATAGAAACAGAAAAAGCAATCATGAAATTCATCTGGAAGAACAAAAAGACCCAGAATAGCCAAAGCAATCCTGGGCAGGAAAACTGATGCAGGAGGTATCACAATACCAGACCTTAAACTATACTACAGAGCAATAGTAAGAAAAACAGCATTGTATTGACACCAAAATAGATAGGTAGATCAATGGTACAGGATAGAAGACATGGAGACATACCCACATAAGTATAGTAACCTCATACTAGACAAGGGTGCCAAAAACTTACAATGGAGAAAAGAGCCTCTTCAACAAATGGTGCTGGGAAAACTGGAAATCCATATGAAGTAAAATGAAAATAAACCCCTATCTCTCACCCTATACAAAACTCAACTCAAAATGGATGAAGGATCTAGGAATTAGACCTGAGACCCTTCACCAAATGGAAGAAAAAGTAGGCCCGAATCTCCATCACGTTGGCTTAGGACAGACTTCCTTAACAAGACCCCCATAATGCAAGAAATAAAAGCTAGAATCAATAAATGGGATAGATTCAAACTAAAAAGTTTTTTCTCAGCACAGGAAACAATCAACAACGTGAAAAGAGAGCCTACAGAGTGAGAGAAAATCTTTTCCACACACACTTCAGACAGAGCACTCATCTCCAAAGTTTATAAAGAACTTAAAAAACTTTACACCCAAAATACAAAGAACCCAATCAATAAATGGGCTAAGGAAATGGGCAGACACTTCACAGAAGATGATATACAGGTGATCAACAAATATATGAAAAAGTGCTCATCATCCCTAGTAATTAGAGAAATGCAAATTAAAACCACCCTAAGATTTCATCTTACTCCAATTAGAATGGTTATTATCAAGAACACAAGCAATAGTAAGTGTTGGTGTGAATGTGGGGAAAAAGGCACACTCATACATTGCTGGTGGAGTTATGAATTGGTGCAGCCACTTTGGAAAGCAGTATAGAGATTCCTCAGAAAGCTTGGAATGAACCTACCATTTGACCCAGCTATCCCACTCCTCGGTTTATACCCAAAGGACTTAAAATCAGCATACTACAGTGATGTAGCCACATCACTATTCATAGCAGCTCAATTCACAATACTAGATTGTGTAACCAACCTAGATGCCCTTTAATTGAAGAATGAATAAAGAAACTGTGGTATTTATACACAATGGAATATTACTCAGCCATAAGGAAGAATAAAATTATAGCATTTGCTGGTAAATAGATGAAGCTGGAAAATATCATGCTAAGTGAAATAGGCCAAGCCCAAAAAACCAAAGGCCAAATGTTTTCTCTGATAAGTGAATGAAAATATATTACGATGGGGGTGGCGGGGGAAGAGAATAATGAAGGAACTTTGGATGTTGTAGAGGAAAAAGTGGTGGGGGCAGGTGGGGGACAGAAAGATAATAGAATGAAACAGACAGTATTACCCTATGTATATGTATGATTACATGAATGGTGTGAATCTACATTGGGTACAACCATAGAAATGAAAAGTTGTACCCCATTTGTGTACAATGAATCAATATGCAGTCTGTAAAAATAAAATATTTAATAAAACAAAAATATTTTAATTTATGAGTTTATACATCAATTTTGGTACCAAACATAGGTATACAGGACAATACACTAGTGTACATACATATAAAACAAACAGACAGGGCTGGGGATATAACTTGGTTGGTAGAGTGCTTGCCTCCCAAGCACAAGGCCCTGGGTTCAATCCCCAGCACTGCAAAAAAAAAAAAAAAAAAAAAAAAAAAGGCAGATAAAGGCCTTGTAGCTTGTTTTTTCCATTAGACTGAGAGCTAACCTTTGTAAATTGGCCTCTGAATGAAAAAAAGAGCATTAAAATAGGTCTGATAAAAAATTAACCTAGGCGCACCAGATCAAAATTATGAATTAAAAAAAAATAGAATTTTGAAAGTCTTTCTGGCCTCCAACCTGATGTGGTCCTGCTCATCAGAGATGAAAAGAGTTGAGAGAATATTTACAAAGTCTATGCCCCATCCCAAGGAGACAGCAAGGGAGCCTGCTTCCATTGGTCTCCTTGGGAGAGCCCCCTCAGGTTGGGGTCTTGTTCTATACTGGTTTTTCTGGTCTCTTGGGTAGCAGCCATCAAAATTTAAGCCTGGCATTTTGGTGGACTAACTCCAGTAGTTGGAAGTTCCTGTTGGCAGCAGTTTAATTTCAATGCAAGCTTTAGTGAATATGGTCAAAAACCTTTTTAACCATTTTTTTCCCAGGTTGGTCATCAGGCCAGGTTTGGATTAGGTTTCCTGGGACAAGGCTAACAATTAAAACAATAGGCAGAAATCCAGAGGATGGGAAAACAGTCTCCAATCGACCAGGTCTGTCAGACTGTGGGCATTCTCTCTCGCAGAATTTAGAGAGAGAAAAGACGTCACAGCAGGTCCCATTGTCAGCAGCCCTTCTCTGGAACGCCTGGAAATTGGTCAATTTGCACTGAAGGGGGTACATGACCAACATGAGGGTGACTGACCCCTGTCCTCACTCAAGGGCAACAAAAAAACAGAAAAAGACGAGCAAACAGAACAGGTAAGACACCGAAGACAATGACAAGTGGCCACTCTTGATTCCTGACCTGAGGGCCTGGGCAACGTCTTGCCAGTCCTAGACTTGGAAAGTAATGCTTCGTCCAGCCTTCCTCAGAGTCCCAGAATCAGATCCTCCATAAACAGACTTACCGATGTCCCCTGGGGGCACAGAAACAGGTGACTCTCAGAGAATGGCTCTTGCAGCCTCTTCCCCCCAGTATAAGTTTCCAGGTCACTGGTGAGCGGTGGTTATCCACGGGGCAGTGAGGATCTCACTGACCTCCAAATGTTGCAGGATACAATTTAAGAACAGACTGATCACCACTGAACAGTTCAAATCTGAGAGTCTTTATTAGCGACTGACTTCCTTACACAATGCCCAAAATGACTTTTGGGAGGACAGGGGTGCAGGGGGTTTTACACATCAGTCAGTACATCAATTGTAAGTGCCTGTTGCTATGATTCAAAACTACAAACTAACACCATGAGATCTAACATCATAGGCAGAAGGGGAAGTGGGTCAAACGACCTTAGTTGGGTACAAGTTAAAGAATGGTTACTAACATCTAGACAATTGCTGTTGACATGGTTCATTGTCGAAGAAAAATAAGACCCAAAAAGAGAACAATTTTATATTATATAAGAATTGCAAGTTTTGCGTTGCCAAACATGCTGTGCTAATCAACTGTTGATGGGTACAGAGGCAGGTCGGTTCCCATGGGAGAAGCATTTCCTACATGACAAGGAGTCCCAGGGTAAAACAGAGCCTGTTTGGTCATTGCCCACATAGCCTGGCCCATAACAAAGGTTAAACACCAAGAGACACTGAGGCAGGCAAGTGTAGAGAGCAGAGATAGATTTCTCTGAAGGGGCCTCAGAGCTGGATGTCCATGGGAGAGGGTGTGTGGTGAAATGGAAAAGAACCAAAGTAGCGCCATTTTGTTCTGACCTGACTCCATGGTATGCTTGCTTGTAATGTGTTCCTTTCAGCCTCCTGAAGCTGCATCTGTGTTGACAGTACAGTGGGATCTTCCCATGTCCCTGACTATGGCCCCCATGTTTAACAACAGTGTCTCTGAAATGTGTAATCAAAACTATTCTTTCATGTAATTAAAATCTGTCTCAACAAGGTATTTTCTGACCTACATGAACTTCAATTGTCCTTTTGGTTTTGTGATTTTTTTTTTTTCTTTATAAACTCTGTACTTCCAAAATTCAGGGGTTGGGAGTTCTTTGAGGCATTAGCCTGGCTCCCAGGCACCACTTGCCTGGCATGTTCATTAAAGGACTATTTTTTCCCCTGTCAAAAATTTTTTTTTTTTAATTTTAAAAAGGACTGGGATGTTAGTCAGTGGTTAAGCACCCCCAGGTTCAATCTATGGTACAAAAAAAAAAAAAAAAAGAGTATGTACAAATACAAACTCTTACATTTAAAATAAAAGAATAATATATGGATAACAGGATAGACTGGAGATGCAAATGCTACAACTAGAAAAGTGAAGAATAAAGGATACCGGAAAAAAGTATAGTACAAATTTAATGAAGAATGGTAATTATATTTTGCTGTGGCAAAGCACAACCAAAAATCTGTTATGTTAAAAAAATTGAAGATAATTACAGTAAAGATCAAGAGGCATTTTCAATAATTACTAGTGAATTTGAAAAGATTCACTCAAAAGTAAAAAAATTGATAAAATCTATCAGCTAAAATCAGAACTAAGTCTACAAAAGAATTGTAAATAATTATGAGAAATATGGGCTTTCAAGCTTAGCCAAGTATAAAACATCCTGTCTTGCCTTCCAAAAGATAATTTTAGATGGAAAAATGGGGAAATAAATTATTCATTGTTATCTCAATTATGGAAATTTTATTAGAAATTTATGAGACTTTCACTTTTGGTGAATTTTCTTCAATCAAGCCATCAAACAATTCCTTATAATATGCAAGACCTTTTTATCAGATCAGAGATCAATTAATTCAAACATTAAAGGCTTGTTATAATTTTCTTTAGAATCTCTTTTTTTTTTTTTTTTGGAGGGGGGGTACCAGGGATTGAAGTCAGGGGCACTTGATCTCTAAGCCACATCCCCAGCCCTATTTTGTATTTTATTTAGAGACAGATTCTCACTGAATTGCTTAGCACCTCACTTTTGCTGAAGCTGACTTGTGATCCTCCTGCCCCAGCCTCCTGAGCGGCTCAGATTACAGGCTGGCAGCTTCTTATCTTTAGATAAGTCATGATACAAAAGCACTGCCAAATTATCATTTGAGTGTATACTTTCTCAAAGGACATTCACATTTACAAAGGAATTTAATCAATAAATAGACTAAAAAATGGGACTTGTGGCATAGATATTTTTGAATTTTTTATGCCTGAAAAAATATTAGTTTCTATCACAGCAGAGGGTGTTAAATGTCCAGATTTATTGGATTTTAATGCATGAAACATGGTTCTCATCCTTTGTTCCTCTCTCTGATATATATCGGAACCACGAAAGCCCAGTTTTCTTAAAAACTATGAAAACTGTCACGAATGAAATTAAAATTCTTCAGGAAATATATGCAAATGCTATGCATCATGGAAAATTTTTTGAAATTGCTGAAAGAATTAGAAGACTCATTTACTTAACTGCATGTTAAGTAATTTACTTAACTACATGTTTTTGCTGATATTTGTTAGCTGAGTTGTGGAAAAGTTATACAAAAATTTATCATACAATTAATTCCAAATCAATATTTTCTTCAAAGAAAAGGAATGCTTGGCAAATACTTACAATTTAAAGATTAAAATTGGCCATCTCATTTATGTTTTTTTACTGTTATATCACACTATGTATGAATGAGCTAAATTTGAAAATACAAGACAGGAAAAGCTTGTTTGTGACCTACCTACATAGATACAAGAACTCATGTTGAAATTAATCTTTGTATAATACAAGTCAATAATGATGATTTCTTATTATCTAATGTAAAGAAGCTTTTAATTATGATTCACAACTTTACTCAAATTGGCTATAAAAACTACAAGAAAAATTTAAAGACTGCTTTGTTGATATTGGTAAATTTAGAGTTGACTTTTCTGCAATACTCCCTCAATAATTTCACTTTGATGAGTTAACACAAGTTTAGTGAATTTTCTTTACTTGGATGGACATGGTTTTGATTCTGATATGCTTTTATTTCAAGTTAAATCAATTCTTAAAAAAAGATGAACAAGTTTTGTCAATATAGATGCATATAGTCAAAGAAAATAATTTTTGATCATTTCTTCAGCTAGTGCACATTTTTTAAGTTTGTTTGGAACAACTTGGAGATGCAAAACTATTTTTAAATTATAAATTTTGTGAAACCTAAGTACATCAAGTAAGTTAAAAAAGAGTCCTGATTGAGATGTGCTATAAATCTAAAATTCACACCAGATTTCAAAAATTTAGTACAAAAGAGGAATGTAAAATACAGCACCTCAATTCTTTTTATATTGGTGAGTTGTTGAAATAGTGATATTTTGGACATATAAGGTTAAATAAACATTATTAAAATTAATTTCACTCATTTTTTTACTTTTGTTTTTTTACTCTTTAAACATTGTATTAGAAGGTTTTAAATTACATGTTGGCTTCTTACATAATAGTATTTTATTTCTATCAAGCAGCTCTGTTCTAGATTGGTTTATGGTTGGTGTCACACAAAACAGTGGATTAATTTAATTTAATAATTGGTTACTTCACAAATACCATTTTCTTCTGTTACAAAGAAGAGCTAATTTAATTAAGAAATAAAACTAATGAGTTTCAATAGAGGCTCCTCTAACTTACTAGCTTTATGTCTTTTGTCAATGTTATTGACATCTTTGGGATAAATGGGGATAATAATTTTATTTTGTAGGGTCATTGTGAGGATTAAGCAAAGTAGACAATGCACTTAACACAGGCCTAGGTACACAGTTGTCCCTAAATTTGTGCTTAACAATTATAACTACAAGTCAATGAGGAGCTAAACCAAGAAGTGATCGGAGGGAAAAAGAGGAAGGGATGGATTGTTAGCAGGTTGGAGTTGTCAGGTAGACAGCACGGAGGAATAAGGATGCTGTACTCCTATTCCTACCTTTCAGGGAAAAAAGCAGTAAGACCAAATCTGTGAGGGAAACTAAGAATTCAATTTTAAATATGTTGAGCATTGGGAGACCATGGGAATTGAGGAGGAAATGATAGTAGGTAGAAAATCCAGGTTTGGAGCTAAGATCAGCCTGAATTGTCAATAAAGGCTTGGAATTCAAAGGTGAGCTGGGAAGTAGAACCGTTGAGAGATGAAGGGGAATCCTTGAGGCAGCAACACAAAACAAGACAGCCGAGGAAAGAAATCTGGGTACCCTGACATCTCCAGGGAAGAGGAGAATTCTGGGGATGATCGAAAAGGATCAGCCTCAGAGATAGGAAGGAAAACAGAAAAGAGATACAGAGAAAATCAAGAAAGCAAGGATTCCTCAGCAAGTCCCCACATTCATGAAAGAAAAAAAATATAAAGGATATATGCACCAAGACTTTTCTACCCAGATGTAGAGGCAGAAGGATCAGAAGCTTCCTGGTAATATTTTACCAAAGTCTGACTCTCACAGAGTTAAAATGCATTATACCCAGGAGACGTGATGGCCACATATCTCCCTTTTATCCTTGACATGGAAAAGTATATAGAAACTAAGTTATTTGTAAAGAAGATAAAGTGAGGTATCAGAGTCCACAGTGAAGCATCGGGGTTTATAGCTTTTTAAATGGCCATTTCTACTACAGATACATTTTAATCAAGTGAAATACTGTTTAACATTTTATCCATTATTTAATGTCAGAGAATAAATTAATACAGTTTATGTGCTGCATAGGAAAAACCCTATTATTTTGCAAAAATACTATGTAAAATCTCTCCCTGTTGTTCAACATGATATGAACATCCTTCTTATCTTGTCTATTCTTTGATACATGTCTTTCTTCTGCTTTTTGCCATCAATGTATTTTTTTTTCTATATGCTATTTTGTTTTAGCTCTTCATCACTACATAGTTTCAGATAATAGTCTTTGTTTTTGTCAGCTGTTTTGCCGCTGTGACTAAAAGGACCCAACCAGAATAATGTAAAGGAGGAAAGGTTTCTTTAGGGGCTCACAGTTTCAGAGGTCTCAATCCATAGGCAACAGGCTCCATTTCTCTGGGCCCGAGGTTAGGCAGAACATCATAGTGGAAAGGTGTGGTAGAAGGAAGCAGCTCAGTGGCGATCAGGAAGCAGAGAGAGAGGCCCCACTCACCAGATATAAATGTATATCACAAAGTCATGTTCCCAATGCCCCACCTCCTCCACCCACACCC
The DNA here is from genome assembly GCF_902686445.1 of Sciurus carolinensis. Classification (NCBI taxonomy): domain Eukaryota; kingdom Metazoa; phylum Chordata; class Mammalia; order Rodentia; family Sciuridae; genus Sciurus; species Sciurus carolinensis. The sequence continues at coordinate 82,225,001 of NC_062216.1, forward strand.
TACCACTTCAGTTACCACTCAGTTAATCCCTATCGGGATAAATTCACTGATTGGGTTAAGACTCTCACAACCCAGTCATTTCTCCTCTGAACCTTCTTGTATTTTCTCACATGTGAGCTTTTGGGGGACACCACATCTAAACCATAACAGTCTTTTATCTGGTTTGCTAAAACGCCCCCTTAACCTCATTTTGTTTTGTATATAGCTATCTATATCATTTTTCACAAATATAAGTAGATTAATCAAGAAAAAATGTATTGTTTACAATATAGCCACTAATTGATAATACCTGCTTATCAGAATCTCATTCCCTATTATAAATACAGTATAGAAAATCTAAAGGCAAGGAGCTTAGAAAACATCAAGTCCCTGTCATGTATTATGTAGTGGACTTTAGTTTCTTTACCTAGGTGTCAGTTTTCTCATTTGGAAATCAAAGAAGTTTGAATAGAAGAGCTTGGAAACTTGTGAATTCTGATTCTGAACACTCAAGGTATTTGCATTGCATATCCCATTAAATTTCTTGAGGCACTTTCTCATTTAACAAAGTTTAAGGAACATTTATCAGTAGCTGGCACAACACTGGATTCTGGGTGCAGGTAAACATGAGAAAGTTGCTTGTCCAAACATGTGTAGCTTCATCAGTATGTAATCATGGCAGTAATAAAGGCATTGTGCTCAGTGAATAATGAAAGGAATAATAAAAACATTCAGCTTTGCCTGAAGATGTTACATTAAGATCATAAGGATGTCAAAGGGTGGAAAAGAGATCGATATAGGAATAGAAAAAGAACTTCAAAGTAAGGAGGTCACTGATGATGGTAAACAAAAGATTTAATAAAATGTTAGCAGAAGTCTGATTAAAGTGAACTGAAGACTAAATATAAACTACTAGTCAGATGCAGTAGGTTAAATGTATAAGTTTACCTCTGCTCCTTCTTTGTATTTCTCTAAAACAATAGTGCATCGAGTAAAAAGCAAAGCACAAGCAAGCAAACAAAACAAATCATAAGCATAAAACTGAAGCAGAAAGGAGATAACAGGCCACAAAAGTCAACAATATTGAGGAAAACTGGAAAAAAAACATGGGCACTAGAAAATTCACTTAGAAGACTGGATAAAGATAAAAGCTATGCAACCTGAAAGATCAGGGACAAGCCAAACAAACAAAACAACACAATTCTGATTTATTTTGAAGAGATCCAAAAGTGTCAGGAATTGTAAGTACAAGGTCTCTCTGAGGATGGAGGTACAGGAGGACTGAAAACAGGAGGTCTCCTTTAAAGTTGGTTTGAGAAGCAGCAGTCAGAGGCCACAATGCCCTTCTCACCTCTCATTTCAACCAGATTCTGGACATTTGCTCTGTGGAGAGGTTGACTCAAAGGACTCCAGACTCAAAAGGTAGAGGTAATGATTAAAAGTCTACATGTTGAAATCTAAGAGCCCAGGTTCCAATCCACAGCTCATTCTGGGTTTATACCTTATTATTCTACAGACAGAAGATTGGAGTAGTCTCCACAAAGGAGACTTGAGATATTGAAAACAAATCTACAGATACTGACAGCCATGATTCTCAAGAAAATGGTCCCTGCACTCACCCTTCAAAAAGCCTCATTGGTTATTAAGTAGCAGTTGAGCACCAAGCTTACAATAAGTTTTTTTTTTTTTTTAAATTCATTCATTCATTTTATTCATTCATTCAACCAACACATGTTCCTGGACATCTCTACCCATGGACACTTGTTGTTCACTTTGTATGAAGATACAGTGGTGCACAAGACAGTCTCTGCTCCCATGGACACTTGCTGTTCATTTGGTTCCTTGTGCTACGGTTTTTACTGAGCACTTGCCATATGTCTGAAAATGTTTTAAGGGCTGGGACATAGCAGAGAACCAGCCAAAGCATAGACAATAAAAGTTAATAGGGTCATTTCAGGAACTGGTATGTCCATTGAAGAAAATGAAGTAGAGGAAGTTAATGTTAAAGTGAAGAAGTTAAGTTAAAGTGATGACAGGGAATATTTAGGTGTTGGCGTGGATGTGGGGGGAAAAGGCACACTTGTATATTGCTGGTGGAGTTGAAAATCGGTGCAGCCACTCTGGAAAGCAGTATGGAGATTCCTCAGAAAACTTGGAATGGACCAACCTTTTGACCCAGTTATCCCACTCCTTGGTTTATACACAAAAGACTTAAAATTAGCATACTACACTAACTCAGCCACATCAATGTTTATAGCAGCTCAATTCACAATAACTAGATTGTGGAACCAACCTAAATGCCCTTCAATAGATGAATGGATAAAGAAACTGTGGTATATATACACAATGGAATATTATTCAGTCATAAAAAAGAATACAATTATGGCTTTTGCAGGTAAATGGATGGAATTGGAGAATATCATGCTAAGTGAAATAAGTCAATCCCAATAAGTTTTCATGAAAGCGCCTCACTACCAAATATGAGAAGGAAACTTAAATATTACCTGGTACAGAAGGGAAACCTCCATTATGAAATACACTGACTAAAACAGAAGAACTCAGAAAAAAAACCAAAAATGTAGGGAGCAAAATAAAACACTTAAAAATTCTAGAGCCTTAAAGATACATTATTTACAACTCAAAAGCAAGAAAAAAATGTTTTTATTTAAAAAGCAATACTCAAAGACCAAAACAATGACTCTTAAAGAAAAACAATGGCAATTTTAAAAATTGGAGAATGCAAGATAAAATTCAAGAAATTTCCATTAGTATAGGAAAAAGGCAAAGAGAAAAAAGGTGAAAATGATAAAAAATAGATTTCCACTAAAAGGAAAGGGAGAAAATTATCAAATACATAATAAGAAATAATAGGTCCACACAATAAATAAAGACACCAAAACCATTAAGAAATTTCAAAGCATAGCTAGAAAAATACAATCCAAAAAGTTTTCAGACAAAGAAAGTCATATGGAAAGGATTAGAAATCAGAATGTCTTTGAATTTCTCAATAGCTAACAATTTCATGGAAACTAACAAACAACAGATAAATGCTTCCCAATTCTAAGAGAAAATAATTTTTTCTATAATTCAGAAAATCATCAGCAACAATGAGGAGAAGGGGAAAAAAATTAAAAAATCAAACTTTTCAGACATGCAGATTCTTAAAGACATATAGACCAACCCATCTAGATTGAATCAGGAGCCTTGAGATCTTCAGAAAAAAAAAAATAATTCTTTAGAATACATTGTGTGTTTAAATATATTAAGACAGATTTTCACTGCTTTTGGGGAATCTAGAGACCAATCACAATAGGTAATTTTAAATGTCAGGGAAAGCAAAAATTTGTACAAGAATTTTAACCATAGGATGGCACAGTTATGAGTTATATTTCTACAGTTATAATGACATAAATACTTGAATACAGATTTAGCTAAAATATTTGAAATAATTGTGCTTGATGGATGGGATTGGAAAAGTTTCTGAGTAGTAGAAGTGAGGGCTATGTAAGAGAGGTAAATTCTCTTCCTCTATGATAGACGTTAACAAATGATGTCTAAAAGGTATAGACATAGCTAGCCTAGCATTGTTATTCAGAAGCATAAATATAACAGAAGTCAAGACTCATTGCTTTCTGGGGAGTGTAAATTGAGGTAGGGAGAAATGCAACAAAGAACTTCTGGTTTTCATTATGCACTTTGTACAACAATAGAATTTTTATGATTAAATAACTTATTTTCATTTAAAAAATTAAATTACAAAAATAAAAACTAAGAGTAAATAGAGAATTTCTGGTGCAAGTGTGCTGAGTTCATGTATTTCTACTACTAATCTCCAAGATCCCAAACAAGGATAAACAATAAAAATAAAAAATAAACACCAGGAACAACAACAAACATAAAAGATCTAAAAGGGCTAGAATACTTGGCTAGAACGTGCAAGGTCCTGGATTCAATCCTCAGCACCACAGAAACAAAACAACAAAAACTACAAAAAACTGGTAATCCAATATATGGTCTGGAACTTCCAAAAGAGGTTGAAGTGGGAGACATAGACTTGGAGAGTCATCTTTTAATTGGTGATAAATTAATCCACTAAAGTGAATGAATTCATTTTAGGGTGAGTAATGAATGAGAAGGGATTGGGCCTTTTTGCTAGACTTCCCTGAACTGGAGTGGGGCAGGTTAATGGGCAGGGACTATGAGCCATCACGGCTCTCATCCAGTGAGAAACTAGAACTCAAAGGGGAACACTTAGATAGGGGCCCTTGCACCTCTGAAGTAATGCTTTAAAGCAAATTACAGCCCCTGCTGAGGAAGGTGATCCGTGTCAAACTGCTGCTTACAGGGGGAAGAGACAAGAAGCAGCCTCCATACCAGGCCCAGCCCTATGACCTCTGAAAGATCTACAAAAACTATCAGTTAAGACCCGGTACTGAACTGAGCAACCATTCAGCCATGTGAATCCAACTTCAAATCAATCAGAGATACAGTAAAATTGAAGAGCATTTAGAGTCTCTAACCCACAATGCCACAGAATTAGAAGATGCTACAATTTCTCCCCTCATATAAAATATGCCTGAAGGTAGACCACCCAAGACTGATATAGTAGCCTGTGATTTCATGCAAATCCAGTCTCCTTTTGTCTTTTTCTTCCAGTATTGTTAATATTCTACTTCCATGTTTAATGTTATCTTAGGAGAGCTATATGGCCATTATTCCTGCCAAGCAGGGGAAAGGAGAAAGAGCTACGAAGTTTTTCTCATCAAGAGTTATCCTGGCTGGGAGAGGTGGTGCATGCCTATAATCCCAGCAGCTTGGGAGGCTGAAACAGGAGGATCGTGAGTTCAAAGTCAGCCTCGGCAACTTAGTGAGGCCCTAAACAATTCAGTGAGACCCTGTCTGTAAATAATATACAAAATGGGGTTGGAGATGTGGCTCAGTGATTGGGTGCCCCTGAGTTCAATTCCTGGTACCAAAAAAAAAAAAAAAAAAAAAAAAAAAAGAGTTGTCCCTTTTTTAAGGTTTTTCAGAGACCTCTTCTAGCAATTTTCACTCAAGTACACAAAATTCAACCACATAGTCATTCTTCTCAGCCTCAGCACCTGGGAAACACATCTTTTCTACTGAGTGCTTTACTACTCCCAACAAAACTTAGTGATATTGAGAACAAAGGAGGGAATAAATAACCAGTGGGGTCAGTAACAGCATCTGTCACAAATATTATCTTGATAAAACCAGTAAAAATGAGAAAATGAAACAATGGAAAAACATAAAAGATAAAAGGGGAAAATCATGTTTATAAGTGTTAAACTAAATGTGAATAAACTGAATTCCTATATTAAAAGATAAACTTCTAGCTACTCAGGAGACGGAGGCATAATGATTGAAAGTTCAAGGCCAGCCTGAGAATCTCTTCTCAAGATGAAATAAACCCATCTTAAAATGAAATAAAAAGAACTGGGTGTGTAGTTCAGTGGTAGAGCCCTTGCCAAGCATGTGCTAGACCCTGGGGCTCAATTGTATCCATTCTCCTACCCCCGCTACACACACACACACACACACACACACACACCGCTGTTGGACTGAATTAAATTAAAAATTAAAACCACTATGAAACACAATTCTATAGAAATTATTTAAAATGCTGAACTCAGGCAACAACTGTTCTTTCCCCTAGTTTCTTCATCTTATCCTTCAATGGTAAATAGAGTTCAGAGCCAATGATGATTGTGATTAATAAAAATGATACAACTAGCAACACTGTACCTGCTTCTGCCTCTGTGGGTTGGCCAGGCTGTTGGTACTGCCCACTGGGCCCTTGTAGCACCAGGCAGGCAGGGTCAGGAAACCAGTTACAATGCAGGGAGCCTGAGATGGGGGCAGAAACCTAACGCCTGGGCAAGAAGGAGCAGGACCTGGGGGAGATCCAGCATTTGCTGCAGGATGAGAATGAAGATTAAAGGGAACTTGCAGAGAATGAAAATAACTTGTGTCAAAAAGATATAAAGCATTAGATTATCTTACTTTTGGTTCCCTCAGAAGAAATAGATGAAAATGATTTGATCCTGGAGGTATCTGCAGGAGTTGGAGGAAAAGAAATAAAGCATTAGATTATCTTACTTTTGGTTCCCTCAGAAGAAATAGATGAAAATGATTTGATCCTGGAGGTATCTGCAGGAGCTGTAGGTCAGGAGGCAATGTTCTCCACTTCAGAGAGATTTGTTACCTTACAGCAAGATGCTGCATTGAAAAGAAGGCATTCTGATCTGAAATCCTAGAGAACTTTCCAAGTGAAACAGGCAGCCTTAAGACTTGCATCTGCCATCACTGGGGTTCAGAAGTCTATAAATACACAAAATTTGAAGGACTGCTGCAGAGTACAGAGTGCCAAAGACAGAAAAGCAGGACTGCATCCATACTCGTACCATGACAGTAGCAATATTGCTCCAACCTACTAAAATTAATCTGGTGATTAACCCTAAAGATTTAAGAACTGGTACTAAGTGAGGCATTGGAGCTGGGGGGTCAGCATGGAAATACCATGGGCAGTGCTGTCTGGACAGTTCATGTTCCAACAACACAGATCTCAGCTGAAAAATACAGATGGCTATGAAAGGTACATGCAAAACTGCACAGCATGCGTCTAGAGGGAGAAACAGGTAAAAGATAAGAGTTCTAGGAAGATTCAGGTTGAAACTTAAGGTAAGTCAGAAAAGAATATAATTTTCCACAGAATCAGGTCACAGATCACAGAATAAACAAATCACTGCAGTCTTGAAATTTTTATGCAAAGAAATTATCTACTGCATGAACTTATACAGTCATCAAAGGACTACACTGATCAAGAATCTTTAGAAGTCACTTCCAAAAAAGTTTAGGTTGATTTGTTATTAAAGCATTTTATTAGCTTATGAAAATTCACATCACGTTGTATAAATATTCACCAGTATTATCTTGAAAAATGAGTCAACATATTTGGAAGTAATATGCATATTCTTAAGATGTAGACTTACTGTTAGCTCTCTCAATGTATTAGTAAAACACAATATAATCATGACTGATGTCATAAATTTGAACTCCTCTGTACAAGAAGTAGACAAAGAAAATAGTCATTTGTTTTTTGTAAAATATGTAATGGGTGATCAAAAAACTGGTATAACTTTTTAAAAAACCTTCAAATAGAAAATAGTAGACATATGACAGTAACTCCCATATTAGTCAGGAGATATAAATCATATTATTAATTTGATTGACAATGGAATTAACTAGAGAGGATAAAAGAGAACTCTATTACACTGAGAGACAGTACCCTAGGACTGAAAAGGAATACCCAATGAAAGAATACCCTTGTAAAGCACTCTCCTTCCTTATGATGAAGTCAGGTCTATCAGAAGTTGGGCCTGCAGCCCAGTCAATGATGAAAACATTTGAGTTTGCCCTGGACTAGGTCTGGTATGCAGCTGCTGGATCAGGCCTTGGCATGCAGGGAACCTCAAAGCCTCAGGAACTGGTAAGCAAGAAGCCTCCTGTCAATGTATGAATGAAACTGATGGTAAGCCTTACTGGGTTTCTGTCTCAGAGTTCTTCAGAGCTGCAGAACCAATATACTGTGTACGTAACAGATTTATCGTAAGGACTGGCTCACATGATTACTGAGGCTGACAAGCACAAAATATGCAGGGGGAGTCAGTTGGCTGGAGACTCAGGAGAGCTGAGGGTGCAATTTCAGTCCTACGGCAGTCTGCTAGAGAATTTTCTCTTGCCTGGAGAAGGCTAGTCTTTTTATTCTACTCATATGTTCAACTGATTGGCTGCAACCCACTGACATTATGGAGGGCAATCTGCTTTATTCAATTCTATGATTCAGATGTCAATTTCATCCAAAAACTTCCTCCTAGAAACATTCAGAATAATGTCTGACCAAATAATGGGTACCCTATGGCCAGTCTCATCGACACGTAAAATTAACCATCATAGTGCCCAAGAGTGCTCTTGGCAGCTGTGCCATAAAAGAGAAGAAATGAAGCCCTATCCTTGCAACATCCCTCCATCGCCCTCTATCTGCAGAGCTTAACATGGTGCTAGAAGCGAAGGAGAAATGTACAGGTTGCTATGGTTTGAATGTGTTCCCCGCAGAACTGAGGCACTGCCAATAAGATAGTATTAATAGTCTCATGATTGGTTCATGAGAGGTCTTCCTTATAAATGTAATTAGTGCTCTTACAAGAGGCTTCATGCCACGTTTGGCTAGCTTGCCCCTTCTGCTATATTACCCATTTTCAGTGTAGATTTTATGTGTTTCCCTCTCATCACTTGGTGAAATTTACCAGCTGGTGCTTGCCCATAAGATGCCTGCAAATTTAGTATAATGATCATGTTCTGATAATTTACTAAATTTAAAATAGCAGTTAAATAGCAGTATCAGAAAAGTTTCAAATGCAAATTTTCTAGCTCCAGGACCAATTGTATTTATAATGCAGCAAACTGTAAATTAAACCAGTCAAGTTTTCTTAACTTGAGGCCCCTGAGGCCATTGAAAATGTGTGCAAAACATTTTGGGGTGTGTGATGAAAGCAGTGGCATGGAAATCTTTCATCAGATTCTTAAAGTAATTCATGACAAAAAGTGCTTAGAACCACTGACCTAGTTACTATAAATTCTTGAAACAGAGATCATATCTTGTTCACAATTGTATCCCTAGCACTACTATAATGAAAGGTGAAAAGATTCAATAAATGTGGTATGAATGACATGTCAAATAAATTGCTTTTCTAATGTTATTTGTATAACATTAAATCCTTCTTAAATTTTTCTTCACATTAATCAGTTAACAGATGTAGACATTCTATACATTATCCTAAATAATCAAAATAAACTTGCTAAAATTTGGGAGTGATAAGCATTTGAATTAGATCATCACTGTTTTATATTAAGGGTTGCAGGTGCCAAACAGCACCTGAGGTAAAGCAACAAATAAACAAAAAACAACTAATAGGAATTCAAGTTGATACTCAAGAAACCAAAAAAAAAAAAAAAAAAAAAAAAAAAAGGTTGTTTACATTGATAAAAGGTACAACCTATGTGTAAGCTCGGAGGGCACGGTTAGCGGCCAAATAAAATTGCACAGAAAGTGGCCAGAGCAAGCTTTATTGGAATTTGGCTCTGGGCGAAATTCCCAGACCCCCAGGGGTATAGGGATCCAGAGAAAATCCCATGGTGGCCCTGGTTGCCCAGGGTTTTTATAGACTGGGATGGGAGGGGGTCCTGTTGAGTGGCAGTTGGGTGTGAAGGGTCAGTGGAACTTTCCATCCACCTCGCTGGGAACTTTCTGGTCACCTTTGGCAGGCTGGTCTTTGTTCCAGCTGCTCAGCTCTGCCCTCTACAGTCGCCTAATTTCCGACCTAACACTATGGTATTAGAATCATGAAGTTTAGATATTACCTAACAAATTCTATAAAATAAATGATTTAAAATGAGGATATATAAAGATGAAAATAGCAGGAGACAATCTAATACTATCAGGTACAATATATATCAAGCAGACAAAAATATGGTTTTTATTTAAAATAATAATTAACAATACTAAATCCAATGCCATATTTTGAAGTATATACTGTGCTTCTTTGTCCAGGATTCATGAGCTATTTTCAAATATTGATCACAAATAAAACTTCAATAATATCCAAAAGGAAAAAAATGCATAGGTCACATTCTCTAGTCCAAATTTATGACTGGAAATTAATGCTGACAAAACAGGAAGATAATTCAACTACCTAAAAATTTAATCTCGGGCTGGGGTTGTGGCTCTGTGGTAGAGCACTTGCCTAGCATGTGTGAGGCACTGGGTTCAATTCTCAGCACCACATGTAAATGAATGAATAAAATAAAGGTCCATCAACAACTATAAAAAATTTAAAAAAAAAAAATAAATAAATAAATAAATAAAAATTTAATCTCTTCAAATTAAGGTTATATAAATTATAATACTGTAACATTTCTAAGGTTTAGATGGTGCCAAATTATACAATAAATACTTGCAAATTATGCTATTACTTAAAAAAAGTCTAAAATGAAATGAGGGAAACAGAAAAAAAAAAAAAAAAAAAGAAAAGAAAAGAAAAAATCAGAGGATAAATTACTGTTTCTGAAAGAACTGATAATTTTTGAAGCAGCTCAAGCAAATTTCTAAAAAATATCAGAAATAAAATAAGAAATGAACAAGGTAAGTTTTTTTTTTAATTTAGAAAATACTATGTGCTTGTTTAAATGCTATTTTGATAACACGGCTTTACAAGAAAATGTAAAGTAACCAAATTTAACTCAGAAAATAGGATAGACAAATATAAAAATGGTTAAAGAATTCAAAAATATAACCCAAAAATTGCCTCCAAGAAAAGAACAACCGTCAATGTTAGTAATCTTTTACATGATAGAAATATATGGAGAGCAACTCGGTTTAACTCTATTTTTTTTATAAGTAATTCAAATTTTCACTTGATGGAGCTTAATGGAGCATTAAAAAAATTAACAGCATCATATATACCTCTGAATCTTTATGGAGTAGGAGAAAATACTTAGAAGTGGAATGTCAGCAAACAGGGACAGAGGAGCCTCTCTGGCAGAGACACAAAGGTTAAGAGCAAGGGGTGAGGAATCCAACAGGTCTGGGTTCAAATTTGCCTCCAATTCTAACTCCCTTAGTCATTTCCTCATCTGTAAAACAGTAATTAAAATAAATACTTTGTGAATTTGCAACGGAATAAGTGTGTTCCAAAGTGCCTGGCACACAACAAGCACTTAATACAATGTAACCATCACTAGTAAAAACAGGCTCCCGCTGGGGGAACACCAGTTATGTTTCCTTGATTAGAGAACATCTGATGCCCAAGGACTACGACGTTCTTAACATGAGACATAAGATACCACTATGGCAGGGAAAGTCTTGTAGCAACCGGCCATCCTCTCTTCCCGTGGAGCTAAGTGGCCCTTCTGCATGTTTAGAAATGCTAGAGCTGGAGTTTAGTATCGCTGAGCCCTCACACCGTTATTTAGAGGGCGGTCTAAGTCTCATCACCAAACCCCTAAGTGAGGCCCTCAGGCGGACTTCAGTTCCCGCCTCGCCTTACTGGCGGCCCCTACTGGCCCGTACGTTTGTAGGTCTCTCGGTGTTCAGCACTTTCCTAGCCTCGATAGAGCGGCCTCAAGAGGTCACCCCTTTACCGGCTGCACCGCGTGGTCTCTGGGCAGGATCACACCACTGCATAGCTCTCTCCACCTCCACTTCTAGAGCACCGCGGGAGGCTCTTAACAAGGAGTTAACTCGGAAGCCAGGGCTTATCTCCAATCGGCAACGGGTCGCGTGTGACAATCTCCTGAGCTAGCCTAGCCACTAGTACAAGGATGCCTCGGACTCCTGGCAACTTTGCGATATGTAGATGTTAAAGACCCGGTTTCTCTTGCCCCGGGGAGACGTAGTGCCCACCCGCTCCAGAAATGCGGCAAGACCCGCATCCGCTCTGCGTAGCTGACTTTATGCAGCTGGCCCATGGGAAGTACAAAGGATCGCGAACTTTGGCCGGGCCTCAGGTTTCCACCCTCACTTTGTCACCTTTCAACACCTAGCTGTGCTAGGTCACCTCTCTCTACACTACAGCAAAGAAATGTGGCATTCACACTCGGAAAGACTCTAACGCTCCACACCTGGGCTGCATCTTGAGCCAACAGGCTTCCCGTAAGACACTGCGACCGCCTGCCCCTGTTCCTATCCAGCGGGTTACAACGCCAAGAACCGCCCCTCTGACGCCCGGTTCTCCTAACCAATGGGAAGGGCAAATCGGCTCACCCTTATTTGCATATCAACTACTATATATACTCCGGGAGGGAGGATGACTGCGTAGAAGAGGTGGACCGCTTTTAATACTTGGGTTTGCTGACAAAGACGTTCGTCTAACATACGTACTATTGACTATGGCCACTGGGAATCACATCTCAAGCTCTATCCAGAACAAAGGGGACCCCAGCCCAGAGACTTAATGCTTTTCCTCTCCTGCGTAACTCGTGCCTAACCCAGAGCAAAGTCCCACATCTAATCACCGCTTTACTGTGCCCAACCTGATGTTTGCAGGTGGTGTTTACAGCTCTTTTCTTGACGCTTTGGGGGCCCTGAAAAGGGCCTTTGGAGTGTGGAGGGAGCGCTGAGGAGACAGCTCAACCGCCGAAGCCGTAGAGGGTGCGGCCCTGGCGCTTCAGAGCGTAGACCACGTCCATGGCTGTCACTGTCTTGCGCTTGGCATGCTCTGTGTAAGTCACCGCGTCGCGGATCACGTTTTCCAAGAAGACTTTGAGAACTCCCCGGGTCTCTTCGTAGATGAGCCCAGAGATGCGCTTGACGCCCCCACGGCGGGCCAGGCGGCGAATAGCTGGCTTCGTAATGCCCTGGATGTTGTCTCGCAAGACCTTCCGGTGGCGCTTGGCGCCTCCTTTCCCAAGTCCTTTGCCTCCTTTTCCGCGTCCAGACATCTTGTAACTAGCACCACCTACCTAGAAAAACAGCAGTGAGTACAGCTGAGCCTCGGATCAGGGCTTATATTTCCCTGTAGCGGACCTGTTTGAAGACCTCAGGGAAGTGGGCGGAGCTCCAGGCCCCACCTCTGGAGTTTGTTTTTTTTTTTTTTTTTTTTTTTTTTTTTTTTTTTTACATCACTGCCATTTAAGAAAAGCAGTGAGCAAAATAAAGCCGATTTCTTTTTGTTTCCTCTTTTTTTTTTGGAAATATTTTTCAAAATTTTGCCATCAATTTGAGGATGGACTCATGGTGGTATATTTGAAGGTTTAAAAAATATGAGATAATAGAATTTATATTGCCCTTTCTCACAACTTAAGTAAAAAGCAGACGGGATTCTATGCTTGTTCTGTAACCCTCTGACTCTCCCTTCTTCTCAATTCCGGCTAATTCTGTTGTTTATTTGTTTGTTGTTTTTTTAAATGGAATGCTTGTGATACCATTTCTGAACTAGTGAAAATAAATAAAAACTAGAAACACTTTACATCTTGTAGCAATTACTTTACAGATATTCATTTGTGAGTCTTTTTTAAAATAGCTAGTAAGGTGAAGTGGAAATGTTTTAATGGTTCTCTCTTTAAAAGATGAATTAAAAGAACCTTGGGAACACTGCCTGTATGATTGGAAAAACAAAAGTCCTGTGATCAAACTTCACAACGTGATTGTAAATCCTTGACTCAAATTAGAATTCTCTTCTTAGAATAAAAGAAAAAGAATGTCCACAATAATTTTAAAAATTCTGTTAAAAATTTCCCATGATATAGGCAAAAATTTAAACCAGTTTACAGAACTCATTCCAGGAACATTTTGTTAAATCTGCATCAGATTGGTTTGTGCTTTTACTTAGCATGTCTAACAGTTATTGGATGTCTACTGATGTATTTAATCTTCAAAACACTTTGAGATAGGTATGGAGCTTAAATAATTATTTTCTGATAAGTAGTAAAGCCAGAATTTGGAGGTCACAGTCTGGTGCCTGATGATGGCCTCAGCTATGACAATATACAGCTTCTCAGCTTCAAAACCATTGTGCTTACCAGTAAGGTACATATACATAAATATATATATATATATAAACATTATTTCAATGAAATAAAAATCTTTAGTAGGACAATGAGTAGTCAAATTTGTTTCACTTTTAAATGGATGCTAAAAACCCACATAAATTTTATTTTAATAAGCAAATGTTTAATATGACATCATAAAGCCATGTAATTATAAAACTGTGACAAGTGTTAAGGTAAATGAAACGAACTTAATAATTAGTAGAAAGTAATTTGTAATGAGGAAAAAAAAAAAAAAACCCACCCTCACTTTGTTTCAAATGAGATTGAGTATATAAGAGTAAGTTGCTGCCATTCTTCCTTTAGTCGCTTGGCTCATCAAGATTGTGAGAACATGAGTCCAGGGGTTATGACCTATAGAAAGCAAGCCAAGGACAAGACTTTCAACCTCAGTAACCAAACTCTGCCTGCAGTCTCTCCCATGGAATTCAGTGGCTCTTGTCCCATCCCATCAGTGTAGAAAGCATTTCTGTCTAGCCTGCCACTCTAGTTTCAGAGTCTCAGAAGGGAAAGACTGACGGCCTGTGAGCAACAGAACTTTGAAGGAAGACCAGCGTCCACTGGTCTAGTAAGGAAGGTTCATATGTCCAACTACCTATAAAACGTCTTCTGAAGCCAGCTCCTCAGACTGTTGGGTAATAGGAGGCATGGTGCCAGTATAAAGGAAGACGCAATCTACTCCGTACTAGGCGGGCAGAATTCGGCTAGAAGCTGTGATTTCGCTGCAGGAGCAGTGTTGTTCACAAGCGCGGGCTTTGTAGTCAGATGACAAGATGCTGTATTATGCGAGAAAATTCACCTAGAGAACACTGGAACTTCTGTACAAGGAGTGACATTAATTGCTAGGGCTTTTCGTACTTGTGGACAGAGCAGGTATCCTTCCGGATTATTCTGTTTCCAACTGAGTAGTCTCAATTCTTAAAGAGTTTCTTTTCCTGGGAGCAAGCGTGGGTGTTGAAAACCAGCATCTACTAAATACACTTTAGGGCCGCCACTGCGAAGCAATCAGGACCAGGGGTATTTGTCGGAGCTGCTATGTAAACGAGGACCAGGAATTTGCGCTTTTGATTGGAGGGAGTCGGCCCAGGCGTTTCCTTTGCTAGCGCGCTAGTTGGGGGCGGACTCGGTCTGTCATTGGCCAGCGGAGCCGCGGAAGTTGCGACGCCCAATGGGGAGGCGCTGCCTAGTGGCCACCCAGAGTTTCCTGAGGCAGTTCGGTGTGGTAGGCTGCATTTCCATACCGATCCTGCTGGTGTTTCTCTCACTGGAGTTTCAGGCGAGAAGTGAATATGTCCGGTCGTGGAAAGCAGGGTGGGAAAGTGCGGGCAAAAGCCAAGTCCCGCTCTTCCCGCGCGGGCCTGCAGTTCCCGGTGGGCCGAGTGCACAGACTCCTGCGCAAAGGTAACTACGCGGAGCGAGTAGGCGCTGGGGCCCCGGTGTACCTGGCGGCGGTGCTGGAGTACCTGACGGCCGAGATCCTGGAGTTGGCTGGCAACGCCGCGCGCGACAACAAGAAGACTAGGATAATCCCTCGCCACCTGCAGCTCGCCATCCGCAACGACGAGGAGCTAAACAAGCTGCTGGGAAAAGTGACCATCGCTCAGGGCGGCGTCCTGCCCAACATCCAGGCTGTGTTGCTGCCCAAGAAGACTGAGAGTCAGAAGGTGAAGAGCAAGTGACCCTGACGCCCCACGGGAAAGCTGACTTCTCCAGCAAAGGCTCTTTCCAAAGCGGTCCCGCAGTGGTTTTGATTGTGCTGAATGTCATGGAGGGCCAGTACGATCTAGCGGGGAGATGGGCAGTGAGGAGCCCGCCGGAGTCGGGAGCCAATAAAGTCGGTGAAAATCGAGTAGTCGAGAGAGCTGTGTAGTCGCGGGACCTACCGGATGACCGGGGTAGGGGGTGGGGGCGCGACCGGAACCCTCTGGAGCAGGTAATGGTCGGTCAGCTCGAGTCCCTCCGGACACTATGATCCGCAAGTAGATCCCCCTTGAAGCGTTGAGGAAGGGTGAGGGAGACCAAGATGGTCTGTAGATGGCAGGGTTGGGAACTCCCTACTTGCATTAAGGCACAGGAGACCTGGCTAGGTGCGGTTCGGCCTACTTAGAAATTATTTTACTTCGCGTTTCCAAGGCTTCTGCCTTTTGTGAGCGGTCAAGAGTAAGCCATAAGGAGAACCATGGGGCTGAGCTGGTTTGGGTTAGGAAGTTGTCTCTGGACATACTTTTCAAAAGGTGGGGTAATTTCCCCTCTTTGAAGTGTGGCCCCCAGTGACACGATATCAATATAAGATTCTTTCTAGCCCAATAGTTCTTGTGTTTTCACGTTCTGGATGTCAGCTATCTTAACCTAGCACCCTTATGTTCTCATTTCTTTAAAATGAAGGAAACATTCAGTAATTTTTGTAACACAGAAGTATGAGTCATGAGGGTGGAAATGTTTTCCTGACACGTTGCATAACAGTGGAATCTTTAATCTGGACTTATGAATGCTTACAAGCTTTTAAAATGATTTTCTCAAGTGTTGGCTTCTTAATGGTCTTGTCTCCATCATGTCATGCTCTTGGAAATGACTTGACTTGCTTAACAACAAAACCAACAATAACCCTTGCTTTTAAGGATTACACATACTCAACAAATAACTTTCTTGAAATTCCTTATGTTCTCCTTGAAATAATGACCCCATTCCAGTAATGCCTGTAGGAATTGTGATTCTTACAGGCACAACATTGCTTTAATAAATATGCAAGGAAAGGTAAGACCACAGGATTTAAATATAGGGAAAAAACACATTTCAGGGTGAGACTCAACACTTAAAAGTTCAACATTAGTAATCTTGTTCTGTCCTTTATTGACCCTTCCATTTCGTCCTTCTAAGCAAGCTCCATCCTGGCCCATAGAGCCCACAAAAAAGATCTCAGTTTAGATTTCACATTTACAGATTCAACTTTTCTGTGAGTCAGAGTTGAAGTCGTTCTCTGGGCGTGGGTAGTAAGAAATGGTCTAGCAGTGACTGGCCCATTTTCCCTCATGGACTGTTTCATCCATGCTTATTCAACATCTCTGCCATGCTGTGTACTAAGTAATAAGGGTATAGCTGTGAATGAGGCCACAGGCTTCTACACTCTTGGAACTCAGTTCTTTTTTTTCCCCCCTTTCGGTTCCTAAGAACAAGAAACAAATAAATAATATTATAGATGAGCTTCAGTTAGTACTTGTGTTTTTTGCTGTTGAGTGGATTTTGGGATAACTTTCCCCCTGTGGTCATCTTTGTACGAAGATCAGTTCACATGTACGTGTTAAGAGGCAGATTATTGCTTCCTAATGCCTAAGAAGCATAGACCCCAGTAGCACCATGAGTAATTCCAGGATTTCCAGCTGTTGACTCCACTCCTTATCTTCCTTTCAAAAGATTTCCTCATATATAAAATGTTTTGAGGATCAAGACCGTTTACTTACTATGTGCTACATATTAGTTACTTAACGTGAAAGAAGTGCCATTTCCTATAAAGATGGGTTTACACTTACAGAATAAGTTATAGGTACATACTAATAGTATTAAAAAAAAAAAAAACTCAATTGTCAGAATTAGTTCTCAGTGATACCACTTGGGGGCAGTGAAGCAAAAAAAATTATGTAATTTTATACTTATACACACACACACACACACACACACACACACACACACACAATCAACTCTCTGTATCCATGGATGGGTTCCACGTTTATTGATTCAGTCACCTGATGATTTTTAAATATTTAGAAAAAAAAATATGGAACATATAGACATTTTTCTTGTCGTTATTCCCTAAACAATGTAACTCGTATTGGGTATCATAAGTAATCT
This sequence comes from Sciurus carolinensis, assembly GCF_902686445.1. Lineage (NCBI taxonomy): Eukaryota > Metazoa > Chordata > Mammalia > Rodentia > Sciuridae > Sciurus > Sciurus carolinensis. Next base: position 82,242,452 of record NC_062216.1, read on the forward strand.
TAAAATGTTTTAAAATACACAGGAGGATGTGCATATGTTAAAGGGACTTAAAGATCTGCAGATTTGGGTATTTGAGGGAGGTCCTGAAAGTACTCCCCCATGGATATGGACAGTAAATATATATAAATGTGTATCAAATATTTTGACATTCGAGTTTAATTTCCTAAAGATTTGATATGAGGCATCTTAGAATTTTTTACCAAAATTATGAAGAAATAAGGACAAGGGTTATCAAGACATTTGTAAGAAAAAAATCTCTTCTGCCTTTGCCTCTGATGATTCATAGCAGTCTGTCTAACCCTATAACCCAAAGAGCAGGACAGATGAGATACAAAATAACAACTTTTCAGCCTCAAAATTCAACCAACCCCTCACCATTTCAGTTTTTGAGAGTTTTTTTTTTAAACCTGAACAATTTACTAGTAGTTAAAAAGTCATGCCTCCTTGCAAAGTCAATTCAGCTCATGTTGGAGAAACTGCAGTTCTTGAGGTTAATTTAAAAGGCAATAATTCTTCAAGCATGAGACCATAAAAAAGAAGGCTTAGAACATAAACTGGTGGTGATTGGATTCAGGTTTTTAATAGGTATACAATGCATATTTTCATTTGCTCACATAGTCCTTGCAGAGACAAACCACTCAGTGTGGCAGGTTGTGACTTGGCCAGGATTTATTTAAACTTTGTTTTTCCTGAAGAGCCAGTCTTGACTTTGTGTCCCTTAGAACTGGCCAGTTTAGTTTTGTCTGCCCAGAATCTAAAGGTCTAGTTTATCCCATAGTTTGTGATGATTGGCACACTGAATGCAAACTCTTCCCAAAGTCCCTTGCCATAGTGGAAAATTCAGATATCATGGTGTTTAAGAACTCAGGCTCTTTAGAATTGAGACTTAGGTTCAGATCTGTTCTGTCCTTTACTAGTTGTTTGACTTTGAAAACATTACTCAATCTTTTTAAATCTTAGTTTTATCTATAAAATGGGCATAATAAACAGGTACTTCAATGGGATTTGGGAAGGATTTGGTGAGATATATGAATAAGGACACTAAATTTCCCATATAGAAACATGCCAAATGCATAGTAGCTATTCTTTTTTACTTGTGAAACTGGATTTGAAAATGAGTAGCAGTGTTTACGGAATCTCTGGAACGAGTTAAACATACATTTAGCAATCCTGTGACTTTTGTGATAGCAAACCATGAAACATTTTTAGTGTCCATTGTACTAATTACAGAACATCCACAGTTTAATTTATAACAGGAAAAAAAAAAGGAATGGTTAAAGCTTGTGAACCTGAATTTGTTATTTTTGTCCCTAAAGACAAACTAGTTTAGAGTTACTTGCTTATTAAATGCACCTATTCAGATTAAAAATGTAAACTGTTCAACAATTTGAGTAATATTAATGTGTTACGTCTATGATTGGTAATCTTCTTGCAAGAAACTTACTGTCGTAGAAACACATACTCAGAAAGAATGTAGTGATCCTGGTGGGGTGGTGCCACCTGCAATCCCAGTGGCTCAGAAGGCAGAAACAGGAGGATCGAGAGTTCAGGCAACCTCAGCAAAAGTGAAGTGCTAAGCAACTCAGTGAGACCCTGTCTCTAAATAATATACAAAATAGGACTGGGGATGTGACTCAGTGGTCAGGTGCCCCTGAGTTCAATACCCCAGTACCCCCCCCAAATGTAGTGATATAATAGTCTACACATAAAGAGAGGGAGTCACTTGGGGTGTGTTTCTGGAACAGGGAACAGAGGTGCCTGTGTTAGCCTGGTAGGAACACTAGCAGGTGGGGAGAGTAGCACCTAGATTTAGGTGTAAGAACCTGAGAAGTGACCATGCACAAAGTTGCAGGGTCAAAATCCAATACTGCCACTTGGATTTTGTGTGTGCATCTTGCTGGGGTTTAAACCCAGGGTCTTGCACGTGGTAGGCAAGTGCTCTTGTATTAAGCTATACCACAGCCCTAGTAGCTGTATTTGAATTTAAATCTAAGAATAAAATTGACTAAAAATGGCCAGAGTGGATAAATCATCAAGGGAGAATGCACAGATATATAAATGAATGTATGGAAAATAGCCACAGCCAAAAGGGGGCTTGGGATCTGAAAGATTTAGTGCATTGGGAGGGGAAGGAAGGGGAGAAGACATGGCTAACACCAGGACAGAAAATGGCAAGATATAGAGCTGTTTTTTCATAATTTGAATTGCTGAACTCCATGACACCCTCTAGTGCTTCCACTTTGCCGTATGATGAGAAAATTTTAAAGTTTTCCACACATAGAACATGCTGATGAACTGGCTAACTCACTTTACTAATGGAATTGGATTGGAGAGATGCATTTTTACCCTTTACATTTTTATATTACATACAGAAATGTGAAGGACGCATGGCAACAGTGACATGTGAAAAGATCTTTTAAAAAAGTCAAGGGGAACTGAGGGTGTAGCTCGGAGGTAGAACTCTTGCCTAGCATGTGCAAGGCTGGGTTCAACACACAGCACCAAAAATAAATACATAGTCAAAAAGAATATTGGTAAGAACACTTGAGAAAGATGTCCTTTATTACCATTCTATTCAGTTGAATGTGATTTTTACTTATGTTTTTATTTTAAGGGAATTTTAAAGGTTGGCAACTTACTATTTCATAAAAACAATGTAGGCATTTTAGAATGTTTAGAACATGAACAAACCTTTGTTTTTTAAAATAAGGTAAATGTTTAGCTTCCTGAGAGAGGGAAATGGAGAACAAGAGGAACAACACACATGCCCCTGTACACACAGAAGAAGGAGGGGTGGGGGGGAGGGGAAGAGGAAGAGGAGAAGGAGGAGGAGGAATTATACCAGTCTCAGGCAGATATGAAATTATCACTACAAGGCAGTATTTTGTTCTCTCTACAAGGAAAGGAAAGAGAGTTTAGATGTGGAAAAATCAGATTTTGACATATACATACATGAAAGAATTATAGCACATTTGGCTAGTAATTTCGAGTCTAGATTGATCCCTACCCTCAACAAAATTACCTTTCTTTTTGACAAACAAAACAAAAAAGCAATCTGTTCATGGAGGTTTATTCACTTTCTGTTTCAAAGTACTTCTCAGATGAACTATTTTTTTCTCAAGCAGTCACTACAAATTCACCATATCCCTCATCAAATTGCACCTATTAGGTAAGTGTACAAATTAGCATCATAGTGAGAAAACATAAAAGAAATAAATGCATTGACCTGGAAGAGGTGCCGTTTTAGATTGTGGTGAATGGGAAAAATGCCATGTTCAGCAAAGATGCATAACTTCTAACCCCCAGAGCTGGACCAAGGCAGTCAGCATCAATCATGGGTCCAGGCAGACAAAACTAAATAGATCAGTTCTCAGAGGCAGAAAGACAGGACTCGGGAAGAAGGTTTTGTTTGTTTGTTTTATATCAGGTTTGGAAATGGGGCCCAAAGCAAAATTTGTCCCAAGGTCTAGAGGCCTTCTGAACTCCTCAGCCCTTGGAGATGGATTATAAATGGATTTTTTAAACCTATATCCATCTTTTTTTCCCTAAAGATGTTCCTTTCTATAGACATCACTAAATATTAGCTATTGAAGTAGGGACTAAAAGTGATTTTACAAAGAATGCAAATCTGATTAAATAATTTAAAAAATAATCTGGACTGGGAGCTGTAGCTAAGTGGTAAAGCATTTGCCTAACATGCAAGAGGACCTGGGTTGGATCCCCAGTACTGGGGGAAAAAAAATCCAAGAGCTGTTCTTCCAAAGGGAAAAAAACAACACTGAAGTGCTTTAACCAATACACAATGAACTTACCTTCCAGCCATGAGCAGGTGCACCTCATTTAGATGAGTAAGTAGTCTTAAGTGCACACACTGGTTAAAGGAAGAAGCACTTGGGTTTATTGCTCTTTGTAGTAAGGGAAAACACACACTATAGAGAAATGTGGGGTGCCTGAGTGAGAGAATGTTAGGATTATTCTAGGATATGGATTTGGGTTGGTTGATTTGGGGACTTTGCTCAGGATTGCCTGCTGTCAGGAAGTAGGGTGTGGGGAAAGTTGTATTGTATGGAATGAAGTGAAGCTAAGCTGTAATTAATAAATATGTTAATGTATCCCAGCACAGAAGGTGCTTTGGTCATTTTTGTGGTTGGGACAATTCTCACCTTTTTTATGTTCAGACATAGTTATAGTGTGGTCTTGTTTTTGTTTTGATTTTTCAAGGTCACTTAGTGGACGTGTCTGGTGTTGGTATTCTATGAAATTGTTTATGTTCTGTAGAACATCACAGTGTAGTTATGCTGAGCCAGCTCCTAGCAACACAAAGGCCTGGTTGATTGTCCAGGCCAGCTGCTATCTGTCATGGGCTGCTTTTCCTTTCTTAGTAGTTAAAGAAATAATGTGAAATCCAGAAAAGGAATTTCTCAGCAGTGGAAGTAGACCAAGACATCTCAAAGCAAATGTTGGCAGTGTTCAAGCACCATGCAAGAGTGAGCTACTGTCTGAGTATTTTAGTGCCACATTTACATACTTTAAATATCCAGCTTCTCTGACATCCCCAGTTTTCATATTCATCAAAGAACGTTCTATCTTGAATTTATCTTTTTGTGTGTGCTTTCATAGAAGATAAGATTGTTCTGGTTTCTTTAACATCGTATTCCATTTATTCCTAACAAGAAATCATGCTTTATATTTGCGTTCATATGTACTTATGCAGTTATATGTATTTAAATCTGTGTGTTAAGTAAGTACCATGACCATGACCTCACTTTCCTTTCTTCTTGCATTCTGCTTCCCATCCACAGCTCAAATGGGAGACAAATGACAAGAAAGCCCATTGATGTTATCACTATAATTTAGCCTTCTGGAAGGCTCTATGGAGAGGGGTGGAAAAATGTAAAGAGGGGAGTTAGAGGGGCTGACTTCTAAGTTGTCTGAATATAATATGGTCACCCCTGCCATGGGGGAAGAATGTTGCTAGACCTTTCATAGCATGACACAGCTCCTCATAAAACCCTTGATGTACATTGTGTCCTCACAAGAACAAACAGGACAGATGGAATCCCTGTGTTCCTGAAACTTCCACAAGAGCAGTCAAACAATGAATACATATATAGTTTCCAGCCTGTTCTGCCATTCTTTCTGTGCACCACTCACCAGCCATACAAAACTACCTCCTGTCTCTTCTAGCTACAGGGAATGGAAACGCATAGAAACATAGAACTCACATCAGTTCCTCTTTACTTCAGCCTATTGACTGACCCAGGCTTAATCTAATTGCAGGCAAGGCTGGGAAATGTAGAGTAGATTGATTTGCTGAGTACCATTGCCTCTGTCATTTCTTGGAGCTTTTTTTTGTTTTTGTTTTTTTTTTAATTACTTTCTAGTTCTTAGTTTCTTTTTCTTTTTTTTCCTGTTGAACAAACTTGTAACATGGAGTCTGCCAGTCAATTGGGGTTCTCTTGAGACTTTTTGAGAAGAAAAGTGACACAAAAAGAATTTGTATTATTAGCTAGTAGACATAAGCTAGCAGTACTTAAGCCCCTACATGCAGCTTAAAAAAAGTTTGCCCAGTGTGGTGGTACATGCCTGTAATCCCAGCTGCTCAGGATGCTGAGGCAGGAGGATCACAAGTTCAAAGCCAGCCTGGGCAATTTAGACTCTAATTTCAGAATGAAATGAAATAAAAATGGCTGGGGGTGTAGCTTAGTGGTAGAGAACTCCCCTAGCATGTGTGAAGTCCTGGAATTGATCCCCAGCACCCCCCCACCCATAAACTCACATAAAACCTCCATCAAGCTAGTATGCAAATGTTAATCTCGTTTAAAAAATATTCATTTTGTTTTTGCTGAAGGAATCTTTGGTAAGAAGTTTATAAGTAGGTTGTAAGAGTGGAGGTGAAGAACTCCGAATTGTTCCTTTGTGTTACTGTTCATATGTTTCTGTATGCCAGTCATTGAATTTATTACCTCTGGGCTCCAGATTGAAGCCTCAGAACCCTCTGAGATAATGTGAAGTTCCTTCAGGCATTTTTGCATTATAGTAAGCATGATGTTTTCTCAGTAGAGGATACAGGGGCATTACAAGAGGAAAGATGTTTTGCCATGAAGACAAGTAATAAAGCACACCATCTGGCTGCAATGCTGGTTTCTTGCAATGGAAGCAGGGTAGTGACAGACACTCTAACTGGCAAAGTCCAAAATATTTACCATCTGATCCTTCAGAGAAAATTTGTTGATTCTTGTTCTATTCTTAGTAGAAACAAAAATTAAAAATCCCCTAACCACAATGCTTCTGTTTACATAACCGATGTCCTACTAGTTTTTCTTCATAAGTGTGGTATTTTCATGTTCTTTTTTTAAAAATGGACATATATCTCATGAAAAACTTTTGAGTACAAATGTGGATTTTAAAATACCTCTGCCTTTGATCTGTGTTGTTCTATAATAAAAACAATCTTGGGAAACATTGGATTTGTACTTGGCTTGTATTTTACTTCCCTTCTCAATTAAGAAAGGCTACGAGCACTTTTTAAGGTATGATTTTCTCTGCAGTAAATTGCTAGGTACAGTACCTTTTCACTCCCAGAAAAAAAAGTTCAGCCTTTATAGAAATACTATGTATGGCCTTTTCTTTTGTGGGTGATGTGTTTTATAAAGTCAACAGAATTTTAGAGCCACACTTTTGTCCTGCCACATGCCACTTAAACTGGCTTTTGCCTTCCTTTTTTCTTTTCCTCACTCTCCTATCTTACTGGGATCAATTACCCTTTCATTCTCCAACTTCTTCTCTGTGGCTATTGCCTCTCTGTAAAGTGTTTTATAAAGCAAAACCTCTCCATTAGCAAATCCCTGCCCATCCCCCTTTGCTCTCCGTCCTCTTCATAAATTACAAGCCCCTGGCAGAGGAACAGAAGTGGGTACACAGCTATTTTGGCCTTTAAAAGTTCCAACCCCAATTTTTGTCCAGTTCTGATTTCTGAAGTTATAACTGGCAACCGCTCCCTGACTCATTCATACCTTCCTGAACCTAGGACCTAAATGTATAAAAATTAGGTATAGCTCTTCTTGGTGAGATTTGAACCCAGTAGTCAAGCCATAAGGCTTATCCTCCCAATAATTTCTGGTTAAAGGATGTTTTCAGATATTTTAACTCCTAATCTGAGTCAGATATAAAGCAGGTATGTAGTGTGAAGGAGTTGGTGACTGTGGTATCTAATGGTCTTTAGAAATTATTTGAATGCAATAAAATTTTAAAAAATTAAATAACCGTTCTCAGCTATAAATAAGAAGTTATTTTAATAAATGGCACAAACCAGAAAAAACAAGTTCAAGAATGAAGACTAATCAGAACCTTGAATAACATCTTGAGTTGTATGTTGCTTCTTGTCAAGGCAGAGTTATTGTTGTAGGAATCCTTAATTCACATTTTACAGCTCCTTAAAACTCAGAGAGTAAAAGTAATTTCAAAACCATTTTAAGGGGCAATTATTGTGTAACAAATCAATGATTTGTTAAGAAAACAGTACCAAGTCTATCCACATACCTGATTAAATATTTGTATTCAGCTTCTATTTCATATCAGTGATGTAACCAGAGCAAACCCTTGTGAAATCACAACATAAATTATGACCATAACAAATTTACCCAGAATCAGAACTGTTAATTTCACTTTCCTGCAAATGCCCTTTACAAACTAAACTTGTAGGATTTTACCACTAAAATAATTTTGAAAAACTTGCAACATATTAGGTAATACCTTTAAAATGTCAAATGCTTCCCTACATTACTTGAAACAGAAATCTCTCCCAGAAATATAAATTTCTAGCATGATTATCTGTCCTTAAGCATACACCCACCATAGGAATGAAGTAATTCAGACTTCAGGGATGGCACCAGATCTAAGAAATCTCCCACATTAACAAGTGAATTAGGAGACCACCCCACACACAGGGCACACCTGGAATGTAGCCTTTCAATCACCTCTTTAAACAGACTTTAGGATAGGAGTCCCCTGTGTTTCTCCTGACAGCAGAGCAATAAAACTTTTTCCTTTATCTCAAAAAAAAAAAAAAAAAAAAAAAAATTCAAGCAAGAACATAATACTGCAAATACAGACCAAATTGTTAATGAAATGTAATTGCATTGATCTGATAATTGTTTAATTCTTCCATCTAAATGATTATAAAGATTCAACTCACCTGCTGACCTATATTAATTACACTAAAAAAACTAAATGGTCTATTTAGTACTTCAGCAGAATTTGCTTAATCTAAAAGAACAAATAACTTCTAAGCAAAGCCAGACACATAAAAGATTTCAGATTTTAGAGAAATCAGCTATGATAAAATAATAGCCTTATTGTATCATTGCACTACCTTTTAGGATATCACCAATCTTTGCTGGTATGGAATTTACACAAAAAGTCATTTAAAATATAGTACAAACTAAGGTGTGCTTAGCCTAAATAAACACAATCCATACATCGTGTGTCTATCTCTGTATAAAATACACAATAGGGCCACTGGCTCAATCATGAGCACTTTTCAAGTTGCAACACTCTCAGTGTGAAATGGTGAAAACACCTGGTGAGTCATCTCCCAGGATTACGGGGAAAATACTATGAAAAGTATGAAAAGTATTTTGTAAAAAAAACTGATACCAATGCTAATTAATAGTTAGGCATTCCTTAATGTTTAATCTAAAAACACATACACTTCATCATTCAAAAAAGGAAAAAGTAATCTTTTCTGATTTTCTAATAGAGAAATGGTTTAAAATGGTCTTTGCCATTCAATTAATATTAGTTCACAAAGTTCTGGAGGAAATGAGTAATCTTTGAGGGAAAAAGACTATCTTTCAGCTGGGTGTGAGGGCACACACCTGTAATCCACACATCTCAGGAGGCTGAGGCAGGAGGATCATGAGATCAAAGCCAGCCTCAGCAATCTGGCAAGACCCTGAGTAACTCAGAGAGACCCTGTCTCTAAATAAAATACAAAAAAAGCTGGGGATGTGATTTAGTGGTTAAGGGCCCCTGAGTTCAATCCCTGGTACAGAGGAAAAAAAAAAAAAAAAAAACCATCTTCTAAGCAATAAAAGGTTGAGTCACAGTATTTGTAATACCTCTCTATTTTTCTAAAGCCAATATGATAATCTTGAAGGAAGTTATTTTTTCTTTATCCCTTAAAATTTAAAAATTACTTTTTACCAGATTTCAATAATATTCTTATTCTGTATCTGAAACAATGATTCCTTAAACTCAAGTTTTAAATACTTGTTTCTTTTCTGCCCATTTAAAACTAATACTGTTTAAACATTACCAGTAAGACAGAGATACCTTGGTGTAGAACATTTTATTTTTTTCCATGAAACACTCAAAGTTCATATCAGTGGGAAATAATTTTAATCAAAGAATTATACATTTTCTTCCCGCAAATCCTGCTTTGTATTAGGAAATGACATTGTGATCCATTTCACTACAAGTAAAATATTACAAAATATTTACAGGAAAATATTAAAAATAACTCAAACACAAAAGGCAAGATGAAATAAACTGGTTTTCAGAAATCTCTACTCCAGTGCCCACAGCACACAAGAAGAGAGTCAAAACAAATAAGTAACTAAGACTCCCCTGATCACAAATTTCCAAAGAACTGGAGAAGGGGAAGAAACTGGATGAAGATGGTAGTGTGAAAGGAAATGGATGTTAGCAGCACTGCTGCGAAAGTCAATCTATCTGAATGAAATACCCTCTTATGTGCAGTAAATTCTGAACAAGGCTAAACTTTAGGATATTCCTTGAACTGAAATTAGAAAATACCCTGACAGTGGAAGTAGCTCTTTCACTAAGTTTAATAAGAGCCTCTTGCTCCTTGAACCACTGTTGTGAACAGAAGCCTGTTCTGGCATCAAAAACTGTCACAGCAGCCCTTCCATCTCTTTCATGAAAGCTTCATAAACATCATCCTTAGTTTGTACTGAGACAGGAACAGAAGGACCAGATTTGGGGGCTGCTTTGGCAAGAGGCACAGCAGAATCATCCTCTGACTTTCTTTGGGGAGTAGCGGTAGCCCCTTTATTCTCCCGACGTACCCTCAGTGCAGTGGGCACAAATCGGGTAATCTCTGCCTTGGGATTAGTGATCTGTGGCTTGGCACTGATGGTTGCTGTGGCTTTCTTCTCAATGGTGGCTGCACTCGTATCATCCGCCTTGGGTCGCTGAATCAAGTTGGGTGGGGCACTTAACACCCCCGGGTTCGGCAAGGGAGCCGGTGGGAAAAGCCCAGGTGGGGCAGGTCCAAGTGGAGGCACCAAAGGTGGGCGCATCATGCCAGGGCGAGGTGGAGGGATGCCTAAACAAAACAAAACAGGCAGGATGAACACCAGAACCAATACAATTTAAATGGTATTAAAGATATTTAACACGGGTGGACAAATTATTTTGAAACAGAGCAATTTACTGAAAATAAGCTCAACTCATACTATCTGTTATTTGAAAGTTAGAAATATATTCTGATAGTAAAGAATAAAACAACATTCATCTTCAGTCTGTGCCCCTGTACTTACAGTAATATTTCTTCCTAACTAATGATTTACTTGAAAATATAAAGCAAAATCGATAATACCAATTTGGTTCCAAATTCTACTTCAAATCTGATGGCCCCAGATGCTATTCTGGCTATATAGTGCAGATGTTATTAAGGCCAAAGTCAGGGGCTGTTCCCCTTGCATTATTTAATTATTTCCATACAACTCCCACTTCAAAAAGAAGCAACTCGGTGGGAAGGAAATAAAAATTTGACTTGTAAATGGATATGGAATGATAGAATGTTACTAATCAAAATCCATCACCATTAAAAAGAATTCATGTCAACTGATGGTTTAGACATAAAATATTCATATATCAAAAACTGCAGATTTTAATTTTTTCAGATACCACTTTTCTATCTACTACTAAGAAAGAAATCAAAATCCTAAGCTGAAAAAGAAGACTTTCATATTAAACTGGGATATTTAGTATACAGTAACTATAACAAAACCCAAACCAAATCAAATCAAAAAAACATTTGCCACATAATAGAAGCCCACAAGGAAATCAGCAGCTAAAACTCTGCCACTGGGTAGAAAAAAATCTCCCCTGTGATTTTAAGCTTTAAGTTTGTACTCATGCATACACATGGAACAACTTCATAATTACAACTATACTCAAAAAGCAGAAAAACCTCAAATAGACAATCTAAAAGTGGTCTTTGGTTGGGAGAAATCCCCCAAGTGACAGGCAGAAGCAAATGGAAATACCCACTGAAAGAACTCTACTTCAATCCAGGGCAATAGGAACTGCAGTGGATTCTGAAATGCGACAATGTATCTATGAGCAAATAAAATGTACAGTAGTGTTTTTGTTATAGAAACTGAAAGCTTCACCTGGAGGTGCTGGGGGAGGTAGCCTTGGTGGGGGTCCCCGAGGAGGAGGGCCAGGAGGCAGACCTGGAGGTGGACCTGGGGGAGGGCCAGGGGGTCGGCCTGGTGGTGGTCCTGGAGGTAAAAGTCGTGGTAAAGGCCCTCGGAGTCCTGGCATTCCAGGAGGTCTCAAAAATGGAGGAGCCCCTGAAAAGAGGAAAATTATAAATTAGTGTCAAACGTTACATGAAGTAATAATTGTGGTACAAAGGCAACTCAAATATTGTTTGACATATCACTTTAACTCCAAATTAGATAACTTTCAAAGCTCACTGAAAACACGTAGAAACAGAATTCATTCAACAAATATATACACAAGGCACCAGAAAAAAGGTATTAGACTTGTTATGGATCATTTTATTTATTTCCCAACATCAACGGCAAAAAGAAAATAATTAGAGCTTTGCTGGGCTGGAAATATAAAAAGATGTGAAGAATTCTTAAATGGTTCCAATATGAACTAAAAATGAGATATAAAGCAAGATGTTTTAAAAACCCTATAAAATTCATTAAGATATACACAAAGACCATTGAGGATGATGTGAAATAGGTTATTTTGCTTTATACTAATCAGAAAAAGGCTAGCTCTATTTAAGACAACTTAAATGGATGACTCTAGAATGAAGAACTAAGATTATAAATAGCCAAGAAGTTCTCTATGTTGTTCCAAATCTTTTATACATTTAAGCTAAACGCTTGGCAGACTAATTACCTTTGTCTATATGAAATAACTATAACTAAAAACCTATCAATATTACATTGACATTCAACAATTTCTAACCTAAGATGAAAATGAGATACACTAACTGTGCTCCAGTCCCACCAGCTACCAATTTGAAATTGGGTCACCCTAAACACTAAAGAAAGCACAGTTACACGTTCAAGTTTCTGCTGGCTATAATCAGAAATAAGAACCTTGAAAAAGGAAGGGCTCTGATAAAAACAGACAGTTGTCAAAAGTTGCAAACAATGCCTTAGGAATGAACAAGTTTCATTTACCCTTTGAAAATCCTTCATATGGTAAGTGAATTCCATTAAGAGGAAACAAGAAAATATCAATACTGATGGTGTATGATGTTTTTTGGAATGATTCCATTCTAACCTCATTAAATACTTATTCACATCATTTAAGTGCTTACCTGGAGGTGGTCCAGGAGGAAGGCCTGTGGGTGGCCCAGGAGGTCGTAAAGGAGGAGCAGGTGGTGGTCCAAGAGGAGGTGGTCCTGGCATGGGAGGTGCTTGTATCTGAGAAGGAGGAACAGACTGTGGGGGAGCCTGCTGCTGTGAAGAAGCAGTAGATGTGCCATCAGAATGAGGGTCCTCTTTATGCTGTTTTTGTGATTGTTTTTCTGCTTCAGAATCATCAGAATCATCTTCATCATCATCCTCTGAAAATTCCTCTACTTCCCGTCCCTCCTCGGGGATTTCCTGACCTGAAAGAAATTTTTAAAACACATAAACAGAGTCGATTCATTGTTTACAGCCTAGAGAATGACAATGACTGAGGACACATGCTCAGTAAATATGTTCTTAAAATCAACAACCAAATAGTCTTCTGTTCATCCATGCTAGTGTAGTGCACTGGAATAAACCCTGGCTTAAGGACAAGACAGAGCTCAATTATTTAACAGCTATGTAATTTGGGGCAGCCTACCTAATGCTTTCAAACCTTAATTTTTCTGAAGGATAAATATACTACTTACTTCAGGGTTACTGAGAAACTAAAAGATAAATATACACACAGCAACTGTTAAGAGAAAACACCAAAAGGAGATTGACCTTTCCTGCCTTACCCGCCATACGAAGCATCATGGCTTGAAGAGGAGTCAGTTCCTTCATGTTCTTCTTTTTCTTCCTTGATTTTCCAGGCATATCGGCAAATCGTACACTCAGACCTAAGGGGCAACAGAGTGGGGTGAATAGGGATCAACAGTAAATTCAATAAATGTTTATCATGTAATAAACATTACATATTACATATGACTGCAATCCATAACTTGTCAGGATGCAAGTGCACAGAGATACCTGTATTGAAGATAGTAAATAAAATGCTAACTGGTGGTTAATATATGCTATAATGACTTAAGATTTATAAAATTAAAAAACTTAAAGAATACTGTCAACATCATCATACCAATAAAACTGAATACCCAGATAAAATACATTAATTTTCAATGTAAAATAAAAGCAAATGAATCCTGAAGAGTTTTATCAAAAAAGTATATCATAAACATGTAGGGTTGGTCTCAGAAAATGAAGATGATTTAATAGTATGAAAGCTAGCGATGTAATTCACTAAAATAAACAGCTTAAAAAGAAACAAATGAAAAACTACCTTGCCACTCTAACAGATGCTTAAAAAGTATGACAAAAAAAAAAAAAGACAAAAACCATAAAAAAAAAAAATAACAAACTAGAAACAGAAAGGATTCTTAATCTGACAAAGGCTATATATCCTCTAGACACTGTTATACATCACACTTAAGGGTACACTAGCAGGAGCATTCTGAGTTGGTAAACATTTGAGGAGGATACCATGAAAGCAGGGCTTTAGTTTGTTTATCCTATATCTATAGTGCCTAGAAAAATGCCTTGCATATAGTAAAAACTGAGTAAAAATTAGCTGATGGCAAGAGTACCAGATCATAGTTGGGATAGCTATTTTCAGAACATGTGGGCTAATGAACATATATAAGAACAAACAGGTGGCAGAAAAAGAGGGAAATAAGGCAAGAGACTACATAGTTTCAGAGAATAATGGGATCAGTTATGGTTGTAACTGTTTTCTACTTTCTAGTCCTAGTTTCCACCTAAGAATCTTCTATAATTTTCCAATGTCAGCTCTATCACTTTTTAACTAGATTTTTCATTTGTAATCCTGGTTTTTAAGAAACAGCAGGAAAAAAAATTATCATCATTATATATTAGCATTATATACTAACATAGTATAAGAGCACTATATTATAGGCAACCAAAAACAATCTCAAAAGCAGCTCCAAAACTACTGAGGTTTGACAGAACTAGTATATTTTATGCATTGCTCATTACCTATTACAATGCATAAATTTTTTTGACCAACATACATATATTATGGTTGAAATATGGTTCATGATTCTACTTATAGATGTACCTGAATTATAATTATGATCCTGGTTCACATAAGACACTACATACAGAAAATTCAAAGGGATTCCAATATAGACATTTATATAAACTCATTTTAAGCTGGGACGGTGGTGCACACCTATATTCCCAGTGACTTAGGAGCCAAGGGCAGAAGAATCCAAGTTCAAAACCAGCCTTAGCAACTATTGAGACCCTGTCTCAAAATACAAAATAAAAAAGGGTTGTGGATACAGCTCAGTGGTAAAGCATCCCTGGGTTCAATCCCCAGTACCTGCCCCCCCCCCCCCACAAGGCTTATTTTAATGACAGCAATATGGTCCTTCTCCTTTCCTATAGCATATCATGACAGTATATCTTTATGCTGCTAAATAGTTACCTTTTTACCCCAAAGTAGACTGCATACCTTTTTTTTTTTTAAAACTACATACATTCAATAGGATGTCAAAAACTTTCAAAATATTTATATAGCTAGGTGCAAGACTATAATCCCAGATACTCAGGAGGCTGAGAGAAGGAGGATCACAAGTTCAAAGCAATTTAGCAAGACCCTGTCCTAACAATTAAAAAGGGCTAAAGTTAAGAAATTTAGGGGCTGGGGATATAGCTCAGTTGGTAGAGTGCTTGCCTTGTAAGCACAAGACCCTGGGTTCAATCCCCAGCACCACCCCCCATGCCCCACCCCCCCCAAAAAAGAAATTCAGAGGTAGAGTGCCCTTGAGTTCAGTTCCCAGCACCACCACCAAAAAGGGGGAGGGGCTGGTATAAAGATGAATATAACTCTGATTTAGGAGCTTCAGCTATGCACCATTTATTGATCAACATCATGGAATGCTCATCTGCACATACCTGACTTTTTTTCTTCATTATTGTCTCTCTCACTATCATCACGGTGCACAAATTCATCCCCCTCACTTTCTCCATCTGATCTGTCAGTGTCACTGTCATCAGTACTGTCATCATGCTTATCCTGATCCATGTCCTCAGGATAGCCATCATCTTCACTGGTACTGGAAACATCATCATCATGACCCCGTTGAGCTGAAAAAGGAAGAAAGCAAGCAACAAATACTATGATTAGATCCTCTACTACATGGTCCCATAAATGCAGAAAATCATGCTATGTAACTCAGAATATAACAAATTGCTTAAATAAAAATACTGCATATAATCTCAGTGATTCATATAATCTGACATATTTTTATTGGTTAAGTTTTCAATACTTCTTTTTGGCCACGTAAAATTTTTTTAGAGGTTCAAATTTGAAAATACATCCTATTTAGAATAAATTATGCTTATGAGTGACTATACATAATGAGTGACTGTACAATGATGTTACAATCTAATGACAATAAAGCTGAAAGGGGTATACGTATTCAAATCTTAAGGGACTGTTAATAAGAGTGTGACATCTCTAACCACAATAAACATCTCTAGATGTTCTTATGCATTTACTTGGGTAGATCCTATGATTTATCCATCTGTATACACATCAGCATGTACACAGTATACTCATTTTTTTCTTAAGTTCTGAGAGTGGTTAACAACATGTTAAATGGGTCAACATGAAACACGATGGTGAAAAAGAGTAAAAGAATAGTCACTCCTTACCAAGTTCTGGACTATACAACATGTCTTCATCTCGCCTACGAGGGGGAAGATCTAAAGCAAAGCCCACTTTACGGCCATACATCTGCATGACTTGGGGAGGAGGTGGACCAGGTGGAGGGCCAGGAGGTTTTCTGCCAGGGGGCAAACGTGGAACACCATGTCCAAGAAGAGGAAGGATAGAAACTGCTCGAGTTGGGGGTCTATAAGGAAAATTTGATTGTAATCACAAAATGGTAATGAGTACGTACACACACACACACACACACACACACACATATTTTCTAAACAATTTTCAGGGAATTCACATTTAATCAAACATTTCACAGCTTACATCATCTTTTATTTCTCACTGCATAGCACTTCAAACTCAAAAGGTGCTTTTAATAAAAGCTGATTATTTACTGCTTCCTTACCCATAGGCTGAGGTCTTCTTAAGGATGGAGGGTGGCTGGGCACCAGGAAGTGGAATGTCCTGGATCAAGATGTTGGAAGGAGCATGTGGCATATCTGGCAAAGGAATACTCTCTACTTCCACGTGCTGAGCATTCTGAAACAGAGAGAAACTTGCAATAGTAAGATATGAAAACAATCCACAAATTTAACACCAAAAGTTCATGTCTGCTGTATCATAGTGTGAATTTATCTTCCAACTTAAATAAATATCATGAAAAAATAAGAACCAAAAGCCTCAATACTGCCAAAACTTAAGTTAAAAAACTGAAATATTGGGCTTGGGTAGCTCAGTGGTAGAGTGCCTGCGTAGCACATGTGAGGAACTGGGTTTGTTCCTCAGCACCACTTAAAAAAATAAAGATATTGTGTCCACCTATGACTAAAAAAAAATTTAAAAAGAACTCAGATATTTATCTCTTTCTCTGAAAGAATGCAAATTTAGCTGCTTTTTTTCCCTCTCTTTATTATCAGCTAATTCTTTCTGGATATGATTTGAAATAGCTACTGTTTAGAGAAGTCCAACTGTAATAAGGCTATCCCCTATTTAATATCCTAGACAATATTATATATCAATTAGCAAATGTATGTATCCAGTGACAGATTTTGGGTTCTAAAATTAGTTTGCCTTGTTGAGTTTTTACCCTATATTATCTGTATCATGTTGTCTTAAGTTGCCTCATGTGCAAAAAATGAAACCCCCCAATACCTAACTTTACAAAAATGTCATTTAGTCCTTTGCCTCCCCATTTTAAAAGTAAAATTTACAATGAAAGGTACAAATTCAGTAAGATTTGACAAGTGCATATACTTCACACTCCTTTCTGATCAATCTCAAACTCTATCCTAAGGCAACCACTGTGAACAATGCTTTTCCTCCGTAGATTAGTTTTGCCTGTGCTAGAATTTCATACAAATGAAATGATAAACATGAAAGAAACTCATCATGTTTTTGAAATTTGTCCAGGTTCTTTTAAAACTTTCTTATCCTGGGTTGTTTTGTGTATCATTAGATGATTCCTTTTTATTGCTAAATAGATTCCATGGTATATTAGAGTTTGATTATTTACTAGCATTATTTATGGACACCTACTCTGTTTCCAGTTTTTAGCTGTTACAGTATTAATAGATTTATTCCTATAAAGATAAGAGGATTAGATTTTCTGGGTCAAAAACTATATGTTTAGTTTTTTAAAAAACTGACATGAAGAGGTTTAAAAATGATCAATTGTCTCATTAACATTTTAGCTTCTTTCTCAAGAGAAACTTTACCTTGACAGCATCAAAATATTGGCTAAGTTGAGCCCTCTTCTGTTCATATTCTACTTCCAGCTTTCTCAATTCTTTGTAAATATCTGGATTCTCTTTTTCATAAAGTCGTAAAATACGTTCAAAAGTTTCTCGCAGCTTTTTACGTTTGTCTTTCAGTACTTTCTCATTTAACTGTGGCTGTTGTACTGGGTTAAACTCTGGAAGAAAAAATAGATTATAAATTATAAACAAAAGGTTACTTCATTCAGGTAATCACAAATTGTAAAGTTTAATAAAAACCTTCTGGAAAAAAAATTGGATCCAGACAACCATACTCTTTAGTTTTATTCAAAGACCTATAATATTTATTAAAATTCACACTTTTTATTTTTTGGTGCTGGGAATCAAACTCATGGCCTCGCAAATGTCTCTAAGCTATACCCCCTAGCCTAAAATTCCACCTATTTTAGATGGCCATTAATTTTACTTTCATTGCGCAGATGCCATCTACTTTCATTTCACTATAATAGAAATCAATTTATACTCCTCTATGCTGAAAATCTGGTACAGTAGTTTCTACCAGACAGATTTGGGTATATAGACTACATTGGTCCTTTAATTCCAAAATCTTGATTTTTTAAATTTGAATTCCCTGGTCTTTAACTTCCTCTTCCGGTGAATGGGGACATTAATTATAACAAAGCTCCAATGGTAAAATGGGAATACATTAAAATACTCAGTGGTGTCTGACTTATCACTTCTATTATTTTTATAATGGATCTATGTTCCTTGTCTAACTGGCAAATAACCCTTTCTCACCCTAATTGATCAAGTGTCAATATGGGATTTAATTTCAGGTACTCTGCCCCCAAGAAGGGTTTAAGACCTCAGTCCTGCCTGGTCAATTGTATCACCCCCATCTTCCTTTTTAATACTGACTCAAGAAATTGATGGGCACATGATACAAACTCGATCAGATCTTTTCCTGAGATTTAAAATGTAAATGTAGAAGTTCAACAGCAGTATGCTGAATGACACCAACAGAAAGCAGACTAGACATATGGAGAGTACTGATGATGATTTCTGGGTTTTCCCAGAGGGGCAGTTTCACTTGAGGATTTCTTAAATTATGGAAACCAATGCATATTCTTTTTTCTTCTTTTACTAGCATGTACTGAAGTTTTATAAATGTAACTAGTGCCTAAAGAACAGTGATTTCTTTTCCCTTTTCTTAAATAACAAATTCAATTATCTTCTCTCCTAAATTCTATTAACTGCTAACCATGGTGATTTATTCAAATCTAGGAAGTATATTCTTACAGCATTCCTAGTGTGAGTAATAAGTGTTGAATGCATGAGTTTTAATCCTAGCTTTGCCAGTACATGGTAGTGACTCTGAGAAAGGTATGGATTCTCTCTGTGCCTGACTTTCCTTATTGTAATATAAGGACAATACACCTATTCTAAAAAATTGTTTAAAGGATTAAATGACAAGATATAGAAAATTAGGAGCAATCTGTTATTATCATCATCTCCTTTTAAAACAATACATAATGATTTTGGATTATTTAAAAGGGAATTCTGTGATACCCTAGGGAAGGGAATAGTTCCTACTGAGAGAGACATCAGGTGGACTCAGTTATAGTTGAAACTGGAAAACACTTGGGATTCTAATTCAGACTAGTTGCAAGGACTCTCCATTATTTCAGAAAAATTGTAATATCATTACCCCACATGACTGCACATTTTCAAACTGCATTTAATGCATCACTGAGGAGTTTCACCATACCTCTCACCTACCAAACCTGTCTGAATATCTCTGTAACCAAAACTTGCAAATATCACTTTAAACTGGTAAGGAGCATGCAGGAGGAGAGTAGTACTGCAAAAAACTGACAGTTGAAAAGCACATGGGTGTTAACAGATATTTCTGCATGTTGAAAAACCTCTATTTTAAAAAGGACAAATAAAAATTCTACACATTCTAATATTAAAGGTAGCTGGATGCAGTGGTGCATGCCTGTAATCCCAACAGCTCAGGAAGCTGAAGCAGGGGAACCACAGTTCAAAGCCAGTTGCAGCAACTTAGTGAAGTTCTGAGCAAATTAGCAGAACCCAGTCTCAAAAAACAAAACAATAACAAAAACAACTTGAAAAGAATCGTAGGTAGAAATAAAATTTCTAGTGGCAGGTGATGATTTTCAAACAAACAAAATGGTACCCACCTAGGATAGTTCCACTTAAGAATTTTTGATGCTACAATGGTGAAAAGTTGTAAAAGTTCAAAAGAAACTGTTGAATATCCAAACAACTGTTATGTTTTCATTTCTAGTACTCAACAAATTACATGTGATATTCAAAACTTTATTACAAAAAGAGGCTTTAAGTTTGATGATTTTGCCTAACTAAAGTTTATGTAAGTGTTCTGAGCACATTTAAGGTAGACGAGACTATGCTATCATGTTCAATAGGTTAAGTGTTATTAAAACCATTTTTGATTGTTCATATTTTTAATTTCTGAGAGGTTTATTGGGATGTGAACCTACTATAAGTTGAGGAGCATCAGTATTTGATTTCTCTTCCACATTCTTACCAAATGGTCAACTATCTTTTTTGATCTTCTCATTGGAAAAAGGGGAAATTAATTGCCTTATATTCACAATTGCCTATATTTACATTTTATATGGTTAATTGCCAAAATTAAAAACTAAATGTGACAGACAATAAAACTCCAAGGTGATTTCATAAACCAGATTTGTCTTCTCTTGAAAAATGAGCTGGTCAGACTGGTCTTTTGTTACTATATAACCACAATTAAATAATAGCTACCCTCTTATTTTAGGATATGGGTTCTTCAGTTTGCAATAGTCCCTGACCCCATCTCTTCATATTATCTCCCCAAAACTAACACTAAATCTGAGTGTCAAATGACATCATGCTGTTCTGTTTTTCTTAGGCCTATGCTGCTTTACTCATTGCCTGCTTTTCTGTGTGTATCAGACAATGATAGCTGCTATAAAATTTTGACTTTTATAAATTCTTACCCATTTCATCCAATTTCTCCATGTCCCGGATAATCTGTTTGGGATCTTTCATCTTCAAAACGGCGGCTCGTACCATCATGCGCTGTTTTTTGTTCTTAGGAAAATAAAAGAAAAGCAGAATGTTAAGAAGCTGGAAGTTCATGAGTTTTTATTTCAGTTTATTTCAAGAATCCATTTAAACAGAATTTTGAATTTCCCCTTCATTTCTGATCACTTGTGTCAATTGCCAGATAGAGCCATGCATTTTTTTTTGCTCTCAAAAAATGCTGACTTTAGTAAAAAAAGATGTGCTTTTTAAACACGTACTGCTTTTAACCTTGTGAAATCTTTATTAGTGACTTAACAGACTTTTTTAAAAACAAAAGTTGTAGCTAAATTAAAAAAAAATCATAGGAAAAAGCTTTGCAAGATTATCACTAACCAATAAAAAAAAGAAAACACAATTGGAAATTATTAAAAATCTGAGTGCCCTCAATGTGTTAAAACATGATACTAAAAGGTTATTCATTTCTTATTCTGCTGAAGTACTTCACTGCAATCTCAATAATCATGAAAATGAATAAACAAAGCTATCGAGCATCACATTTATTTCCATTCGAATAATCCAGTAGCTTTTAATAAA
Organism: Sciurus carolinensis; assembly: GCF_902686445.1. Lineage (NCBI taxonomy): Eukaryota > Metazoa > Chordata > Mammalia > Rodentia > Sciuridae > Sciurus > Sciurus carolinensis. The sequence goes on from NC_062216.1 coordinate 82,264,012, forward strand.
ACCATTATGTTTTGAAAAGCAGCAAAAAAGAATTATTGCCAGGCGCAGTGGCACATGTCTGTAACCTCAGAGGCTTGGGGGCTGAGGCAGAAGGATCGTGAGTTCAAAGCCAGCTTCAGCAACTTAGCAAGGCCCTAAGCAACTCAGTGAGACACTGTCTCTAAATAAAATATAAAAAGGGCTGGGATGTGTCTCAGTGGTTACGCGTCCCCAGTACAAAATCCCCAGTACAAAAAAAAGGATCATTGTCTAAAGTATTTTTTTAACTCACCAGGAAATAAAATCAAATAAACAATGTCATTATAAACCATTATAAATTTATCTGCAAAGTTTATAATAAAAAATTTCTGGGTTAGCAAATCTAAAAATTTTTATAAAAAGCATAAAGCATCTTTTCTAGCAAGTAATTGGAAATGTTATTCTGAAATCTACTAATCTCAAAATATAAGATGTACTAAACATAAATATCACTTATAGCTATACAGGATGTTTCTGAAGTCGTACCTTTTTTAATTCTCTTTTTCGGGCTTCCTTTCCTTAAAAGAGGAAGAGATAATACAATTTTTAATCTTGATGAGAAAAGTCCTCTAATCATGGCAACCCCAAATATCAGACATTAAGTTTCTTAGAAAACAATTAAGAATCTTAACCAAAAATGTTAACAGAAATACTAAATAACAGCTGGTAAAACCTAATTTGTTGAAAACTCCAAATAAAGTCTTTAGTCAAGGCTACTTTGTCAAGTCAATATGGGTACTAATTTATTGGCATATTTAAAGTTTTAATCATGTGCCCACAAGAACTAGACGATTTTATACAATTTATTCTTCCTATCACTGGCCTTATAATTAAGCCACAATGAAACAGGTTCCTTATTAATTGCAATTTTTAAGATCCTCTACTTCATTCCACATTGATGGACGCTTACGGGCTTGGTCTGTAGGGTTCATAAATTTTCCACTCTTGGTGGATGATGTTGATCTCCGTCCCATGTTGACAATATGTATGGTTCACTTATTCATTTAAAAATAATAATAAACAAACCTGCAAAGACAAAGAAATAGATTACTTTTCCTATATTGATAACATTTCTTTCTTTTAAGAGTTTCCATCAATCTCTGGGAAGAAACACCCCTTTGATCATGAATTTTGTGAGACTGTGATCTTTCCTTAGTTTTGACCTTAGTATCCAAGAAAGATGGCCTCAAGTTTTTGACCACAAAAAAATTAGATCTCTATTAGTCTTTAGAAATGTAATAAGTCTGAAGATTATTTTATCATTAACTCATTAACATTTTCTGTATAAATCACAACATTAATTCTGTCAACAGGAAAAAAATCAACTAGAAATGTTTTAACAATATGACACAAATCACAAATAAAAGCAGTTACATTCTCCCTTTATTTACATGAAGGGTAAAGAATAATAAAAAGGAAATAGGGGTAACGAATTTGGGCTTAAAGATACTATCTTCCCCTTGTCCTTCTCCATGTTTTTTGACATATATGTTATATATTTCCTGAGACAGTAAAAACTCACTAATTTAAGCAATTCATGTCAGATTTAGTTCTAATCCAAAAAGAATTCTTGACTCTCAAGTAAGAGTTTAAAACATAACTAAAAATGCAAATATCCAAAATCAGTATTATAGTAAGAGAATTCTCAAAGACTTCAACACTGAGACATATTTCCCTTACTGGAATCTACTTGACTCCCAATTTGTTTTTCTTAAGGTAACTGAAAGTGATAATTGTGATAACTGTGTTTAGGGAAAATATTTTTAAAATTAAAACTTTTACTTACATAATTTTTTCCTCTTTACCTTACCAAAATGAAATTTAGCTTTTGGAAACTCAGTCTTTCCAAAAATAAAGGCTGATAAATTAGCTTTCTTTTTGAAAGCAGATACTTTTTCAAGAGTGGGAAAGGGAAGATCATGAGGCAAATTTTTTTGGTAGACAATACACTGTAGCTTCCCTTCACCCTCTTAAAATTTTGTCATACCAGTTAATACGTTTCACCAAATGTTTAACTGCCCCTATGCTAGATGTTTCAGAGCTGTTTCAGAGGCAATTATTTTACCATCAAATGATCCCTTCTCAGAAAAATTGGGGACGTGGCGAAGGGGCCAGAGAATAGAAAGTGGTTGGTTAATGGGAAGAACCAGTAAAATGTATAAGTTCTTAAATCTTCCAGTGCCTTTATCTTTTGTGTTTTCCTTTCTCATTTATCCTCAGGCCCATATTTTGACTCTCTTCTCCCACAAGTGAAACACAGGGCAGATAGGAATTACAGAATTTTTACAGAAAATCGTGGAGCCTTGGTCTACACAACTTTTCGGTCCAGAAGGTAAAAGTAGAGGCGATTGAGAAATCAGGCCAAAAACCGTGGGGAATTATAAAAAAAGTCAAAGAGGCTTCAACGGGACGGGGTCCAGGTCCACCAGAGGAGGCAACAGCAGCAACTGCCGAAACCATAGCGACGGTTGATACTGACTCGAGGTATAGGACGTCAACCTAAAGGCAACCGGTCAACGTGCTCAGGGAGCAGCAATAACCCACCCAGCGAAGTAGTCACGCAGTCGCAGGCCTCTGTCCGACACCAGGCCCAGGAATCCTCCAGTCTGCGGCTCGAAGGATCCCAACTGGGAAGAGGAAAAGCCGGGCAAAGGGGCCTGGTGTCCCCAAGGCAACCGCGCGGGCCCTAGGAAGGGACCGGAGAGATGAAGAAGCGGAGTAAAGCAATCCCATGTACTTACAGTACTGCTGGGCTCCCAGGACTGCGAGAAGCGGGGAGGGGACGATTCCCGGCCCCTTTCACTTCGCAGGGGCCTTCACCTCTACCTCTCGGTCAACCACCTAGCCACCGCCATCTTGAAACCTCGCGCCCCACCGCCATCCTTACGTCACTTCCTATCCCGCGGGTGGATGATCTCTTAGCGTTGCACTGTAGTGCAACCTTAGCGCCCAGGAACTACGGGACCAGAGGCTCTTCCGCTATAAGAGAATGCCCAATTGGTTGATTGTAGGCTAAGAGCCCGCCCACGTCGATTGACACGTTATAGTCCAATAAGAATAAGAAAAAGAAAGTCGATATCTGATTGGCTGATTATCTTGCCTCTGGAGCCGGAGGCGTTTTGACTAAATCACACGGAGCTCAGCCTGTTGAGCCGCGTGATTCCGGTGCGTTTGGAAAACCGAGAGGTGTTTTCCCTTTTTCTTTCTCCCGGAATTGTGTTAATTGTTGGATTTTCGTATTTTTTTTAATAACGTAAGCGGGTGCAATCCTTTGTGAAAGTCGCTATTTGAAAACGAGATAAATAACACTTGCCACTGAGTTTAATGTGCTTTGTAAGCATCATCCCATGTGGGCTTCTGGTGCGTCTGGGATTCAGTAGTGGCTTATCAACACAGAACGTTCGTAGCCCTGAACAAATAAATCCACGTCAGTTTTAGAGTCTCACATTGATAATCTACAGGATCGGGAGAATGTGGTGATACACTTGCAGTTAGTTTTAAATTTAGATCGGCGAAGTACGTATGTAGGGATACATTTGTAATTTTAAGCTTACAGGTGGTGAGATTGATGTATTGGCTCCCTTCCCGACTGACCTTTTCACCAACCGAAAGACCTTTATGAGGTCACTATACATACAGGATTGCGCACTTCTCTCTAGTCTTGCTCCTTTTCTTCCCCTCTATACCCTTTTCCTTAAGACTCCTTTCCATCTTCTTAAAGGTAAGTTAAATGTTTAAGAATTCTGCTGTTTTTGTGATCTTAATCTAAGTATCCTTTAACAGAAAAACAAGTTAAATATAGGCAGATTCTTACTATCAATTATAAATATTTCAAAACGTTGGAAATACATATTAATTTTTAGCAGAAAATTTAAATGTGTTCGCAACACGGAAACTAACTTTTGTCTTAATAAATTCTTAATTTGATCTTGGACTGAATTTGAATCTTAGATCAATAACAAGATCTTTTAAGTCAAAGCTTATAGAGTGATAAAAAGGAAAATATTTGAGTTTGAGATGAATTATATTGTGATATTTTGCAACCACTTTATAAAAACCATAATAGGAGAGAAAGAAAATGGAGTACGTTTGAAACATATCTTTCACATCGCTAATTAAATTTTTTTGAGAAATGCTGAGCATTTCTTATTTCAAACTTTTTTTTTTTTTTTTTTTTTTTTTTTTTTTTTTTTTTTTTTTTTTTTTGTACTTGAATGTAAGAAGCAGCAAACACATTCCTGGATCAAAAGTATTATAATTATGTATAATTATGGAAGTAGACCCTAAAAGAGTCTCCATGGAAATTATTAGTTGATAAAGGATTTAGGAAACACTTGTATTTACAGAAAATCAGCGGAACCAGTAGGCCTCTATTACCTCTGGATTTTTCTAAAATCAGGTAATTAGTGAAATGGGTCATCTAATGTTTCATGTAGCAGAAGCAGCTGCCTCCTTTCTGCTGGTATTGGAAATAAAATTGTACTTTTTCCCCAGAAAACTCATAATAAATTATCCTTTTCCTTTAAGTGACAAACTCATAAAGAGTAGTGAGTTCCTTTTCTGCATCCTAAACACATTTTGAGCTTGAATAGCTAGGGTTTGCTAACTTGGTTTTTAAAAATGTTCCAGAGTGTTTAAACAATCACTTGAATCATACTTGTCATCATAGTTAGTCAGCATTGATTGCAGTTATAGAAACATAACTTTTATCATTTTGGTTTTATCTTTTTTTTTTTAATCCACCCAGATTACATTGTATAGTTAGTAGAAGTTCACAGATACATTGTCTCCTTTCATCATTGAAACCAATTGTTACATTTTTCAGTCTCTTTCTGTTTACAGAAAACTGGACTAAATCTAACAGTTAAAAAATATGGTAGCATTTCTATTTTATTGTATTCGGTTTGTATCTAGCCAGAAGTTACTTAATATAAGTGATGTTTGAAGCTAGTGGTAGACATGAAAGTGTCTGCATTAAATGTAAATGTTAAGGATTTGACTGGAAAGTAGAAAAGTAAAAAGCAATTCTTACACCTGCTACTCTGTGATAGCATTTACTGCCATGTAGATCTGGTAGAATAAGGTGAGAAAACATCCTAGGATATAGTTTTTAACCTCACAGGATCTGCATCAACTGATTAATTCATTGTTTACACGAAACTCAAGATTCATCTAGTTTTAATATCTCCAGTTTCCCTTTCCAAACTGTTTATCCCATTTTTGCCCATATTGGAAGCATATGGAAAATCAAAGAAGCAAACGCTGTTATTAAGAGGGAAGCAGAAAAATATTCCAGTGGCAAATAAAATGACTATTCATTTCATTTGATGTTTCACCATATCTGTGACCTCAGTAATGGCATGATGATATTTTTCTGAGGCTGACTTGAACTCTACCAGATGTTTCTCATAACTTTTGATGGCTGCTTGAAGCTGTGTTTTCTCCACTGCCCCCAGGATGGCACGGAAGATCATATCTATGCCAAGACCAAGAACAGCAACTCCAATACTACCAAGGAGAGAAGCACCAATTTGAGCTAACACAGTGACCAACTTGTTAATTATGCCAGTTGTGACATTTGAGCCCACGAGTTTAACAGCCACTGCGCTGGCTGCAGATGTAGCTTCTCCCAGAATGACTGAAATAACCTTTTGTACTATTGCAATCTTCTCTGTTTCCCTTTCTTTAATATCCTGAAGTTTTATATATAGGGTTGGTTCTAGTTTATCTTTTAGTGCTTCATCAACCTTTTGCAGTTCCTTTTGGATATTCATTATGGCTTGGATGATGATATCACAGTTTTCTTTGATAGTTCCATCTCTTTTCATTTCAATGGAGGTCAGCGTGCACCCCAAGTGCATATTTAGAACCCCTATCAGCTTATTGGTGGCATGGAAGCTGTCAGATAAGCAGTCAAGGAGCTGCTGGTGAAGGCGGTTTACTTCCTGCCGCCTCCTTGGGTTTTCTGGATAGAGGAAATCACTCTGAGCCATGTTTCAAGTATGATCTCTGAAAAATAAGAAACATGTCTTCATTAAAGATCTTGAAAAATATCTGCTGTGTGAATCTGATCAGGATATCTTACTTCGTGTATAACCAGGTATCAATATGCTACTTAAAGAATTCCTTAGAAAACTCAACAAGGTTTTAAAGCAATTATTTTTATGAAATTTGGAGTCAGTGTATGGAAAATATGGCAACGGAATATAGCCCATTAATACTTAGATTAAGGCATTAATCTAAGTATTAATTTTGTGGTGCTGGGAATTTCTAAGTTGGAAATATTCTTGTTTACCAAGCATCTGATATTAAAAAACAAACATGATTTTTTCCAGGTAATATTTAAGAACTTCTGTTTGAAACAGAATCCAACTCAGAATGGTTAGCTCTTGATTACTAGTGCTTCTTAATTTCCCAATCCTTTAATAACTATAATGAATGTACCTTCCAGGTTGATTTTTCTAATACTTGAGATCAAATTATTAAGGCAGAAGAATACTGAGATCTCTGTTCAGAGGACAACTGATAAGATTTTTGTGTTTCTATGTTTGGTTATCTTAATTTAAAAGATTCAAATCACTTTTTATCTCTTTATAGGCAATTTGTTTTCTAAACCTAGGGATATTCAAAACCATCTCATATAAAATTAGAATCTTTAAAAAGAAATTCCTCATAAGCACATAACCCAAAGCTTTGGGTTAAAATTTCATTTGGGGAGGAGATGGGCACCATACAGAGGGCAGTGTAGTTATGACTGTCTAAGAATCCTTGTTTGCAAAGCTTACAGTTTAAATCATTTTAATGGTCCATATTGTACTTGGCTTTCAGTAAGATAAGCTAGAGTTAGTGCTAGAAGATATGTCTTCTTACAGAAGTATTAAAAGTGGGACTGGAGATATAGCTCAGTTGGTAGAGCCCTTGCAAGGCAAGCACAAGGCCCTGGGTTCAGTCCCCAGCACTGCAAGATAAATGGAGATAATGAAATGTCCTTCCTGAATGGAAGGTCAAATTCTTCCAAGAGATCAATTCTTTTTCATTGCTTTATTACAACTTCACAAATTAATCTTAAAATGTATCTGAAAGACTAACAGGATAGACAACTAATTTTTTTCAGAAAAAGTAATGGTGGGACTCTCCTACCCCATAATAAAACACCATAAAAGCACAATATTAAACAATATTGTGCAAGTACAAAAGTAAATGGATTCATGAAACAAAATAGTCCTTAACACAGACTCTTCCATACAATTAATAAATGTTGACTGAATTAATAATGATTGAATTACTTCATAAGTGGTCCTGGCAAAATGGGTTAGTCTTTGGAATTAAAAATTAATTAAAAAATAGTGAAATATATGTAAAAAATCAAATGATAAGATAGGAGAAAATGAATGATTTCCTGATATTTGTATGGAGGAGGGTTCTATAAATCCAAAACAAATAGAAAAAAAATACACAATTTTGACCAAGTGGGGAGGGGGAACCTGAAGAAACACTGGAAAAATACAGAAAAATGAAAAAAAAAAAAAACCCAATTTTTAAAGTTTTATTGTTGATAGAAACAATAATAACAATCTAATAATAACAGGCAAAGAACCCTGGACAGACAATAGAAGAAAAAATAGTAGCTAATAAATTAATGAAAAAGATTCCATCTTACCAGAAATCAAGGAAAGACAGAATGTTTTCCACTACAAAAGTGATTTTCCGCAGGTGTAGTGGCACGTGCTTATAATCCCAGCAACTGGGGAGGCTGAGGCAGGAGGATTGAGAGTTCAAAGCCAGCTTCAGCAAAAGCGAGGCACTAAGCTACTCAGTGAGACCCTGTCTCTAAATAAAATACAAAATAGGGCTGGGGATGTGGCTCAGTGGTCGAGTGTCCCTGAGTTCAATCCTGGGTACCCCCCTTTTAAATACTTGAGCCCTTGCACTTGCAGTCTAGGATCTAGACATCAATTTGTGATTTGGTTCCAGTAACAATGTGAATAAAAGACTTCATAATATGCTCACAATTATTTTTTCTTTTAATGAAAAAGGACTTTTATTTTGCTGAGTCAGACTTACTTTGCTAGTACCCCTTCTTTGGCAATGGAGAGGGTTCTTTATGCAAATATATCTTCTGCAAGCCTGCTGCCATACTTGCTCAGGTATGTCTGAATTCCAGTACTAAATATGACTTAAGGTCATTTCCACTCCCAAAATGAGATAAATTTTAGAGAATTAGGAAGAGAGGTGGGGATTGAAGGTGAAAATATTGACTTATAGTTTGGGCAGGTGAAGTTAGAAGGGCCTGGAAATTAATTTACAAGCAATTTATCCCCCCACCCCCTTTTTTTTTGAGATGGGGGATATCACTGTATTGTCCAAACTGGCCTCCAACTCCTGGGCTCAAATGATCCTCCTGCCTCAGTTTCCCCTGTAGCTGTAATTACAGGTGTGTGCTGACACATACTGCACAATTTATTAATTCAGTAACAATTGTTAAGTAAAAATTATAGGAGACCATTTTTCTGGAATAAGCTCTTGCACTAGACTCCAGCAGTCAAACTAAAAATTAAAGTAGAGAGTCACTCATACATGAAATGCCATTTAACCAAACAAGAACTAAGTTGTTATCTGACCTTTAAAGAAATCAGAAGAGAAAATAAATTTTCTAAACAGGCCAATTTCAATTGTCATGATTATGATGTTCCCTCTGCTTTAGTCCTTACAAAACAAAACAAAACATAACCTGAAATTATCTGATATTAACCAGTTAACTATTTTTCTATTGTTCTGTAATCTCTCTCTTCTTCCCTTATAAGGGAAGTAACTGTGAAATGACCAATATGTTTTTTAAAATTTTTGTTTTGTTTTTGCTTTCTTCAGTTCTTTTCTATCTGTAAAACTAATCTCTTCTGCTCAGCTTATTGGAACACTTATTCTATTTTAAACAATGAGCTGTTACCCTACTCTAAGATTGCAAGTAAAGCCAATTAAAATCTTTAAACTGAATTTCTTATAATTTGTATTTTGGCACAAATTATAAATACAGGTATTATTTTACTATGTGTGAAGTATAGTATGTTACATTGTTGATGGAACTGCAGATTGGTGAAACCACTCTGGAACAAAGTCTTCCTCAGAAGACTTGGAATGGAACCACCATTTGACCCAGCTATCCCACTCCTAGGTTTATACCCAAAGGATTTAAAGTCAGCATAGTACAGTGAGGCAGCCACACATGAATGTTTATAGCAGCTCAATTCACAATAGCTAAGCTATGGAATCAACCTAGGTGCCCTTCAACAGATGAATGGATGATGAAAATGTGATAATATATACACAATAGAATATTACTCAGTCATAAAGAATGAAATTATGGCATTTGCAGGTAAATGAATGGAATGGGAGAATATCATGCTAAGTGAAATAAGCCAGTCCCCCAAAACCAAAGGCTGAATGTTCTCTCTGATATGCAGATGCTAACTCACAATAAGCAGGGTGGTGTGGGGGGCTGGGAATAGAAATTCACTGGATTAGACAAAGGGGAATGAAGGGAAAGGAGGGAGGATGGGAATAGGAAAGACAGTAGAATGAATCAGACATAACTTTCCTATGTTCATATATGAATACATGACCGATGTAATTTCATATCATGTGCAACCACAAAAATGGGAGTTATACTCCATGTATGTCAAAATATGTCAAAATACATTCCACTGTTATGTGTAACTAAAAATAACAAATAAAAAGGACCAAAAAAAAAAAATAGTATGCTAGGCTCTATAAAGCATACAAAGAAAAAATTACCTTGAAAGTAATTTGTCATAGGAAATTATGGATACAGTTGGTATTTGACTTGTGCAGACTTAAATTTTAAACAACCCCCTCTTTAATATATGTTGACACATTGAATAGATGAGGACCTTGTCATCCAGGAAAGACTGACAGTTCATACTCTCTCAAATTGATAAATATTTGCTTGATAATTAAGGGGAAGTTAGATACCACATGGAAAACCATAGTTGGCAATGTGCAGCGTCTTTATTATTGTCTTTAAAAATTTAGTTGTAAATCCCAGATTGATTATCCTACTTGGCAAAAGAAAAGCCCTGCAATTAATTGGAGTTGCTCTTCTTAAAGATCATGGTTGTTACTCAGGCAAGCTTCAACTTATGTCTTATTGATGATACATACTGTGCCTGAGTGGAGGTCTGGCCCATGTGCTTGCCCCCCACCTTATTAGATTTTCATTCGTAACCTGGTGACTTTTGAAGTTTGGGCATTAGCAGGTAGCTCATGGTATATTTAACCCAGCTCTGATTAAATACATATCTGCATGGTAAATTTTAACTTTTACATAATTTGAGTTCTCATATGATGGTGCTTTGTATCAGTAAAAAAAAAAAAAAATGTTTGGGGAGTTACCATCACTTCTGTACACAGTTCGTGCTGATACTTGAATATTTTACCAAAGTGCTACATCAAATAGGTTCCAAAGTGCCTAGGAGCAGCCTGCTGGGGAATGAATAGCCAGAAGGTGGCGCTCTTGATCTCAGGGATTCTTATTTTATGGTAGTCATGCTAAACCAACTGCACTTTCTCTTGCTCTCTGCGTTTGGGTGCTGGGTGGGTAAATTTTTATTTAATGAGAGAATTCCGTTGCTAAAACAAAGTTTTGACATTATTTCATAAAAAATAACATGGAAACGAGTTCCATAGTGCTAACACTGTTATCGGCATGCCTTAGGAAATTAAAATGCAAACAAAGATGACTTGAAATGGATGTTGAATTGAAAAGTAAACATTCAAGATTAAAGAGCATATAAGATATAGCAGAAGTATATTGGTGATTGTGTATGATAATAAGGTTTATTTAGTGATATTAGTTGATTTAATTTTCAAGAAAGGAACCACATTACAAAATGAAAATGATTGTCACATTTCAAAATAAAACTTTTTAGGATAATTTTGTGGATGTAACAGTGGTGTTTTCTGAGGATTTACAGTTCTCTGGGCTGTCACCGTTCTTCACTGTCCAAATGGGTCCTGCTAACATGGAAGTTTAGATTACTTGGGAGTTTGGAAATAGGGTATGAACTTTACAGAAGAAAATAACAGATAGTATCTAGTTCTGAACTTTATTTAATTCAAATAAAAACCATGATCTTTAATTTAAAACAAAAATTAATCATGATGTGATGATATACTTTCTGATGTAAATTCTTTTAAAGAATATTTCTGACCAGAAAGCAATAGTATTCTTAACCAGAAAGCAAACATCAAGGTTATTCATCAGTTTATCAGATGTTCATTTGTGAAGCCTCTACTATGTGCCTTGAAGCATGTGGAAAAATAAATGTTTCTTACTCTCAAGAAGATAACAGTGTATTTGGAACACATACAATGGCCATATATTTAAATATGGTTTAATTTAGAGGGTAACAAAATCTCTATATATTAACTTATCTGAGTCCACATTCATTCTTTCACAGAAACCAAGTGCCACTATTAACGTTAAGACAGAAGGAAATGTTCCTATCCATTTAAGGAACACACATGCACACAGATGTCCTTTCATTCTTTATTCTTTCTGAAATCATTGTCATTGCTGCCTGTCTTCTGCTGTAGCTTAATCTTAGAAGTTGTTAATTTTCTTCCTTTCCTGGTATCTTTGGAAAAAGCATCGCCCATACACACACACAAAATGCTATGGGATATTCTTATAACAGCTATTACTTTGTTTATGGCTAGGATCAAAACTGAACATTATCCCCAAATCCCTCTAATATTGACGATCCAAGTATCATATCAGTACTGAGAGAAGGTCCAGATTATTTACCTTGCTGTGTTCCTGAGCCTGTAGTCCCAGCAGTTGTTCTGGAATGTTGTTGTAGGGCTTTTCCATCTGGTCTCATCTGGATGCTTCTGGTGGAATGTGATGACTTACAGGCTTTGTTGGTCCCTGCTGGGTCCCTCTGCCTGTCTGGTTTATAGGCTGCATCTGCATGGGCTTATCTCAGAATTCTTCTGTTTCCTACTTTAGTATAAACAGTGTATATTAAATGATATAATTTGAAAGATCAATAAAGTGGTAAATTTAATAAGTTTCCTGTTCTCTCTGAACTTTCTACTGTTGAAAGGTGCTGCACAACTGAACTCATTCAATTCATTAAAGAAGATGGTCTTTTGGTTCCAGCTCTGAGATTTTGGGATACTATCTTGTCAGTTATTTCAGATATTAAATTTCTTTTAGCTTCTGTTGCATTTGTACATTTATCTGTTGCTGCTTGCTTTGTTTAGGTTCTCAAGAGATATAAAAGCTAAGATGTAGTCTATTGATGTAGCCTATTGTATTTTTTGATTTTTTTAGAAAATTTGATCCTCTTTCAGTTTTGGAGTTCTGCCCTTTATTGCTTTCTTATCGTAGTGAATTGTCTTGACCACGTAGAAACCTTAAAGACCAACTTGATTCCTTTCCCTTAAAGCATATATCAGAGACTTTCATACTTCTTCCCTGCATTTAGTCCTGATTCCCATAGATTTTTCTATGGCAAAGATACCTCAGAAGCAGAGAAATCACCCAGTGCAAGTATAACTCACTGGAAAACCCACAGGCTTTAGACTCTGATGGTCTTGGTTTTGTGTACCCAAAGTACCATTTACTAGTCTTATAACCCTGGGAAACTTATCTCTAAATTTTTCCATTGGTGTAATGTGTGTTTATATTTTATGGATTGTCACAAGGATTAAATGTGATAATGCATATAAAACACTTGGCATAGTGTCTGACATGTGACAAAACTAAATGGTAGCATTTCTTATATTAACAACAGTATCTCCTGGTTGGGGGGATGATGGGTAGAGGATACAGAATGAACATTCCAGACAAGAGACCTATGGGATGTAAAGGTGCTGCTCTGTGATCCTAAAGAGGGGCTATGCGTTTTTTACTTTTGTCCCAGTGGATCAATTTGCACTTGATGTATACTCGGGCCTCACTCTGTAGGCTAGGAGAAGAAGGAATGTATGTGTGGCCAGTGTATCTGAACTGGGTGTGGATGAGAAGTAGGGTTTCTTCAGGCACGGGGTGTGGGATAGGGAGGGGATAATGCAGAAGGGCAATGGAGCTGAGCAAAAACTTATAGAATATTTTTAAAGGAACAAAATGAATCCACTATGCTGGTAGTACAGGGTATGATAGCAGTTAAGAAAACGGGTAAGTAGAGGACAATTGAGAGCAGTTTCTAGGTGAACTTATATACCTTGCTAAGAAATTGTATTTTATTACCTAGGCAATATTGAACTATCAATGGTTTTTTATTGTGAAGTAATATATGGAAGTGTGGATTTCAAGAAGTTCACTTTCTTTTTTCTATAATTGCATTTTATTTGTGTATTATAAGTACATATAACAGTGGAATCTGTTGTTACATATTTGTGTATGCACAAAATAAAGTCAGTCTATATAAACTAGATTAGTAGATATGGAAACTAACATATGGGTCACCAACTCCATGCCTATGGTAGCTGGACAGGGTATGTCTGTCATCTGCCCTATCTAAAAACAGTTGTGTTTTGTTATGGAAGGGAACATTGTTGAGGAATGCTGTTTAGTGCAATTTTACCTAAGGTGTTATTGTTTCTCTCTTATTTCCATTCTTCTTAATGTTTTCTTCTTACTCAAATACCCTTTTCTCTCCACCACACAGAAGTCAAACCAGAGCTGTCATAATTTTTTTATGGTTCTCTCTATGGTACTCTTTTAAAAAAATTATTTATTTTGATTCATCATAAACAAATGGGGTACAACTTGTTTTTCTGTTTGTACATGAAGTAGAGGCATACCATTTGTGTAATCATACATTTACATAGGGCAATGATGTTTGACTCACTCTTTTTCCATCCCCCCACCCCTCCCACCCCTCTTTTTCCTCTATATAATCCATCCTTCCTCCATTCTTGCCTCCCTCCCACCCCCCATTATGTATCATCATCCACTTATCAGAGAGATCATTCGTCCTTTGGTTTTTGGGGATTGACTTATCTCACTTAGCATGATATTCTCCAACTTCATCCATTTGCCTACAGATGCCATAATTTTATTCTTCTTTATGGCTGAGTAATATTCCATTGTGTATACATACCACAGTTTCTTTATCCATTCATCTGTTGAAGGGCATCTAGGTTGGTTCCACAATCTAGTTATTGTGAATTGAGCAGCTATGAATATTGATGTGGCTGTATCTCTGTAGTATGTTGATTTTAAGTCCTTTGGGTATAGGCCAAGGAGTGAGATAGCTGGGTCAAATGGTAGTTCCATTCCAAATCTTCACGCTGCAGAGCTGTCATAATTAAGGTATGAACAATAACAATGCAAAAGAGTTAGGCATATTTTTCTAGTCTCCTTTTCAGAATTTCAAAGAAAAACTAGAAGCAATATTGACTTTATACTAACCAACTTGAACTTCTTTTGGGGAGGGGTACTGGGCATTGAAATCAGGGGTGCTTTATCACTGAACTACATTCCCAGACCTTTTTAATTTTTATCTTGAGACAAGGTCTTGGTGGCCTTGAACTAGTGATACTCCTGCCTCAAACTACAAGTTGCTGGGATTACAGGTGTGTGGCACTGCGCCAGGTCAACTTGAACTTCTTATATCCTCCTTGACTAAAGTTAGTATTGGCATTGAATAAATAGTCAGGACTGAACCTTAAGAGGAGGCAAATTTTCCTAGTGCAGGCAATGGAACCAGGATGGTGCCAGGGAGCCAGGAAGACTGATTTAACTGCTTGGGTTGAGGACAGTGGTTAATGAGTGAAATTGATCAATGCTATCTCCAAACGCATCTGCATATAGCTTCTCTCTTGATAATTTCTCTAAGAATCTTTTCCTTTCCCCCTTATTCTGAAACTCACTCCCTTTTCCTGAAAAGCTCTACTGGAAACCAATTAATTACTCCTTCCTTGAATAATCTGCCTAGTTCAATTAACTAAACACTTTAAAAATCGTTTAAAAATCCAACTTTTTTGAATACTGCATCCAAAAATCAAACAAACCTAAAAATCATCAACTTTTGACCCTGTATTTTCTTTTATCTCACCTCATCGCTGACTTTCCAATTTGTCAATGTATCTGCAACTATCTCTAATTCATTTTCTCCATTAATTTTTCAATATTTGTAATGTAGCTTCTGCACATATCCCCACCTCTTGTGATAGTGCTCCCTTGCTTCACCCAATGGCATTGTAGTGCCTAGTATAATAGAATATATAATATACAGTGTTTGTCTGTCTTATAGCATTTGAAATTATTGGCCAGTCCTTCCTGTTGACTTTCTTAGGGTTGTATGATTCTCTCTTTTCAAACATTCCTTCAATTTCTACATGGATTCTCATCATTTGTATATTCTTAAATATTGATGTTCTCTAGGTTTCCATGGTTAGCTCCCTTTTCACTCTGTATGTTCTCCCTGGGTGCTTTCATTCAATCTCATGGTTCTATTGTTGCTGGTTTGTGGCTGTACCCCAAATATATTGCTGCTATTTAATAATTTTTCCTGCAGTCTAAGGCATATCTCTAACTAGTCATCTGGACAACACTATGTGGATGGCTTATATTCTCTCAAAAAGTTATGATAAAATGTATCTCACTGTCATGAACTGCCAATGCACTCCTCCATTAGGTCTTAATTTTTCCAAACTAAATTTTCACAGATAAATTGTGAGAACTATTACAGGAATTCCTTATATTTTTCTGATTCATCTGGAACAATCTACAACATCATGTCAGAATATTAATTTTGATGTAATTCACCAATCTATTGATTTTCCCAGGTTAATTTGTACTCATTTGTGTGTGTATTGTTTCATGTAATTTTGTCACTGTGTATGTTTTTGCTTCCACAAACACTGTCAAGTAATTGTTCTGTCTAATACCTAGAGGGTCTTTGGATAAAAGTCTTCTGTCAGAAGTGTGATTTTTTTTTTTTTTGCATTGAACTCAGGGGCACTTTACCATTGAGCTACATCCTAAGACGTTTTATTTTTTATTTTGAGACACTTCTGAGGCTGACCTCAAACTTGTGATCCATCTGCCTTGCTTTCTGAGTGGCTGGGATTATAGGCATGCACCACCACACCTGGCTGTTGAGAGCATGTTTACAGAACAGTATGCAGTTTTTAAGTCAGTGAAGTTCAGCTTACCATTTTTTTTCTAAATGAATGTGCTTTTGGTATCATATCAAAGAACTAATTGACTTACCAAAGGTTACAAGATTTTCTCCTGTATTTTCTTTTTTGAGTTTTACGGTTTTACTTTTATATTTACATCTATGTTCCATTTTGAGTTAATTTTTCCATATAGTGTGAAGTATATGAGCCAGGTTCATATTTACACACATGGATGTTCTGTTGTTCTAGCGCCATTTGTTGAAAAACACCTAAACTTTCTTTATTAAATTACCTTTGTATCTTTATTAAAAATCAGTTGACCACATTTGTGTGTCTATTTCCAAACTTTCTGTTCTGTTTTGTTGGTCTACATGTCACCAATATCACACTGTCATGTTTACCGTAGTTTTAAAGTATATCTCAATATCAAATAGCGTGAGTCCTCCAAATTTGTTCTTTTAAAAATTGTCGGATCTTGTTTCTTTTCATTTGTACACATATTTTAGAATTCCGTTTTCTGTATCTCTAGAGAATTTGATGGTATTTTGACTGCAATTGCATGGATCAATTTGGGAAAAAGTGATCATCTTAACTATACAGAGCCTTCCAATCTGTGGGCTGGACTTGAGCTGATGTTTTATATATACAGTCTCTTAATTCATGGACAGGGTTTGTCTTTCCATTTATTTGGGTTTTCTTAGATGTTTTTCTTCTGAATTTTAGGTTATTTTGAATTTTAATATACAGATTATATACTTGTCTTCTCAAATTTATACCTAAGGATATATTCTCCAAGTAGTTCATGGAGAGAGAATTGTAAATCATAGTTATAAAAAGTTACTGACCTCTAATTGTTTATCCCTAGTGAATAGAAGTGCATTTTATATTTGTATGTTGACCGTGTATCTGCTAAACTTAATTACAGCTCTAAGAGCTTTCTTATAGATTTCTTGGGATTTTTAAAAATTTTTTTATTTTTAGTTGTAGATGAACACAGTATACATTTTTTTAAAATTTATTTTTCTGCGGTGCTGAGGATTGAACCCAGTGCCTCACACATTCTAGGCATGTGCTCTACCTTTGAGCTACAACTCAACCCCTCTTGGGATTTTTTTTATTGTAGGCAATTGAATAGTTTGGATATGAGGTATCTTGAAAAAGCTCATGTGTGAGACAAAACAAGAAGATTTAGAGGATAAATGATTGGGTTGTAAGGGCCTTGACCCAATCAGTGAATTAATCCCCTTTTGGGAACAATCGAGTGGTACCTGAAGGCAGGTAGGGTGTTGCTGGAGGAGACCGATCATTGGGGACATGCCTTTGGGGCATATATTTTGTATCTGGCAAGTAAAGTCTCTCTCTCTGCTTTCTAATCATCATGTGAGTAACTTCCCTCCACCACAGGGTTCCTCTTGAACCCTAAGGAATGGAGCCAGCCTTCTATTGATTGAGACCTCTGAAACCATGAGCCCCAAAATAAACTTTTCTTCCCCTAAAATTGTTCTTGTCAGGACTTTTAGGCACAACAGAAAAAAAAAAAGATAATTGGAACAACAATCATGTTGTTTTCAAATAGAAGTAGTTTTATTTCTTCCTTCCCAGTGTGAATATTTCCTTTTTATCAACTTAGGATGTCCAGGGCATCCTGGTCAAATTCTTCAAATTCTTGATCTTAGGGAAGAAACATTTAGTCTTTTTTATGTTAGTTGCATTTTTTTGTCCTTTTTAAAAAAAATGCTGCTAGAGATTAAACCCAGTATCTTGCACATGCTAGGCAAATGTTCTACCACTGAGCTATATATCCAGCCTAGCTATAGTTTTTCTTTTTTTTAATAAGAGCCCTCTATGATGGGAAATTTTTTTTGTATTTGTAATTTTCTGATTTTTAAAATCATTTATGGATGTTGAATTTTTTAAAAAGTCTTTTATTCCTTAGTCTGATTTTCTGATGGGCTAAACTAGGTTTTTATTTTTGGCATAAATATCAAATTGGTTATGATGTGTTAGTCTTTCTACTTGTCACATTGGATACTAATATTTTTATTGAAGATTTTTGTGTTGAAGTTCTTGAGGGATAGATACACTGTAGTTTTTTGCTAAGATAAGAATTTTTTTTCTATTTTTGGAAGATATTATATAGGGTTATTATTAATTCCTTTTTTCTTTTTTAATCAGTGCTGAGTATTAAACCCAAGGACTCATGCCAGGCAAGCACTCTACCCTGAGCCACATCTCCAGTCCATTAATAATTATTTTATAAATTTTTGCTCGAATTCACCAGTGAAACCATCTGGGCCTTTAGTTTTCTTTTTTGGAAGGTGTTTAGCTACATATGCAAATCATCTTTCTTTTTCATGTTCATTTTTTTAAAAAAATGTTCTAATTGGTTATATATGACAGTAGAATGCATTTTGACCCATTGTACATAAATGGAACATAACTTCTCATTCCTCTGACTGTACATGGTGCTGAGTCACACATGTATATAGGGTAATAATGACTGTCTCATTCTACTGTCCTTCCCATCCCCACTGCCCCATGTCTCCCCTCACTCCCCTCTGCACAATCCAAAGTTCCTTCATTCTTCCCAATCCCCCCACCCCAGACCCCCACACTATGGATCAGCATCTGCCTATTAGAGAAAACATTCAGCCTTTGGTTTTTTGGGTTTGGCTTATTTTACTTAGCATGATATTCTCCTGTTCCATCCATTTACCTGAAAATGCCATAATTTCATTCTTCTTTATGGCTGAGTAATATTCCATTGTTTATATGTAACATATTTTCTTTATCCATTCATCTGTTGATGGGCACTTAGGTTGATTCCATAGCTTAGCTATTGTGAATTGAGCTGCTAAAATCATGTGGCTGTATCACTGTACTATGCTGATTTTAAGTCCTTTGGGTAAACCTAGGAGTGGGATAGCTGGGTCAAATGGTGGTTCCATTCCAAGTCTTCTGAGGAATCTCCATACTGCTTTCCAGAGTGGTTTCACCAATCTGCAGTCCTACCAGCAATGTGTGAGCTTACCTTTTTTCCCACATCCTCACCAATACTTATTATTGCTTGTATTCTTGATAATTGCCATTCTGACTGGAGTGAGATGAAGTCTTAGAGTAGTTTTGATTTGCATTTCTCTAATTGCTAGAGATGTGAACATATTTTCATGTTTGTTGATTGATTGTATTTATTCTTCTGTTAGGTGTTCATGTCCTTAGCCCATTTATTGATTGGGTTTTTTATTTTTTTGGTGTTAAGTTTTTTGAGTTCTTTGTATTTCCTGGAGATTAGTGCTCTATTTGAGGTGCATGTGATAAAGATTTTCTCCCATTCTGGAAGGTCCTCTTTTCACATTATTGATTGTTTGCTTTGCTGAGAAGAAGCTTTTTAGTTTGAATTCATCCCACTTATTGATTCTTAATTTTACTTCCTGTGCTTTAGGAAGTGAGGTCCTAAGCTGACATGATGAAGGTTTGGCCTACTTTTTCTTCTAGTAGGCACAAGGTCTCTGTTCTAGTGCCTAAGTCTGATTCACTTTGAGTTGATTTTTGTACAGGGTGAGAGCTAGAGATTTAATTTCATTTCGATGCACATGGATTTCCAGTTTTCTCAACACCATTTGTTGAATAGGCTATCTTCTCCAATGTATGTTTTTGGTGCCTTTGTCTAGTATGAGATAATCGTACTAATGTGGGTTTGTCTCTGTGTCTTCTATTCTGTACCGTTTGTCTATGTATCGTTTTGGTCAATACCATGCTGTTTTTGTTGCTTTTTTGTAGTATAAAGTCTGGTATTGTGATACATTCTGCTTCACTCTTCTTGCTAAGGATTACTTTGGCTATTCTGGGTCTCTTATTTTTCCAAGTGAATTTCATGATTGCTTTTTCTAGTTCTAAGAAGAATGTCTTTGGAATTTTAATAGGAATTGGTTAAAATAATTAAACACTTTGGTAGTATGACCATTTTGACAATATTAATTCTGCCTATCCAAGAACATGGGCGATCTTTCCATCTTCTAAGGCCTTCTTCAAATTCTTTCTTTACTGTTCTGTAGTTTTCATTGTAGAGGTCTTTCACCCCTTTTGTTAGGTTGATTCCCAAGTATTTTATTTTTATTTATTTTTAATTTTTTTTAGATATTGATAGACCTTTATTTTATTCATGTATTTATGTGTGGTGCTGAGAATCAAATCCAGTGTCTCACACATGCTAGGCAAGTGCTCTACCACTGAGCTACAACCTCAGTCCATTTATTTTATTTTTTTGAGGCTATTGTGAATGGGGTAGTTTTCCTAATTTCTCTTGCAGTGGATTCATTGCTTATGTATAGGAATGCATTTGATTTATTGTATTGATTTTATATCCTGCTACTTTGCTGAATTCATTTATGAGTTCTAGAAATTTTCTGGTGGAATTTTTTTGATCTTCTAAATATCTTGTCATCAGCAAATAGTGATAGTTTGATTTCTTCTTTTCCTAGTCATATCCCTTTAATTTCTTTGGTTTGTCTAATTGCTCTGGCTAGAGTTTCAAGGACCATGTTGAATAGAAGTGGTAAAAGAGGGCATCCCTGTCTTGTTCCAGTTTTTAGAGGGAATGCTTTCAATTTTTCTCCATTTAGAATGATGTTGGCCTTGGGTTTAGCATAGATAGCTTTAACAATGTTGAGGTATGTTCCTACTATCCCTATTTTTTCTAGTGTTTTGAACATGAAGAGGTGCTGTATTTTGTCAAATGCTTTTTCTGTGTCTATTGAGATAATCATATGATTCTTGTCTTTAAGTCTGTTGATGTGTGATGTATTACATGTTTTGTAATGGTATGTTGAACCAATGGTATGTTGAGCCAACTTTGCATCCCTGGGATGAACCACACTTGATCATGGTGTACTGTCTTTTAAATATGTATTTATATACAATTTGGCAGAATTTTATCGAGAATTTTTGTGTCTATGTTCATCAGGGATATTGTTCAGAAGTTTTCTTTTCTTGATGTGTCTTTTTCTGGTTTTGATATCAGGGTGACACTAGCCTCATAGAATGAGTTTGGAAGGGTTCCCTCCTTTTCTGTTTCATAAAATAATTTGAGGAGTATTGGTGTTAATTCTTCTTTGAAGATCTTGTAGAACTAGACTGGGAATCTGTCTGGTCCTGGACTTTTCTTGGTTGGTAGACTTTTGATGGCATCTTCTATTTCATTGCTTGGAATTGATCTATTTAAATTATGTATGTCCTATTTCAGTTCAGGTAGATTGTATGTCTCTAGAAATTTGTCGATGTCTTCGAGATTTTCTATTTTATTTGAGTATAAATTTTCAAAATAGTTTCTAATTATCTTCTATATTTCAGTAGTGTCTATCATGATATTTCCTTTTTCATCACAAATTTTAGTAATTTAAGTATTCTTTCTCTTTCAATTCATTAGTGCAGCTAAGGGTTTAGCAATTTTATTTAGTTTTTCAAAGAAGCAACTTTTTGTTTTGTCAATTTTTTCAAATTCATTGATTTCAGCTCTGATTTTAATTATTTCCTCTCTTCTACTACTTTTGATATTGATTTGGTCTTCTTTTTCTAGGACTTTGACATATAATGTTAGGTCATTTATTTGTTGACTTTTTGTTCTTTTAATGAATGAGCTCAATGCAATGAACTTACCTCTTGGCACTGCCTTCACAGTGTCCTAGAGAATTTGATGTGTTGTGTCGGTGTTCTCATTTACCTCTAAGTATTTTTTTAGTTCCTCTCTGATTTCTTCTGTTATTCATTCATTGTTCAATAACATGCTGTTCAGTCTCCAGGTAGATTCTATTTTTTATTTTATCATTGATTTCTGTTATGTTTCATTCTGTTATGATCTGATAAAATGCAGGGTAGTATTTCTATTTTTTTGTATTTGCTAAGAGTTGCTTTGTGGCATACCATATGGTCTATTTTAGAGAAGGATCCATGTGCTGCTGAGAAGAAAGTGTATTCACTCGATGATGGTTGAAATACTCTATAACATGTTTAAATCATTGATTGTATTATTTAATTCTATAGTTTCTTTGTTTAGTTTTTGTTTGGAAGATCTATCCAGTAGTGAAAGAGGTGTGTTACAGTCACCAAGTATTATTGTGTTGTGGTCTATTTGATTCTTGAAATTGAGAAGGGTTTTTTTTGATGTACGTAGATACTCCATTTTGGGGGGCATATTTATTTACAATTGTTACATCTTGTTGTATGATTCCCATGAGCAGTATTAAATGTCCTTCTTTATTCCTTCGGACTTACTTTGGTTTGAAGTCCACTTTGTCTGATATGAAGATGAAAACCCCTGCTTATTTACACAGTTCATGTGAGTGATATGTTTTTTTCCCAAACTTTCACCTTCAATCTGTGGACTGAAGTCTTTTCATAGGAGGTGAGTCTCCTGAAGACAGTGTATTGTTAGGTAATTTTTATTTTAACCAAATCTACCAGTCTATGTCTTTTGATTGATGAGTTTAGACCATTAACATCCAGGGTTATTATTGAGCTACGATTTGTATTCCCAGTAATTTTTTTTAATTTATTTTTTTTGCGGTTCTGGGGGTTGATATTTTTGGTTTTTAACTTGACTTAGTTTCTCCTTTCTCCTTGACTATTCCTTTAGTGTAGTTCCTCCCTTTGCTGGTTTTTGTTGTTGTTTTTCAATTCCTCCTCATGGAATATTGTGCTGAGAATGTTCTGTAGTGCAGGCTTTCTAGTTGTGAATTCCTTTAACTTTTATTTATCATGGAAGGTTTTTATTTCATCTTCAGATCTAAAGCTTAATTATACTGGATATAGGATTCTTGATTGGCATGCATTTTCTTTCAGAGCTTGATAATACGTTATTTCAGGACCTCTTGACTTTGAGGGTCTGGGTTGAGAAATCAACTGAAATCTGAATTGGTTTCCCCCTATATGTAATATTCAGTTTTTTTCTCTTGCAGCATTTAAAATTCTATCCTTATTCTGTATGTTAGTCATTCTCATTATAATGTACCTTGGTGAGGGTATGTTGTAATTTTGTATGTTTGAGGTCCTGTAAACCTCTTGTATTTGATTTTTCATTTCATTCTTTAGATTTGAGAAGTTTCCTGCTATTATGTCATTGAAAAGAGTTTACATTTTTTGGTTTGTATCTCCACGCTTTCATCTATTCTGATAAATCTTAAATTTGGTCTTTTCATGTTATCCTATATTTCTTGGTAGTTCTGTTCATAGTTTCTTAACATCTTTCTCTATGCAGTCAACTTTATTTTCAAGAGTATATATTTTGTCTTCATTGTCTGAGGTTCTGTCTTCTAAGTGGTCTAGTCTGTTGCTGATACTTTCCATTGAATTTTTAATTTGATTTATTGTTTCATTCATTTTGAGGATTTCTGCTTGATTCCTTTTTATAATTTCTCCCTCTTTATTGATGTATCTTTCACTTCCTGTGTTTTCTCTCTGATACCATCCTCTATTTTGAAGATCAATCTAACTATGCATTTTCTAAACTCCTTCTCTGACATTTCTTCTACTGTGTTGTTTATGGAGTCTATTGTTGGAATATCTTGGTTTGTTTGAGACACTTTTTTCTTTTCGTTTGTGTCTTCTCATCTAGCAGTGTGGATCTGATGCAATACAGTTTCTACTCTGTATTCTGATAGTGTCACTGAAAGCTTCCAGTACCTCACCTTTAAGGGGGAGACCAATATTAACAGCACCCAATGCAAACAATATACAACCTTAAACCAAATGGCTCCTACTAAGGCATCCACAGTTTCATTGCAATTAACAGGGATGATGTGTTCAATTATGGTCTACAATATAAACAGTAAATTTGCTAAAATGGTTTTCTGTTTCAAATGATGGACAATGAGGGAACAGAAGTAATGTAAGATATGATATTTATGAGGGAGGAGAGAAGATAGAGGTCAAATTTGTAGTAAGAGCAAGGAATTAATAGAGGTTGGCTGTTAGTATGAGAGAAGTGAGAAAGAGCATCCAGGGAGACAATAGGTAAATCAGATGCAATCTTTTAAAAGATATAGATTTATTCAGGTTTTTAGGAAAAGACGGAACACAAAAATCAAAACAAAACAAACGTCACCCAAAACCAAAACAACCAGAGAAACTCATCATCCTATTGTTCTTCAAGTGCAGTATTTTCTACCTGCTTTATTTATTTTCTACCTGCTTTATCTATTTTTCAAATGTTCTTGTATTTACTTTTTTGTTCCATATTCATGATTGTTAGTTGTAATGAGTAGGAAAGATTAGATAGAATGTGTCTACTCTATCTTAACTAAGACCAGAGCCCCTCCAAGTAATTTTTAATGCTGTATCCAGCATTCTCCAAAACTCTGAGTGTTTTTGAGTGTAATATTTTTGAGAGTAGTGTTATTCCATGTGTCAGCATATCCATAGGTTCAGGATCCAGTACAGAATATTTGATATGTATGTGTTATAAATTCAGTGACACACTCCTATTCTACTTTTAATTGTTTTGTTATTTTTTCTACTTAAGCACAGAATCATTGCAGCTTTAAAGTTTGGGTAGTTTTCCTGCCCCTGACATGAGTTAGTCTTATGTTTATATGTTCAGTGTCTTCATGGTAGATAAATTTACTTGGCTTTTCATTTGGATTCTGTTTTTCTTTGCAGTGCTGAAACTTCCTTGTTGGAGAAATGTCTTCAAAGTCAGAAAAGGATAAAGAGAGACTGATTCAAGCTTCTGAAATGTTCTTCCTTCGTGTACAAGATCTTATTTCCTTCATGAATACATTTACTGAGATTCTTAACCACAATATGAATACTCAGATCCCCTTGATGGTTGTGAAAGAAGATAATAACATTAAGGATTTCTTTGAACAAATGCTTAAAAATTTTAAGGAGATGCAACATGTAGTAGAAGAAAAGTTCAACAAAATGCAAAAGGAGCCTATGTATTCCAAGGTTGCCACAGCTATGTGTTCTATGGTTGACAAATGTACCAATGAGGATTTGTATTCTTCAGCTAAAGAAGTGTTTAAAAATATCCAGACACCAATCATTGTCTCTGTGATGAGCAATAGTAACATCCGTGAGAGTTTGGAATCTTTTATTTCACTCTTGATGACATTCCCCATCATGAATCTTCAATTAAGGGATTTCTATAGAGGAGATACCAAAGGGCAATCAGATGCCACCACATCTGAGAAAATCCTGAGTCCAGACCTTTCCAAATCCATCTCAACAGATGTCCTGAAAAAGTTGCAGGATGCACTAAAAACCGAGAATGCCAACGATCCCATGGAGTCAGCAGCAGATCAGTTGGAACAAATTGTCAAGGGTATGGAACCAACCATACAGGTTCTCCAAAATGCCGTAAAGACCATGGACAATGATAACTTTAAGAAAGTCAATGACAAGTAGGGGTGCAATAGAAGATACATTCATTTCCATTAGAAAATAAATTCAAATTCTATGATTTTTTAATAGTACTTTCTAAGACCCTTTAATGCCAGACCTGAGGTATGTTAGACTGTAAGTACATAAAGTAGTCATCTGTAGTTTTGCTTCATGGAAAAAAAAAAAGAATCATCAAGGAAAGCCTGCTTGAAATGGCATTCACTAAGAAGTATATGTTATTGAAAAAACATAGAATTACATTTGAGGATATTTCTAAATATTATATTTCATCTCGAAGCATAATTAAGACAACAAAACTAATTTCCACTTTTGACAAGTCTATTTCCAGTTACTGCAATGTGAAGTTCTGGTAAATGTAAATATTGTCATTAGTTCGGGCCTGGAGAACATAATTGGCCTCCATTTTTGTCACTCATGCTAATTTCAGTGTCTTGGCTATACCGTCACTAAATATTTGTCACTACATATTTTAATATGATCTATTCAGAACTAAATAAGAACAATGAATATAAATAAGACTGTATTCTTGTATGAATAAGACCAGAACAGATAATTTGTTCTCTTCTGTCTCCTACTGAAGTCTTTGATTAGGAGATACTAAAAGTTGAAAAATGGAGGTACTCTAACCTTTCACAAAGGAAAGACCATTACATTTGCAGAAGCAGGATTTCTGAGATGTGCTTGTAATTGGGAATAGGAGTTAGGAAAGTCCAGTGGCCAATCATGAAGTCTTTGACTCTTATGCATTGTGAGTGTATACTCTCAAGATTGTCCTTGGAGCTACTATTTCACATGATACATAACAGAAACTTTGTTGAGAACAAGTGATGATGATAACTCCAAACCAAGGCCACCATTGCAGTTACCATTGCCATTTTAAATTAAGAATCCCCCTGCCATCTGCAAACAAACAGGACTTCATAATATCTTTTGGAAAGAGTCAAGAGAATTTTGACCATTTTCAGAGCTTAGAAGCTCTGGAAAAAGGATAAAAATTTCAATACTCTGCATTCTCACTGAGTTGCAATGCTAAAAACTTGTTCATTTGCAATAGGTATCTACTAATGATTGTCTTATTTTGAAGAGAATCTCCAAATGACTTATTCATTACCCTACTCTCAAAAACAGCAGCAGCAGCAGCAGCAGCAGCAGCAGCAGCAGCAACAGCAGCAACAACAGCAACAACAACAACACTATATATAAATAGGAGGTGGAAATTGGTGTCTCATTTTGCTACTTGTTCTGTACTATATGTGTCCAGGATTTCACCTTCCTCCTTTTGGTCTTAGGATTGTGCTCCAAAATGTTAGGACAGCAGAGGGAAATCATGTGGAAATGAATGGAACCAAGACTCAAAAACATCCTGGGGCAGAGCCTTCCAGTGAAGGGGCTAAATGACTGGGGGCCACTCAAGGGAAGTCCTTGGATGCCAATTTGAATGGTAGCTTGATGGGGCAGCCACTAGATGATAGAGGTGGGTGGTGCTTACTTCAATAAACATGGGTGGTTTTCAGGTGCTGGTGGTTCCTGTGAGGCTGACTGTCACTCACAGTGCTTCTCAGACATTTACCCACCACTGGGCCCTACCATCATCCCGTCCACTCTGCTGGCTTCCTGTCTGCAGCTGCTTCCTAGCCTGGGGAGTTGGGGGAAAGTTGCACTCTTCTCAAACTGAATACTCTCATGTAATGTTTCTCTCAAATACTTTGGTTTTGGGTCCCTCTCACTTTTCTAAAGTCCTCAGGGTTTTGAAGAATAAAATGGAGAAGACTCACTAGTTTCAATGTTATGCCTGGCCTATTCTTTCTCTGTTCTAACTGAAAGAAGTGTAAGTGGAGAGGAAAAGGTGAAATGCCACAAAACAAAACAAAGCCCATGATCACTTCCTATAAAAGAAGGGAAAATAAACAAGTCCTGTAAAAAGTTGTACTTGTGACAACTTTTTTTCCCCACTTCATAGTTGCCACTTTAAGAGTCACTGATTTAGGGGAATTGTCTTACTTAGAAAATTGTGATTTCTCAGGGAGATAAATGCTGAGGGTGGCTTTAATCCATCTAAGTAAATCGATCCTTCAAATGGATTAACTTACTGTGTAGGTTCCAGCTCTCATTTCCTGCTTTGTCTCACACATGAACTTCCAGGGGACACCTCATATCCAAACTATAACTGTGCTAGCCCTCACTCTCACTCACACTCCATTTTCCCCAACTCTAGGGTCTTTGGAGCTCAGGTGAAATAATTACCCATGTTTCCATCTAAACTGAATAATACCTGAGGGAAGGGTCGGCGAACATTTCCAGCTTTATATTTTGCATCTGCTAGTTTGCATGTAATGGAACTCATGTATCTTTGGTATTTGCTTGGTAATCAGTTTCTTCTCCCATATTTTCTCTTTTGCCTGCACACATATCCACATGTTTTCCTAATAAATGTACTTTTCTATGAAAACTTTTCTTTTTTTTTTCCCCATAACTTTCTTAAGGTATGATTGAAGTATGATAAAATGCACATATTTGAAGTATGCAATTTGATCAGTTTTGACATGTGTGTAACCGATACAATCAATATAAAAAAGATTTCCATTACTTTTTAAACATTTGAAATGAAGCAGACTATGTTTCCTGCATGATTTATTACATTAGAAATTAATCGCCTTAAGATGTATAGAACCCCACCCCCCCATATTTCAACTATTTCAAAATTAAATGGCACACTTAAAAATATCTCACAGGTCAAGGAAGAAAGCACAACAAAAGTAAATAAAAAGTGCTTTGAACTAAGTGATAATTAAAGCTTAAAATATCAGGATCTCTGGGATGAAACAGTACTCAGATGGACATAACTTAAAGAACTTGTATCAGAAAGAAGTTAGAATAACATTATTTTCAAATTATGTAGTAGGAAGGAAAAAATAAGAGCAGAAATACATGAAGTAGAGAAATATGCTAAAATTTGATAAAAAAATAGGTCTAATGAAGAAAACAAGAACACGAAAATTAATATCAATGGAAAGGTAGTTATCAACCATACAGATGCTAAAAATATATTAAGGTAATATTACAATTGTATGATAACATGTGATAGATTACATAGCATGGTCTATATTGGAGACGGATCTGTGTGCTGCTGAGAAGAAAAAGTATTCAGTCACTAATGAATGAAATATTCTATATATGTGTATTAAAGTCTAAATCAATTGTATTTTTTTAACTTCTATAGCTTCTTTATTTAGTTTTTGTTTGTGGAGGATCTATTCAGTGGTAACAGAGGCATGTTAAAGTTACCCAGTATTATTGTGTTGTGGTTTATTTGATTCTTGAAATTGAAAAGGTTTGTAATGTATGTAAATGATCCATGGTTTGGGGCATAAATATTTATGATTGTTATGTCTTGTTGATGTATAAGTCCTTTAAGCAGTATGCAATGGCCTTATTTGTCCCTTCTGATTAATTATGGCTTAAAATTCACTTTGTCTGATTTTTTTTTCCCATTCTTTCATCTTCAATCTGTGAAAGTCTTTGCCTGTGAGGTGAGTCTCTTGGAGACAGCATATTGTTGGAGCTTGTTTTTTAATCTAATCTGCCAGTCTGTGTCTTTTGATTGATGAGTTTAGGTCATTAATATTCAAGGTTATTATTGAGATATAATCTGTGCTCCTGATCACTTTGGTTTATTTCTAGTTTTTAATTTGAATTGGTTTCTCCTTTGATTGACTATTCCTTTAGTGTAGTTTCTCCCTTTGATGGTTTTCACTTTGTTTTTTATTTCATCTTCATAGAATATTTTGTTGAGAATGTTCTGTAGTGCAGGTTTTCTGGTTGTGAATTCTTTTAACTTTTGTTTATCGTGGAAGGTTTTTATTTCCTTTTCAAATCTGAAACAATTTTGCTGGATATAGGATTCTTGTTTGGCATCCATTTTCTTTCAGAGCTTGATATATGTTATTCTAGGACCTCCTAGTGGACCTCCTAGCTTTGAGGGTCTGGGTTGAAAATTGACTGAGATCCAAATTGGTTTCCCCTGATACGTAATCTGATATTTTTCTCTCACAGTCTTTAAAATTTTATCCTTATTCTGTATGTTAGTCATTCTCATTATAATGTAATTTGGTGTGGGTCTGTTGTAGTTTTGTACATTTGGGATCCTGTAAGCCTCTTGTATTTGATTTTCCAATTTTCATTCTTTAGGTTTGGAAAATTTTCTGATATTATTTCATTGAAAAGATTGTGCAATCCTTTGATTTGTATCTCTGGGCCTTCATCTATCCCAACAAATCTTAAATTTGGTCTTTTTATGTTATCCCATAATTCTTGGAAGTTCTTCTCACGGTTTCTTAACATCTCTCTGTGGTTAACTCTATTTTCAAGATTATATATTTTGTCTTCATTGCCTGAGGTTCTGTATTCCAAGTGATCTAATATATTAGTGATGCTTTCTGTTGAATTTTTAATTTGGTTTGTTTCCTTCATTTTGAGGATTTTTGCTTTTTTTAATAGAATCTCTGCTTCTTTATTGAAGTGATCTTTCACTTCCTGTATTTTCTCTCTGATTTCATTTCTTATACTGTCCTTCATTTTGCAAATCATTTAACTATGTACTTTCTAAACTCCTCTGACATTTCTTCCACTGCAGTGTCAATGAATTCTGTTACTGGAGTATCTTTGTTCTCTTGGGGCAATTTGTTCCCTTGCTTTTTCATGTTATTTTTGTGTTTTCCCTTCTAACAGTACAGATCTGAGGCAGTAGAGTTTCTACCCTGTTGACTTATAGTGTCCCTGAAGGGTTCCAGTTTAGGGGGAAACAAATAATAACAATAACCAATGCAAACAATATAGAGCATTAAACCAAATAGTTCTTATTATGACATCTATAATGTTAATTATCACAATAAACAAATGATATGATCAGTTATTGCCTACAATAAAAACATTTTCAAGAAGGTTTATAATTTCAAATGGTGGACAGGGAGAGAACAGAAGTGATATAAAATGTGATTATGAAAGAGGAGGAGAGAAGAAGAAGTAAAAAATTAAAGGAAGAGTGAAAGAGAAAAATAGAGATTGGCTGTTAGTAGAAGATAAGAAAGAATCCAGGAAAATAGAGGAGAAAAAACATATAAAGTAAGAATTTTAAAAATTAAAAATAAAAATAAAAGAATACCAAAGAAAACTAAAAAATACTAATCAAACATCTGAGTTCACAAAAAACTAATCCATGAAAAATAACTGGCTTCAAAAATGCTAGAAATGAGAAAAAAATATGAATATGTATAAATGTCCATTTATCATTACAGTCATAATTAAACAGAAGAAAAAAAGATCTTGAAGAAAAATTAAAGAATTCTTTCTGTTGGAGTTTGAAAGTTTTTCAATTTCTCTTCTTAGCAGTTTTAGGTAGGGTCATCTGATGTCCCACCCTCTGGATTGCTGGAGTGAGGGAGTTAATCCCATAGACGGAATTCCTGGAGGCAGGGTTTAGGCTCAGCTGGGCTCCAGGCTCTTCCCTGAATGCCAATTGGTCTGGAAGTTTTAAATCAGTACACCTTCAGAGTCCAGTTTTTTCTAATACATGCTGGAAAACTGTACCCCAGGGATCTCCCCTGGGTTCCACTCATGTGGTGGGGGAGCCAATTCTTAGTCCCCTAAGTGACCTTCAGTCCCCATGTTTCCTGGTCTCTGGTTCAGCCTCCAATCTCTCTCACTCCTGCCCTTCTGAATTCCCAGCTAGATGTGTGTCTTTCCATGTTCAATTTTTTTTCCTGGTCACTTAAGCACACTCTTTGTCGTGCAGTGTGGGTTTACTGAGCCTGCATTTTAGGCCAAACTCAGGATTGCCAGGAATCAACCTGCTGGTCCCTGTACCACAATTGCAAAACGGTTCCTTCCTTTGTACTCCACATACTGCTTGGAGAGATGGTGGTTTCTTTCCCCGCACATGGATGTGCAGTGTGTCCTTCAGGTTTGTTGGACAACACTTGGTCTCTAAATGCTCTGTACCCATCCACGCCTTAGGCCTCCCACAAATGTGATTCTTTTAATTCCTTTATCCCTCCACTGAGCTCATGGAGGGACTGCTCTGACTGGTCCTTCAGGCCTGGCCACAGCAGTGGCCATACTACTGGGGATTTCTTCCATATTTTATTGCATTCAACCTCCCAAGTCCCTGATCTGCTTTGAAGGTCCAGTTTTAAATTCCAGTGAAGTTCCCCACTTTTTTTGTTCACCCACCTTCCTGAGAAGCTTCCTATCTGCTTTCTTGGTTTCACTCCACAGAGCAGCCAGGAACACGTCCTCTTCTATTCCACCACTTTGAAAACTCTCATTCTGAAGATTTTAAGTCAAAAATTTCATTTAGTCCTTTATAAACAAAAATGAATTTAAATTTTAGCTTTTGTAGTATTTTAGGAGCTTGTATGTAGCTCCCTGTTAACTGGCAGTGAATGAGATTTCATTAACATATTTTATTACCTTTCTCTTTTATTGCTTAAGATTCTGTGTTTCTTCTCATCTGAGACCACAATAATTTGATCTTGAATTTCAATGAAAACCTCTGAAGAAAATTTACACTTTGGTTAGGTCTCTGTGACTCAAAACTTTTCCATTTGATGATCAATTTTTTCTTTGCTTTAAAGTTGTAGGGGTAAAGTCTTCTTTGATTTGTTCCTTTATAGGATCACTAAACTAAAAAAAAAGGGCAGGGAATTTGTGTTCATCAGAATTTCTTTCAATTGTGTGAGAAAGAATATGTAATTCAAATTATGTAAGCAAAATATTACTTCTGGATTTATGTGAAGAAAAAGGATACTCAGCTTCAGATCCCGATGGATCTAGAGGGTCATACACTCTCAATGGGTCTCACTTTGTTTTCATTTCTCAGTTCTTCCTTCATTGTGTTAGCTGCTTTCTCAAGGAGTCAGGTCTCCTCTCTTGCTGGTAAGATAGCTTCTAGCATCTGTAAGCTCATACTTGCTCTACTCAAAAAAGAGATTCCTACCCTACTCCCAAAACAAATTTCTAAAAAGTACCTTGATCTAATCTCATAGGCTATAATCACCGAGTTACTTTCTTTTTCAGCATAAACTTCTGCTTTAATGGAGAAAAAATTGTACTGATTGGCTAAGGTATGAGTTATAGGCCAACTGATAAGCAGTGATCTGGGACAGTTGTGCATCAAATGGTAGGTGTGCAGAATGATTCTCCAGGGGTATTCAGGGTGCCCTGACTGGAAAAGGCAAAGGTGTACAGGGAAGGCAAAACAGAACTAGCAAAGAGGAGGCCACACTGGTTTCAGCAGAAGCATCACGGAATCATCCTTTCTGGCAAACAACTTCCCATTATTAGCAAAAGCAATACAAATTTTTCATTTGCATATGTATATTTTAAAAAGGAGCTGCAGGATTCCTTTGTACTTTTCTTTTGGAAGCTATGATAACACTGGCCAAAAAGGAGAAAGAAGCAATAACCATAGGAGCAGGGACGCACTTCTTGCTGGAAGCTGTAAAAAACAACAGAACGGAAATTAGAGATGTGTTAGGTAGCAGGAATTTTTTTCTAAAAGCAACAATGACAAACTAGCCCATTTCTCCTTTAATTCATTATTTTTTAATCATTAACATAAAAATTCCTAATAAAAATGTTTGAAGTTAACTAATATTCAAAAAGTATTTTCTTAGATTTTTCTAACTCACAGAACTCAACTTATTTATTTTGCAGATGTTAAAACAGGTGCCAAAAGGTAAAGAGATTGATTTTAGGTTACCCAGCCAGTTGGGGATAGAAAGCCTGATTCAAGAGATCATCTGTTGACGTTCCTGGAGCTTAGATTCTCAATCCTCTTTGTGTACCTGACCATCAACCACACTGGTCATAGTTAATCACTTCCTCCTCCTTGATACTCTTCACTTTGCTCCTGGGACACTAATTCTATTGATTTTCTCCTTTCTCATTGACTATTCTGTTTTAGGCCTCTTGGCTTATTTCTTCTCATCCCGATTTTTTAAATTGCAATGTGCTGAGTTTTGGTCCTTCGACATCTTCTCTCCTTTATTGCACATCTATGGAGAGCTCATGCAGTCTAGTGACTTTAAATTGTGATTTAAATTTGTGTGAGGTTTTAAGTTGCTGTCAAGGCCCCACATTATCCCTGTCATAACTTTGTTATTTGCTCTGCCCTTGTGCACTTCCATATATTGGCTTTCTTGCGATTGCTCCTAATTTAGGGCCTGTTTTAGTCAGCTTTTCACTGCTGTGACCAAAGGACCTGACAAGAACAATTAGAAGGAAAAAGTTTATTGGGGGGCTCATGGGTTCAGAGGTCTCAGTCCTTAGAAGGCCCACTCCATTCCTCAGGGTTTGAGGTGAGGCAGAACATCATGGTGGAAGAGTGTGGTGGAGGGAAGCAGTTGGGATCTTGGCATTCAGGAAGGAGAGGGAGAGCCTAAGCTCTCCAAATATATACCCCAAAGGTATGCCCCAGTGCCCACTTTCTTCAGCCATATCATACCAGCCTACATTTACCACTCGGTTGTTGCCTGTTGGGGGCTTACTTCACTGATTGGGTTAAAGCTCTCACAACCCAATCATTTCACCTATAAACTTTCTTCCATTGTCTCACACATGAGCTTTTGGGGGACACCTCATATCTAAGTCATAACAGTGCCTTTGCACCTTCTGTTTCCTCTCCTGGACTGTTCTTTTCCTGAGATATCCATATGACTAGCTCTTACTTCAATCTTTGTGTACATGTCACCTTCCCTGTGAAGCTTTCTCAAATCACTCAGTGTAATATTATGACTCCCTCCCACAGCAAGCGAGTTGCCTGTTCCCTTGCTGTGCTTTGTTTCTCTGTACCACTGACAACTTAACTAACACTACATCATTTACTTGGTTTATTTATTGTGTGGCTAATCACACTAGAATGTAAATTCCCTAAAGGCAGGAATTTTTGCCTATTTTGTTTCTTAGACTTAGAATAGTGCCTAGCACATAGTAAGTGCTCAATAAATACTGATTGAATGAATGAATTATAGCTGCTGTTAGGATAATTTTCAAATAAGACACACATATATAGCCACTATTCTTTAGTCATATTCATCCTTCAAAAATCAACTTTTAACTTGTTGAATTAGTGTTCCCCAAAGGCCTAATCACCAGCCTGTGGAGCTACTGGAGGTGGTGCAAACTTTAATAGGTGGGGCCTAGTGAAGAAATTAGGTCATAGGTAATTTGACTTTGAAGGGGATGGGACCCCCCACCTTCCTCTTTCTTTCTTTAACTTCTCGATGGTTATGAGATAAACAGTTTTGTTCTACCACATCCTGACTACCATGACATGCTGCCTTGTCACAGGCTCAAAACAACTAACTATATATTGAAACCTCTGAAACTCTCAGTCAAAATAAACCTTTCTTCCTTACGCACTGTTTTTCACTGACATTTTATTACAGTAATGGAAAGTCGACTATTCTAGACCCCTTTATAATAATGAGGATATTAAATTATCTTTTTTAAAATATTATTCTCTCAGGTTAAAGTTAACTTTTCCTTCCTAACTCTCTTGATACTTTTTTCTGCCTCTCTAATGGCCATTATCATTTTAGCTCACATTATTTTTTACATGGATAATATATTTAAAAGAATAAATGTAAAATATCTGTGATTAAATAAATTACCATATAAAAATCTTTTGTTTGAGGATACTGCACATTATTTTTAATTTTGTATTTATCTTTCATTTTTTGCTGGACTACTAGTCAAAGCTTTTTATTTCCTCATTACCCTGTTACAGTTGTGATCCACGAATAAGTTATGATATCAGTTTAGGAGATCACAACCATTAATGTTTAATACCATCAAAACTGGTTAAAATAGAAAGCGCTAATATTATCTTGCATGCAAAAAGGACAACTATTGTCATATTATATATGGATGTGTGTGTATTTTTACATTTATGTATATATGACCTGAGTTATCATGTGAACTAATAATTTCTCAGTAAGATTTGAGAAAGATTTTAGAAGGAAAGACAAATTAATCTCCTGAAACAAATCTATAGAGAATCTGTCTTGGAATTCTTGTGAGAAAACATGGAAAAGGGTCTCACATTTGCCATTTGTAAACTACATGGATAATTTTATACAAACCACTTGAACCTTTCTGAATCTCAGTACTCACTTCTGGACAGTGGTCAATAGCTCAACTTACAGGTAGTTGTAAGAATTGAACAGATATTGTGTGTGAAAGCATTTTGTAAGATAAATTGCTATGAAAGTATCATTTGATTGGTGTATGATAATATAATTTTGGTCATTTCCGACTTGGGGTATAGAGTCTGAGGGAAATGCATGGTAATTTTAACTTTATTTTATGAACTCCGAATCTGAATTATGTCAGATGCTTCAGAAGTAAATATTTGAACACTTAAAGAGTGAAAAGGTAAAACTGACATGTAGTATGTCTAATTCATCTGATGTTTGAGGCAAATGTTATCTATAGCCTTCCTATATCAAAATGCAGAGTAATGAGTGCTAATCTTTCAGAATATCATGTAGCAGAAAGTAGACACTCAAAA
The DNA here is from genome assembly GCF_902686445.1 of Sciurus carolinensis. Lineage (NCBI taxonomy): Eukaryota > Metazoa > Chordata > Mammalia > Rodentia > Sciuridae > Sciurus > Sciurus carolinensis. The sequence continues at coordinate 82,300,154 of NC_062216.1, forward strand.
AACAGTAAACTTTATTCCTTCTGTCTCTTTTGTTTCTATTCTCAACTGCCAATCTCCCTGAAGCACACATTTGTGCTTTGAGCAATTGTCCCACTTCTATATGCAAAGATCTTTCTGCAGTTTCTCAGCTGTGTTTGAGAGGATGGGTGGGTACCAAGTGCTGTCACAGCATTCCCACAAAGCAAGCACAGCTTCCAGTTTATAAATGAAGAAATGGGCTCAGGGGTTAAGTCATTCACATAAGACCACACAACTATTAACATATACCCAGATCTTTTTGGCTCCTGTCTATCCACTTTTTACCACGCCATGTGGTCTCCAGATTCACTCATTGCTGGTTCTTGCATCCACTCAACTGAGATAGACATTCTACCTCAAGGTCAGTGTGATGCCACAAATAGGGGGAAAAAAAGATTACTGAAGGCCGGAGTCAAAGAAAACAGGAAAGAAATAGGAAGTTAACCCAATAAATAATTATAACTAACCGTAGCTAAAAAGTTGACTGTCAGATGCTTTTCTTATAACTTTTACACATATTCATTCATTTTTCTCCAAACTCTCATTTTATAAGGTAGGTTTCAAAAATTCCTATTTTACACGTAAAGAAACCGAGGTACAGAGAGATTAAGGCACTTACCATGTTATTGTTGCTAGTAACTGGCAGCATTTACATGTAAAATTAGGCTAATACAAACAATTGGCTATATTTATCTAGAAACATGTTAAGAATTTTGATTATGTGAACCATTTTAACAAATAAATCCCTCTTCTTTGTGAATCCAATGATACAGAACAGAGCATGTATTTGTGTGTCTACAGATTTTTGGCACAGATTATGTTGCTGAAAGAAGCAGTATTTAAGGGCAAATAACTAATTTGCATTCTGTTAACATATTTTGAGTCTCCCAATAAGCACTAAAACATGTTTCTATGGTAACCAGTATAGGTCCTCTGAAGGGTGATAGAAGAATTAGAGGGCAAAGCTGTTAGTTTAGAATGACTAAAACAATGTTTCTTTGACACATTTACTCCCTTGAATGTATTATGCCATTAATTTGACCTCTTGATTCTCTGAAGACAGCAGATTCCTGGGAACTCTCTGAACTCTGAGTTGCAAGTACATGAGACCAAATCTGACATAAACTGAAGGATGGGGAAGCTATGCTCTTGAGTGTACTCTCTCTTCACTTGGCTGATTATGTGATGCCTCTGTTCTGTCTCTTCCCTCCTCAATTTATAAAGAAAAATATCACCTTGTATACTTGTAGTATTTTTTATTTTTATTTTTCTTGGTTTAGGGGTTGAAGACAGAGGCATTCTTCCACTGAGCTCCACCCCCAGCCCTTTATAATATATATATATATATATATATATATATATATATATATATATATATACACATTATATTAAGTATATATACATATACTTAATTTTGAGACAGACTCTTGCTAAATTGCCCAGGCTGGCCTTCAACTTGAACTCTTCCTGTCTTGGTCTCCTGAGTTACTGGGATTCTAGGCACGAGCCACCATGCCCTGGTGCCAGTGGTAGTTTTATTCTGCCATTTACAAATTCTCTTCCCAAGGTTACACAAGTTTCTAACTGATGAAATTCTAGAGAAAAGTATTTATGACTACTTAAATTGTAATGACCACATTGCAGATCATTTGCACTCGGACTAAAACTCCTCACTCTTGACAAGGGGTCCAACCTCTGGTATTTTTCTTCTTTAGGTTTTCAAATATTGGAACTGTTTTTAGTCAATTGAATTATATGGCCATTTCACACAAGTTCCAGTTCGCTCAGAGGTATGAAAGGGAATGCTTCATTCATTCATCATTATTTATTCATTCATTCAATAAAAATAGGTTGAGAACCTCTCTGTGCCGGGGACTAAAGTTAATAACAAACACACTAATTTATTATATGCTAGGGAATGCATTTTAAATAGTTTAGCATTTTATTTTATTTTCACAAAGTTCTATGATGATGCTTATTATGTGGATGAAAAAAAGAACTTAAAAGTTTAAGCAACTTGAACAAAATACAGAACTAATAAGTGGTACTGATGGATATGCACTCAGGGAGAATTTGGTGTCAAACTGCCTGGATTCCATGCCTAACTCTTAAATACCTATGTAGTCAAGGTACTGCCCACAAAGAGTTTTGGAGTAATATAAGATTATCAATTCCCTAAGTGTGATTTGTGATTTCAAATATCTACTCAAGACCAACCAGTTATACACACTTGGGAGAACCAGAATAAAAAAGGCAAATAACATTTTGCTATTACAATAAAATAGCTTTGAACTTGTGGTAACCTAGAAGAAAATCTGCTGTTGCAGGATCTGCCTTGACAATGCTGTTCTATATTAGTACATTTTAACATGCTCTATTGCTCACAGTGGCTTGTTTGTATATAGATATCTTTTGTTATTTAGAAATATTTGTTTTGTTTTTGTGGTTATCTTCCTACTCAAATCTTTAGTTTCTTGGCCCCATTTTTTTCTAAATTTAAACTTGTAATGTATGACTTGTTGGGTTTTTCCATATATTTTACTGAGGTATAATTGATTTATAAAAACTTGCATGCATTTAGGTTGTGCCCTAAGGAAACTTCAGCACTTTCAGGATAATAAATGTATCCATTCCCCCCACCAAAAAAAAAAAAAAAAAAAAAAAGACCAACCAGTGATCTAGTAATATATATGGCTATCCCAGATAAGCCTTAATTCAAAGTTGGGTTTAAGTTGCCTTTGGGTAGTTTCACCACAGGGAAAAAAAAAAAAAAAAAAAAAGACCATTAGTTTTTTGGGGGGGATGTTGAGGTAGTGGTTCTGAAATATTTTTCTTTGAGATATATAGAGTGGTAGCACAAGAGTCATAGTTTCTATGATATACCCCCTTCGTCAGTTTCCCACTTCCCATATAAATATTCTATGACTTCTTTTTTATTGAATATATTGCTGTGCTCATTATCCTAGTAGAAAAATTACATTACCAAATTCATGATGAAAAAGAAATAGTAGTGTTCTACATGGGTGCAGTTCCAAAAAACCATCAAAACTGGCTATGAGTGTTCTCATTTATTATCAGATTCTCACTGTTTTCTTCATTTTCCTCTGTGGTTTTTCATCCACTGCAAGCACTAGCCTCTGGGGTGTATGGGTTATGTACTCATTTCATTGGTATTGCTGATGCTGCCAAGGAGAGAAGAGAGGAGATAAAAGTATTGGCAGTTGGTCTCTCCCTGGTCTGTGTTTATAGATAGAGATAAGCCTGAGTGAGCAGGCTCTAGACCTCAGTGTGGATGCCTTTCTAAAGACTTGGCAATACTAAGAACTTAAGATGTTGAGAAATGCTGAGCTGAAATTATAAACAGTAATGATATTGATGGAGTTGGGAGAGATTTGAGGATATTTCAAAGGCAGATTCTGTAGCTGGGTTGCAGTTACCTCTTGCATTTGGATTACAATTAACTCTGAGCGTGAATGAATTCGATCACATTTTTCTGTAAGAGCTTAACTAATTTTTTGTATCATCTCTAATTTCTCCTGCTTTAGGTCTTTTTTTTATAATATCATCACAGATCTTTCTAAAATATTGATCTATTGATGTTTCACTTCTTTAAGACATCTAATGACTTCTTATTACCTAAAGCATGATGTTCAAGAGTCCACGGCATGGATCACAAGTCCCTATATAATCAGGCCCACTTAGAACTCTCCTGCCTTGTAAATCCCATTTCCCTTTTTCCCGTCTCCCTCCACATTCTATACCCTAGCACACAGAATTTTAGAGATTTCCTGAAGACACCAGGCTGTCTGAAATCCCTGGGATTTGGCACATGCTGTTCTCTGCTTGAAATGACATTTATTTTCTTTTATTGAAAACAACCATTCCCACTGCGAGTCCCATGTGGAAGAGCATAGTACACAGGGTTTGATACTGTCTGTGGTTTTCAGGCATCAACCGGGGCTCTTGGAATATGTCCTTTATGGGATGAGGCATGTAATTGTAGTGCCCTTGCATACATTCTTTTTTATTTTTAGAGATAGTTGAAATGAAAAGAGGGGTTAAACCTGACACAAGGCAGCCCTTCTCTAATCAGTTAGTTCCACCATTACTAGAAACTAATTTCCATGTTTTGGGCTCCCCACCACACCTACTCAGAAAAAATAACTTTTATATTAAAAAAGTGGTCTATGATCCTAACAAGAGTGAATTCAGTTTCAATCAAGGTTACCTTTAAGCAGCTGGCAGTTAGATGTGCTCAGATTTCCAGCGGACTGCAACTGCAACCAAGATCCTTTTGAATGGTAGCTGGTATTTACCACTTCAAAAAACTCATACGGAGGGATCAGGACTTCCTTCCTGAGGGAGAAGTCTTGTACAGGTACACCCATGCAGGTAAATATGGTAAACAGCATTTGGCTCCCAAACTTCTGTGTCTCTTCTTTTAGGAGGGAGGTAGAAATGAATTGGCCAAATCGAATGGTGGCACCTATGTGGGCTTCAAAGGGGAACTCCTTCATGCTGTGATGTACCTCATAACACAAGGTACCATTCTTCACAATGGTCTCTTTCCTCAGCAGCTGGATTGCTGAGGTCAGGTAGTAGTGTAGATATTTGAAATGGAATGAATGTCTATACTGCTGTGGAGACCTGGCAGCACTGGCCATGGCCCTAGAAAAGTCAGAGCGCACATTGTTATTCAATGTGTAAACCAGGAGAGCCACAGCATGTGTAATTGTCATGTCCTTGGGGAGAACTCTGGCTTGGTTCAACCAGGTTAAGTGGGCTTTGTGCCACACCTTGGAATAATTCTTATGGGTGTCTAGTTCCTTTCTGAAATAATCTCCTTGATTTAGCTCCTCCATGACCTGTTTGCTACAGCCGTGGTACTGATCATCAAAGGAAGCTGGCGCCAAATCAAAGTCAATTTTAACTGCAACCTATAAATGTAAAAAACACCTTGATTTTAATTATTCAAATCAGATTTACTATACTCTATAAACCCAAATCATCTCAAAACCAGTATTGGCTGAAGTAAATTTTACTCAAAATCATTACACTGCATCCAGTGTAATGATCCCCACATCATTTCTACACCAGTGACAGCAATTGAATTTGATTTCATAAGTATTATTGAAAAGTGAAAAAAATTCACCTCCTTAGGGAGGAACTAACCTTTTTGTAGAACTGAAACCACAGTGTTTTTGCATACTAATGCTTGGAAGAAAAAACATTCATCAACCTTATACTTTCTGTTTCTTCTACTTTCCTCACCCTTTTTATTCTTTGATGCATCTCTTTTACAAATGCCTAACCTGTATTAAATCTTTGAATTTTATTGAATAAACGCCTTAAGTGACAAGTAATGTTGGATTCTCCATGGGACAGTCCAGTAATAACAACACTCTTAACTACCCAGGTTCTGAAAATATTGAGGAAAAAAAATCAAGACCAAATTATCTTTCTTTTTACTGAATAAGCCCATGTTGAAGCACACATCTTTAGGTCTGGTGGCAAGTGGGCTTCTGGAGTAAATTCCAGAAGCAGGCAGGCTTGTCCACTCAGTTATAGGCAGTACTGGACCGAGACCTCCTGCTTAAGATTCTTGGATAGAGGAGAATGGAGGAGGACAGAACTCAAACCCTTTGCTATCAGACTAACTCACTCTCAAGAGAAGGAAAAAGAGCAGAGCCCAACTCAGTGTTCCCACTTACTCTTCTTAAGGTTGCCTGTGAAATATTTTGTCTACCTCCAGGGAGCTGAGTGAGTGAAGGGTTAAACAGTGGTCAGGTCCCTCCACCTTTTGAAAACCAGGAGGGGGAAGATATTTTCCTTTTTAATGGGTAGTCAATTACTTTTGACACCTACTGTGTGAGAAAACTGAAGTTAGAAATTTGAATGGAGGTTTACTAAGTATCATTAGTCTATAATTTAAAGTCTTCTATGAATTATCTAAATTTAAATAGATGCTTCTTGACTTGCAAAGTGATGATGCTTTTCTAATAAACAGTACTTATTAGAAGACTCTCTGGTATCAAGGCTGTTGGGACTGGAACTCAAAATCATATCATTTGGCATTTTTACTATGTAATTTTTGTTCTGGTTGTATGTAAAGGAGAACAAAATTTTCAGACTGATTAAATGATTTTAACCAATAACTCTTTAGATTTCCAAATACGTTTATAAAATCTATTTAAGTCAAGCTGAGTCAAACCAAACCAAACCAAAACAAATCAAACCAATACTATCATATTATCAGATCTCAGGATAAAATTCCAAAAGTAGATTTCAAATATGTACCCTATCATCTCTTAATATGAGGTTATTTTCAACATATAGATCTTTAAGTTAGATCACTTATAACTTGAGTTGGTCTGTAGGATACAGTTTAAACCCATAAAGATTTGGTTGATTTTGCCTTATTTGTCCCATGGAAGCAGTATTTTAATTACTGGGGGCGAATCAAGAAAATAACTATGACACTAAATTCCATAATGCCAAATTTATGAACTATAAAGAATTTTTAATTTTTAATAATTATTTTCAAAGTCTTTACTATCATCATTTGCTAAAATGTTTGCATGAAATTAGATCCCAAGTGCCTAAGGTTTGGGTCATTTAGAGCTTGTCTTGAGAATGTCCTATTGGCGCACTGACTTTAGAGAGGCCACCTCCTCAATTGCTCCCTACCTCAGCACGCCCGGTGCGTGTCTGCAGACCACAGAGCAGCAGCAGGAAGGGCAGTTGCCCTCCTCGGAGCCAGATCCTCATCCCATGAGCCACAGGAGTCCGGAGAAGAATCCGCTTGCATCTGCTGATCAGTAGATGGCATTTATCTATGTAAAGAGTACCCCTTTGCCCTGGAAGCTTCATGCCCAAATGAGTTCTCAGAGTTCTCCTTTGGGGTTTTCTTTGAGTGAGTCTCAACAGGAAACTTCTCTGCTCTTCTCTGTGCTGAGACTTCTGTTGTCCACCAACAACTAACAGCTTTTCCCAGACGAGAAATCAACTCCAGTTTCTTTGCGAAGTTGAAATTTCTGTGAAATAGCCAGATGTATGTGTGCCAAATAAGGGTTTCCAGAGTGAACTCAAGTTAGTTTCCAATCAAAAAAAAAAAAAAAAAATCCCTAATCTACTCTGCATTCAGGGAAATGCCAAAGGCCTGTTAAGGGTCAGGTTCTGCCTTAAATTTCCCAGAAAGGCAGGAAAAGGCATTCTTTATACTGAGTGTGGGGCCAAATGGCATTATCTTGAGTCTCAGGCTTCCATTGTGAATAACAAGATTGGCATGTGCTGGGTGGCTGGGCCCAGTCATCACAAGGTGGGTCTCTGTCAGACTCATCTGCTGCTGCTGATAGACCCTGCCTGGATGCCTTTTTGAGTTATTGTCACAAATAAGGCTCTTTTCACAGTTTTTTTATGGTATATTGAAACCCTCCAATCCAGAGATTGTAGCTCTTGGGTTCATAGCTTTTCCTGTTTTTTTTTTCAGAAAACATCAAGTCTTCAATTCGCTTTCAGTCTACAGTGAATCCTAATGACTGCCAGAAACTGCCTGTGTCTAGCTGGCATAAATCAAAGGTAGAAGTCAGCGTGCAAAGTTAATCTAGCATAGGCGTTGCGGTCGTTGCTTTCAGGCCCTTCCTTGTCTGAATAGCCTTCTTCCACCTATTCCCATCCCCCCAAACAGTAGTTTTTCTTTTAATTTGCTACTTAGACTTCCCAATTTACTATCTAACTATTGAGGGAGTCTAAATCCTGTTCTTGGCAATTCTGGTATTGATTTTTTTTCAGCAACCTAAATATTTTTAATACATTTTCTGATAATCATAGCAGTTCCTTCTCATTAACAAAAGTTCAGAATATTTAAGAAAGCATAAAAGAGGAAACGAAATCTTCTATAACCCCTCACTTGGAGAAATTTAAATTTTGATTTTATGCACACACACACACACCTGAACTATAATGATACAGTATATAGTTTGATCTACTGTTTTCTCCCTATTTCAATATAAGCATTTCCCCACATAATTTCATACTTATTAAAATGTATTTTTTTGACTGAACTACAGCATCCACCCTGTAAGTGCTACCATGCAATGAAATAGCACAGGGGGTGCTGGGGATAGAGCTCCATTGGTAGAGTGGTTGCCTTGCAAGCACAAGGCCCTGGGTTCAATCCCCCACACTGGGAAAAAAAAAAAAAGAAAGAAAAGAAATAGCACAGGGGACCCACGGACTGTAGCGTCCTAGAAGCAAATCAATTAGTGAGGAGAACATGGACTCTTGGGAAAGATACTTCTGTTCAATTCCTGACTCTCCTGCTTCCTTAATATTCGACCTCGGGCAAGCTACCTTACCTCTCAGTTCCTCGACTACTTTGGGTTAGATAGAGATGATGACGGCATCTCCCTCACTGAAGTCATATGTTCATAACTTCCCAGTCAGCATCTGACACCAGCAGGTTTCTCAATTAATAAAAACAATTATCATTACTTCTACCAGTTTATTTGATAAATATATCTACCCAGTTTTCAACTTTGTACTAGTATAATCAACAACTTGTGAATATATTTTGAACAAAAATTTTTGTGAGTTCCTCACAATTTTTAAGAGAATGTTAGGGGACAGACAGATGTGAATGGTGGGAACCTGAGGTTAAGAGAATAATTCTATAAAATGGGCCCAGTGTGCCGAACCCCACATGATTTCTTTACCGAGAAGAAATTTACCTGCAGTCCTGCCTGGTCTCAGTGGACAGGATATGTCACATTCCTCAGGAAACTACCTGTTATCTGCAGGAGAAATGCAAGCCCAAGATAATGTCAAGGGGCGGAACCCAGGAGGCTTTTGTGACTAGATCCTGAAACTATGGGAGATAAGCTAGTTCCTCCTAGTCAGAAAAGCTGTAAACAAAAGTATGGTTAAAAATCCAATTAGAACTGGTCAGCTTGGGCCAAGGTGACCTAGAGTTGCCATGACAGTGGGGACTTGAAAGTCTGATGCTACCTTGCAGTTTGTCAAAAGTCAAGAGGTAGACCTGAGTGGGACTCTCTGGAAACTTCTCTGGGATCCCCAATAAAACTGGAATGCAGGAGAGGCATGTTATCTCTCTCCTCTCTGAGAGGACCCACTCTCTCCCTTGAGAGTGTGCCCCTTCCCTTTTCCCTATCCCTTCAGTAAACTCATTCCTGTTACTCTGAGAGACACGTTGGAAATATATATGACTTGATTGCAAGAATTGGGATTTCAAGAGGGGGTCTTCATGCTACCCCAGTTTCTCAGAAGGCCCCAGCTCCATAAAAATATGACCATTGATAAAAGGAATGCATATGTTTTGGATTTAATGGTTCCCACCAGCAATGAATGAAAAACCTACTGTATTAGCCAGGGTTCTCTAGAGGAATAGAACTAACAGGAGGTATGATTATCAAAAAGGGATTTATTAGATTGACTTACCCCACCAGAAACTGGAGAGTCCACAATGGTAGTCTGAAGGCTGGAGAGCTGAAGGAACCAGTAGCTGTGCAGTCCATGATGGTGAAGCCTCAGAGAAAGGGATCAGTGATGCTACCCCAGTCCCAGGCTGAAGGTTTCTGGAAACTCCCTGGAGAATCAGGAACACTGCACTTTGAAAGAGTGAAAGAGAGAGTCAGATATCCTCAGGTGATTCTAGCAGCACTCAAGAATTCAGTCAAAAAGAATGGAGCTTGCATATGCTGCTGCTTCCTTGTCCTTTCAACTTTTATTCCACCCAAGCCTCCAACCCATTGGATGGTGCTGCCCACACTTAAGGAGGGTCTCCACTTCAGTTCCTATCCCACATGTCAATCATTCCTAGACACACCCTCACTGACACACCCAGAAGCCTTTTAATCTTAGGCATCTCTTAATCCAATCAAGTTGACAATTCAAATTAACCATTACATCTCCTTGCAAACTTTAAAAATTCTTCAGATTCTTCATTATCAAGTGTCATTTTGAGATATTGAGGTGACATGGAGAGAACACACTTTACAGACGGAAAATTTGTATTATGAGCCTAGTTCTCAAAATGCTGGCTGAACTAATTTAAAATAAGAGATCTGTGCTGACTCTCAGTTTCCTTAACCTTATAGAGTTGTAAATATTATATAAAGCAATAATAATTTTATTTCATTGAGAGGGTATGGTGCTTCAAGATCCTTTTATACATATATACATATATATGTGTTTTTCAAGATCCTTTTTCATATGATCTCAACCTACTAGAGAAACATGAAGAGGGATTTTTAACCTTCACTTTAAATATGTGGTTGCTGAGACCCTGTGAAATTATAAACTTTCTGATTATCATAGACACTTCTCTCTCCTTCAGCTCACTCCCTCCAAACACTGTAAAGAAGTGTGCCATTTATTATTGTCTTATTTATTTATTTATTTATTTTTTCGGTACCTGGGATAGAACCCAGGGGTGCTTAACCACTGAGTCACATACATAATCCTTTTTATATTTTATTCAGAGAAAGGGTCTTGCTAAGTTGCTGAGGCTGGCCTTTTTTTAAAAATTATTTTTAGTTGTAGATGAACACAATACCTTTATTTTATTTTTAGGTGGTGCTGAGACTCAAATCCAGTGTCTCACACATGCTAGGTGAGTACTCTATCATTGAGCCACAACCTAGCCCTTTGATATTGGCTTTGAACTCTCAATCCTCCTGCCTCTGCCTCCTGAGCATTGGAATTACAGGCGTGCTCCATCACGCACTGTTTATTATTGTTTCAAAGATTTTAATTTCCCTAGCATGACCGCCACTTTCAGAACAAGGCCACTAGAGGGCAGCAGGAACTTTTGTAACCTTTTCATAGCACTCATTTGTTCAAAATGTAAGAGGAAGGGAAAAAAGAACAGGAGGGAAGGAGGGAGGGAGAGAATAAATGGGGTAGGAAAAGGTCCAATGTCTGCTGTGTCTGTATACATTTCTTGAATTAAAATAAAAGCAAGTGTTCTCTGACAATATTTAGCACCATTAAAAACTGTCTTTTGCCTTCAGGACTCTCATTAATGTTCCTATGTGATAACTTAGTATTAGTTAATTTAGAGTTGGGGTGCACTCACTTGTCATTTGCTTGATGATACTGAATTCTTCAAAATGCAAACTGTGCTGTCTTGGTGGGTAAAAGAGATATAGGCTTTCAATCAGTAAAGATCTGTTGGAATTTTGCCTCTGTTACTTTCTAGTTTTTGTGAATTTGAACCGCTATGTTAGTTTTCATTCTCACTTTCTCTATAAGTCAAAGTGGAGATAGGAAACAGCAATCTTTCAATGGTGCGTTGCAATGAAATTGAAGATAATCTATAAAGCGCCACAGTGGCCCACGTACTGTACTGTCTCAGAAGCATGTTGGGGAATCAAGAATGGACTCTTGAGAAAGACTCTGGTTCAATTTCCTGGCTTTCCCTCTTCCTTTATGCTTGACCTTGGGCAAGCTACTTAGCCTGCTCCTCAGTTTCCTAAGATTCTTAATGTCACTTGCACTTGGTAGTTGCTCAAAGTGTGCTCTTCATGCTCTGCTACGTACTCGAAGACCCACAACTCATGGGATATCCAGCACAGTGAAAGCAAATCTTTATTCCTTTTTTGCGGGGGGTGGGCATCAGGGATTGAACTCAGGGGTACTTGACCACTGAGCCACATCCCCAGCCCTATTTTGTATTTTATTCGGAGACAGGATCTCATTGAATTGCTTAGCAACTCTTTTTTTTTTTTTTTTTTTTTTTTTTTGCTGAGGCTGGCTTTGAACTTGCGCTCCTCCTGCCCCAGCCTCTTGAGCTGCTGGGATTACAGGCATGATCAGTTATTTTCTATTTTTTATAAACTGTGATCGTCCTCCTCAACATTGTTATGCTTATGTTAACTTAGGCTGCATGGGCTCTCCATACAACAGTTGACATTCAGTTTAACAAATGAATGAATGTTTCCAAATTTCAACAACTGGATATGATTCACCACACCAGGAAATTCACTTTTTCTGGAACAGATAGGACAGAATTTCTAGTGGCCCATAAGAGGTTCTGAGTCCCAGGCTCACAGGTTGACATATGTCCAAGGATCTGTCCACAGCTCTGCAGGCCCATTGGCGCAAGAAGATCCAGTATAACTCCGGAATCTTCTCATCACTTGGGTAGAACAGAGTGATCTGAAAATAGCAGGTGAGGGAGTAACCATAGGTTTTGATTTGTTTGTTATAGATATAACTGAATACCTTAGATTGCATAATTTAGAAAGAATAGAGGTTTACTTAGCTCATGGTTCTGGAGGTTGGAACATCCTAGAACATGGTGCCAGCACCTAGTGAGGGCCTTGTTGTTATCTTAAGGACATCACATCACATTGTTAGAGTGAGCTTGCTAACTCTGGACTCTATTCCTCTTCTTATAAAGCCACTAAAGCTATCATAGGGGGTCCATCTTCCTGACCTCATTTCATCCTAATTATCTCCCAAAGGCCCTCCCTTCAAATACCATCAGCACATAAATTTTGGGATAAAGTATCTAACACATTAACTTTGGGGGGACATATTCAAACCACAGCTCCATTCATTTATGCAGTTTTTAATAATTAATTTGCAAACCATGAGTTCTGTGTGGGGCTCTGAGGATGCAGCAGTAACCAAGCAGGTATGTTCCCAGCTCCCAGGAACCTAGAACTATGCAATGTAAAAGGCCAGCCCATAGGTAACATGGACCTTGCAATTAGGAGGAGATGCAAGCAAAAGCCTTCATTTTGCAAAGGGGATGTAATTAATGAGGTTAATTACTGAAGGAGTGAAGATTAGAAGTGAAGTATATTCCCAAGACCATCAATTTTTAGTGGAGGATGAAAGGTGTAAAAATTTTAAGACATAGGAAGGTACTGAAAGTTACATTTCCGGGAAAACTTATTCCAGATAAGTCTGAGTCCAAGTTCCAGAACGGAGAGAGCAGCAGCTGGGGATCCAGCATCACCACGAGGGCACTGTTCTCTGGGTCCCTCTGAGGCACACAGGCGAAGCTGCCTATGAGGCAGTCTGGATGCAGGGCAGGACTGAGTTTTCAGAGGTGGAATGAGGGAGAATCAGGATGACAAAACGGGCAATGAAGCAAGCATTATCACATGAACATCCCTGCAGACTCATTCCTGTGAGGTTCCTTATATCTCTGTGTTTTGTGTTTAAAGAATGTGTGTGTGTGTGTGTGTGTGTGTGTGTGTGTGTGTACATGTATGAGTGATGATATAGTATTCCTGCATTTTCAGCATTTCCGGACTTGGGCATTGGTTATCCTTGAAGCCCTGGTTGTTTCTCATGTACACAAAGTTTGCTGAGTGGGTCCAGGTTTACACCAACAACAGCAGTTCTCTGCATTGCATAAATCAGTGGTTGTGCATTTAGTCGCACACTTAATTTGAAAGTAAGACACTTCTGCTTTTGTATTATGATTTCATATTTAATAATCCCTTCTTTATGCATTTCCATTTTGTTCATTAAGGTACAATGAACTGAAAACCTTTTAACTATGTTTATATCAATGCCCTGTGTCACAAGTCCCTTATATTTCTACCCAGTGTGTCTCCACTATTCTGGGCAGAGGGGTGTAATCCAGGGAGAATGAATCTTACTTTTTCTGATGTATCAAATGAGTAAATGCTTTCTGTGGCTCAGCAGTCTGCTCCTTGAAGCTTTCTTTTAATCTATTTCCCCACTAAAGATAATGGCTCTTAACCCAACGCCTTCTTCCCTGGGATTGGAAACAACCCCCTAGAAATACACTTCTAATATCCTCAGTACCAGTTGTGTTGAACAATTTGTAGCTCCTGTCCACCCAGACCTTTCTCCTCCACCCAGGTATTGCTTCTCTGTGATGTTGGTCAGCTGAAGGTGGGTTAGTCAGCTTTTTGTCACTGTGACAACCACCTGAGAAAAACAATGTAGAGGAAGAGAGATTTGTTTCAGAGGAAGAGAGATTTGTTTCAGAGGTTTCAGTCCATGGCAGGCTGACTCCATTGCTTTGAGCCTGATATGAAGCAGAACATCATGACCCAAGAGAATGACCAAAGAAAGCTATTTACTCCTTATTTCATGGAGAGAGAGAGGAGAGAGAGGGAGAGAGAGAGAGGGAGAGGGGGAGGGGGGAGAGAGAGAGAGAGAGAGAGAGACTAGGGATAAGAAATACCCTTCTAGGGCATGTCCCCAGTGACCTCCTACCTCTAACTAGGCCCCACCTCCTATGGTTTCTATCACCTTCTAATAATCCATTTGAATTATTAATCCATCAAATGGATTAATCCATTGAGGAGGTTAGGAAGATAGTGGAGGGTTTTACATTCATGCTATAACTGTTTTCCTCTTAGGTTCTGTGAATATCTGAGGTCAAATCCATTCTGCCAGTTTAAAGATTAATGTTCTTTCAAAGATTCATCTGTTTGAGATGAGATTTCACCCATAAACTTTTACTGATCTTCTTTTTATGTTATTCACAACCCTACCTGGTTTTATGCTAACAGATCTTTTGTTTTTTCCTCTGAGACACATTATAAATTTTACATTGACTAGCAACAAATTCTACAACCTTAAATCCCATTTATTTCCTCACCACATTTTTTCCCCACTGACCAGAGGGGGAAACATTTCAGTCCACCTTACTCTCAAAGTAATATCCTATCAAATTAAACTTATATCAGTTTCATCTAGTTCCAATTCATTCACTGTTTAGAATAATCCCTCACTGCTCTTTCCTAATGTTTGAGAATGCTGTTCTGTTCTTTCAAATTTTCTCTTTCCAGACTCAACATTCTGACTCAACTTCTCCTCAGAAGACAGTTTCCAAACTATCATCATGGTCATCTTCTTCTTTGTGAATTCCAGCAAGTCAGTGACCCTTGTGAAATGTGGCTTAGGACACTGCACATGTGACCAACCTGTGGGACCAAAGGCTGCCTTTGTTCTGACTCTCCTTCCAATTATGTAACCTAAGGTGAAGCAGACTTTTTTTTTGACAATTATGTCATTCTTTGACTCACTGAATTTTTACCTACTAGAAATCATAATTATTCCCAGATGAACTTCTATTATTAAGTCAGTTCTCACTAACTCTATGCACCTGTAAATTTGAAGTAGATTTTCAAGTTCAATTTTAGAACCTTACATTTATGCATATGAAGTCTTTTTATTTTAGCTTGTCAAAAACTTCATGAATCCTAATATGAAGTATATTAACAATTACTCTTGGCTTAATTTCATGCAAAACAACTGGAATATTTTTCTTTTCATATCTTCATTTGAAACATTTGTTTAAAAATATTAAAAATAGTACAAGATTAAGTGGAGATTCCCAGACATGACAATAGGAACGTTCTTTAGGTTGAAAATTACATATTTTAAGGTTCTCTTCAGTTATGCATCAACTAGTTCTCAACTAGGTCTGAGCACAGATAAATCTGCTGATGTCTTAATTATGGATCACACAACTTGTCATTTGGATTCAGAAGATATTTTCAGTTTAGCATGCATGAACTTATTTAAAAATATTTGAATGCCTTCAGGTAGGTCATACACTCTTCATAGAGGCATAATTCACACCTTTTACCCCTCGACTAGTTTAATAATGTGTATTTTTTTTTTTTTTTTTTGGCCTGGACTCTGTAGGCATTAGAGTTTGCTAGCTCTATCTGAGTCATTCCATTTAGTATATAGATACCTTAAGAAGATGAAACTTCCACCATAAAAATCAGAAAAAAGTCAAATAATCTATAAAATCATAAAATTTCTTGAATCTATAAAAAGAGCTAAGGTGACAGGACAACCAGGTGGACTAAGTTTTAAATGGTGATAGACCCTCTGAGTAGAGATGGGTACCTCACTGCTTCATCTTTTTGAAGTAAAGGATAAAGAGGCAGATGCCATTAAGGTGGGTAAAAAGTACACAGCCAAATTTTTAACAAATTCCTAAAGACCAATTGTAGGCTAGTGAGATACTTTAGAATCTGCTGGAGACCCAGACCCAAGGAGAATAGGTATTCATCATCAAGCTCTTTTTCATGAACTCCGCTGGGTATCCATCAAGATTGAGGACGGAACAAGAGATCAGAGAGATTCCACCTTGGAGATGAAAACAGGTTCAAACGGTCACCCTGTTTTCTGATTCTACTTTAGACTTAAAGCAGAAGCCACGTGCCCTGGGCGTGGGGAAGGGACATAGGTCTGGATCAGGAACTTGCAGTGATATAAAGCAGAGGGAGGAAGAGGTGAGAAACTTCCATGTAAATCCCTTCAAGATACTAGGCAGAGTTTGGCAGGGAGACGAGGGCACTTCCATTCACAACAGGCCTTGCAGCAAGGAACAAGCAAGCAACCCCAGACTACTGCAGAGGGCAGAGAAGGCTGTGGAGATGACCTCGCTTCTGTAGTGCAGGCTGTAGGACCTCCTGAGAACCGAGAGCAGGGCAGAAAGTGGAGAAGAGCCCTCAGCACCTCAGACCCTACATTAGCTCCAGGTAACAGTGGCCCACAGCTGGAGGAGTTTGAAGTGGTGCCCTGAGGTGACTAGAACAAAACCAAACCCAAGGAGCTCATCTGCTGGCCAGAGGGACTCAACTCCTGCACTAATTGCCACAGAGGACGTGTGTTCATTTCAGTACATAAGCACTTTTTTTCTACAAATAGCATCCAGCAGTAAATCAGAAGTTTCTCTCTTGCTCTCTCTCTCTCCCTCTCTTTCTCTCTCTCTCACTCTCTCTCTCTCTCTCTCTCTCTCTCTCTCTCTCTCTCTCTCACACACACACACACACACACACACACACACACACAGATACACACACCCATTGTCATGAGAGAAAGCAACCCACAGAACCATCCTCAGAGTTGATCCAGACATTGGAGCTATTAGACAGGGTCATGTATCTCATTATTTTCACACCTCCATCTTCTTATGCCACATTGTTTGCTTAACTCTTAGATCTTCCTGAAACTTCTCTAGGCTATAAGACTTTGCTATAATTTTTTTTTTTCCAATTCCTGTTGCTTTTACTTAGGTATTTTGGAGCTATCACTATGGTTTACATAAATATAATGACTAGAGTTTCATCATTTTAATATCCTTAATTTGCTCTAGAATTTGACATCATTTTATTGTTAAAACTTAGGTTCCACGAAGCTGAGCAGACACAAGAATTTTGTTTTAGATGAGGTGTTTGAGCATCCCCAGTGAACTGAAGGGATCCTTTCTTTGCTCTTCGTACACCGAGCAGTTAATTGTGTTAGGAGTTAACCGGATCTTTATTTCACTGCATGTGCTCTGGAGGAAATGGGTAGTGTTTTAAGTGCTCACTGTCTTGGTCTTGTTACTTCCTTTGATTTCTGTTTATTTTGTTGTTATTGTTATTCTTTAGTGTTTTCTTGTTTGAAATTATAATTTTGTAGATTCACCAGCTATTGATAAGTTGTACACTTTGTGATTCTGAGGACCAAGAAGATTCTTGTGCTGTTTTCCATCCTGAACAGCAATGCACAGTCTTGTTACCTCATCTGCTTTGCTCCTATTTTCAGTCAGTTCTTACCCACTTGTTTCTATTAATACATTAAGACTTGGGGGTTATGGTCCTGAGAAAATCATATTACTATTCTGAATCAATATGCAAAGAAGACCAAAACAAATAAGTCATTAGGATTCTCAGAAAGTAAATCTCATGAGGACAGAAACCATGTCTTTTATTCCATCATGTAGCACCTGTGCTTATAATAGTGCTTTTTATCTGATTGGGTTCTCAATACATTTTGTTGACTATTTTTCATGTGTATGAGTGAATCTAGGCCTGCCAAGTACTATGGTAATTGTTTAGATATGAAGTGTCCCCCGAAAACCTCCTGTGCAATGCAGGAGGTGAAATGATAGGATTGTGGGAACTGTAACCTAATCAGTCCATCTTAGTTTGAATGGACTAACTGGTACAGATGGGACCTGGCTAGAGGGAGTTTGTCACTGGGGGCATCCCCTGCAAGCCTTCATCTTCCCTGTGACCTCTTCCCCCATCTCTCTGCTTCCCTCTGCCATGCCCTTCTGCCAAGTTGTTCTGCTTCATCTTGGGCACAGAGCAATGGAGTCAGCCAACTGTGGACTCAAATCTCTAAAACTATAAGCCAAAATAAACTTTCTCTCATCTAAGTTGTTCTTGTCAGGTGTTTTAGTTACATAGACAAATACATTAATCATTTTCTCACATATTCTTGCTTAATCCTCCCATTTGTGAGTTGGTGTTATATTCTCATTTTTACACATAAACAAATTGAACCTCAGATAGGTAAGGTTCCTTGCTCAAGAATGCTCAGGTAACACAGTACAAAGCCAATAAAACGCTCAAACCAGGATTCCAAGTCCCATTCATGGATCATTTGCATTAAGCTACACTATAATAGAAAGTTGTAAGTTATCCTCCAAAAATAACACTAAAAATAGTCACTAATCTATATCAAATATTTTCTGTATGTCAGATAATTATGCTAAATACTGTACATGTTTCATGCCATTTAATTCTCCCCACCGCTTATTTTTTTATTTTTTATTTTTGGTAATAATATAAGCACTTCTCCAGGGTAACTGATGAATAAGGTTTAAAGTAGTTAAATCACTTTCAGCTTCCTTACCTATAGCTTCTCTTCACGCCCTTCACTGGGTGTGGAGATTAGTGATGTTTGGCCTTGGCTTTATCCCCATTCCCTCACTTGTGTTTATGTCCTTTTGCACTATGAGTATATTTTACTGAATTACTGTCACAGACCTGTTTCTTATTTAGCAATCTTCTCCATGTTTGATTCTTGACCATTTGAAATGGTAATGCCTAGTTATTTCTCAATGGCTCTGCTTACTTCTTTGAATTTGACAGGGTTTTCCAAATTCACAAACTCTCATATGCTGGTTTTATGATTTCCTACCTCAGTCTATATGAATTCTAGACACATTTTTTATCATCTTTTGGCCAGCCCTTTAGACTTAATGTTTATTTCTCCATGGCAACATCTCTTTCAAGTCCCGGCATGACTAATGGACACAATTGTGCAATAGACAGGCAGATCTGGACTCCAGTTCTGTTTGTATTTTTTCTTGTCTGTTGATCTTGAACATATTTCTTTACCTCACATGCTTTAGAAAATGGAGATAATACTATCCATCCCAGATGGTCATTATTAGGACAGAACGGACTAAATTTGTACAGGGTTTAGAACAGTGTCTAATACATAGGTAGTGTTCAGTAAATGGCAATTATTACTATTGTTTTTATCACTATGATTATTGCTTAGAAGGAGGTTGGCTAGACTCAAATTGATATGTTTAATGTCTTAGCCCTATAGACTAATTATTTGCTCAAAACTAATAATCATCTACACTACGGTTCCCTGACAAATGAACCTCAATTTTTATTTTTTTTACAATTTATTTTTTATTTTTTTGTGTGTTTCCTGCCTGATTTGTTATTAGAAATTAATCACCTTAAGACATATAGAACCCCACCCTTACATCTCAACTACTTTAAAATTAAATGGCACACTTATAAATATCTCACAGATCAAAGAAGAAAGTACAAGAAAAGTAAATAAAAAGTGCTTTGAACTAAATGAATAAAAAAAGCCTAAAATATCAGAATCTCTGGGATAAATTAGTACTTAGATGTACCCTTATAACTTAAAGTATTTGTATCAGAAAGAAGCTAGATTAACAATCAAATTATTTTCAAATTAGGTAGTAGGAAGGAAAAAATAAAAATAGAAGCAGAAATATGTGAAATAGAAAAGAAATAATACAGTTAAAAATTGATAAAAATCTAACAAGTCTAATCAAGAAAAAAGCAAGAAAAAATATCAGTGGAAAGGGAGCTATCAAAACAACCCTACAGATCTAAAAATGTATTAAAGTAATATTACAATTGTATAATCACAATTATATAGCTTATATAACTTGGTCTATTTATGAGGATTGAGACCCCTGCTTGTTTACATGATCCATGTGAGTGATATGTTTTTCCCATCCTTTCACCTTCAATCTGTGGATGTCTTTGCCTGTGAGGTGAGTCTCTTGGAGACAGCATATTGTTGGACCTTATTTTTTAATCCAATTCGCCAGTCTGTGTCTTTTGATTGATGAGTTTAGGTCATTAATATTCAAGGTTATTATTGAGATATGATCTGTGCTCCCGATCATTTTGGTTTATTTCTAGTTTTTAATTTGAATTGGTTTCTCCTTTGACTATTCCTTTAGTGTAGTTCCTCCCTTTGCTGGTTTTCATTTGGTTTTTTATTTCATCTTCATGGAATATCTTGTTGAGAATGTTCTATAGTGCAGGTTTTCTAGTTGTGAATTCTTTTAACTTTTGTTTATCATGGAAGGTTTTTATTTCCTTTTCAAATCTGAAACAATTTTGCTGGATATAGAATTCTTGGTTGGCATCCATTTTCTTTCAGAACTTGGTATATGTTATTCTAGGACCTCCTAGAGGACCTCCTATCTTTGAGGGTCTGGGTTGAAAACTGACTGAGATCCAAATTGGTTTCCCCTTATATGTAATTTGATATTTTTCTCTCACAGTCTTTAAAATTCTATCCTTACTCTGTAAGTCATTCTCATTATAATGTAACTTGGTGTGGATCTGTGGTAATTTTGTACATCTGGGGTCCCGTAAACCTCTTGTGTTTGATTTTCCATTTCATTCTTTAGGTTTGGGAAATTCTCTGATATTATTTCATTGAAATGATTCATATCTCCACACCTTCATCTATCCTGATAAATCTTAAATTTGGTCTTTTTATGTTATCCCATAATTCTTGGAAGTTCTTCTCATGGTTTCTTAACATCTCTCTGAGGTCAACTCTAATTTCAAGATTAAATATTTTGTCTTCATTCCTGAGGTTCTGTCTTCCAAGTGGTCTAGTCTGTTGGTGATCTTTTCTATTGAATTTTTAATTTGGTTTATTGTTTCCTTCATTTCAAGGATTTTGTTTTCAGAATCTGTATCTTTTTATTGAAGTGATCTTTTGCTACCTGTATTTGCTCTCTTACATCATTCTTTACTTCGAAGATCAATCTAACTATGTATTTTCTAAACTCCTTCTCTGATATTTCATCCTCTGTGGTATTGATGGATTCTGTTATTGAATTATCTTGGTTTGCTTGGGGCAATTTGTTCCCTTGTTTTTTCATGTTGTTTGTGTGTCTAACCATCTAACAGTATGGATCTGAAGCAGTAGAGTTTCTACCCTGTGGACTTACAGTGTCCCTGAAGGATTCCAGTATCTCACTGTTTAGGGGGAGACAAATAATAACAATCAATGCAAACAATACACAGCATTGAACCAAATAGTTCCTACTATGACATCTACAATTTTAATTATCACAATAAACAGAAATGATGTGGTCATTTATGCATATAATAAAAACAGCAAGTTTGCAAAAGGGTTTATAATTTCAAATGGTGAACACGGAGAGAACAGAAGCGATATAGAATGTGATAATTATGAAGGAGGAGAAGAGAAGACAGAAGTAGAAAATTAAAGGAAGAGTGAAAGAGAGAACAATCAAGATTAGCTGTTAGCAGAAGTAAAGAAAGAATCAAGGGAAACAAGAAAAACCATATAAAGTAACAATTTAAAAAATAAAAAAAAAATAAAAGAATATCATACAAAATGAAAATATACTAATCAAATATCCTAGTTTACAAAAAACTAACCCATGAAAAATAACTGACTTCAAAATGCTAGAAATGAGGGAAAAACAAATATGAATATGTATAAATGTCCATGTACCATTAAGGTTACAATTAAACAGAGGAAAAAGAAAAAGATCTTGATGGAAAGTTAAAGAATTCTTTCTGTTGGAGTTTATAAGATTCCGTTTCTCTTCTCAGCAGTTTTAGGTGGGGTCATCTGGAGTGTGATGCTCCACTCTCTGAATTGCTGTAGTGAGGGAGTTAATCCCATAGACGGAATTCCTGGAGGCAGGGTTTAGGCTCAGCTGGGCTCCAGGCTCTTCCCTGAATGCCAATTGGTCTGGAAATTTTAAATCAGTGCACCTCCAGGGCCTGGTACTTGTTGGTGCGTGCTGCAGGGCTTTACCCCAGGGCTCCGCTGGGTTCCACTCATGTGGTGGTGGAACCAATTCTTAGTCGTCTACACCATCTGCAGATCCCACATTTCCTGGTCTCAGGTTCTGTCTCCAAACAATTTCTCCTACCCCGACCCTTCGGAGTTCCCAGATAGATGCATCTCTCCCAGCAGGTCCTGCAAGCAGTTGGATTGGAGTGGGAGGGGTAGAGCCCTGTGATTTTCCTTGACCAGTTGTCCCTCGTGTAAATCTCTCTCCATTTTTGATTTTCTTCCGGTCACGTACGCACACACTACGTTGTGCCAGGTGCGTCTATTGGGCCTGTATTGGGTCCATACTTGGGTTTGTCAGGAGTCAGCTTCCTCAATTGCAGGCCCTGCAAAATGGTTCCTTCCTTTGACCTCTGCACTCCACCTGGAGAGCTGGTGGCTTCTTTCCCCCCACTAGGATATTGTGCAGTGCATCCTTCGGGTTTGTTAGGCAATGTCCTTGGTCTTTAAACACTCCATATCCATCCATGCCTCGGTCCTCCCAAAAATGCAGGTTCCTTTAATTCCCTTATCCCTCCTCTATGCTCATGGGGGGACCTCTCCCGTTGGAGCTTCCATTGGGCTGTGACTGTGGCTGTGCCATAGGGATTTTTTCCTTATTTTATTATATCCAACCTCCAGTGTCCCTCGTCTGCTTCGAATGTCATTTTAGGTTCCAGTGAAGTACCCCCCACCTTTTTTTTTTTGTTCACCCACCTTGTGGAGAAGCTGCCTGTCTGCTTTCTTGGTTTCATGCCACGGAGCCTTCCCTGGCCCTTTTTAATTTTGTATTTTGAGATAGGGCCTCACTAAATTGCTGAATTTGTGATCTTCCTGCCTCAGTCTCCATAGTCACTGGGAATACTCCTCATTTTTCATTTGACAGTGTTTTCAGTTGTATTCAATTGTGAACTGATTAATAAATAACTTGGGGAGGGGAGTAGATGGAAAAGTGATTTAATGTCAGATGAGGAGTCGGTATAGTTCTTTTCAATTTAAAATTACGTAATTCCCGAAAGCTGCAGCTGCTCAATAATTTTTATTGCCCCTTCTTTCTTTTTAAAAAAGTAATCCATAATAATAAGGACTATTATTTTTCTTACATAGGAAAACACCTACAAGATACTTTGTACATTTTACAAATAGCGGCTTTACAAATTCAATGCATGTTTAGTATGTGTAATTGTAAAAGTGTTAATTGAAAGACATAATGTTATTTTGCAAATGTAGAGAACAGTTAGAATGATATCTTAGCTGAAATGTAGTGTAGTAGGTGTTTTGGATCTGGTGTACGGTTTCCTTGCTTCATTAGCAGTATTTTTTTCCTTAATTTTAAAAATATGCCTTTAAATGTTGTTTCAGGCTGGAAGATCTTTGGGTAAAACCCTAATTGCTGTCAAGGAAAACATAATTTTCCAGCCAATGTGCTATAACCACACAGTTCTACATTCATGTAAGTTGTGTACAGAACTGTAGTGTAATATTGAGAGAGGAAAGTTTTGGTCAAACTGGTGCCTCTGGATTTTGACTGTAGTTACATAAACATTGACATTTTGTGACTAAGGAAAACAGCTACTCACACCAAAAGTTCAGCTTCAGTATTGTTCACATATTGGCCTAATAGAATAGTTTACTATAATTCTCTCAAAGATGCCAATTGAGAAGTTCTATAGCCAGCAGGGACAAAGGAGGGATCTTCTCTACTGTGCCTAATCTTCCTCATTTCCTTAAATTAATCTGAGACTCAGCTTTCAGACCACAGTGATAGATGAATCTTAAAAGGCAATTATCTATGGGAAAGGTCCTACACTGATTTTTGTGTATCAGAGTACATGAGACTGATTGCGATTATTTACCAAAGGAAGGCTTTTAAAGGGGTTTGAGTTGAAGGGACTAATACTGGGTAGCATTTATCTTAGAGGTAAAAAGTGGTAGTGAAAGGTCAAGGGAAGGGAAGTGAGAGACACTGAAGAAACACAAGCAATTTTATTATTCTATCTTGAATTGGTCTTTTATTTGATAAAGACATCTATCAGATTTAGTTCAAAAGAAGTGGATTTATAGAAAATGCAGATACATAAATTAATATATTTTCACATTTGTGTATATTATATATAGGAAACTTATTTTAAAGATTGGTACTAAAAGTAAAAGCAAAATAAAAAAAGTGATTTATGATTTTCTGACAAATGGTTGATGTGTGTTTATTTTTGTAAGTTCTATATCAAGAAGTATGTAATAGTGTATATAAAAATATCTAACCTAGATCAGGGACTCTTTTTATGCATGTTTTCCTCCCTCATACATTGTACATTTAGTAATTAAAATATTCTCATTATTCAATTTAATACTCATAACAACTTATATGGTAGTTAGAATGGATATTATTATCCCTATTTTAAAGATAAGGAAACTAATTATAGACAGGGTAAGTGATTTTGCTAAGTAATACTTAACTAGTTTGTTAGTTAACTAGTTAACTTGTCAAGACTGGGCACAGGATTTGTATCTACTGTCTAGAGTCTTTAAGTCCAGTTTAATTCTCTTACATCACACAAATCACTGTAAATGAAATGTATATATGTGCTTATATTTGTTTAAACACAGAATTTTTTTCTTTCCGTCTTTTTCAAATACTTAGTTATTTGAAACTATCAAATAGTTATCAGTCAACTTTCCATTACTATAACAAATACCAGAGACAATCAACTTATAAAGAGAAAAGGTTTATTTTGGCTCACAGTTTTGGAGGTTTCAGTGCATGATTGGTTGTCACCATTGATCCATGATCATTTGAGCCTATGGTGAGGCAGCATATCATAGTGGGGTCAGGAACTACTCACTTTATGGTCAGTAAGTAAAAGAAAAGGAAAGGGCTGAGGTCCTACTATCCTATTCAAGATCATGATCCCCACCACCTGAAGACCTCCTACTAAGCCCTGCCTCCTAAAAACTCCATCACCTCCCAATAGCACCATACTGGGGAGAAAGCCTTTACCACATGCTTTGGGGACACTAAAGATTCCAAAATATAGCACTTGTCTGCCAGCTTTCAGTCACATTTAATTCACAACCCAGGATTATGATTATAAAGAGAACAAACAAGTTAAATCAGTTATCTAAAAGAAGTATGTTGCTGGGTGCAATGGCACACACCTGCAATCCCAGTGGCTCCGGAGTCTGAGGCAGGAGGAGCACAAGCTCAAGGTCAGCTGCAGCAACTTAGTGAGACCCTGTCTCAAAATAAAAATATAAAACAGATTGGGAATGTGGTTCCATGGTTAAGGGCCCCTGGGTTCAATCCCCAGAACCTAAATAAATAAGTAAGCGTCATCCATGCACACTAAGGAAGAATGAAGGTGTGGGTCTAAAATTCAGAAACAATTATAGCTTAGTAATGATCACCTCCTTATTTGCCCACCCTCACGTGGCCATCTGTCCATCCTGGTTATCTAACTTCTTTCAGCCGATTTTTGCAACTTAACACACTGTAAGACTCTTTCCTGTTCTGAGTGGAAGGGGGCTGACAGCTGGCTTTATAAATGGAAGTATTGGCTCCTTCTATTTCTTCCCCTTTCAGCATAGAAAAGAATCATAGGATTTTAAGATTTTAAGATTCTTCTGGTTTGACAATCAAGAATTCCATTATTTGTCCCTATCAAGTTTTTTTTTTTTCCAGGTTGAAACTTCTCTTGTGATAAGATGTTTACTCCAACAATCCTCAGATTTGAACTTCTCTTTTAGATTTCACATTCATTGAACCAATAATATCTCTAATATCTCTTGCTCTTTTTTTAACTTCTTTTTTGTAGTTGTATCCTTAGGAAACATATTTTTTAAAATCCTTCCACATGTTAAGTCTTTGCATGTTCCTCTCTGGATGTCATGCATGACTTCTCTGCACCCAGTCAAGCAGTGCTCATTTCTTCAACCTTAGGTCACCAAGCTTAGTCTTAAGCCCTTTTCCTTCTTGTATCTGTTCTCCTCTAGACACAGTGCCCTAATCTTTAGAGCCCATCTCGGGAATATAAATAGAATCATGGTTGCAGGATATAGACAATTATTCTGATTTAGGAGATACATAAACTTGAGCTTTCTGAAGGGGAAGGGTAGGTCATATGAGGTTATGACCTGAGAAGAGGTCAAATGAACGAAGAGGTCTATGTCTATAACTTTGGCCTTCTTTGGTTCTAGAGACTGAGGCATAAGGAGATGATGTGGAAAGGGTATTGTAAGTCCCAACTGGGATTAGAGACGTGTAGGTAGGAGTGAAGGTGATTTACATTTTTACATCCTTTCAGGAAGGAGAAAGTCTTTCAACCCACCCTTCCCAAAGAGCTGCATATCCTAAAACATCTGTCAGTGATGAATTGTGGAAACAAAGCTAAGAGTGTGGCTACCAAATGGGGACCATCCAGAAACCTTCACTTTATGGCATCCACTCTTCTCCCAACTTGTTTTGTAGCTCATTTTGCAACTGAGGCCACAAAGAAGGCATTTTTCCAGTTCTCTTTAAAGCCTGGATTTATGGGTACCAGCATTAGCAGAGCTGGGAAAGCTTCTTTGGTAGATAACACTGAGGGGTGGCCTGTCATAAAAGATCTTGGAAACCTCGAGGCTTATGAATATGGATACTGGAACAACTTTGTAGAATATATAGGGCCAATTCTAGTGCTTGAATATCTAAAAACCCTAGTTTATCCTGTCAAGCTCTTAGCCTCTACAAGTAATATCTGTTTGCTTTTAACATGAAGGAAATAAATCAAGTCATTGTTTAAAATTATAAGTGTGTGTACATTAGGCAGGCACAGCCCTGAGTTATGACTTTGAAGCTCTCTAACTGCAACATTTACAAACTCAGTTCAGCTTGTGGAAAACCATGGACATATTTTGGTTTGGCTCAGGGCTGTCTTTTCATCTTCCAGGTCACTGAGTGCAAAGAGGGAAAAAAAAAAAAAAACAACTGTAAATATTTTTGAAGAACAGGTTTATTTTTCCAGTTTGCAAAATTATTTGATTTTGTCCAAAGGATATAGTTTGTTCTAGACAAAAGACTGATTTCCTATCACTGGAAAATGTTCTTCACATGGATTTCAAACAGGTTCCTCTGCGATTCCCAAGGAAGTGAAAGATGGTTGCAGAGGGTTTTCATTCTCAACAACTTTTCTAGTGTTATGGTATGTCTTCTCTTTCCTATACTGTTGAGAATCTGGTTACTTTGTGTGTACTCTGTCCATCTCCAGGCTTCCCTTTGCAAAATGACTTTCTGAATTTTCTCCCTGTTAATGGCCAAGAGGGTGTTCTGTTAGTCCCAATGCTGGTTTACTTTCATCTTGCCATGACTTACCTAACTGACCTGTTTCCACAACTTTTGACTGTGTCTAATAATACCTGTTTTGCCTATTTCCTATAGATGTTGTTAGGATGGGAGGAAATTATGTATGTGACAGCAATTACAATAACTACATTTGTAAAAATGGAAAATCAATACCATATATTGAGGGCTGCTAGGGCAGGAGTAAGGGCAGATTGGGTGGAGAGAGTTTGAATTGGGTCTCTGAGCTGGGTCAGAGGAGGGTCATATTTCACTGAGATTGTGTCTCCTTTTTATCATCACACACACACACACACACACACACACACAATATTTCTATTCCACATCTGCAGCTGACATTCTAGAAGCTGCACACTTTTCCCTCAAACTGATTTTGACTTCTTATAGTTATCATATAATGGCAAGGGCTTCAGAAATGAGTGATTCTGAGAGGTCCAGAAACACTTCAAGCTTCTTCTCATCTAGAGATCACTCAGAGAACAAGTTGCCCTGGGTCTATTTTTCCCTCTACTTCTTCCCATCTTGAGAAGCCTGGATGACTGGCAAAGAAGAACCTTTTTCCACATTGGTAACCCAGGTGTTACTTTAAGTGTGATTTGAAAGGGGCTTTGGGGAGCCATGCCTCAGAATATCTTGTTCAGAAGCTTGCTTTGCTGCCTTTATGGTTCCTATTTGAATCTTTTGTTTTCATGGTTCTGTATCAGGCTCACTTGGTCTTGGTTCTTTCTACCAAAGTCTTTGGGTCAACATAGGCCTCTCCAAATCTCAGTTTAAAAATTCAGACATCTCCTTGGGAAGAGTATGGTAACTTGTTTGGGCCAATACATGGGGAGGGAGCAGACACAGAGAAACTAGAAGTAAAGCTGTGGATTCCTTAGACAAGATTTCTTTTGTCGTCATGGTTCTGTATCAGACTGACTTGGTTTTGGTTCTTTCTACCAAAGCACTGTGAGCATCTGCCTAACATGGACTCAAAGCTCTGGGTGCAGCCTGACCTGCACCCAGAGTAACCTATAAATAGCATTTCATAAAGGAGACTATATCTGATTCATCATAAACTTTTAATGAACTTTCCTCTGCCTTCTGTTCTCATGGTCCAGTTAGTTGCATTTATACTGGGTTATATATTAACTAATCCTCTAGCACCTGGTTACTCAGACATTTGAATGATAAGCGAACAGAGTTAGCAAGGCCAAGTGACTGACCTCAAATAGCACATACAATGAGTTTATTGGCTTCCTAACTCTGCATTGGAATCTCTGAAATAGCAGACTAGACTAATAAAGATGCATGCACAACAGCAGTGAATACCATTAATTTTGAAGTAGATTTTGATATCAAGCATTAAAATTCCTCCCTGGCCTTGCCTTCCAATGCCTTCCCTCACTCTGCCTCTTTTGGCTCTTGTTTCCTGATGAATCTGTTGCTAATCTATATTGGTCAGCATATTTTACTCAAAGGCAGAGCTGAAGTCATTCTCATTAAACTTCGGATGATTCATATCCCTGACAACTATTAAAATGAATGATAAAATTATTTTCGACTATTGAATTCAACAAGCTGACATTTAGAAAAGAATAAAATACACTTTGTATTTAGATTATAAAATGTGGCCCTAGAGTCAGGATGGGGGAAGATATGACTTGTTAGCAGTTTATGTTAAAAGCACTTGAAGGCTTTTACAGACCACTAGTAAAAAGCAATCACAAGAGGACCGAATGCAAGCTTAGTCTTTGCACAGATGCAACGTGATTTGGGTCATGAAAAATCACAATTAGTTGCACTCTGGGATGATCAGACAATGGGTTTTGCTTCATATTGGGTCCTATATGATAGATATTGGAAAGCAGAATGCATTCACAAGAGGATGCATGGGAGCATGAAATTGCCTGAGCAACATAGCAAATGTGGAGAATTGAAAAAAAGGAAAATGAATCCATAAAATAGACTCA
The DNA here is from genome assembly GCF_902686445.1 of Sciurus carolinensis. NCBI lineage: Eukaryota > Metazoa > Chordata > Mammalia > Rodentia > Sciuridae > Sciurus > Sciurus carolinensis. The sequence continues at coordinate 82,329,593 of NC_062216.1, forward strand.
TTCTGTTCTGAGAGAGAATTAAGTTCAAAATGTTTAAATCAATTCAATGTAAGAAAAGGAAGGCATTATGTGCAGACAGAACTTCATAACATAGAATTTTTAAGAACAAATTGAATGACCATCTGCTACATTGGCCACATTGTATGGCACAGAGGAGGTGTATGATAAATATTTGTTAAATGCTTCATACCTGCTAGGAATGCCAATGGTTTAAAATAGTTCTTTGCAAGATGTTGATCACTACCCTTTGAAAAGAACATTCTGTGATCAAATTATCTTGCAAACCTGTGTTAATCAGATTCAAACAGATTCCATTACTTATGAACCACATAGTGTTTGATATCTATATCTGTGCCCACCCCTACTCCACTGAGGAGGTACAGACAGACAATAGAATTTGGGCATAGGACAACTTCTGGCAGAACAGAGTGGAACACTGTTCTTTAGAATACTTGTTCAGGAAACATTGATCTAAAATTTTTCTATATTTTCTTCCAATTCCTAATTCTTCTTTATATTTTCAAAAAAATAAGTGTAAATTGCCTGTGCGCATCTAATGAACTGTGTAGTTCTGGTTCTGTTTTTGTAGAAATTGTGACCATTATGTAGAAGTGTATTTACCAGTATAATGAACAAATTATCTCCTCTTTTTCAGCTCTATAATTTCTTTTTTGGTATAGTCTTATGTTTGAGGTCTAATTCACTTGGAGGAATAAGTCATAGGACTCTGGAATTTCTTCAAATAATTTTGTAATCCAAAATCATTATCCTTTAGGAACGTTTCCAAGCCTCCTTGTAAGGAGGAATTTCCCCCATAGACTGTTTAAAAGCATCTATCTAAATGTATACAGATTATTTTCCTACTTTACTTGTGGTCAGAAGGAGTGGTCATTATCCTTAGATGAAAGAGGTAGAGACAAATTTTGTGTATTGCTTTACCCAAAGTAAAGGAATCAGAGGGTTTCTAGGCAAACACCATAAAAATCTCCTGCATTAACTAAGTGAGAAAAGAGCACATTTCTTGAACAGTATTTTTCAAAGCTTAACCTCATGTTTTAACAACCCCAGATGACTCAGGTTTCTGGCTTTCTTGTTTGCTGGTTAGCTTTCAATGCCTGAATTGAGAAAACCGAGAGATGGAAAAATCCCCCAACAAGTCACCCAGTTCATTTCTTTAAAGAAATTAACAGATGAACCTCATAATGTAATCACTGCATGTGTCAATGTACTTGAGAAGGGGTAGGGGACTCCATATTCAAATCAGAGATTTTGAGGTTAATTCTAACCCTAGGACAAAATTGGAGCCTATCAAGAGATGTTCCCGTATCTTACTTCTGTTTTCCATCACACAGAATATATGAAGTAAAAAACTAAGCAATGAAGCTATGACACATTCTGACAAATTTGGACATGAAGCTAGAAAGGTGAGTGGAGAAAAGAAGCAATCATAAGACTAGAAAATGTTAGTAGCACGGTCTTTATACCCCCACATTGAACAGTGTTAGGATATGGGTTGCTTATTTGGCAAAGTGTCTCTTTTCATCTAAGGGAGTTTTAGGAAAGAGACTGAGGCAGCTGAGAGACACCAGCTTCTAACATCTGAGGGAAGGAACACCTCAGCCCTGGGCAGTGCAACACTTCGTCCATTATAGTCTACACTGGACTACTTTAGTCAAAATGTTCCAGAAATAGTGTCCTCAGGTTTCTGGTTGGTCTCTTCTCCAGGAAAAAAAAATTATAATAGTGAGTTTCTAGTCACACTTTCTGGATGCTGTGGTTGTTTTATGAAAATGTATTTCCCAGTTTTAGTGCAAAAACAATTTCCTCTTTCCTAGTTGTATAACTTCATCTTTGGTAGAGTCTCAAGTTGGAGCTCTAGTTTATGCCTAGGGCTATCCAGAGCACTTGTGGAGGTCAGTGGGACCACTACAGCTCCTGTTGCTGTAGCTGGTTGCAAGGCTACTACCAATATATGTTGTTTCCCTCTGAAATCTACCCATTCTACACTTCCCTCACTCTTAGCATATCTGGAGGCACTGGTGCCTAACTTGGTAAGGGAGATAGAGTCCTATTCCTGAGTGTTGTGTGAGCTCTTGGTCACTATGCCCTTTTCAGACCATGACTGATAGACTAGTTAATTTACTCTCATGACGGGGCTGAAGTATGAAGAAAAGCTCCAGTTGACTATCTGGGCTCCAAATACATTTTTCCTGCTTATATGGTACTACAGAAGCCTTGCGTTCATGCTTAACTACTCCTGTTAGGAAGATGACCCTTTTATTTATTACCTGGTTTCCTAGTATGAAGGACCTGGAGTTACTGGGCAGCTTCTAGAGTTTAAATGGGACTCATCCTATTTCCCATGGTGAATGTCTTTCTTCTATATGAACTGGGATATCCAGACCGATGGATTAGAATTACAGATATATATAAAAATATAGATTCCTTGTGTGCATTAAAATGATGATAGGTAGAGTTATTGCTGCTTCTATACCTTGGTTCTCAGACCCAAGTACTCTACCTTTTGGAGAAAGCACTAGATAAAATTTACTGGTTTAGGGTTATAATGCATTCAGGACAAAAGTGCCTGATTCCTGAAGGGAAAGCAGAGTGGATTAATGTGTTTTGCTCTGAACAACATCAATGGCAAGGGATTCTTCCTGCAGAAAATGTATGTCAGAAGGTACACCAGCAGTAATCAGATAAGTAGCAATGTTTTATTCCAGAGGAGGGCTTTGTAGTTCAAAGAGAGTTCTGGTTCATGAATAGATAAACAAAGGCAGTAGAGTCTAATCAGTGTTCAGAATCAAAAAGAGTTCATGATAGAGTTCACTTTCATTACAGTTCTGTATTTTTCTTTTTTTTTTTTTTTGGTGGTGCTGGGATTAAACCCAGGACCTTGTGCATGCTAGGCAAGCACTCTACCAACTGAGTTATATCCCCAGACCCCAGAGTTCCATATTTTGGCAAGGACCTGGAACAGAAGTATTAAGATGGAGGAACTGAAGGAAAGGTTAGTAATGAATGGTAATTAGGCACCCAAGAAGTCAGACTAGCTTTTCTCCCTTTTAGCTGTGCTGGGTCTGCAGGTCTGTGTTGAGTCACAGAGGCGAGTCCCTATTCTTCAGGATGGAGTTTGTTGGTGTCAAGAATAAGGACTACTGCGACTGGGGTTGTGGCTCAGTGGCAGAGTGCTCGCCTAGCATGTGTGAAGCACTGGGTTTGAGTCTCAGCACTGCATATAAATAAACGAATAAAATGAAGGTCTATCAACAACTAAAAAAAATTTTTAAAAAAGAATAAGGCCTACTGTAAAAGGTATCAAGAGGAATTTAGAAGAACACGAGAGGACAAAACTTATTACTATACTCACAGACACTTGGTGATCCAAGGAAAAAATAAGTACATACTCAAGTACAGGATGACAGTTCTTGTAACTAACAGAAATATCATTTGTCAGATTTCTTATGCCTATACAGGAGGGGATATGATAGCTTGCACAGCATATGCATATGTACTACCAAAATATGGTGTGAAATTTGGCCTGACAAATTATGTTGCAGGATATTATACTGGCCTGTTGCTGGCCTGCAGTCTTCTCAATAGGTTTGGCATGGACAAGACCTATAAAGGCCAAGAGGAGGTGACTGGAGACTAATACAATGTGGTAAGCATTAATAGTCAACCTGATGTCTTCACTTGCTGTTTGGATTCAGGTCTTCCAAGAACTACAACTGGCAATAAAGTTTTTGGGGCCCTAAAGGGAGCTGTGGGTGCAGGCTAGTCTATTTCTCATAGTACCAAACGATTCCCTGGGTATGATTCTGAAAGCAAGGAGTTCAATGCAGAAGTACATCAGAAGCACATCACGTGTCAGAATGTTGCAGATGATGTGCATTATCTGATCAAAGAAGGTGAAGACACTGAAAAGACAATTCTCTCAGTACATAAAGAACAATGTTACTCCAGACATGATGAAAGCTCATTCTGCTATAACAAGAGAGAGAATCTAGTCTCTGAAAAGAAACCCAATAAAGAAGCTAAAAAGAAGAGGTGGAACCGTCCCCAAATGTCCTTTCCCCAGAAGAAAGGTCAGGAATGGGCTGCTGTGAGCTAAACCAAACAAGTTTTTCTATGAAGATTTTTCAGATAAAGACAACAAATAACCTTATTGAGCAAGCAAAGAAAGAAAAAAAGAAAAGAAGTCAGACTAGAGCAACAGATTACTTAAAGTTTCCCTTCATTAAAAAGTTAAGGGTAAGGATGAAAATGGTTCTCAAGAATGCTACCACTACTGCTACCAAATAAGAATTTAGGTTTAGCTTCATTCTCATGTGGATTATTTTGGCTGCATGAATTCCAAATCCAGTTGAGTATAAAACTAAGTCATGAATTTTCTTAAACCAAAATAAACTTTCCTGGCCCAGTCTTTTATGAAAATAGATACTTGGTCAGCATAGTTAGACATGGCCTGGTAGAGGAGAGAGGAAGAGTGGCGTGGGTACAAATTGATCAGTGGTATGGGTTCTGTTTAGCTCTAAGTCCAGCTGTCAGCTTTCCATAGTCAATGAGAGTTGCTCAGGATATAAGTAGAAATCCCCAAAGAGGGATTTGTTGTCATTTCTTAATATTCAGAGTTATAGTAGCAGTATACTGTGATAGAAAGTGACAATAGAAATAGCTAATATTTATTGAGCGCTTACTCTGTGCCAGGCAGTGTCTTATGTATTTTACATGTATTAATTTATTTAATATTGGCAACAACTGTGAGTTAGGTACTAGAATAATCTTATTTTGAAGAAAAGAAAACTAAGGCCCAGTGGAATTTATTAACTTGCCCAGGATGGACACAGTTCTAAGTGGTAAATCTTGGGTAAAAACTCACTCCCAAAGCCTTATTCTCAAATTCTTTCTTAAGAAACTAAATTGCTTTTATGTGTAGCAACAGAGTACTGTGTTTAAACACTCTCTGGTTCTCAGGATGAAGTACTCCATGAAAGCCCTTACCAAGTGAAAGGGTCAGAAAATAAGATTTATGACTTATCATTTCATGTGTCTTGGTTCTGAAAAGTAAGGAGATAGAAAATCAAATCATAGAACTGACAAGGTAGACAGAAAAATTTTGACTGAGGTGGGAACTGCATTAAAAGAAGCTTCATAAGATTGGAAAGTGTGCCACTGGGAGATTGGTAAAATATATGGGAGCTTTGTACAGAACCCTTTAAAAAGTTGGATTAAAAATCTAAGGAATTAGATTTTATTAGGCCCATACAAACAAATTTCTTAAGATCATTACATGTCCCTGGAAGAGTCGGTTTGCCTTTAAGTCCTCAAATGTAAAATGAGGGGGATGAATTAAATTACTTCTGGACTCTGTTCCAACTCAAAAACTGTAACTCTAGCACTATGGATGATAAAACAAGAGATGTGGAGGTAGAAGACCTTGGTCTCACTACTTACCACTCAAATGACCATCACAGATTTGGTTCCCTGTGAAACAGACTCTAAGAGATTTGTGTGCAGGTAGTTCATTGAGGAACAACATCTGAAAGGAATGAGAGAAGTAGGGCTGAGCAGAGTGGGCATTTGAACTGTGATGTAATTGCAGTAAATATTTCAGCCAATTTTATGGGGAAATTCTGAGACTGGGATAACTATTCAAAGTAGTCCTACTCGAATTAATGAACTTTTAGCCAAGGTAGGTCTCCCTTCACCCAAGAAACAACTAAAACAACTAAAGAAACAGAAAATACACATGGAATAATAATTTTCAAGACCCTGACATCAAGCAATGAAAGATGATCTCTTGTGAGATAAGAAAAAATAAAGTGAATTCTTGCATGACTTCATCTTTCATTAAGTGAGGGAATAGTGACTGGAATGAATTTAGGACTAGGATTATTGTCTGTTCCTACCACCTAATCATGGGTGCAGTACTCAGAAGGGTGTTGGCTCAGTGTGGGGAAATAATTATCTCTAGACTAAATACTGTTCTGGTCTCATTTAAAAGCAAGACTTAAAAGAATCAAGCTTTCCCCAAGCAATTTAACTGAATCCTAGAGCAAAGCTAAGAACACAAGCATATCCAGCACACAAAAAGGTCAACTTTACAATGCCTGGCATCAAGTAAAAGATGACAATGATTCAGACAAGTAGAAAACTGTGATCCATAGAAGGATCTGGATTGATCCAGAACTGACACAGATATTAGAATTTGTTGGGAGCTGTGCCAGCCAGAATGGCGCCTGATCACATCGGCAGTGAGGAGGTTAATTAACATAAGCACACTCAGGTGATTTATCACTGGCCATATTCAGTTAAGTCCCCGCGCACAACTCGTGCACAGGTGTTCCCAAGCATGCCTGCTTGGGCCTGCTCGTTTTAACCCTTGCCGTGATAGGGCAGCTGGCTCCTCGCCTGATTGCAACTGGCGTGGCCCCACCCTCCGCCTCCTGGAGGGAATATAAGCGGGCAGTGGGCAGGGGCGCAAGAGAAAGAAGCTAGCAGAAAGCAGAAAGAAGCCGAGTAGAAGCCATTAGCAGAAAGGAAGAAGAAGCGGCAAGCAGATAGAAAACACCTCTGAAAAGAAGCACCTCAGATAGACGCACCCTTAGTTCACAGGATGCAGGACGCACCTTTAAGAAGAAGCAGCAGAACTAAGAAGAAATAGATCTCTGATAAGCGTAGAAGCCTCTCTTTCTCTAAAACTTTCTCTCTAAGCAAAGTTTCTCTTCCTGATAAGCAAAGTTTCTCTTCCTCTAAGCAAAGTCTCTTCCTGATAAGCAAAGTTTCTCTTCCTCTATGCAAAACCCATCTTTCTCTCAGTCTCTCTTCCTCTATAAATTAGTGAATATAGGAAAAATAGTTTATTTCCAGGCCCCTCCGATAAATACCTGCGCAATTGTTGCCGAGTGCGGCAACAAGAATTAGCAGCTAAGGACGTTAAAATAGTTATAGTAAAACATCATGTTGTATTTCTTAATATATATGATAAAAATATATTTGAAAAGAAAAAAAAAGTTTATGCCTACAAGCACTAAAAAAAAGATAAGTAGGAATATGGAAGATATAAAATATCCAAGTCAATCTTATAGTGATAAAAAATGGTGTCTGAAATTCATAGACATTAGATGAAATTAGTAGTAAATTTTAAATAACCTAATAAAATGTTAATAGAAAGTGTCAAAAATGAAGTGGAAAGGGAAATATTACAAAATAAAAAGGGAGTTGTGGGACTACTTCAAGTGGTCAAATGTATAAGTCACTGAAACCTCCAAAGGAGAAAAAGAGGAAGGGGAAATATTTGAAGAGAAAATTGGTGAAAAGTTTCTAAATTTAATACAATCCAATAAGCCCCAAGAACAAGAAAAAGAAATAAAACCACACCAAAGTGCCTTATTATCAATTTTATTAAAGTCAACAATAGGAAGAAAAATCTTACAGGGGAGATAAAAGACATGGTAGTACTGAGGAACAAAGGTATGAATGACAATGGACTTTACATCAGCATGCAGTGTAGAAGACTGGAATAACATCTTAAAGAACTGAAAGAAAAAACTGGCAACTTTGAATTTGATATACAGTGAAAAATATTTTTCAAAAAGGAAGGCAAACTAACCACAACAAAAAAAGAATTCAACAGAACTGCATCACAAGATATGTTAAAGGAAGTTCTTCAGGCAGAAGGGAAATGACACCAGATGGAAATTTGAAGGTATACAAGAGGATAAAGTATACTAGAAGTAGAAACTACATGAATACATGTATGTGATATTTTTATGATTAGCTAAATGTTTTAAAAAAACTGTTTAAAGCAAGATACTAAAATGTACTGTAAAATATACAACATACATCAAAGCAAAAAAAAATGGGGTATTTAAGCTATTTAAATATAATGTGATTATTGATACAGTAAGGTTTAAGTTGATCATCTTGCCATTTGTTTTCTATTTGCTCTATTTTTATTATCGTCTTTCTTCCTTTTTACCTCTTTCTGGATTACTGATCCAGAGGGCACTTTTTTTTTTTTAACCTTGATGTATAAGAGATAAACAACAAATGGAGTGATCCCAAATTTCAGGAATTTACAAACTGTTTCCCTAGCTTTGTCCTTGGTGTGGACATCTCTACCCTTGTTTATCTGATGTCACATAAACAGAAAAACACAAAATAGGAAAAAATCCATTCACTAATCCCAACGTAGAGAGGATCTGGTGAATTGTGGTTGGGTCAGTGCCTTCTAGATTTTATTTTTTCTACATAGTTAGGCTTCTAATCAACACCAGAGACAAGATTAATAGAATCTCCTATTCTGGGTCAGGTGGGCCATGGTTCAACAATCTCAGCATTTTCCCAGAAGAAATCAGATTCATAAAATGAAAGTTCTCAAACCAGAAGTTTATTGTGTGAAACCACTCATCTTAACACACTGCACTTTTGTTACTTATAACTCTGGGTGCAGGAAGGAGGGGTGCAGCCAGGTAAGAGGTTATGTAGAAAACAAGCATCATATATGTGTCTATGTATTTCTGTAATGCTATTGCAGGGGGATATAAAACCAGGCTTCAGACTCCAGAAGAAAAGATATTTTTTTTCCCATTTCATTTGGTCCCTCGACGCTGCCTAAAGTAGCGGTTGTAGGCGGCATTGTATCCATACATCAGGGCATAGCGTTCGCATAGTTTGAAGTCATCACAGGCTTCCCGATTGATCTCATAGGCAGGCTTGCTGCGCTCTCGGACCCTGAAAGTGGAAAGAGGCCAAAATTGAGGAGCACAAAGAAAGTGAGAAAATAAGAAAAAAGAAAAGTAAAAAAAAAAAAAAAAAAAGAAAGTACAAGGAATAGTGGAGAGAGCCTTTGCCCCCAATGTTAAGAGATATTTACAAAACAGTTTTGTTTATTTTTAAAATGGAAACAGAAATATTCTTTCTGTCCTTTCTCTCCTCCTTCTCTCTCTGCATCTTTCAATAGAGTCAGTTGTTTTCTGTAGACTGTCTTGAAATCAAAGAATTTTAAGACACAATCAGATGTCTATGATGAAATTTGTGTGATAAAAACCTGTTTCTCACTCCTTCAGACAGGTGATGCTATGATGGGAGAAATGAGACCCTCAACAAGACCTGTCACCCACCTCTCTTGGGCTTTCGCTCTCCATCTCTGCTGCGGGGACATAAAAGTGTTGGCATTCCTCCTGTTAATGAAGGGATCTTAAAACAGAAAATAAATGAATACAACTTTAGGGAAACAGTAGCTGAAAATATTTTCATGAATATCCCTGGTACAAATTTATTTGAAAGCTCATAAATTCATGGTATTTTATGTCATTTGAGATAGGCAAAAATCAAAGCAGAAGATAAAGCTAATTTCATAAACCCCCTGAGCATAGTAAATGAATAATCCATTTATATGTCTTAGAGACTTGCCACACCGGCCACAAAATTTTTCTTTGGTTGTCTTTGGGCAGGGACTTTGCCTTTCTTGCTTTTGGTAAATCCCACTCTGTGGGCTTTTTATTTTTTTGGGTACTGGGGATTGAACTCAGGGGCAATCGGCTACTAAGCCACATCCCCAGTCCTATTTTGTATTTTATTTAGAGATAGGGTCTCACTGAGTGCCTCACTTTTGCTGAGGCTGGATTTGAACTCTCAATCCTCCTGCCTCAGCCTCCCTAGCATCTGGTATTACAGACTGTGTGCGGCCAAACAACCTCTGTTTGCTTTTAATTTATTTGAGGAGAAATACTCTCTGTCCTGAGGATTTACAAAACATAACTTAGAATACAGTATGTGAGCAGTTTAAACACTAAAAATAATGAACAATTGAGAAATGAGAGTCTCCCACCATACTCAGTCTCCTACCACACTCAGTCTTTGTAAGTCCAGATACTACTCAACAGCGTTCAGCTTAATGCTGACACCGTGGTCTCCCAGTTGACTTGGCCTTCCACTCTGTACTTCACCATTTGTCTTTTCTCCTCCTTTTCCATTTGTGTGGTTGATGTGGTGCCAACTTAAAATTTCCAAATGAGATCTTATGGCTCCTAAGTTTGTTGAATGCAGTTTAAATGTCATATTATACTACTGCAAGCTTTAAACATTGCTCATTTGGTGGTTTTTACAGTCATTGGATTTTAAAATTTAGTTTTCCAAAGGAGGCCCTCTTTTTCCTCCTTGTTATTTGTCTTACCACTTCATTTATTTAAAAATAGGGAGAGATTCTTTAATGCAGAAGATTTAAAATAAGGAAATCAAGTATTCACTTACTAATTTCATATGATTCCATGCTTTCATGGGATTCTGGAATTAAAAAAAAGATTCATTATATAATTAGTTTTCAGACACTACAATAGTCTAAAAAGAAGTCTACATGGAGAGGAGAGAGTAAAAAATGTGAATAATATATTTAGCAATGTGGTTAATACAAATTTCAGGAATTAACAAGCTGCTTGCCTAGCTCTGTCCTTGCTGTGGACATCTCTTTCCTTGTTTATCTGATGTTGAAAGAGGTAGTGGCCTGTCTTGGCTAAGATTTCCCCAGTACTATGAGGTCTTAAGTAAAATAATACATGTTAAGTGCTGCACAGAAGTGTCCAGAGGGCTTTCTCCTCTGATTTATTCAGGGCCTGTTTGAGAATAGGGTCAAGGAAGTTATAGGAGGTATAGAAAACAGCCAGGTCTCTCCAGGCAGGAGAACTCCAGGGTCCTTGCTCTGCTGGACTTTACCAGAACAAGTTTCTAAGAGGTTCTGAAAGCCTCATAGGAATGTATTAAATTGGCAGCCGCAGAAACCACTGAATTCAGCTGACAACTCATACTGGGCACAATGCCAGTGCAGAGAGGATGTCAAAGCACAAGTTTCTTCTTTCCACTCTTCTCCTGAGTACAACAGGTAAATCTGACAATAAAAGGCACATATATGTACATATATATATATATATATATATATATATATACATGTATGCATAAATTAGTTTGAAAAGTTAAAAAGGAGGTGACAAAATCAAATCTTAAACAGGAAATTTGTGAATAATTTCAAGGGTCAGAAGCATAATGCTCAGCATTGTTAATGTAATTTAGGCTTAAAACTGCTAAAAGATTGAGGTATTTGAAGCAGCATTATGTAAATAGTTTCACTTGAAATTTCCTTCTATACTCTTTGAATAAACACAGATATATTTAACAACATAGAAAACAGAAGAAAATTATTCATTTTTTGACAAGAGAAGTTATGAAATAGTTTTTTTCCTGGAATTTTTTAAATGTAAAACTTTGCTTTAAAATTAATTCACTGAACCAATGTAGCAAGTTCATGACATTGTCCTGTCCTCAGAAAGGACTGTACTTAAAATTCCCTGTACAAGCTGGTTTTCTTAAAGGTAAATGATTCAACCTGTAATATCCTTAACCCATCGATCCCAAAGTCTTTACACAGCCTTAAAAATGAGAGTTGGGAATCTGATATCTTCTTCCTAAAATATCTAAGTTTCTAGGTGTACAGAGACTTAGCACCGAAAGGATTTAACTGTTATGTTCTTAGAAGTGCCTGGATATTTACAATATAAAATAGACTTGTTGGAACTGATCAGTATCCACTGAGACTCAGAGAGAAAGAGGGAAGCAGAGGAGGGAGAGGAAAAGTGGAAGTAAACAGAAGTCAGAGACAGAAAAGGAAATCCAGAGAGATGGCAGGGAGAGTTTCTCACCATAACATAAAGTTACCACCGCTAAGGTAGCCACAATGGTGAGAAGGAGCAGGCTCTTCATGATCTCTTGGGTGTGCTGGGGGTGGCCCTCGGTCTTGCACAGCAGCAGTAGGCAGAGGCTCCTACAGGCTGTTAGGGAAAGGCTGAGGGGTTTTTATAAGAACCAGAGCGGCTGAAAGGGGAGGAACCAGTGGGAGAGGGCTGGAAAAGGTGGAGTCGGGTTGGCACTAAACTAGCACTGGGACTTTTCCCAAATGTTCATTCCTTCCAGATATGATCTACTCGGAGTGGGCAGTTTTCCCTCACTCCTGGTCCTGGCTGTGCCACAGCAGGATGCTGCCCTGGTGCAGAGGTTGTGGACACCCTATGTTTGGGGCCAGGCCTGGGCAAAGATCCACGAAGAGGGGAGTTGCCACAAACAAATGTTTGCTTTTCTAATTTCTTCTCTGATCTACCCTCCTGGCCCTGACTGCTGGCCTCTGGGGCTTGATTCACAGACAGATCCATAGTGTTCTGTTTGTTCCCTAGATGGAGGAGAAGGACAGGCCCCTGGGTGGGGGTGGGGGAAGAGAACCTCACTTCCTGAACTTAGACATCTTCACTGTAAGGCTGAATTACCAATTCTACAACCATCAGGCATTTGCCTGGTAAGATGCACCTTTTGCATTTTTCTAAGGGCTCAGCAGGCTACAGATGCCCAGAGACCCCATCAGTTCTGTTTCCTTAATTAGCTCCCTTGTAACTTATCTAGTTTAGTGATGTTAGTCCAAACCTCTGCAGCAATGCTCTCTTAGGTTGATAACATTGGATGGAGAAAGTAGAACAAGGACAGGGGCTGGGACTATAGCTCAGTTGGTAGGGTGCTTTCCTTGTAAGCATGAGGCCCTGGGTTTAATCCCCAGCACTGTCAGAAAACAAAACAAAAAAAGTGCAACAAGGAGAAGAGGGTTCTGGTTTTCTGAAGGCATTGTACTGCTAATGAATTCAAGTGACTTTTAGTGAGTTGTAGAGTAGATACAAAGTACTTTGTTAGATGCTATATGGAAGCTATAGACAAACAAGACACACCCCTCAGTAGTAATAGCTTCAGACTGGATTTTGCTCCTAGGCTGTAGTACATCCTCACATACAGGTCTTCACAGACGTGCATTTTTACAATACACTGAGGCCCTGGAGATCTGTGACTTTTCTTAAGGAGGATTTCAACTTGTTGCCTCTGGTTATCTTGTAGATCTTTCTTTCTCTTTCCTTCTCGGGCAATCTTACAACCTTTTCCACCTGATGCATCTTTGTCATTAGAGAACCCAGGAGTTTTCTTTGCAGACAAACAGACCTGAATCTTAGAGCAGCTTGTGGACCTCTTGGGCAAAACAGCAAAAGGGCTGGGCTGCCGGTGGGTGACTACACTTTTCAGTTTTGATTTATTTCAAGGAGCAGTGATGGATCATTGGACGGAGCTTTCATAAATACTAAAAGATTCCCTGTTAAAACAAAATAGCTGCTGGGTGCCGTGGCACACGCCTGTAATCCCAGTGGCTTGGTAGGCTGAGCAGAAGGACAGAGAGTTCAAAGCCAGCCTCAGCAAAAGCGAGGCACTAAGCAACTCAGTGAGACCCTGTCTCTAAATAAAATACAAAATAGGACTGGGATGTAGTTGAGTGCCCCTGAGTTCAATTCTGATTACCCTCCCCACAACAAAACCAAAACAAAAGAGCTTAATTGTAACCCAGAAAATTATGTTTCTGAGAGACTAATAAAATTCAGGTTTCCCCTCCAATTTTTTTTTCATGCTAAGACAAATTCTTTTTGATAAAATCTTCAAGATGATCTCAGAGAAAGGCAATGTATATCTATCTCTGGCAAATTCAACAATCACAATGTCCACTAACAAGGCTGATGGTCATTCCCCTCTTTAAATCACAAACTCTCTTTCAGGGTTGCTCCTGAGTCCTTTTTCCAATATAAACCACTCAAATCATTATGTTATCAATAAATAAATTAAGTGTGGGAGCCATTTTCCTACATTGCATGATTTTGGAAGAACAACTAGCTATGGATAAGTATTATATATATAATCAGCTCAGTTAACATACTATCATGCAAATAGATTTCAAATGTTTGACCCTTAAAATAAGCAAGTTATTCATGTCCTAATCCTATTTCTAGAATTAAAGAGAATTCTCGGGCTGGGGAGATAGTTCAGTTGGTAGAGTGCTTGCCTTGCAAGCACAAGGCCCTGGGTTCAGTCCCCAGCACCGCAAAAAAAAAAAAAAAAGGAGAATTCTCCCCCCTTTCACTGTCATACACCAGTGATTTTTTTTAAAAAAGCAAATATATATATATATATATATATATTTTTTTTTTTTTTTTTTTTTTTTTTTTTTTTGGTCTCACTAGGTTGCTTAGGACCTCGATAAGTTGCTAAGTCTGGTCTTGAACTTTTGATCCTCTTGCCTCAGCCTCCCTAGCCTCTGGGAATACAGTTACACACCATTGTGCCCAGCTAAAAAAAGTAAAATTCTAATCAATATAACTGTTGTACATATTTATGGAGCACAGTAATATTTCAATACACATAGGCAAATGTATAATGATCACATCAGGATAACTGGTATGTTCTTCACTGCATGTACATTAGCTCAGTCTTTTCCAGCCAGGTTCCAGATGCTTCCTCTATTCTCAAGTTCAAAGGGCAACTGTGCTCTTTCAGTCTTCTGACATCACAATTGTTTATTTTTATACTCTCTGAACCAAACTTGAAAATCTTATCCTTCTTTTCCCAATTAAGTTTTTCATCTTTTATCACGAGTTGTTTTATTACTGCTTCCACTGTATTTTGGGGCTTATAAACATTAGTCTTTACCATTTTGGTTTTTCTAAGGTTCGCACTTTCTTTTGGGAGCTGCCCCTCACCAGTGTCTGTCTTTGTTTTTCACTGTTCTCCCTTCTCTTCCTGAGCTCTTTTATGGTCAATCCCATTATATGTGACTCATAAAAATTACTAATGTGTGGAAGAATTCAGAACCCATCTTTTTCTCTTCCTCTTATGTCACTTCCTGTCTCAAAGACAATGTTGCAGATGCAAACTTCATTTGTATGCTTTTTTGTTGTTGTTGCTGAGAATTGAACCTAATACCTCATACATGCTAGACAAGTGCTCTACCACTGAGCTACATCCCCAGTCCAAGTTGGTCATATGTTTTTATAAAGAGGGCTGGGACCACTCATGAAGCAGGAATCGCACTTTGCATTGGAAGTGGCCAAGACTGATTCCTCTGAATGAACAAAGAAGAAAAGAATGAATGCAGAATGAAAGTAAAGGGTGCAAAACGAGAAGAGCCTTGCAGATTCAGGTTGCTGGGTAGATAGAGTTCGAGTTATAAAGAGGAAAATTTTGAGAGAGTTTTAGGATGTGAGACATATTTAAAATGAGACATGGGAAAAAACAGTTAAGAACTACCTTGGTTGTAAAAGGATTATCTGGGATTATAAAACACTGAGAATTATCAGGAAATATTAGAATCTTAAAAATTAATTTTTATTTATAATTTTCATTTTCTTAATTGGAATATCTTTTTTAAATTCATTTTTATTGTAAACAAATGGGATACATCTTGTTTCTCTATACATGAAGTAGAGGCATATCGTTTTTGTAATCATACATTCACCTAGGGTAATAGTTTTTGATTCATTCTGTTATTTTTTTGAATATCTTATAAAGAGTAGACCACATTGAAACTCCTACTTATGTTTGGATAATTAAAAACATTTCTATAACTATTTTCACTTAGTAAAGTATTAATTAGTTGAGAGGATAATTGAAGACCCCTCTAGAAGTGAGAGCAAAGATATGAGATAGTTATATGACTGTCAATTTAAAAAATTTTTACAGGAATCTACTGAAGTGAGATTGGAAATGCAGAAACCTAGGCAACAGAAGTCACAGAACAATTCAGGATTTCCTATTTCACTTGCTCTTAGTAGGAAAAGAGAAGTATGGCCATGTTTGCCAAGGCCAGAAGTAGCCCATAGTTTAGTCATCCACACATCCACCTATCCATCCCTCTATCCATCCAATATATTGAGCATTTACTATGTGCCAATCCTAGACTGGAAATACAGTGGAGAAAAACACACAGATGGTCCTACTCCCATTCATTTAGTTTACTTTTAGAATACAGATTGGATTGGTGGTTCCTCTTATTTAAGATTTTGTTTAGGCAGTCAGTTGGCCTTACAGAGGATCAAGGGACATGCTTTCTCCTTGGTCCAACATTGCCCATGGGAATTCAGGAGCATCGCTGTTTCTAGAGCATTCAGAGTGGCATATGGGACAAACTCAGATAATTCTGAATTCAGGGAGAGAATGGAAGAGAAGAAAAGTTGGCAGAGCTGCCAGAAATTACTGTGGGGCGACACTTCTCAGAAAAATACATTTGTTAGTGGATCTACCAAAAGAGTCATCCCCTTTCTATAGTATTTCTGTATCTAAAATAATGGCATAGGGATAATAAGGTTAATGCATTTTCCTTCTACTTCTCTCTGTTTTTGTTTGTTCTTTTTCTAAATAACTCTTTTTCAGTGGTTGGGCATTTTGTCTATTTGAGAAATTTTCCTGGTTCCCATCAGATTTTTTTTTTCTTTTCTTTGTCCTCATTCCACCATGTTCCATGAGATTCAACTTTATTTACAGAATATTGGTTTTATGAGTTTGTATTTATTTATTTTAATTTTTTTTTTTTAATTGGCAACCTTGAAGCCCTTACCCTTGCCAATAAAGGAAAAAAGCAAATGAGAAAAGAGTTAGGAAGCAGCCTACCTGAAGATAAAAACAGAAACCACTGTCTAGGATACCACATGACAATGAATGGAAAGATAGAAATCTGGCCAGCTTCCTGGGTCAGTGCTGACCTCTCCAGTCTGTTCTTTTAAGGGAAGTGTCTTGAATGGGTTCTGTCTCCAATTTCTTAATTGACAGAGTTTCCCAGGCATCTGGAATCCCTCATTCTTTTTCTTGTTTTAAATGAACTAAGTGAAAATAACTGTTTGTCAAACTCCGGCATGGATGGGATATCTGGAGAATCAGATACTTCTAGAGAAAGGTTAAATTAGTGGAGCTCTTGGTTGGGGACAGCTGTGATTTTTTTTCTTTTTATGTAGATTATTCCATCCACTCTTTTCCAAAATTCTTATTAAAAGTTTCAGTTTTTTAGAAAGATAGTGCTATATTTGGATATATTGTAGTAAGACCCATTTGTAAAAGGTTTGATTCTCAAGAGTTACACTGTTGGGAGGTGGTGGAACCTCTGAGAGGCGGGGCCTAGTGGGAGGCCTTAGGTCACTGGGAGTGTGACTTCAGAGGCAATGGTGGGACCCCACTACTTCCTCTATCTCTTTGCTTCCCTGGCTTGTGATGTGATTAGTTTTGCTCCACCACATATTCCTGCTGTGATGTGCTGTCTTCCCACAGGCCCAAAGCAAAAGGGCCAACTGATCATGGATTAGAACCTCCAAAACTGTGAATCAAAACAAACCTTTTCTCTTTAAAAGTTTGTTATCTCATGAATTTTGTTATAGTGACGGGAAGCTAAAACAGATAATAAATATCAAACAAGAATTATACAACTATCCAGGTAATATTATCATGCATCAAGTGTTTGCTGTATACTAGTTACTCTAATAATAGTTTTTGTACTCATTGCGTTATTTACTTCTTATAATACACATCTTCTATATGAGGAAATAGAGGCTCAAAGAGGTTCAGTAGTTTATCCAAAGTCACACTGAAAATAAATGGCAAAGGCAGTTCAAACACAGAGGGCTGTTTGATGCCAAAGAATACGCTTTTAGTCACTAATACAACCACGAAATGTTCCCTAAGATCTGACACCTGTGCGAGTAATTTTGTGATTACGTCTACAGGTTTCGTGGAGTCCCCAGTCATCATTAAAGATAAAATGATACAGCCAGACATGGTGGCACGTGCCTGTAATCTCAATCACTCAGGAGACTGAGGCAGGAGGATTGCAAGTTCAAAGTCAGCTTCTGCAACTTAGTGAGGCCTTAAGTAACTTGGTGAGAACTTGTCTCTAAATAAAATATTAAATAATGGTTAAGTGCCCCTGGGTTCAATCCCTGGTACAAAAAAAAATAGACAAAGATAAAATTATAGAGATATACATATTTGAAATGATAATTTCTTTAATATCCTTTAAAACAGGACAATAGGAATCAAAGACTTAAATATTGTCACTTAAGCCCAGAAAGTTAAATGACATATAAAAAACAAAGACAGAGATGAGTTTGGTATTGGATCCTAAGGACCCCACTTCTCTATCCAATTCTCTGCATGCTAAATTATCTACCCAAAAGTGTTCCAGCTCAAATATGTTACTTTCCAAAAACCTTTCAGCTTACTTCAGGAATCACCAAGTCTCATTCCAGTCTAGGAATCATGTTCATTGACTACCATCTGACACTATTTCTGGACTGGTATATTGAAAATGTCATCTCCCAGTGTCTATAAAGCCAACTTCTGCAGTTACTTAGACTTCAAGGAAATTTGGAAATCTAGGCCTACTTTACAAAATGCTCCTTCAACTCAAAGCAAAATAGAGAGCAGGTTCTGAGTCTCCAGTCTTGGCTGGAGATGAAGCTCCGGAGAGGCGGATTACTTACTCATCAGATTCTGGTTGCTTTTTCTGGATGAGATGTACTGAAGATGGAGACTGGGGCATTTCTCCCGTGGTTCCATGGTCTTAGTGGGAGAGGAAGGAATTCTTTTATGTCTATTTTACTGTTATTTCACACTATGCTCCAGCTTTGTAGTCTGCTTTCACTACTCTAATTCACTAAGATCAAAATTGTCCTTCCTTTTCTCAGAAATTTGCAATACCAAGAAATGGAGCCAGGTAACCTCTGGGAATTGAGGGAGATATTGGTGAGTGTTAGAAACAGGTGAGGAGATGGGACATGAGAAGGATGACGTGATGTCTCTGTGAATGAGCTGGAGGCAGAGTGGGAGCATGCTTGTCATTTGTAAAGACTTGAAGGAATGGGAGATGACAGCTTTGCTACCAGATCATGGTACATGAAAGCTTGAGTGTACATATGTAAGTTGCAAGAAGTCATTTTAGGCATGACAGACATGACACTTTAAACAACAGCAAGCGATTGAAGGATATTTAAGTACATATAATAATGAAAACAACATTAGTTGTTAAAATAAGGTGAAAATGTTCACTTTTAATGTTGTAATAGGAAAATATTCTCCTTGAAATCCTTTAGCCATAGGTACGCATCAGAAAGGGCCTTATGTCTCATCTAAGGGCACTTTTTAAAAGAAAGCTTAAATCTTTCTTAAGGTGACTTTAACTTCAGGTAATAGATTAGCTAGAAAAAAAATCTGGTAGCTGCATGGATCAGATCTATCAAATCCCCCCTGTCCTCCAACCTAAAGCCATTTCACTTATTCTTCAATTGCGCTTTTGAAGCAAAACCAAACCAAAACAACAACAAAAATTAGGAAAGTGAGCATCCTGCAGCTCTACTCCACGGTGGTATTCTCTACCCACTCTTTGTAACCTCCTTGGACAGTCATCACTTAGGCTGACTGGGATTGAGGAAAGGCTTGGTAGAAGGGAAATACCCCTCCAGCTAAGGGATGTGGGTTTTGGAATAAGGAAGCCTTGATTTGGATTCTGGTTCTGCCACCTACTTTTGTGTGACATTTCACAAGTTAGTTAAACTCCTGAGCCTCATATTTCTCAGTGATCCAATTAAGGATCATAAAACCCAACTTAGAATATGTTGCATGGATCAAATTAGACAGTACTTGAAGAGCGCCTCACTTAATGGCTGTTATGTCACCCCATGCAGCACACACATTATAAAAAATGTTGGTTCAACCCCATTGGCTTAGTGTTACTTCTGCCTCCTCCCACCACACTGTCCTGGGGGAATAGATTGCTGGTGATAACCAAAGCTGGGGAGAAATGAAAAAAGTGGGAGAGACTGAATAAGCAGGATTCAATCATTCCTGCCCTCTGGGAACAAAAGTGAAATCTGGAAAAGCTCAGTTTGGTTCCGACACTGCCACTCAAGTGGCTATGTGACTGCTGAGCAAGTAAATCATTTATGTTTTTAAACAGAAGCATTGGGATAGACCTTTATAGTTTTATGCTTTTAAATTATTTCATCCATGAAATGGATAAACAAGATAGAGAAGTCATTATGTAAGACAGTGTTTGAAGGAACATTCTGTTCATAATGCAATTTTGCAAGTGGTCCTTCCAGAGCTGACTGGTGTTTGGATGTCTGCACCGAGGTCTGAAAACCACTAACAAGATGTCTTGCAATAGCTCCATTCAGATCTGTGTCTGCCAGTAGGCCTCGTCTGCTGGTGCTTCCCAGTCATAGTCAAATAACTTCATTCATTTGAGGTGGATGTTGATATGCTTTGAAATCTCTGGGACAAGAAAAGCAGTATTTCCAGCCAAGTTTTGGTGAGTGAGAGAAAAATCTCCTTGACAGGGAGGAGATCCGAAACTCTGTAATTCCTCTCCTTGATTTCATCATCTAGTTATTGCAAACTAAGAGGTAAAATGAAATTCAGAAAAGCGAGTTTAGAGAGGACACAGAGGAAACACTTCCAGGGTAATAATAGGGGAAGCATGGTGTAGAGCATGTTTTTGCTGATCAAGCAAATCAGTGAACTGGCCTTGAAACAAGATGCTGTCCACATATGATTTCTCCCTGATAGAATTCTGATGGAGAAAAGGCAATGAGATGAGGCTAGGTTGACCCGTGGAAATTTATTTCAGCCCCGCCTCTGGCACTGCTTTAAGAGATCCTCTAATCAGTGTTTGTCTGGATCTTGGTGGCCTCACTTCTGACTCTTGATTCTTCTGATTTATCATTTTCTGTGCTTTCTGTTTTCTCACATTACAACATTATTTATTTCCTGAAATGATAGAATTTTAAAGAAACTTCTATTCTGTTGAGAGAATGAAAGGAAAGGTTTCACTGGGTTCTTTCTCCATCATACACGAGGGAGAATAAGAGTAGGATCAAAAGGAAGGGAAGGTAAACTGATGGGAACAGCATGTAATGTGATTTCTTGTCCTTTTTTGAGACAGCAGTAGGACAGGTGAGATGGATCTGGGTGTGAGATTAGTGAGGATGAGGCTCTGACCTGGGCGCTTACTGATCTCGCTTCTCCACCAGGCTGTGAGTACTCTGAGACTAGCCTCTGGATTTAATTGATTTTTTTTTTTTTTCTTGTGATGCTGGGGATTGAACCCAGGGCCTTGTGCTTGTGAGGCAAGAACTCTACCAACTGAGCTATATCCCCAGCTCTCTAATTGATCTTTAAAGCACACAACAGCTTCTTATTATGTACTGAATTATGCCAGTATCCCTCTTACACACATCCCCATTTTCCTGATGGCATAATGAGAGAGTGGAACTCTGGAGTAAAGAAGGCTCTATGTGAATTTGTTTTTGCTTAAAGAAGAAAGAATTCTCATAGTGAATTTTCATATTGAGTTAAATACCTCTAATGTATTTTCATACTAACTGTATGATAATTTTTTGTAGAACATTTTTATTACAGAATTATAATTATACATAGTATTTGGGTTCATTGTGACAAAATCATACATGCAAAGAATTTGATTTCAATCCCCATTGCCCCCTTTCCCTTCCCTCCTCCTTCCTCTTTTCTCTGTCCTCTCCTCTATTGACCTTCCTTTCACTCTTTATTTATTTATTCTTGATGCTATTTTCTACATATACATACAGGTAAAATTCTTTTTGGTACATTTATAAATGTATATGACATGATATTGCTGAATTCATTCCTCTTTCTACCCCTTTCCTTTTTCCTCCCTCCCTCTCATTCTCCTCTACTCCACTAATCTTCCCTAGATCTTTATGATATCCAATCTCTTCCCCTGCCACCTTCTTTCCCTTATTTTGCTCTAGCTTCCACATATGAGAGACAACATTTAACTCTTGATTTTCTGAGTCTGGTTTATTTCACTTAGCACCGTTTTCTCCACTACCATCCATTTACTAGCAAATGCCATAATTTCATTCTTCTTTGTAGCTGAGTAAAACTGGATTGTATATACACACCACATTTTGTTGATCCATTTATCTATCTATGGGCATCTGGCTAGTTTCATAATTTGGCAATTATGAATTGTGCTGCTTGTTAAAGTTGTTATATTGCTATCGTATGCCAATTTTAGTTCTTTGGGATATATATGCTAGAAGGGGAGAGCCAGGTCAGGTAGTTCCATTCCTAGTTTTTTGAGGTGTCTTCACACTGCTTTCTGTAGTGGTTTCACTGCTTTCCGGTTTTATCTGATTTCCTTGCAGGACGCTGAAATTGTCTGCTTACACGATTGCATTCTGCCCTGGATTTTAAGCTCTTCAAACGAAGTCAGGGGTGTTCTTCATTCATTTTTGTAGCCCTCATCCTTTATACTTCCTCATGCACACAGTAAGTGCTCATTTGTGTTTCTTGAACTGAGCTTGTCTACAAACCTAGTATAGCACTTGAACACCAGAAAAACTCAATATAGTTGCTCTCAGCAGTCAACTACAGAAGTCTCAAACCTTTAACCAAAAATATCCTTGCCTTTCACTTGAAGAATAAATTTGGTTTTTTGTGTAGATAAGAAATGACTGTAATTGGAAATACTAAATAATTATAGAGTACACTCAAGGGGGAAAGACTGTTTCACTCCTATTTTTTTCCTACTATTGACTTGTTCAGCAATCCAACTATTACATTAAATTATTACCTTTTATAAAATAACAACATTTTTAAAAATAACATTACAAAAATAAATTATGTATACTTTGTCTTGAAGGAAAAATCTCAGTAAAACCCTTTGAATAGCAAAAATTCCTCTGGACAGGTAAAGTTAAAAAAGAAAACAAAAGTTTCCTTATTGTGTTTAGAATATCAGTTCCCCTCCATGTGTTTTTCTTTTCATTGGGGTTTTCACATCTCAGTTACTGGAGTGGACCTGTGGTGGCCACATGACGTTACATACAGAAGCTGACTGTAGGTTCTGGATATAAGAAGTTCAATGGAAAGAAAATAAGAATATATGAAGATCACCAAAGTGGCAGAATCAATTAATTTAATTAACTACTTTTCATTACCTTAATATGAATAATTAATATTTATTAAGAAGGGTTTCATTTCTTTCTTTTCTCACTTTTTTTCCTGGTTCATCAAAACAAGCCTCTTATCTATGCCAGATAGTTAAAAACAAAACATGACTTTTGGGGTGAAAAGGAAAAAATATGAATATAGTATCTGTAAATAGATTCCCAAAAAAGAGCATGGCTCTCCTGAAGTTTCTCCCTTCTCTCTATATGTAAATCTAGTACATCCTTGGAACATTTAGTGAATAGCTGAAATGAAGAAATTTTGTCTTACTTTCCCTTTTCCAAGAAGTTGTGCTGTATTTGTTGGAATGAATTTCAGTACTTCCTTCTCATCCTTGGATGATGATGCCATATAAACTTTCTCACAAGGTCAGCAGCCAGAGCTGGAGGTTTTCTGGGGATGCATGTTTTGAAGCCAAAGGTTTCTGGAATAAATAGGAACTGGGACACCGATATTGGCTCTTCTCTATACCATGGACTCTGGAGAAAACACTGTTTAAATGCTTAGTTTTATATTCTGTTGCCAGAAATTAATCAAATGGACAATAGATCAAAAATAAAAATGTTCCTGGAACAATTGAAGGTCAGTTTTGACCTTAGCTAATCTGGCAACTGCACTTGGATTTCTCAGACCCCACATTTGATCTTTGTATTATGCCTCATACTTGGACTCACCCCTTCTAAGGCCAAGCACAGTTCATCTGGCTAGAAATTTTCCTGTGCAGTCTCAAAGATAAATGAAAACCTGACTCACTTCAAATCTTGCCAGTGTGTCTTTGTGTTGCATAAAAAGAAAGCAATAGTTTAGGCTGCCATGGATAGATTGATAAGATTGACTTGTAGGAATGGTTTCCATATGGTGTAAGATCAGTTGCTCAAACACAGGGCAGTTAAAGGATCCTAAGTTTATTTTGTGTGTCCTGAAAGAAAAGACCCAAGAGAGAAAAGATATTAAGGCATATCAATGATTCTCTATATAGATTTATATAGGCCTTAGTGAATAACCTATTCTTTAAACTCTCCAGGTCTTATTAAATGATGCTTTAAGGAAAAAATTGCCACTGATAGTATACACCAGTATTTTAAAAATAAAATATATGCATAAAGGAGGCAATTATTATCACATTTACATCAAATATAAGCACCTTTGATAAGGTCTGTTGGGACTAATTACACGTTAACTAACTCAGGGTGACTCCTTACTCCCTGGCGAGTGAGCAAGATCAAGGCCTCAAAGGCGGTTTCAAAAGTTAATGACGGTTCGATCCCCAGCACCACCAAAAAAAAAAAAAAAAAAAAAAAAAAAAAAAAAAAAAGTTAATGACGATAAATCGGACCACTGTCAGGGATTGATTAACAACAGTTCCGCAAAGGTGATCAGCTCATGCTTGCCATATAGTCCTATGGGACTCTCGCCTGTGTGACAACTCCCCCCCTTGCTGACCTTTAAGCTGATTGGTTCCCGCCTAGCCTTCACCCTACATAAAAGCTGTGTGACTTCCTCAATAAACGAGTTCCTGCTGTGACTGGTCTCCCTGACGCATCTGATTGTCCTCCGCCCGGAGGGCTGGGTGCGGGTGGTCAGTCGGCCCTAACTTTCCCAGTCTGGCCTTGTTGGGGAGTGCTCACTTCCCTTGTCACTGGTCGAGAAGAGCAAGGGGGCTAAAGATCCCAACAAAGGACCAGGAATTAAAAGTATGCAAACAACTGAACAAATCTGTAAATTTGGTCTCTTAAAGGTCACATATTACTAGACCTCTAAAATTCGATATGCATATTGTGTTAGTTAGCTTTGCATTCCTGTGACCAAAATACCCAATGAGAACATCTTAGGGGGCAGAAAGTTTATTTTGGTTCACTGTTCAAAGGTTTAGTTCATGGTCATTGGAGTCCATTGCTCTGAGTCCTTGGTGAGGCAGAGCATCATGGTGGAAGGGTATGGTGGAGGGAAGCTGCTCAGGAAATGGTAGCCAGGAAGTAGAGAGAGAGAGAGAGAGAGAGAGAGAGAGAGAGGGAGAGAGAGGGAGAGAGAGAGGAAGGGATCACAGGGAAGATGCACCCTTCCAGAACACACCACTAGTGACCCCTCCTCCAGTTACCATCCATATGCCTATAGTTACCACCCAGTCCATGCAAACTAGGATGGACTGATTAAAGTCACAGATCTCAATCCAATCAGATTACCAGCAAACATTCCTTGTGTTGACACAGGAGCTTTTGGGAAGCATCTCATATCCAAATCATAGCATGTGTGGATATAAAATATAATTTAAAATATTATGTTGATATAGATAATATAATTTATTGTTATAAATTTCCTATGGGGAAATGGAGGCTCAGAGTTGTCAATTGACTCTGGCCCAGGGCTTTCATGCCTTGGACCTTACCTGATTTAGAACAGTTCTCTGTGTATATTTACATGGTTTTGTGTTTATCATTTGCAGTAGGTTGCATATCATTAATATTAGATTATTAATATTTAAAGAGTAAAAATTAAGTTTGACTCATAGCTCTATTATCACATAACATGCAATATAGCTTAGCAAACAGTAAACACTTAATAATTCTTTGCTAAATTGAATTTATAAATACAAGTTAATACATTGGTGACAGGGCAATTTTTATGCTTAATAATAATATTCTATTAATTTATTTTTTCACAAAACAATTACAATCTACATACTCCATGCCCTATACTGTGTTAGAGTTGATATCTTTCCAGAAGAAAATCACATTTTATAGAGTGAGATAGGAATACATGTAAACAAATAATTACAATACTCAGAAAATCTTGAATTGATTATGTAAAGGCATATTGTAGAAATGGATGTTTTACATTAGATAAAACACGATTAAACATAAAAATATAACCATGATAAGCATGAATGTATCTCACATTTGACATGTGTGTACTTCATCTTGCACCTGCAAATAGATCGAGCAATAAGTTACACAAATTATGAGATAAACAGACTCTAAACCTGGGTATTTTAACATACATTTCTTAGAAATACAGAAGCTGCATATCAAACAAAGAAAACTCACTGTTTTTCTACCACATGACATAAAGGAAACTTATAATTTCAAAGCATTAATATCAGATAAGCTGCATTTTCTGATCGTGATGCAATAAAATTCAAATTTAATATCAAAAAAATTCCCAAGCATTTTGAAATTAAATAACATATTACTGAATAGTCCCTAGGATAAAATAAAATAAAGGAAAAAGAAATAAAGGAATGCTTAGATCTGAATAATATTGAGATTACTACATATCCAAATTAGTGAAAACCTGTTAAAGGGAAATGTATAGCTTTCCATACATTAACTGGAAAGCAAAAGAGGTTGAAAGTAAGTGAGCTAAGAATGCAATTCAAGAAGTTGGAAAAAGAACAGAACAACCCAAGAAAAGGAATAAAGAATTAAAAAGACTACAGTAAGAAAACCAGTTAAAAAGAGAACAAAATGTAATAAGATTTTTTTATATAAACTCATTATTTACAAGACAAATAAAGAGACACCTCTGCAAATACAAAAGTATTAAACCCAAAAGTATCTTGAGAAGAAATAGGAATTTTTAACAAATCAATAACTGTCAAAGAAACTAAAATGGCAACCAAATACCTCTTCCCCAATCCCCCAGGCCCAAATAACCTCTAAAGTGAAGACTTATGAATTTTTTGAAAAATAGTATATGTTGTATAAAAGTTGAAACACAGAATTAAAAAAAAAAGTTAAGGGTGTTTAACTTATTTTAGGAAACTCTTGATTTTAAGACTAGATAAAAACACTACTGAAGAAAATGAATTTACAAGCAGCAATATGGTAGCTGTTCATACTAGATTATTAAATAAAGTATTAGCTAACAAAATCCAAAAAATTGAATTAAAAATTAGAAATTATATGTACTGGTCAGGTAGTTTTATCCCAGGAACCGAAGCACTTTTATTTAACATTAAAAAAGTCTATTAATGGCATTCACCACATAATAGATAATAAGAAAGTAATCATATACCATTTCATCTGATGAAGAGAAAACATTAATGATGTACATCTTTTTGTAATATATATATGAAATATGTTACTAGCTAAAATAATAACATATGAAATATAAAAATCTTATTGTTAGAACCAGATGGGAAATTATTTAAATTGGTAAAGTTTATATAATAAAAACTTACAGGAAATACTCCACTTAATGGACTAAATCAAGATGCATTTTCTTTAGAACTAGGGATAAGAAAAGAAACCTTCTATTATCACTATTCTTTTTCATACGATTGGAAGACCCAAACAATGTTATGTAGTCAGAAAAGATATAAAAACTGTGAAAGAGAATAATAATTTTTGTAGACAATCTTATCAGTAACCTAAAAAATAATTGTTAAATCAATAAATTATTAAAGGTAGTGAGTTTAACCACATGCCTATAAAAGCAACTGACAATAATATCACATTTATCTGCATCAGTAAAAACTCAAAACTATAAGAAGAATGGTATAACTCTCACAATATCAACAAAAAATTTTAAGTATACTTGAGTTAATTTAACCAAGGATGCACAGAATCTCTATGAAGAAAACTCTTAAAAGTAACAATAGTGATGGAAAGTAATCTGAATTGATGGATATATCTTTTCTACCTACAGGTAGAATGATTTTTTTTCGTCTTTTTTTTTATTGTAAACAAATGGGATACTTGTTGTTTCTCTGTTTGTACATGGCATAAAGGCATACCATTTGTGTAATCATATATCAACATAGGGCAATGTTGTTTGATTCATTCTGTTATTTTTTCCC
The DNA here is from genome assembly GCF_902686445.1 of Sciurus carolinensis. NCBI lineage: Eukaryota > Metazoa > Chordata > Mammalia > Rodentia > Sciuridae > Sciurus > Sciurus carolinensis. Next base: position 82,357,281 of record NC_062216.1, read on the forward strand.
TTCCCACCACCCCTCCCACCCCTCCTTTCCCTCTATACAGTCCTTCCTTCCTCCATTCTTGCCCCCCATCCCTAACCCTAACTCTAACCCTAACACTAACCCCTCCCACCCCCCATTATGTGTCATCATCCACTTATTAGCGATATCATTCGTCCTTTGGTTTTTTGAGATTGGCTCATCTCACTTAGCATGATATTCTCCAATTTCATCCATTTGCCTGCAAATGCCATGATTTTATCATTCTTTATGGCTGAGTAATATTCCATTGTGTGTGTGTATATATATATATATATATATATATATATATATATATATATCACAGTTTCTTTATCCATTCATCAATTGAAGGACATCTAGGTTGGTTCCACAATCTGGCTATTGTGAATTGAGCAGCTATAAACATTGATGTGGCTGTATCTCTGTAGTATGCTGATTTTAAGTCCTTTGGGTATAGGCCAAGGAGTGGGATAGCTGGGTCAAATGGTGGTTCCACTCCAAGTTTTCTAAGGAATCTCCACACTGCTTTCCAGAGTGGCTACACTAATTTGCAGCCCCACCAACAGTGTCTGAGTGTACCTTTTTCCCCACATCCTCGCCAACACCTGTTATTGTTTGTATTCTTGATAATCGCCATTCTAATTGGGGTGAGATGGAATCTCAGGGTGGTTTTGATTTGCATTTCTCTTATTACTAGAGATGTTGAACATTTTTCCATATGTTTGTTGATTGCTTGTAGATCTTCTTCTGTGAAATGTCTATTCATTTCCTTAGCCCATTTGTCGATTGGATTATTTGCATTCTTGGTGTAGAGTTTTTTGAGTTCTTTATAGATTCTGGAGATTAGTGCTCTATCTGAAGTATGATTGGCAAAGATTTTCTCCCACTCTGTAGGCTCTTTCTTCGCATTGCTGATAGTTTCCTTTGCCGAGAGAAAGCTTTTTAGTTTGAATTTATCCCAGTTATTGATTCTTGTTTTTATTTCTTGTGCTATGGGAGTCCTGTTGAGGAAGTCTGGTCCTAAGCCGACATGTTGAAGCTCTGGACCTACTTTTTCTTCTATAAGATGCAAGGTCTCTGGTCTGATTCCGAGGTCCTTAATCCATTTTGAGTTTAGTTTCATGCATGGTGAGAGATATGGGTTTAGTTTCATTCTGTTGCATATGGATTTCCAATTCTCCCAGCACCATTTGTTGAAGAGGCTATCTTTTCTCCATTGCATATTTTTTTGTTTTTTTGTTTTTTGCAGTGCTGGGGATTGAACCCAGGGCCCTGTGCTTGCAAGGCAAGCACTTTACCAACTGAGCTATCTCCCCAGCCCTCCATTGCATATTTTTGGCCCCTTTATCTAGTATGAGAAAATTGTATTTATTTGGGTTTGTGTCCGTGTCCTCTATTCTGTACCATTGATCTACCTGTCTATTTTGGTACCAATACCATGCCGTTTTTGTTACTTTGTAGTAGAGTTGAAGATCTGGTATCGTGATGCCCCCTGCTTCACTCTTGCTGCTAAGGATTGCTTTAGCTATTCTGGGTTTTTTTTATTCTTCCAGATGAATTTCATAATGCTTGCTCTAATTCTGTAAGGTACATCATTGGGATTTTAATTGGAATTGCATTGAATCTGTATAGCACTTTTGGTAGTATAGCCATTTTGACAATATTAATTCTTCCTATCCAGGAACATGGGAGATCTTTCCATCTTCTAAGGTTTTCTTTAATTTCTTTCTTTAGTGTTCTGTAGTTCTCATTGTAGAGGTCTTTCACCTCTTTTGTGAGATTGATTCCCAAGTATTTTATTTTTTTCGATGCTATTGTGAATGGGGTAGTTTTCCTAATTTCTCTTTCTGAAGATTGATCACTTATGTATAAAAATGCCTTAGATTTATGTGCATTGATCTTATATCCCACTACTTTACTGAATTCACTTATGAGTTCTAAAAGTTTTCTGGTGGAATTTCCTGGTTCCTCTAAGTATATAATCATATCATCAGCAAATAGGGATAGTTTGAGTTCTTCTTTTCCTATTCGTATTCCATCTATTTCTTTGGTCTGTCTAATTGCTCTGGCTAGAGTTTCAAGGACGATATTAGAAGTACGATATTAGATAGTACGATATTAGAAGGACGATAATAGAAGTGGTGAAAGAGGGCATCCCTGCCTTGTTCCAGTTTTTAGGGGGAATGCTTTCAGTTTTTCACCATTTAGAATGATATTAGCCATGGGCTTAGCATAGATGGCCTTTACAATGTTAAGGAATGTTCCCACTATCCCTATTTTTTCTAGTGTTTTGAGCATGAAGGGGTGCTGTATTTTATCAAATGCTTTTTCTGCATCTATTGAAATAATCATGTGATTCTTGACTTTCAGTCTATTGATATGGTGAATTACATTTATTGATTTCCTGATGTTGAACCAAACTTGCATCCCTGGGATGAAACCCACTTGATCATGGTGCACTATCTTTTTAATATGCTTTTGTATGTGATTTGCTAAAATTTTGTTGAGAATTTTTGCGTCGATGTTCATTAAGGATATTGGTCTGAAATTTTCTTTCCTCGATGTGTCTCTGTCTGGTTTAGGTATCAGGGTAATATTGGCTTCATAGAATGAGTTTGGGAGGGTTCCCTCCTCTTCTATTTTATGGAATACTTTGAGAAGAATTGGAATGAGCTCTTCTTTAAAGGTTTTGTAGAACTCGGCTGAGAACCCATCTGGTCCTGGACTTTTCTTTGTTGGTAGGCTTTTGATGACTTCTTCTATTTCATTACTTGAAATTGGTCTATTTAAATTGTGTATGTCCTCCTCGTTCACTTTAGGCAATTCATATGTCTCTAGAAACCTGTTGATGTCTTTGAAATTTTCTATTTTGTTGGAGTATAGATTTTCAAAATAGCTTCTAATTATGTTTTGTATTTCAATCATGTCTTTTGTAATATTACCTTGTTCATTCCGAATTTTAGTGATTTGGGTTTTCTCTCATCTTCTCTTTGTTAGTGTGGCTGAAGGTTTATCAATTTTGTTTATTTTTTCGAAGAACCAACTATTATTTTGTTAATTTTTTGTATTGTTTCTTTTGTTTCAATTTCGTTGATTTCAGCTCTCAGTTTAACTATTTCCTGTCTTCTACTACTTTTGGTGTTGGTCTGTTCTTTTTCTAGGGCTTTGAGCTGTAGTGTTAGGTCATTTATTTGTTGAGTTTTACTTCTTTTATGAAATGCGCTCCATGGAATAAATTTTCCTCTAAGTACTGCTTTCATAGTGTCCCAGAGATTTTGATATGATGTTTCTTTGTTCTCATTTACCTCTAAGAATTTTTTAAATTTCCTTCCTAATATCTTCTGTTATCCATTCATCATATAATAGCATATTGTTTAATCTCCGGGTGTTGGAGTAGTTTCTGTTTTTTACTCTTTCATTTATTTCTAACTTCAATCCATTATGATCTGATAGAATACAAGGTAGTGTCTCTGTCTTCTTGTATTTGCTAACATTAGCTTTGTGGCATAATATATGGTCTATTTTAGAGAAGGATCCATGTGCTGCTGAGAAGAAAGTGTATTCGCTCTTGGTTGGTATAATCTATAAATGTCCTTTAAGTCTAAATTATTGATTGTGTTATTGAGATCTATGTTTTCTTTGTTCAATTTTTGTTTGGAAGATCTGTCCAGTGGTGAGAGAGGCATGTTAAAATCTCCTAATATTATTGTGTAATGGTCTATTTGGTTTCTAAAATTGAGAAGGATTTGTTTGACATACATGGATGAGCCACTGTTTGGGGCATAGATGTTTATACGATTGTTATATCTTGCTGATTTATGCTTCCCTTAAGCAGTATGAAATGTCCTTCTTTATCCCTTCTCACTAACTTTGGCTTGAAGTCCACATTATCTGAAATGAGGATGGATACTCCAGCTTTTTTGCTGAGTCCATGTGCATGGTATGTTTTTCCCCATCCTTTCACCTTTAGTCTATGGGTATCTTTTTCTATGAGGTGAGTCTCTTGCAGGCAACATGTTGTTGGATCTTTCTTTTTAATCCAATCTGTCAGTCTATGTCTTTTGATTGATGAATTCAGGCCATTAACATTCAGGGTTATTATTGAGATATGATTTGTATTCCCGGTCATTTGGTTCATTTTTTTAATTTAATTAATTAATTTATTTATTTTTGACACGACTTGGTTCTTCCTTTATTTGACAATTCCTTTAGGATAATTCCTCCCTTTGCTGATTTGCTTCTTTGTTTTTCATCTCTTCCTTATGGAATATTTTGCTGAGAGTGTTCTGTAATGCTGGCTTTCTTTTTGTAAATTCTTTTAGCTTTTGTTTATCATGGAAGGATTTTATTTCATCGTCAAATTTGAAGGTAAGTTTTGCTGGGTATAAGATTCTTGGTTGGCATCTATTTTCTTTCAGGGCTTGAAAAATGTTGTTCTTGGTCTGTCTAGCTTTTAGGGTCTGGATTGAAAAATCTGCTGATATCCGTATTGGTTTCCCCCTGAATGTAATTTGATTCTTTTTTCTCACAGCCTTTAAAATTCTGTCTTTATTTTGTATGTTAGGTATTTTCATTATAATGTGCCTTGGTGTGGGTCTGTTGTAATTTTGTGTATTTGGAGTCCTATAAGCCTCTTGGACTTGATTTTCCATTTCATTCTTCAGATTTGGGAAATTTTCTGATATTATTTCACTGAATAGATTGTTCATTCCCATGGCTTGTTTCTCTAAGCCTTCCTCAATCCCAATAATTCTTAAATGTGGCCTTTTCATGATATCCCATAGTTCTTGGAGATTCTGTTCATGATTTCTTACCATCTTCTCTGTTTAGTCAACTTTGTTCTCAAGGTCAAACATTCTGTCTTCAATATCTGAGGTTCTCTCTTCCAGGTGCTCTATCCTATTGGTTATGCTTTCTATGGAGTTCTTAATTTGGTTTATTGTTTCCTTCATTTCAAGGATTTCTATTTTTTTTTTAATATCTCTAACTCTTTATTGAAATGATCTTTTGCTTCCTGTATTTGCTCTTTTAACTGTTGATTGGTGCGATCATTCAAAGCCTGCATTTGCTCTTTCATTTCATCATTCAATGCCTGCATTTGCTCTTTCATCTCATCGTTTGCTTCCCTGATCATTTTAATTATGTACATTCTGAACTCCCTTTCTGTCATTTCTTCTGCCATGCTGTCATTGGCTTTTATTGATGTAACATCTAGATTTGTTTGGGGCAGTTTCTTCCCTTGTTTTCTCATATTGTTCAGGTATCAGTGGACTGCTAAGATATTGCAGATTTCCTCTATTGACCTATAATGTCCCTGAAGATTTCTAGTATATCCCCTCTTAGCCTTCAGTAGCCTGAAGTCTTGGAGGAAGCTGATAATGCAGTGCTCCACAAGGAAGCTGCCTCTCTAGGGGTGGTGGCCTTCAGGTGGGGTATATTCCCTGCTAGTGGGCAGAGGTGCCTCCACTTGTTGACCAATGGTCATCCAAAGGGGAACTAGGCTGCGGGCTGAGGCAAGTCCTGTTTGGGCCTGTGTCTATGATTTTACTGTCCTTGTGGGAAAACCTCACCCGGCAGGGAAGACTCACCCATTGGGGTGGTCTCGCTGGTCAGTTCCCCTCCTAAAGGTTCCCCTCAATCCACAACTACCGCCTGGGCTGGGCTGCCTACCTCTGCAACGTTCCCGGGGGCCTGAACCTACCTCCTGGACCTGGGAGCCTCACCCTTCGCAGACAAGTCTCCTTAGCCTGCCTCTCCTCAGAGAATCTGCCCACAGTCCTGGAACTTTCGCTCCACCCCTAGGCATGTCTCTGTGCGGCTCTTCCACCAAGAAGCCGCCTAGGTCCTGGGACCCTAATCGCCTGGCTATGTGGCCCCTCCTCTGAGTCACCACCTGGAGCCCCATACAGTCGCTCTGAGACCCAGCAACCCGCTGCACACCTCTTCCTCCAGGCAGCCGCCAGGTGTTCCGGTGCAGTTGCTAGGAGTCCAAGCAACTCACTGCGTGCCTCCTCCTCCCGCCAACCGCCCGTAGCCCTGGTACAGTCACTCCGAGTCCAAGTGACCCGCCGCACTCCTCCTCCTCCTCCAGGCAGCTCCCCGAGTGTTCAGGAGTGGTCGTTCTGAGTCCAAACAACTTACTGCGCACCTCGTCCTCTGGCTGCCCATAGCCCTGATGCAATCACTCCGAGTCCAAGTGACCCGCCCCGCTCCTCCTCCTCCTCTGGGCAGCCCCCTGGGTGTTCAGGAGCAATTGCTCCGAGACCAAGCAACCCTCGCACTCCTCCTCCAGGCAGCCCCCCGGTGTTCAGGAGTGGTCGCTCATCACTTGCCTCCTCCTCTGGGTCGCTGCCCATAGCCCTGGTGTATCACTCCGAGTCCAAGCGACCTGTCGTGCTCCTCCTCCTCCGGGCAGGCCCTGGTGTTCAGCGGTATTCAGGAGCGGTGGTTCTGAGTCCAAACAGTTCCCCGCGCAGCTCCTCCTCTGGCAACAGCCTGTAGCTCTGATGCATTCACTCCTAGATCAGGCGACCCGCCGCACTCCTCCTCCTCCTCCGGGCAGCCCCCCAGTGTTCAGGAGTGGTTGCTCTGTGTCCAAACAGCTCGCCGCACAGCTCCTCCTCTGGGCAGCTGCCCGGAGCCCCAGTGGTTGCTCCGAGTCCAAGCGCTGTGCTGAGCGGCCTCCTCTACGATGCTCCCAGTTGTCCGAGTTCACTGCTCCAGGGGGGGAGGGATGTCTTGTTGGGCAGCTCTGCTTCACAAAGTTCCCTGCATTCCGGGGCTACCGCCCCATCCGGGATGCCTCCCCTACGGGAGAGACTCACCCGGCTGCTTTGAGTTGGTCCCAAGTCTCTCACTATCTCCTCTTTTGAATCCTGAGTCCTGGAGCAACATGAAATGCAGCCGCCCTCTAGTCCGCCATCTTGAAAACTCCCGGTAGAATGATTTTACTTTATAAATCATCAGTTTTCCTGAACTTGACCTATAAGCTTAAAGCAGTCAAATAAAAAATTTTGAGATTTCATAAAGATAATCTCAAAAGTTTTCATCTCATTTTTCATATGAAGTTCTTCAATCCAACCGGTAATATTTTCATATGGTGTAAGGTAGGGACTAATTTTATCTTTTTTCATATGAATAGCTAATTTCCAAGCACTTTTGATGTAATATTCCATTCTTTCCACATTGATTTGCAAAGTCTCCAAGCTCCCATAAAAGAGGATTTATATCCAGGTTCAGTGATTCATTATGTTGGTCTATTTGTTGTTCTTGTGCCTGAAATGTATTCTGATCTCCCAAGAAATTTAGTAACTTTGCTTTGGAGAGGAGGAAGTACATGGTTGGGATATGGTTTGTCTCCCAAAGTTCATGTGCTGGAAGCTTAGACCCTAGTGTAACAGTTATCAAGAGGTGGCAAGACCTTTAAGAGGCACATTGGTCATGGGTCCTCTACTCCCATGAAGGGATTAATAGAGTTCCTGTGAGAGTGAGTTAGTTGCCATCAAAATGGGTTGTTATAAGCTAATTTGGCTTCATCAGCTCACTCTTCTGCTTATTCTCTTACCATGTGACCTCTTCTGAATGCACCTGCTTGCTTTTCCACCATTAGGCCCTCACCAGAAGCCAGAAGATGCTGGTACCATGCTCTTGAACTTCCAGAACTGTGAGCTAAATAAACCTCTTTTTCTTTAAAAATGACTAAGCCTCAGGTATTTTGTTATGGTAACAAGAAATGGACTAAGACAACAAATTTTCCCCTGTTTTTTAAAAAATTATTTTGGCTATTCTTGATCTTTTAACTTTTTATATAATTTTTGATTAACTTGACAAATTTTATTTAAAACACACTGGAATGTTGCCTTTGAAATTTTATTTGGATTTATTAAGGAACTTTGGAAGATGATATCTTTAGAATATCGAATCTATTCATCTACAGTCATCATTGTATTTTAACATTTTTTTTAGTTATTCTATATTTTTCATAAATATTTGTAACTTTTCCCATGAAGATCTTGTGTACCTTTCTTTTGATTTATTGGGAGTTTTAGTGTTTTCATGAATGGCATTTGAAAAGTTATGCTTAAATATAATTTCTACTGGTGTATTTAGGAACACTAGATTAAAAAATACTGTTTATATAAACTGATAATTTCATTGAGCTCTCATATATTAATTCTAAAATTTTGTCTATAGATGCTTTGTGTTTCTATATAGACAATTGTCTAATATATAAATATTGACAGTGCCATTTTTGCATGTTACTTTAAAATGATATATCTTAAATTTATCTTTCTTGTTTTGTTGCCCTGGTAGGAATATGGTAGATGGTGATTATCCTTGCATTGTTCCTAACTTGAAATAAAATGATTCTAAGGTTTCTTTGATTATAATGTGATATGTTTTCAGTTTTTTGATAGATCCCCATTAACAGGAGGATAATCTTAATTTGCTGAGTTATTACTTTTGAAATCATCAAGTGGTGTTGAATTATATCTATTTCTTCTTTATCAATATATCATTGGTTTTCTCTCTACTCATCTCTCAATATGATGAGAGACTGATTTTCTAACATTAGGCCATCTTCATGCAATTAGAATGTCTTACTTGTTCACAATTCATCAATATTTGCTAATACTTTTTTAAAAAATTATACTAAAGTTTCGTTAGAATTTTATTTGGAAATTTCAAATCTGACTTGACAAGTGAGATAGGCCTCTATTTTCCTTATTATACACTTGTCTTGTTTTGATAGGAAAGTTACCCTGGCCTTATAGAATGAGCTGCAGAGATTCTCCTCCTTTTAATTTTCTGTTATAATTGATATAAAATAGGAATTTTTTAAATTATAAAAATATTTCAAATATTGTTTCTATTTTGACTTGCAATTATTTTAGTAGTGTTAAAAATTTGCTGAACACATTGTTTTAAAAATCTTTTGATATTGACTTCTAATTTTATTGCATGTTGGTTAGTGAATGTGGTGTCTATGTTATTTATTCTTTGGTATTTTTTAAGACTTACTTTCTTTGCCTAGTATGTGATCAATTTTTATAAATGTTACCTATTTGCCTAAAAATTATTCTTTAATTGTTGGATGTAGAGCTGCATATATACTTATTTTAGCAAGCTTATTATTTAATTATTTATTAATTGAATTATTCAAAACTTTTTTGGCCTTATTGTTATTTTTGTCTTCTTTATTAACCCATTAAGGATTAAAATCTCCAGTTCTAATTGCAGATTTATCAAATCTGCAGTTAGATTTCTCAAATTTGCTGTTTTCACAATTTTTGCTTTATATGTTTTAAAGATGTATTTTTAGGTGCTATGAATAAATTGAGAATTTTCATAGTTTTGATCAGTGAATTTTTCTTCTAATTATCATTCAGTGTGTCTCTTTGTCTAAAACAATACTTTTCCCCTCAAAATTTCTGGTAACATATTAATTTAATTTAGTTATAATCGTTTTCCTTACCTAAATATTTGGTTGATAGAATTTCTTCAATTTCCTTTCTTCATATTTTTATAAATCCTTATATCTTGTTTAATTGTCTTGTTAAAGCACACTGAGAAAATTTAAAAATCAAGTCAATTTACATTTGGCATCATTAGTGAAATATTTAGATGTATTTCTAAGATTTTATTTTGTGCTTTTCTTTGTTAAATCTTTTATGCTTATTTAAAATTTTCTCTTTAACGATTCCATTGGTTTATGTGAGATTTCTTTATTCCATTTTATCCCTTTATTAACTTTAAAATTTTACGTATTATATCAAATCCTTACAAGTGTTTCCTTGAATTACTAATATTCATATTTAACATAACACAATCCAAACTTAACCAGTACCTCTACATATCTCTTGAACAACACAAGGTTGTTAAAAGATTTCATGCTTATTGAAGTGTTCCCCAAATCAGTGACTATTATCATTAACACTTCGTATGTGGTCATTGTTCATGTATCTTTAGCAGTCTCTTTGCATTCATTTTCTTTTTCTTTGTACAATTTTCTGAAGTATATCTTCTGCCAGTAAGTATTTGTTAGTGGTAAGCAAATACAATAGATCTCTAAAATCTGTATTTTTTGTCCTTCCTCTGAAATGATAGTTTGGGGAGGAATAAAATTTTAGTTTGAAAGCTGCTTCCCCTCATACTTTGAAGATGTTTCTTTTCATCATTTTTCTGGATCCTTCTGATGCTGTTGTAAAATCTGAGGTGAGTCTGATGGTTTTTCTCATCAATGACTTTTAGATTTTTTTCTCTAATTCGTTGGCATTACGTTTCACTATGATGTAGGTCTATGTGGCTGCATTTTATTTACATGGCTGACAAGTGTGCTTCTCTGCTCTGATAATTCATGTCTTTCTTCAATGCAGGCATATCTTAAGACTTTATTTCTTCAAATATTGCCTGTTACACCATCTTTAGTGCCTCCCTCAACTTTTACTAGTTTTTGTTGGATCTCCTTCTCGCTATGTCCTCCACATGGTCCATTTCTTTATCTCCTTGCTGAATTATGAGTAGTTTGTTAAAACTTCCTTTTGTTCTGATTTTCCTCTTTTGTTTATTATATCTCCTGATTCATGCTCTTGATGGCTAGTCTTCTCATGTATTTTGTAACTTTGGATAATGAGTTTATCTTATTTGGGTTGTTATTAAGTTCCCAAGTGGGTAGAATTTCATGTTAATTTATCGACTTGGAATTTTTGAACACAAATGTGGTATACATTTAGAACCCAGTGTCATCTGCAGACTCATTGGAATCTCATGTGAGATTGTTTTTCCCCTCCACATACAAACAAGCATCCATGCAATCTTTGTTTTGGTAGATAAACTTTTTTTTGGTTATTTATTATCTTGTTTTTGCAACAATACTTATTGCATATTAATCTTATTGTACACAATGTGCTAGCTGCTAGCTACTTTCAATACAAAGATGTGTCTAAAACGGATCTCAAGTGTCTCAGTGTGCACAAGAGCTCAGCTGGTTACTTAGATATCACAGTAGCAAAAATGTACAGGCATCTGTATGGCAAGGTGTAGTATCTCCGCAAGAGTTAATTATTAGGCTTAGTCTGTATCAAGGCCTGCAGACTGTACTTCCTTCTTCAAACTCCCAAACAAGAGAGTTTTGTTTATATGTTTTTAACTTTTCAAAGTGGAAGGAATGAAAAATTGGCATGGTCTGTCTGTGATGTTCATTTCTCTAGGCTTTGAAAAATTCCTCAGCTCAACCTAACCTGGAATAATGACCTTTCTCGTCAGAGGTCTGCCATAATGCAGTTTCAATGTAGGCCACTTATAATAAATAGATTAAAAAAAAAAAAGAGTGAACAGATAGATATTAGAGGCTTACACTTCATCAGAAATGGTTATATGGGTAAATGCAACAAAATATGCTAATCGTCACCTTTCTTTATGGCTACTAGTTTATCCATCTGTATTAAACTAGCAATGAAAGATACATACAAGGATGCATTTAACTGTAATAATAAAACCAGTGTCTCACAGCTACTGCCTATGTCCAAGTGTTTTTATAGCTACTTTTTCAGCTACCCATCTCCATTTTCCAGTAACATATATTATTTTTAAACATTGATTAACCTCACTCATTTATACTGATTTCTAATTACAGACATCATTTGCTTCTATCATGGAGTAAAAATTCATTTTTAGCATAAGAACCATTTCTCTTAAATTGGTTCATTAATATTTTTTCAATTTGATGTGACATTCACCATCATTCATTTTTCAAACCATCTATTTATCAAGCCCCTCTTATGTACAGGCCCTGGTCTAGGTACCAAGAATATAACACTGAGCAAAGCAAGCAAAACCTCTGTTCTCAGAGATTCAGTCTAGTACAGGAGACAAACAATAACCAAATAAAAATGTCAATTTATATGATAAGTCAATTTAAATGCTAAGAGGAAACAGAAAGATTAGAAGAATGGCTGAGAGGGTCTGCACCTGTTTACATGACCTTCAGTTAACTTCATATTTGGATGTTCTTTGGGTTAGTTCACCCCATCTATCCCAATCAGATAGTCATCGCTGTGCTATGCTAATGAGAAAGATTGGTAGATCTCTATCCTGGTGGAACACAAATTTTTATGACATGAGATTAACATGAAAATACATGATTATAAATTTTGATAAAATTTATGAAGGAAAAATACAATTAATAAAGTACATGGCAGAGAATCTGGACTTACTTCAGGAGGCTAGAAAACAATTTCTTAAAAAAATATTTGATCTGCAATTGGATGTATACATAAGTGTTAAGTGAATAAAGCAGGTGGGAAGAACAGGAAGAGTTTCAAAGACCTAAGGACAGTAGCTGTACAGGTCGTAAGTGAAATGAGGGCTGGAGTATTTATTGATAGACATAAGATGAGGCTGGAGAACTGGGCAGGACCATGTAAAAGTGCAAATGACCTGATTTAAAAATAAATCTTAGAGGAAACTGGAAAACATTGAAGAAATTTAAGAAGGAAAAGAGAGACATAATCAGATTACAGTTTTAAATGGGTCTGGCAGCACTGTTGGGGATGGATTAGAGAGGGGCAAGGGCTAATGCAGGGACATCAGTGAGGGGCAGGAACATTAGGATAGTCCAGGTTCAGGTGGGGTACCTTCAGCTAAGGTGATGTTTAAGAGGGAGCAGGAGGGGGAAGCATGTGCCATTCATCCAGGAGGTAATGGTGAATGGATGAATGCAGGGATGAAGGTGTGGCATCAAGGACCAATTGATACTCATCTAGAGTAGTCCCATGGTTTGCAGGGAGAAATGAAAATGGGTACAAACAATTGAGGTGTTTTTGTGACAGCTAGATAGAGTCATACCATCTGAACTGGAAATACAGATTTTGGAGTCATCAGCTGTGCAACAAAATATTTATTTTTCAATGTAAATGCAAACGTCCCTATCCTGAAAGATTCTTACCTGTCTTCCTCCACAGAATAAAATCTTTTTATTCAGGGATGGAGAAAAAGGTTGAATCCTTAGGAATAAATGACTGTCATTTCCTTTTTACTTATTTTTTTAAAAAAACTTCTTCATGAGTAATAATAAGACCAAAAACATATTGCACAATTTCAACAAAATTATGTTGAATATAGAGAGTTTAAACTACATGAGTCCAGGTGTGATTTACATAGACTAAGCAATCAATCCATGTTTGTTGTTTGATAAAGTAACACAGAATATTGCTAAATCACTTTCTTAATGAGAGCTTATACTTGGGTTTGTTTTAAGAAACGCAACTGTGACTATAAATACTTCTGTGCTTCCCTCTAAGAAGACAAGTGAAAACCCTTCCCACCTGGGGGCTGGCTTTGTCTACACTAGCAATTCAGTGACCTGGCAAAGTTACAGTTTGTCACTCAGCCTTTGGTGGGCCGTGGGCTTTCTCAGCTAGTAGAATTTGGCAAACACCAGGTGTTTTATGAGAGAGGCAGTGTGGAAAGAACTCTGTAATTTTTCAATTTTGCTAATGCTTTTAACCACTTACCTTCCCACATACTTTGTTTCAGGCAAATTAACTTACGAATATCTTATATTTTCCATGTCTTTTTCCATTTCCTCCAGGGACCAACGACTTGGCATGAATCCCAGTCCTAATAGCCTTAGGGAATAAGGAGTCATGTGGAGTGACCAGAAACAGACATGATTTAAGAGGCAAGTTCAAATTGTTATTAAGGGAGGGGATGGAGAGAGAGAACCAGAGGGACAGTAGTGCGTCCTGGATCTGAGGGTGGTCTATGAGGCTGTAGATGGGAAATCAAAAATTGAGATCAGCATTCAGTCTGAGCCTAAAGCAAGGAAATTGGAAAGAGGAAAAAGTCCAGAAGTTATTGCAGTGCACAAGCTTGTCTGAAGTTTATTCCAGAGCTGCTGGAATGTGGCAGGTGGTGTTTAAGAATTCAGGATCATCTCAGACACTGGGTCCCTATGCTTCATATCACTCCATCCTTTTGAAATGCTTTCTGTTTTCTTTGCCCACCTGAATCCTTCTGTTTTCTGTGAACCAGCTCAAGTTCTATTTCTTGTGAGACCACTGATAAAGTATTTGATTGTCCTCAGAACAATTTGGGTAAACATATGTTTCCTAATAAAAATGCCAAGTCATTTCAGTTTGTTTGTATTTAGAGGCAAATTTTGCAACCTTTTATGGGTCTTTCTCAGTAATTTTAGGAAATTTTAAAAAATACTATTGCTTTTGAAAAATTCCCACTTGTTTTTTAGAAAATAATTATTTAAGATGCTCTCGTTATATTTTTAAATTTAATGTATCACATGTTCATTTCCTGTAAGCCTACCCTGAAGTCAGGGATCATAATTTACCTACATAACTTCATAAGGTTAATAATAATAATAGTTACTACTTTTCAAGTGCTCATTCTATTCCAGTTACTTCACTTGTCTGGTCCTGATTTTCAAAGAAACTGTTCCAGGTATGGGTGCTATTGCCATTTTAGGCATAGAAAGATGAATTTGTTCAGAGAAAGAAATAGTAAATGCTGGGATGGCAATCAGAACTCAGATCTGAGCTCTTTCCTTACTCCAGGATACCTTAAAGTCATTGGTTTGATTAATCAAAATTGTTGGTTACATGGTTTATGGCCTTTATATCCTGGAGATTCTGTGATCATCTCTAGAACACAGGAGCCTGTGAGAGAGAGAGAGAGAGAGAGAGAGAAAGAGAGAGAGAGAGAGAGAGAGAGAGAGAGAGAGAGAGAGAGAGAGAGAGAGAGACTGCACCGCCCCAAAAGGCAAACATTTTATGTCTCCTATTTCACAAGGGAAGAAAGCTCTAGTTTCTTTCTTCACTTTTATTTTTATCTGTCTTCTTCATTTCCTTTATTATTCTCGGTTCTTTCCCTTGTTCATAAACACTGGTCTATATAATTTTATTGTCTTTTATTATACTTCAATCCTTCCTCTCACCTCCCTGATAAAATTTTCCATCAGAAAACCCTCTGTCAAAACTATACTTAAAACTTTTCTGAAGATTCCTTAGATAACTAGCTGAATTCCAAAAGTTAATTTGTCTAGAGGGAGCTTATTTGTATGGTTTTCCTTGAGGTCAAGGATCAAAGGTTCATAAGGCTAGTAATAATAATAGTTATTTATTCAGTGCCCATTATATTCTAGATACTTTGCCTTTCTAGTCCTTATTTTTGCAGAAACTCTTCCAGGTGTGGGTGATATTACCATTTTAGGCTTAGAAAGCCAATGCATATTCCCAATGTGTGTCACATGCTTTTTTAAAAAAAAAATAGACAAATGCATAAATTAATAATGGTAGTAAGGCATGATGAGTGCTGTATTAGCCAGGTGTATTACCATGTACTTGGGAGCTCAGAGGCCTGAGGGAAGCTCCAGAGAGACTCATCTGTGGGGTCCTTGATGGCAGAAGAGTGGCTGCCAGCTAGGGAAGGCAGGGAGGATATTCTAGATAGAACGAACAGCTCGTACCTTAGCACACACCAGGAAAAAAAAAAGGAAAATCAAAGAAATCTCGTGCAGTGCATGGCCTCTGACAACTTTGGAATATTTCCCTAGTATAACAATTGATGCTTGCTATGTGCCAAATGCTTAACCTGGGCTATTTCATTAAACCTTACAATAAACTACGGGGTTAATTCTGTTATTATTCCCATTTTACATTGTAGATATTGAGGCACATTGAAATTAGGAAATTTGTGAAAATTTGCAGTTAGTGAGTAGAAGAATCAGGCTGTCTGACCTCAGAGTTCCATACCTAACTACCATGCCATGTTGCTTTCTACATGCTCTTCCACGTTCTTGTTGGAGAACAAGAGACAGTTATTAATCCTCGTATTTGTGGGGTTCACTTGTGTACTTCCCTAAGCAGAAACTTCTATGTTTTAATAGCACTTCACAAAATCCCCTAAAAAGAAAAGGAAAAGGCAGACCCAAAAGGAAAGGAAAAGCCTGAAAGGTGGAAGGATGAGGTCTCAAAACAAACTCGATTCTGGATTTAGTTACAGTACTGGAGACCCTGTTGGGACAGGAAGTGATAAGGCCACTGTCCTTAATTAAAACCAGGACAGTGAGTGCCAAGAACCATGGAATGCAGGACTCAGACAGAAATGTGTCTTGTTCCCTGGGATTTGTGTGCCAACTTTTATAGAAGGAGGATGAAAGATCTTACCAAGGTTCAGGTAGTTATTTTTAGGTCACATTCAGTTTATGATACTGTTAGCTGCCTTTAAGAATTTTCTTGTATTCTCATCATAATTATTCACAAAGGAGTCAGCTGTTGTACATGAATCTGGACTAATAATCACATATTAGAGCCCCAGATTCCAAGGGCTTTTGGAGCAGATTTGTGTGAAAAGGAAGTAAGAAGGAGGATGTTTATTTTTAATAAAGAGACCCTGCCCTAACTTCCTGACCAAAAACCAGTCTAGACTTGTTTTTTTTTTTTTTTTTTTTTCCATTTTACACAATGTCCGCAACAACAGAACAAATTTATTAAAACCAAACAAACTGGGGGCTGTGTTCTGGCACAGAAAGTCAGACAGAAATAGGCTCAGTTGCTTTGGAGTTGAGACTAGTGACTGATTTACAATCCAGTAGTAGATTAAAGCTGCATTGGCCTTAACTGAACCAAGGTTATTTTCATTATGAGTAGACAATAGAGAGGCAAAATGTCTGGGCTGGTGCCTGGGGCATGAACTAGTCAATTCATCAATTCTGCCTTCATTTTCTTTTGATTTACAGTCATTTTCCCATAACCCTATTTTACATGGAGGAAACTGAGTCTCAGAGAAGTTAGATGCCCTCTGCTTCCCATTCACAGCATTGGATTAGAACAGTGTAACACTAAGTTACTAGGCAGTACCCAAGAATGGGGTAGATTTGGTTTTGACTCTGTTGCCTGGGAAAGTAAGTTCTGGAACAATTCCATACGCACACACTGGGACACTTCAGGGAGCCAACTCTCTATTATTTGGTAGGCTGTGTTTGGGGATTATTTCATTTCTCTCCTCTTTCTTTAGCCACTTTAGGCTGCTTTCTGAGTCTTTGGCATCTAGACAGAAGTGGGTGGGTGTGTCTATGGAGATCTTGTTCAAAGGAGTTTCTGAGCTCAGGCCAAAGTCCATGTGTATTTTTATATTTCAGAATGCTTTCTACTCTTTGGATCATTGGATTCCTACTCTATGCATGTGAGGAGAGATAAGGTTAATTTTAACTTTATTTCACATGTCAGAAAAATGAGACACAGTGATGTTCACAAGATGACATACTGAGTTTAATGGGAAAGTGAGATTAGAATCCAAACATTCCCTGTCTCATTCTCCTTCTTTACTGCAGACCAAGCCCTCCCACCAATCCCCACCATTAATATGAATTACAGAATTTGCACAATAAATGAATACTGAAAGGTATATGTGCTTCTACATTCAAGTTTACAAAAGATGTTCCTAGTTTATTTGCTTTAGCTTTGGAGCCAATTTGGAAGAGATATACAGCACTTGGAACGTAACAGCCAGATCTTTTCAGGACTCTGATGTTTTACTCTTTGTGCTTTAAGAGACAAATCCTTTCCTGGACCTTTGTGTGATGAAATGTATGTCATCCCTTACTTACATGTAGAAAAATGAAACTTGACCCCTTTTACCAGATAAATATCAACTGTAAATGAATTAAAGATTGAAATGTAAGACCTGAAACTATGAAACTAGTAGAAGAAAACATTTGGGAAAATGCTTCAGGACTTTGGTCTGGGCAAAGACTTTTTTTGAATATGACCCTAAAAGCATAAACAACAAAAAGCAAAAAATTGAGAAATAGAATTACATCAAATGAAAAAACTTCTGTGAAGGAAACAATTAACAGAATCAAGAGATGATGGACAGAATGGCAAGAAAATATTTGAAAAGTACACATCTGCCAGGGGAATATCCAGAATTCATAAGAAATTAAAATAACTCAATAGGAAAAAAAACTGAAAAATCCAGTTAAAAATGGGTTAAAGAACTGAATAGACATTTCTCAAAAGAAGAAATGCAAATAACCATCAGATTTATATTTAAAAAAATGCTTAACATCACTGAACATCAGGGAAATACAAATCAAAACCTCAAAGAGATAAACCTCACCCTGGTTAGAATGACTGTTAGCAAAAGCACAAGCAAACGAAAAATAAGTGCTTGACAAGATGCGGAGTAAAGGGAGCTCTTACACACTGTTGGTGGGAATGCAATGAGTACAGTCATCAAGGGAAATAGTATGGAGTTTCCTTGAAAAACTGAAACTAGAACTAATACACAATCCAGCAATCCCACTCCTGGGTGTATACCTAAAGGAAATGAAATCAGCGGGTCAAAAAGATCCTTCACTCCCATGGTCACTCAGTATTATTCACAATAACTGGGATGCAGAACAGCCTAAATGTCCATCAGTTGATGAATGGATAAAGAACATGTGGTATACATACAGCCACGAAAAGGTAGAATCCTGTCATTTGTGATAACAATGACAGAATGGGAGGACATTATGTTAAGTGAAATAAGCTCTAGAATCTAAAAATTTGATCCCACAGAGAAGTGAGTTCAAATCATTATCAAGGGAGGGATGCTTGATGGTTATTATGGATTTTCTGATTCATTCATTGAAAGTGAAATAGCAGCCACCAGACTGAGGAGAGGAGGAGAAGCAGGACAGGGAGAGGTTGGTGAGGGGGTAGAATCTATAGTTAGATAGTAGCAGGGAGTTCTGGTGTTCTTTGGCACAGTCTGATGGATGTTAGTAATAATATGTTGTATATTTCAAAATAGCTAACATTTAAGATTGTGGATGTACTTACTATCAGTAAATAATTTAGATTTAAAATGATAAATAGACTGATTACATGTATTTGAACATTATACAGTATTACATGAATTAAAACATAACATTGTAATCCATACATATGTACAATTATTATGTCAATAAAAAAGTACTCCACCTCTGACTTTTAAAGCACAATCATTTTCCTGTGGCAGATTATGAAAATTTAGATGTCTTAAATAAGCAAAACCTATGGTAGTCCTTTAAGAACTGAGCAGAGAAATAACTCTGATGGGAGTAATTCCTGCTTAGAGAAGTAACTTCATTCTTAGGAAATATCCCATTCATTTGAAATTTCTTCCTTTTCATACAGCTGTGACCACTTTGCTCCCATCTTAGGGTCTCAATCTCTCTATAGAGAAAAACCCTTTTTATCTTGAAGAATTTCTGCATATCCGTTGATGTAAGGGGTGTGTCCCTTACAGAAACATGGTCAGGAATTTGCAGAAGAGCATGAGAATTTAATGTCAGCTCCACAAACAGAGCACTCTTTGCTGTGGTTTGGGTTCTATTCTGGTTTTGGTGACTAAGAACTGTAACTAATATATGGCCTCTTCCAAATATGTCCCTTTGGAAATTCTGCTTGATGGTTATCACAGATTTCCTCATTCATCCATTAGTTATCTTGGAGACAAAGTACTTTAAAGTTTAGTCCTAAAATTCTTCTCTTCTTAGAAGTTGAATACATTGTGCTTAAAGCTGGACATTTTGAGAGCCATATGAAATTCTGTTTTGTGACTTGAGCTTTCTAGAAGTTGCTAATGCTATGATACTAAGTTGTAATTAGAATCACACAGTTTGTGAGATGGTGAATTTCTTTTCAAGGAAGCCAACCCTGAGGATTTGAATATTCTGTAATTTGGCAAATGGGAAAATGAGGTGGTGGAAAAACTAGAGGGTCATAGGCTGATGATGGTTCTCAAACTATAGCTTTAGTGAATTGCATTTTTAACACTTGGTCTGGCTTCCATCATTCCATCCAGACTTAACCTTATTGGCTAAAGTAGAATCCTGTCATTTGTCATAACAATGACAGAATGGGAGGACATTGTGTTAAGTGAAATAAGCTCTAGAATCTAAAAATTTGATCCCACAGAGAGGTGAGTTCAAATTATTATCAAGGGAGGGATGCTTGATGGTTATTATGGATTCTTTTCCAAACACCAGCTGGACTCAACAGGGCATTGATTCTCCGGCCTTTTAACTCTCACCTTACGAATCAATATCCCATTATTGACCACTACCATTCTTACATTTCACAATCATGAAAATACCTTGCCACAAACCACCCTGCCTTCCATGAATGCTGAACATTTCCATTTGTTGACTGAGTTAAACTCTTTCCTCTCCATCTCTGGTATATCATTAGTGGTGTTAGGCGGAAAGAGCTTGTGGAGTGAAGAGAGTCAATCCAAGAGAGGCTGCAGGTCTGAGGAATTAGATCATAAGTGATTGTTTTGCATTTTCACTTTGTGACATGTTTTCCAAAGTGTGTTAGAGTGAAGGTTATGTGACTCACCAAGAAGTACCCTTTGGGACCAGTATAATTCCAATGGTCATGTTGTAAATGGTGGATATTACTGGACAAGGCAGAACTTTTGATGTTTTTGATATGTATCTATTTTCCTCCAATATTTCCTTTCCTGACCTTTCCTTTTTTTGTGATCA
This sequence comes from Sciurus carolinensis, assembly GCF_902686445.1. NCBI lineage: Eukaryota > Metazoa > Chordata > Mammalia > Rodentia > Sciuridae > Sciurus > Sciurus carolinensis. The sequence goes on from NC_062216.1 coordinate 82,377,811, forward strand.
GCCCTGATATTATCATTCAACTTGTCTGAAACATGTCATTATATGGAGCAACATCCTAGGAGGAGGTGGAGATAAAGGAGACAGATGCCATGAATTTGTAGGAAAGCAACAAAGGATGGACCATAGAATGGGTAATTATTAGCAAGGAGGACATACCAGATGGGATGAGGATCCAGAAGTGGAATCAGGAAGATAAGACACTGGTGACTGTAGACATTCAGGAAAGAAATATTTAACAACAAATGTGATAGGCTCCAAGACTTTTAGTTTGTATAAATGAGTATAATGGTCAGAATTTACTATCTATCATCAGTTTTTGCTAACTCACAATTTACTAATCAAGTCTTTGCCTTCTCTTTATTAAGTAAATGTTATCATCATGGATATATTTGAATATTTACTAAGTACATTAGAAATTTAGACCATTCTTTAGATTCCCAGTGAGTTTCATATTTGTCCTGTACTGGGGAATCAGAAGCCTGGGAAGGAAAAGGAGTATAGTCGACATTAGACTATCTGGGACTTGTTCTGTTCCCTGATGCATCTTTATCTTTGGTAGATAACTCAATAAATGTTTGATGAAGGGATAAGTGAGTGTGAGAATGAATGAATACTCTTGTATTGCTGTGGGAAGTCTGATCTAATTGTGTTTGTGAGGACAGCAGAGATGCATGTTCTCTAACTCCACCCCAATGAGGGTGCACCTATCTCTCTCTCTCTCTCTCTCTCTCTCTCTCTCTCTCTCTCTCTCTCTCTCTCTCTTTCTCTCTCTCTCTCTTACACACACACACACACACACACACACACACACACACACACACACAACAAAACAAAAAATTTCACCCTTTCCTCATTCTTTTGCATAACATTGGTGCAGTAACCACAGTAGTTTGAAAGAAAACAATGCTCTAGGCTTATGCTGAGCCTCACAGATTACTCACTATCTCTTTAGGACAGAATCCTTCTTCCCCCACCTGTTGGGCATGTTGGCAGCTGACAGCTCTTAGCTGAGTTTCACCCACTCATCTCCAACCTGGAAATTAGCCTCTGCTGAAGTGAGCCATCTTGCCATCCAGCGTGCCTCTGTCTGATGTGTATCCCTCATCAAATGATCAATGCTTGGTATAGGTATAAAGGCCTATCCTTATTCTCTAAGTTAGGACAACTTCAGAAGGACATCATAGCCCCATCATTACTGTGATGCTGACATAGTCCAACTTTTTCTTCCTTCCAATTCTACTTCTTTCCTACAGGTTCCAAGAGCACCCCCCTGGTAGACTTCCTATAAAGGAATTTAGTCCCATATTCTTTTTCCTGGGAAACATAACCTATAATACAACGTGCTGATTTTTTTTTTTTAATTCTTACTTCATCACAGCTTAAATTATGTCAAATATATTCTAGATTTTCTTCTTTAAACCTAGGCTAACTCTATGTTACTATATTAAGACCAGTGGGTCTAATGTAGGAATTAAATCCTGCTATTAAGACTTGGTATGATTTTTTGGACAGTTAAACATTAAAGTTTAAATTCCACACAACTTTTTAGATCCCATAGAAGCAGTTTATTCTCCTAACCCTTCCCTCAGCCACCCTCTCCTGATGACTCAGTTTTTTCATTGTCAAGCCCACAAAAACAGGACCTCTGGTTCCAGAATAGGAAGAAAAAAGTGACCTATCTCATGAATGATTTGAATAAGAGTAAATTTGTCTCATATGTACAGGGATATGATTTTATAATCCACTTGTTTCTTTGTTTCTAAAGAACCTTTTCTCCAAAGGTTCAAAACTCAAAAGATGTTGTTCAACTCCCCGCTTTTTCTACTCTCCAGGTCTCGCCATGTAAAGATTCTACAATTAGGAACCATGGGTCAGATTCATGCCACTTCCTGTTTTATTTTTCTTCGCTTAGAAAACAAGATATTTTTAGAAATGTGAAATAAATAGGGATGGTTCCAAATTCAATTGTGAAATAAAGTTTGTCCATGATGAGTCTCTTCCCTTCTGCGGTGGACTTTCCATTGTGGCTTCTCCTCCCCCAGCTCTGGGGCCTACTCAGCCCATTGCCAGTGTCTTGCCCACTCCCTTCCACAGTATCTGCTTCTCCTTTATCCAGATTTCTGTTCTGCTGCTCCGTGTCCATGGCCCAGTCTAGGGGCTTCCATGTTCCCCTGCAATAGAAAGTTCTCTGCTCTGTGGCTTATCACCCAAGGCCAAGTTTACTCTGCCCTTAGGAGGCAATATTGCCTGGTACACCCCCAGTTGGTTAATAAAAGCTTAAAATGGATGAATGAATATATGAATCAGTGAATGCTTTTGCATAACACACTACTCAGCACCCAGTCCTACCTACTGTCCTCCCAAGATATGTGTTTTAACCGAGACCTGATGAAGACTGCCTTCCGTTGCAGCATGACCCAACTAGGCAAGTTGGGAGAGGAACACTCTGAAAAGTGGGTGTTAATTGTACTAACCATGGGTTTCTTGATGCTTTCACCTTTGGGGCCTTGCTGACCCTGGAGAGACCCATACCTTCTTGGAGTTAATGACTTATCTGCTAGCATACCTTTAATATGCAAAACAACCAATCTAGAGTCCTTACCCTAACCACCTCCCTTATAGGACTCTCAGGGCTCTCACACTAGGGGCCACTCACTATCTATCTGCCCTAATCACCCATGAATGAGTTCCAGGCAACTAAGAACAGCTCCTCTGAGCCAGGGGAAACTATTCAGACCTGCCAGTCCTAAGCGTCTTGCCCTTCCCTGCCCACTCCTTTCCGTGGAAACTGCAAGGAGGCTTTTGCCTACATTTCCCACTTGCTCCCTCTACCTCCTGACCCACCCTGGTACTTCCCATGCCCAGGGAACATGCTCCTTCCTTGGGAATTGTGGATAACAAATGATCTTTTCAGTGGAAATTGTTCCTGGTCCATAGGCCTCACTATACCTGAGTAATTAATTATGAAAACTGCAGTTATCTCAAATAATTTTCTAGTTCAGCTGGGAACCCCCACCCTACCCTGGCCCATGAGCTAATTCACTTTAGAAAAATCCAGAAAGCGTCCTCTCCTTTTCCATAAGTTCTGACAATTGGAGAAATGTCAATTAAACAGGGAAGGTAATGAAGTATTAATTTTTTAATTAATTTATTTTTTAAAAAACTAATAAGCAAACTTCCCTTTGTATGCGTCCTCACCTTACGCTGGCTCTCATAACATCTGATGAATTATTGTATTATATTTGAGTTGAAGTTCAAAATAGTTTTCTCAAGGTCCCAGAAGATGTGAAACTCAAACCCAAACTTTGCTGTCATTGCTGAGTCCTGCTTGCATGCCTTCCTTCTATCACAGTCTTCCAAATCTTCTAAAGTCTTTTTTGCAAGTTTTATTGCAGAAGATCACTACATCTTTCATACTGTAAAGCAAAGAATCGGCAGCCTTGCCAGTGAGTCAATGAGTGGTTCTACAATGAAGAGCACCTGAGATGTGCTTTTCCAGAATTCCAACAACAGTATAGCCTGGGGGCAATTAATGTAGAATCTCTAGAAGTTACCCAAAGACAGAGAGGGGGCTAGAGATTGCAGGAGTTTATAATCTAGGTCGGATCTTTAGTGAATGGACGAAAACCTTTAGAAATCCCTTATTTTTAAAAAAGTTCCATTCATTGGGTGTGAGTCCCCAGATCTTCCAAGAACTGAATTGACCATGAAGATAGGAGAAGATAACTGGCAGTTTGGGAGAACTACAAGCTGACAAGGGATAATTCAATTAAATTCTTTAAACATGCAAATACATATACATAATAAAAGAATATATAATAAAATTGCCATTGAATGTCATCAAGTAGCAAAATATACGGTAAAGATGTTACAACCTATATGACCAGGGTTGACTACAGGTATGGGGACAATTCAAGTAAAATAATTGAAACTTAACTGACTATCAAGCAAAACATAGTTCATGGGTCCTACTGAAGTTTGGGGTCTGAGCAATTTAAGCAAAAAAGAGGGAAGGTTAGGAAAGGAGAAGGAAAGAAAAACAAATAATTGAAACAAATAACTTGGAAATGTTAAAAAATGATAAAAACAATTGGATTGTGAGTACAGACAAAAGAAGACTGGATAAGAGGGCTTAAGAGAAACCAGCAAGTTAATGAAGGTGACTTTGGGGATGGGACTGGCAGCCATTAAGAATTTCCGTGGAGATGGTAAGAAGAAACAGCTTGTCCCATGAAGGACCTTCGCTGGGGTATCAGGAAGAATTTCTGACTGTAAATGTCAGGACTCTGGCTCACAGGACGAAGGCAGCCTTCTGGGATGTGCCTATCCTAGGACTGTTTTTCAGCTTCCAGCAAAGGGCTGTTGGGGCGATTTCATGCAACCCTGGGATGGACGAATGACCCCTCAGAGCCCTTGGCTCTCGTATTGCTGAGGTTTGCCATCCTCTGCTGCACTCTCCGGCTGCGGCCAGCTGCTGAGTCCCCACCCAGGGGCTGTGGAGTTTTCCCCGCAGAAAGGAACAACCCAGCCTTTCACTCCCCGTTCCTCACTTGGACCAGTCTGTAGGTGTACATCTGTGGTTTTTCAGCTCTTCAGCACTTAGGCGCTTTTCTGCAGAGCCAAGGGCCTCCTGGGAACAATGTAGCATCTGTGTGTTGACAGTAACAGCCTGTGGGCCAGAGACACTCAGCCAGACTCTCCCTCCACCCCAGGAGCTGGACTGCACACCTCACCTGCAGTGAGCTCCAGCCTGCCCAGCGCCAAGTGCCCCCTCTTCTCTCCCCTGTTCCCCAACACTTGGCCTAATTGACTTCCTAGCTCCTTCGCCACATTTGTACCAGTTCTCACCTTGATGGTCTCTACCCACCACCCATCCCACACACAGACTGAACAACAACACGCATGTGGCTTATGGTCTGCTGCTAAACTGTGAGCATTGAAGGGTGAGGGACACACTGCTTACTGGGCAGCTGGGTGTTTACAAAAGGTTCGGCCTGCGAAGAGATGCCAATCTTTTCCTATAACATTATTGCCTTTATTCATTATACAGGTTGTTGATTTTCCTGGGGAATTGGGGAATGCTAAACAAGCATAGTTTTCACATCTGTTTATGCTGAGTTCAGAAACTTGGGGACATCATTTAACTTCTGGCAAAAACACAATTTCGAAGGGTGCTTAAAACCATCTTTTGTTCTTGGCTGGGAGTCAGAGAGAGGCAGGCGCTTATGAAGGAAGGTAGAGTTTCAATCCTTAGACAACCTCCGAAGAGCAGAAGCGATGTTGTGTGAATCACGTGAAGTAGGCAAATTCAGTATTAATGATACTTTGGAACGATCTCTCTCTAGGAATGACTCTCCTTCATATAGGTGTCATAGAATTTCTAAAGCCTTCCATCATAGGTGGATCTACACTGTATGAATGCGCAATAGAAAATTAGGTGGGTAGTCAGAGAATATAGGGAATTTAAAAGAAAGAAAAAGAAAAGTCAATGAGATTTTAAGGAACAAAATGGAGTGCACCCCCCCCCACCAACCCCACCACCCATATGTCTGTGGTTGGAAGGCCTGCTGAACAGGTTTGGTGTCTCTTAGGTTTGAATGGCCTGTTTTTATTCAGCATAAAATAAGTATATGGTAGTAAGCAGAAGTACCAGGGAGGAGTCAGAGTTCCACTTTAGGAGTCATTTCTTCTGCTTTATGATTTTCTCTCTGAAAAACATCATAACACTGAAATTTAGATTTGGAGTTAATTTTTGCTTTGAGCTTAGAAAACTAGGTCATTTTGATTACTTTGGGAAGAGCTAAATCATTTTCAATTTTTATCTCATGAACTCTTTTATGGATTTTGATTAATTTCCCATTGATACCTTAGGCAAAATGGCAAAATTCCAAATTCAGCTCCTTTGAATATGCAATACCTTTCCAAAAATATTTTCTAGTTCTATTCCCATAACTATATGCACATGAGCATCCTGAGTCTGACCAACACATCCTCATATTCATTTGCTCTTAATCAGATCCAGTAGAGCCCAAAGAATTCTTATTCAAAAGCTATAAAAGGGACATAGAGAGAAAATGAAAATTGCTTTACTTGTACCCTCACACTTACCAACAATTTCCCTTCTAGAAATCCATCACAAAAGTTTTGCACGTGCTCTACTGTAACTTCACTTATAGGCAGTGTATCCCACTGATCATCCAGAGTTCGATAAATTGCCAAAGCTGGCAGTTGAGATTCCTTTAGTTTGAAAAATGATATCACTTTTCCATTTTCCTTTATACCACTGTCCACCAGAATAAAGAGAATCTGCAGTTGAAGAAGTTTGAAAGAAAAAGATCTGAGGTTCTGGGGATAAAGAGATTCTTTGTGAATTTTTAAAAAAATTTTTTTAGTTGTAGAGGGACAATACCTTCATTTAATTTATATTTTTAATGTGGTGCCGAAGATCAGACGCAGTGCCTCACAAGTGCTAGGCAAGTGCTCTACCACTGAGCCACAGCCACAGTCCCAAGAAATCCTTTGTCATTATTGCAGTTTACACTGATTAAATTTATGATCTGTGTCACATAAGTTAAATCTCAATTGAGTTAAAATAATTTTTAAAAATTATTTTGTATTGCTTTAATATTTTATTCCTTTGGTCAGATTTTTAAAATTTTGAGCACATAGAATTGGAAGAGATTTTAGTGATTATCTAAAGGAGGAAGTATAGCCTCTCCTTAAAAGCAGATAACAAGTTTTAAATTTTACCTCTGGTGTATTTATCTGTGTGGGATTTGGTTTATTACTTGGCCTCTCTGAGACTCAGTTTTCTTGTTGTAGAATGGCTTTTGTTGGGCAGGTGGAGATTAAATGAGGTGATGCATTTAATATTTTTAGTACAGCATCTGGCATACAGTAAGTGCTTAATAAATATTAACTACTTTGTAGTCATATTCCAAGACCCCCAGTGAATGCCTGAAACCATGGATAGTACTGAAATACAGATATGCTACATTTGTTCCTGTACATATATACTTATGATATAATAGCTAATTATAAAATAGAACAACTATAACAATATGCTGTAATGAAAGTTATTTAAAATTTATTGCTTATTTCTGAAAATTCCCATTCAAGATTTTCTGATCATGATTGACCATAGTGAAACTACCCTAAAGGGACTATATATATTGTTAGGTCGAAGATCGAACCTTCTATCCCAAGTAGGAGTCTTTGTAATGTGGTAGGGGATCATCTCTGTTCACTCACACTGAATGCTTCCGGTGTTAGGGAACCAACCATCAGAAAGACAGCTTACTTTATTATCGGTTGGTTGTGATAACTAGAAAGGTCTCCAGCTAAGCAGTCTTGAAGTAGCTAAATCTTAGTGTTTGGAAGATATCAAGCAGAACTTCATGAAGGGAGAAAGGGGAAGGAAATAAATCTCTGATGGCCACTGAGTAGGCACCAGGGTCTTGACAGGTATGTTTGAGAAATAAATCTTAAGGTTTGTCCCAAATTTGATGAGAGTATGGTTAGGGTAAACAAATGGTGATTAGTAGGCAATTTTATTTTCTGTATCTTGATGTCTCTATTTTCTCCCCACCTATCAATGCAGGAAAAAAAGTCCTTAACCACCATGGGAAAACATGATTATATAAGCCTTTAATATTACAAAGCATAACCTATTTAAATTCAAATAATGTTGTTTCTTATGTCCCAACTCTTTCTTAATCTCTGAAACATACTGGCTTTATTTATCTCTCCTTCCTAGCCCCACCTTCCTCCTGGTGGTGTTTATTCAAATGGCATCTCCCATTCCCAACTTACCTTTCTCTGGAAGAGCCTAGCAGCCTCCCGGTATCTGTGCATGTTCTCTGCATACTCTGGGGACGCTTTGTTTATCACCAGGAGAAGATGAATCTCAATCAATGTGTTAAATAGACCAAACCCAGTCTGGCAAGTGGGTTATAGTAGAAAGAGAGAAAAGAAGGAGGAAGGGAGGTTGGAAAGGAGGAACAGAGAGAGAGAGAGAGAGGACTTTAGTATAATCCAGTGAATAGGTAACACAAATGTAATAGGCCTCCAAGATAGATCTCAAAAATCTCCCCATCTGGTCTTCTCATGCATCAGTGTAGATCCCTCCTTCCAACACTGGACTGAGAAACCAAGAGCATATTGTAGAAATGATGGAATGTGACTTTGAGATCATAAAAGTCATCATGGATTCTGCCTTGCTCTTCCCAATATCCCTCACTTGGGGGAAAGCCAGCCTGCATGGGGCACTGGAGCAGCCCTACGGACAGAATCACATGGTCACAGTGGGGACCACCTTGCCAGCCACATGAGTGAGAGCAAAAGCACCTGGCCAAGGCACTCCCAGATGGTTGATCATGAGATAATTGACATGATATAATTCATATTTACTGTCTTAAGTTACCTAATTTTAGAGCAATCTGTTACATGACAATAAATATGCCATGAAACATGTCAGTCACTTTTTTTCAACTCCTCTTCATGTTGCAAAAAAAGACACTTAAAATGTGACTCTTGACTACAAATTATTTGAGCATATTTATTGCGTATTTATTATGTACAAGGAACCATCTTCAACTATTTTTCATACAATAACTAATTGAATCCCTGAAATTCCAGTTTTTCAAGCAAGGGAATTGAGGCACAGATAGATTAAATAGTTGTCAAAGTTACATAAATTGTGGCCTGGGATTCATACCAGGCAGTTTGGTGCCATAGTCCAAACTCTTAATTATGGAATGGGCTGAGTCATCTGACTGATGGCAAAACCCTTGTAAATCAATGTACCCCTAAGTGTGGTAGGTCCAGTCCACCTCGTGTCAATATGAAGGTGAACTCTACAGGGAACCAGAAGCATTGACCTTTTTGCTGATTGGCAATTCCCCATGAAGTTGTCAGTGACTTAGGGGACTGGGATAGCCACTATCTGGATAAGAAGGGGAGAGAAAGAATGACTCCATTAATTTTGCTTTCCAAAAATTGTGCTGCAAGTCCATTTTGAACAAATCCCATTGTTTTCTATCTCTCCTTCTAAATACAGAAATCACTGCTATAAAATCAGCATGTACATGGTAAGAGGTTGGCCTCAGAGGGTGAATATGTGAGCAATGAAGACTTCTTGGAGTTTAAGGCAAGATCCAAGATTTTGCATTTGTGAGAACAGATGATAAATAATTGACTCTTGTTTTACTTGATTCTTTTACTTAAATACGTGTGCATCCAACTTCCTAAAGCAGAGATGGAGGAAAATTCTTGGAAAGAATCAAGAAAAAAGAGTTGAGTGTATCCCATCTCAGCAGAAGGGATTGGAGAGCAGAGGTTATTAGTTGAATTCTAATAGAAAAAGCCTGGCTTTTCGCCTTGAAGACATCCATGTGTTATTAAAAATGTATGGCAGGCCAAGTGCATGGCTGTGATTTTCGGCCCCGTAGTTACTGGTGCAAACTTCTGCATCATTAGCAGAAGAGAAATAGTTGTATAATGGACACCTTTCCAAATGAAAAAAATATTTTTTTAAATGAGAATTAAAAAATCACGATAAAAATTGAACTTGTTTCTCTAAAGAATTTCTTTCTTGAATTCTTCTTGATGTGATTAGCCTAGAGTAATATGAAACTTTGTAAAAGATACATTATTGCTATGTAAGGTAGGAACTGGACGACCAGGTCTGAGAGCTCAGGCAGGCCAATCCTTGCCCTGCTGTGACAGGGCTCCAGCAGGCTGGAGCTATTTACCTGGAACTGTAAAATAACTTTTTCCGAGCCCCTGTGCACCCCTGTTAGCTCAATAGATACACAATCAGAATGACCATGATCTAGGCAAAGAATGCCTTCTTGATTATTGCTGCTGACACTGTGTACTATGTGTGTGTGTGTGTGTGTGTGTGTGTGTGTGTGTGTGTATTTGAAATCTTGGCCAAAGTGGAAATGGAGTCACCACCCTTTAAAGATGGTGTGAGAAGTGGATGTGATTTTAGTCAACAGGAAAAGGGGTGTTTTCTACTGTGCAGAGCTGTAGAAAAACCACAGAATGCAGTCACAAAGAACCATCATGAAAAACAGGGGTAAGTGCAGAGGCTGTCTTTGAAGCTCAAGTTACTATCCTGATGACTCTAGTAGGTTACTTAGCCTCTCTGAACTTCCATTTCCTGTATTGTAATATGGAAATAGACAAGATGAGCCAATGCATCACCAGTTAAATGTTCCTTCTCAAATTACCGTCTTTTAAAAATTTACTCACTGTGTGACTTTGGGTAACATCCCTTGGGTTTTGAATGTTCTCTCCTATAAAATGGGCATAATAATTTCTTTCCTTTCACTTCAAACAATCAGTTAAATGATTAAATGAGAATTAAGTGAGGATTACATGAGAAAATGAATATGAAAAGATTTTATAAGTTCTGAAAAAACATAATATGTGTATTAGGCATTGTTTTTAAAGGATGCCCAGCATTTCTGAGCTGATGTTGATCACTAAAAATAAATACTCCATCCCTCTATGATTTATGTTCAAAAAAGAAAAAGGCAGGGCATGTATGATAATTCTATAAGCCGTAGAATGTGAGAAGGTTAGAAGATGATCAGGAGGGAAGACTGACACTTTCCTTCAGTTTGCAAGCATCATGTGACACCAGAGGAAGATAAACCTAGATACTGAGACTCCTGAGAATTTATGCACATATTAACCTAAGGGTGGTTTGTACAAGGTGCAAGACCAGGAAATGTTACTGGTCCACAAGGAGGTACACACAGAAAATAGGAATAGATATTTGAAAATTTTATGTTGCTCTGACATGCAAATATGTGATCAGTAGGCTTTCTTTATTTATTTTTCTGTTTTGAGACTTGGTCTGGCTAAGTTGCCCAGGCTGGTCTCAAAATTGAGATCCTTCCTGCCTCAGCCTACTGAACAGGTGGGATTACAGGTAGGCAACACCATGCCCAACTAGTTGGCTTTATTTTAAAAAATTCATTTACCTAACAATACGCTTTTATTGTATTTTATAAGAGTATGGGTCACCAGTGTTTTAGAGAAAAAAATGAACCTTCCGTATGGATGGGAATCTAACTCAAGAAATGTGATCTACAGTGTTGCTCAGGACACAGTGGCAGCAAAACTCAGAAGGTTTGAATCAGTCACCTTCACTTTGCATTTTGGCTTTCTTTCTTATTTGTTGTGTGATGGGGGCATTTAACTTTTCCGTTTCTGTTTCTCTTCATTAAATAGGGAAAAGTCCATCAGTCTTGAAAGGTTACAGTATGAATATTAACATAAGCAACATGCTAGATTTTCAGTTAAGGATGTTTACTTTACATTACTAGTCAAAAGAGCAGAACTCTTGGAGGAAAGGGTCTCTGCAATGAAGACAAGTGCCCTCCCTGACAAGAGGAGGGTTTCGGGGGCTGGCAGCAGGGATATTGCTTACCATAGGGTTGTACTCTGTCACCAGGCGTAGGCTGTTGGTCTCAATGAAGCGGCTTAATTTGGTGGCTTCCATGTTTTCAATATCTTCACCCTCTAATTTCAGTTGTTCATTATCCACCTGGGTAACACAACAATGGATCAAATTGCCACCATTTTATCTTCTTTTCAATAATTGATAAATATTCTTAGACCACTATGTGACAAGGCTCAAGTAAAGCTCAAAGACAGAAAAGTGAGTCAGGAGTGTTCTCTGCTCTCAAGGGACACATGTCTTTTAAAGATTTTTTTTATGTAATGCAATTACTGATACTTTTAATTATTCATTTTCCATTGGTTTTGCCTGTTTCAATTCCATTTTTCTTCATTCTGGCTCAATTTTGAATTGACTGAATACTTTAATTAAGCCCCCCCCCCCCCGCCTTTTTTTCTTTTTTCTTTTTCTTTTCTTTTCTTTTTTTTGCTTAGAAGTCACACAAGCTTTAATTATTTCCTTAGGGATCACTGGCATGCATTATATAACGTGTTTTTTTTACTTATTAGAATCTACTATTAATTGGCAATTCCACCCTCATCTTGGATTTTATGACATTCTCATACAGTTTCTTTCTCTGATTCCCTTCCCTGACCCCACACTCAGACTTATAGATGATTGTGATGTGTTTTAATTCTAAATCTCACAAGACATCATTATTATTGTTATGTAGTTAACATACACTTAAATTTATGCACATATTTACATTTTAGTGTCTCTTCAGTCATTCCTGTGTTTTTGAGTTTTACATGGCATTTTCTGCCCCCTGTGTCTAGAGAACACCTTTTAGTATTTTCTTTAGTATCAATTAATGCTTGGGTGACAAATTCTCTCAGTTTGACTATTTAATATGTTATTTATTTCAACTTTATTTTTGAAGTCTGTTTTTGCTGGTGGTAGAATTCTAAGTTGACAGTTATTTTCCTTAGTGTTTGAAAGATGTAATGCTTAGTATTTTGTGTTGTACTATTTCAAGTGAGAAATCAGCTGTGACTTTTATTGCTGTCCCCATGAGATTACTTTGAGGGTAATATGTCTCTTTTCTCTGATTTAAGATTTTCTCTTCTTTTGAGTTTTGGATATTAGGGCATGGCTAAGGGTGGATCATACATATTACATGTGCTTATAGTTGTACATATGTAAGTGTGTGTGTGTGTGTGTGTGTGTGTGTGTGTGTGTATTTGCATGTGATTGCCCTAATCCAATTTCAGGTATAGAGATGATTTGCATGTGTGCTCTGTACTGCAGCCCACGTGAGGTCTGATGTGCTTATAATTTATTTTTGCATTAGGAACAGCTTTTGGGATCCATAGGAGACACAAAAATGGTTTTACTAGATTCACTTCCCTGTGGGGCCTATACACCAATGTTTACTTTGCTGTCTCTTTGAGAATCTCTCAAAAATGCTAATAAACATCACATCCTTTAGAGTGTTTTTTTCCCTAGAACTAGAAAAATCCTCCAAGATGAAAAGCTCTACCCAATGTTCTTAAGTTTCCATCTTCTAGACCTTGGTATAGACATTTTCCCTTCTTTTACTATAACCTAGTTGTAAGAAATCATCTAGCTACCTGGTCCATCTTCTCAGATTTGTATTTTAGAATGATCCTCCACCATGCTCAGTGCCATAGTTTGGATCTGAAATGTCCCCCAAAGGTCCATGTATTGAAGGCTTGATTGCCAACCTATGATGCTATTGTGGTGGTGCTATTGGGAGGTGGTTGAACCTTTAGAAGTTGTGGCCTGGTAGAAGGAAGCTAGGTTACTGGGGGCATGGCCTTAAATAGAATATTGGACCATGATCCCTTTCTGTTTCTCTCTACTTCTCAGCCACCATAAAGTGAGGATCTCTGCCATGATGTGCTGCCTTGCCACAGGTCCAAAAACATCATGGACCAAAACATCTGAAATCATGAGCCAAAATAAACCTTTACCCTTATTAAGTTGGTTATCTTAGGCATTTTGTTGCAGTGACAGAAAACTGACCAACACAGATATATTAAAAGATAGAGCTTCCAACTTCTAGTCATTTCCAGAGTTTCCAATATCTTCCCTTAATCTATTTCTTCCCAAACAACATAAGATAATGCTTCCGTTATCCATAGCAACTATGCCTATAGATACAATCATCAGTGTCAGCCCCTGAACAATGTTGTGCATTTCCTAAAATAGTTTCGGTTGCTTTTAAGATCCCTGGGCACCTCTTTACCCTTATCCCCTTCATTTGTTATCTTGTATGGGCTGTACCCAATCAGATCTTGCCTTCAATGAAAATCACCCTTTTATCCCCACGATAATTTTCCTCAGTCTACCCAGCAAAATCAGAGGCAAATCTCCTTTTAGTTTATGTAGGCTAGAATTCAGGGAAAGGGAAATTTAAGTTCCTAAATAGTTAGAATCCAAGATTAATCCTTATTGTCATACTGGAGATGACCCTTATTTTCCAATTTTTACTTCTTTTAAGGTGATCTTCCATTGGGTTAATTAAAGGCAATATAAACTTTTGAGAAGTTCAATGCTTAGGTTAAAATTACCCTTAGGGCTAATTTTATTAATCCTGGATATAATCTAGTCATTCTCTTATAATCCATTTGTTCTGGGATTTTTGTTGAGTATCTGCTATATATTAGGCATGCAGGCTTAGATTGCTGCCATTTACTAAGATGACCATTTATGTGCTCTTCGTTTTAGGACTCTTGCACAATATAAGATCATGAAGTAATTGCATGCTGAAGTACAGAGAATGTTTTTATTTCTAAAAAATATTTTTGAAAAAAGTCATCCAAACAACAGGCTATTTTAAAATGTGAAGTCTCTTTGTATACCTAATTGTTTTAAAATTCACAAAGTTCTAAGTGGATAACTTAGAAGAGAAAGAAAAAAGCAAAAGAAAAATTCTTAGGTGGAGACCTTGCTCAACTTTCTACCCCCATCTCTACCCTGAATTATTAAGAATGAGTGCAGAAATAAATGAACACACAGAAAACACTGACATTTGAGGCTCTTCTGGGTCTTTAGGCTGCTGGAGACCATGCCAGCTGGACTGTCTCCCTCATACTTAAGACTTTGCTATTGTAACCACCAAAATCATCGTTATTACAAAACAATCAGAGCTCCTTTTATATCAAATATGTCTAAATGCTTCCTGATTATTTTTCTAGCAACTCTTAGGCCCGGTGCCTGCGCCTCAGCTGACCTAGCTGCGGGGTGGGCCAGGAGTTCCCTCCCTCCCACACTCGCTTTTCCAGGCAGTACTTCACATTTCCCAGAACAGGGAAAACAGGAAGCCATGGTCACTCCAGGTGTTTCTGGACCTAAGGAATGCAGTACTGGGAGGCAGAGGAGGTGAACTGGTGATAACATTTCTTAAGCAGAGAAGGATATTTACTAAAAGCCACCCTCCTGCAGTCTCTTGGTTTTGTTGTGCCTCTTTTAACAAAACATGCCCAATTACTGCATTATTTCTTAAACTAATAAACTCTGGAACATTCATGTGTAGGGTTACTGGAAACAACATTTGAGCAGGAAATCTGCCTTCTGTGAAGGGAATTATTTGCATAATGCACTGGAAAGAAAATCCTACCCTGGAACCAAGAACATTTTTAAAAATATACTTCTCATGTGTTTGGAAAGAATTTTACTTGAGATATCCTATTATTTTTCTCCTCAAGGAAAGAGACATCAGAATAAAAGCAGAGCAGTGAAATGGGAAGGTTTCCACCTAAGCTTCCCCATGAGTTATCTGAAGGAGATCGTGTTGCTTTGTTTTATATACTATATCATCCTGAGAAAGTCCATTGCTCCTTTTCTGTTCTTTATTATTTCAGCAATATTCATTTGAACTCCAATGGATTTCTCTGACAACCCAGCTTTTCCGAAAATGTATTAAAAATCATTTTAGTTTACACTAAGTTAAATACCAAGTATTTAATCCCTTGGGTGGCAGTGAAAAATCATTTGTTAAACAATTGCCCTCATGCTCCTGGGTTTGTTTTCCTAAGTTGCTCATCTTACCACCTATTTGGTAAATACATACTCAACAAAAAAATGTTTTAATAAACTTGACTTATATTGCTTCCCTCATTTCTTATCAGTTTATTTTTACGCACTGATTCTTTTTTTCTGGTAAAGTGCATTTCTTATAATAGGCACCCAATAAATAACTGCAGAAGGAGAGAATGACTTGCTATGTTTCTTTTACTATCTTATTGGGTCAAGGTTAGGCTAATTTTATTTTTAAAAATAGAAGTGACTGAGAAAAACCCAAGGCAGGGGAAGCATTAGAATGATATCTGAGGTTCCATTTTAGGACACATTCAGGATTCATCACCCCAGGGATTTCATCTCTATTCAGGCAGTAAGAGTCCTTTGGGAGAATATAGAGGTCTCTCTGTTGTCACACTCACAAAAGGCAGGCTGTAGTTCCCAATAGCCCTGTCGTGATATACGACTCAGTATTGTTCCCTGAATTTTACTAAAACCCTTCCTGAAAACATTCATATAAGACAGCCCTTTGTTGGAGAATGATATGTTCCATAAATATAGCTTATTCTGACCTTTTATTTTTCTAATATCTTAATCATCCAGTAATATTAGTTTTTCACTTAATCATTATTTCAGCTTATCTTTAAATATGTTCTTATAATGGCAAGTCCTGTAAGTCTAAATTCTGAAATTTCTTTACCAAAATATATAATATCTAGATTAAATCTTGAGATGTAATTCTGTTTTGGGGGTGGGTACTGGGGATTGAAATCAGGGGCATTCAACCACTGAGCTACATCCCCAGCCCTATTTTGCATTTTATTTAGAGACAGGATCTCACTAAATTGTTTAGTGCCTCTCCACTGCTGAGGCTGGCTTTGAACTTGAGATCCTCCTGCCTTAGCCTCCTGAACCTGCTGGGATTACAGAAGTGAGCCACCACACCTGGCATAATCCTGGGTTTTGATTAATTAGTGACATAGGGATAGGAGAATGATTTAGGACAAAGTGGTTAAAAAGAAAGGTAGGCATTGGAATGAGGGATGTTATAGTAGACAGAATCTAGTGTGAAAATGCACTTCTTGTAGAGTTAAGTGCTTTAGAAAACCTTGATAGCATAGTAGAAATGATATGATTTGAGATCAACAGTGCTGGTTTTGGAATCAGACAGTTATTACTTTATAGTTTTGAAATTTGGACAACTGAATTGATCTCAGAACTTTATTTTTCTTATTGAAAATGTAGGGATAACAATTGTTTCATTAAATTCTTGTGAGAACTGTAATAGAATCAGTCATAGACTACACACACACACACACACACACACACACACAAACTAGCAAATCACCAAAACATAACAAACCGGATCTAAGATGAAAGAAAGTACCAGAAAGTTTGTTATAGGTTCATGTTTCCCAAATCTTGATTATTGCCCCCAGCACCCCTTCAAAAAAAGTTATTCTAAACTCCTGAACAATAATCCTTTTAAAATGTGTACTAAACTTTTGAAAGAATAAACTGAGAAAAAAGTGTTTATCTAAAGGCTGCATCACATAAGTTAGCTTGTCCCAGCCCTGCTGGTGAAGAGCTCAGGAACCACTGTGCTGGTTTTTTGGTATGGTACATACCTAATTGGGTCCACAGAGGTCCCAGGAGTTCATTTGGAGTAGGTCCATCACTAGTGGTAAACAAAAAGCATACAGCAGGGAGGAGTGAAAAGCTCTGAGAAGTCATCAGGGGGCTTTGTACAGACTAAATCGTAAGCAGAGCTGATGTTTCTATTAAAGATCGTGGAGCCTGAGCAGTTGGAAACAACACCCATGTTTTTCTTCCCCGAGGGTGTATCTGATGAAGGCCCTTATTCAGGCCTTCATGAGATCTTCAAACAAAAAAACTAGGGAAGGAGAACCTGTAGAGCTGTAGCTGATTAAGTCTTCTGCATTGAAGGATGACTCTCAATGGTTCAACAGCCACGGGAAAGGAGTCCGCCTCACCTTCCATGTCTGCCTTAACTACGCTTTTCATACAAGACTGGAATTAGTCCTATTTCTCAGTCGTAAAAATGTAGACCAGCAACTATCATGCAGGGGGGAAAGGGTGGCTCAAAGGTGCTCTCGTAGCCTCAGACGTACTTTGGGAGGTGAGTTTGGTTTCTCAAACACTTCCTGGGTACCTTTTAGGTGTTATGGACTTGTGGATGTGAACACAGAGATGAATAAGCTGTGGGTTCTGACCTTGTATAGCTCATGGTCTAATGGAGTAATAGATGAGGCGTGGAGTGGTAAATGAAAATAGAGATACAGACGTACAGAGGAATGGTTAGGCTGATTTGGGGATTCCGGAGAGGCTCTCTGAAGGACAAGATGCCTGAACTGATTTATCTGGAGTGTGAGGAGGAGTCAGTTGGGTGAGGCCAGGGGAAAGGGAGTCCTTGGGTTAGAGGCATCTGGGCAGAGGGGACTGAATGATCATCATGTGTATTGTTGGGGACTGAGTGAATAAATGCCAGCATGGAAATCTGCTAGGAAAGGGACTAGAGAAGCAGGTGGTGACCAGGTCAAATGAGACTACAGGTAACCCTGAATATCTTGCAAAAAGTGGGAAATGTTAAAGAAATTTTAAGAGAGGAATGCCTTGAACAGATTTCCATATTAAATATGCCATTGCGATACCAGTTTAGAAAATGGATATGAAGTAGTAAAAGGAGATCAGTTAAGAAACAATTGGAATTACAATGGAAAGGATGCTTAGAGCCTAAATGGGAATGATGTAGGAAGAGTGGAGAAATATAGATTCAAGATAGGAGGTGCAAATGGCAAAAGAGAGAGACTAATGAACGTAATCACTCAATAAAATAGTGTATGAGATGGAGAGAAATGATTTAGCAATTTTGAGCATGTCAAGAGTATAGTGCTTAGGATAGTAAATCCTCCCAAATCCTCAGCAAACATATAATGGTCAAATATGGGAGAGAATTAGATTGCTTAAGGAGAACATAGTCATTCATTAATTGATTCATTCACACACTTGTTCTCAACAAATACCTCATGAGCACGTGCTACCAATGCTGCCACATGGCAGACACGATTCTAGGCTCTGTGTGTTTGAAAATGAGCAGGACAGTCTGTGCCTTACTGAGCATGGATTCCATACCCTAGACTGAGAAGAGCATTGGGTCAGGAAGTAGTGTAGGTAGAGGAAGAGAGGGCTCAGGAAGACTGAGAAAGAAGAGTGGCTTCCTAGAACTCAAGACAGGACACTGAAGACAATATTAACCAACGCTATCTAATATGGCAGAAATGATGAGTAAAAAGTGTTCCTTGCTTGGCCATGTACAGGCTGTGCTGACCTGGCTGAACATAGCTTTCATAGAGCCATAGGGCATAAACTACACAGCAGTGTCCAGCAAAAGGAAGTCCAAGACACGGAGTGTAACACACACTTAAAGGAAGTTTGAACGAGAAAGGAAGGATGGCAGCTTCAGAGAGAGAAGGGCATTTGGTCCAGAAATCTTGAGAGCTCTATCTCTGGTTCTTGTTCTCATTTTCACAACACTCTTGGCATCTTTACTTTGATATTCCACCACGTATTAAAACTCAACAACCAAATACTGCAGTAATAATTCCTATTTCTGTACAAATTCTCACTATTCCTGGACAACCTTGCTTTACATTTGATCCCCTTTTCAAAATTTTGATGCCTATTATTTGCTGATCATTTACTTAATCTAATTTCTAATCATAAATCTGCTTTTCTTTAATTTCTACCTATCTACAGATCCTTAATATGACTTACATGGTCTAGTTGGTCCACCTACCAAAAGCTCTCTCTTTTCATATCTTTTTATGTCTACTAATCCATCCCACCCATGGTTTCCAAAGCAGTCTTGCTAAAACACATTTCTGTTCATTTTACTCCTATGACCTAAAGGTTTTGGGGCCTTATGGTGCCAATGAAATTAAATGGTGTTCTAATTTCTCCACAATATGGGTCTAATCAATCTTCCTTGTTTGGTATTCCTTTCCCCCTAACTTGTACCCTGGGATCCAAATTGGCTTGATCATTGATTCCTAATTGAATTCAATTATTTCCCCCTTGGTCATGTGTTTTTATCTCTCCTTTACTTCCTAGTACAGTGCTTTTATTCATTTTTTTCCCCAGCATTCCCAGTTCTTGTCCTTTGAATCTTGTAATGCTTTATAGTGAGGCTGTTTGCATTGTAGATACTTGAGTATTGCTTACAATCTCTACTATACTTTAAGATCTATGAAGGCAGAGATCTTTCTCTTTTTAATTTATAGATGAAATGAATTGAGGCCAAAAAGTGCTAAGTGAGCTGCCCAGCATTTGATGAGCCACCAAGCAGCTCTACAGAGTTCTGTTTTCTGACTCTCAATTGAGTCCTCTTTCCACTTCATCACAGCACCTGTTTGGCAACCCTCGGTTGAGTCACCATCCTTGTCAACAATGTCTCTGAATTGGGCACCAGCATTAGTGTTAAAGACATAGAGTTCTTTCCAGTCTCATAAGTTTATGAGCCCACAACCAGAACAAAAACTGGGAGGAGGCTAAGCTGTCCACCCAACTTACCAGACGAAAGAGGGAAATGGAGTTCTTGGTGATGTTGTAGTGGGCCAGGACTTCAGAATCATTGCTGATTCCAAATGACACATCTTGGAATTTTTGCACCATGCTATAGAATACGGACACTACTGGTATTTCTAAATCCTAAAAACAAGAGGGAAAAAAACCCATAGGAGATTATTTTGGAAGGAGAGAGATATAGAATAGAGAAGAGAAATAATATGCTCACTCAAACCAGAAATTATAGATTTGATTTAGTGTCTAGTGAAAAAAATGTATCCTTACGAATGTAGGTTAAATTTGCAGTGGCATTTTTTAATTTTCCAGGATGTGTGAAGTAGTAGGTTATTACTAAAATTTTGGCTAAGCCTGGGATTTTGGTTTGGCCTTATCATAGAGTTGAAGTTTATTAGTAGCTGAGAGACTTCAAAATCAGAGGCCTATGGAGCTGGGCTGTACTGTCAGTGATATACTTGAGGAGACAAATGTTTGGGGCAGTTTGTGGAGGAAAGAGGAAGTGCAAAAATAAGAAATAGGTGCTATCAAAGGGGCCAAAAAAGAACGCGAGTAAAATAAATTAAAATGGAAGCTTAGAAATTTTATTAAGAATGGTTTGTGCAGGATATGGAACAATAGTCCCCTCTTTTCAAATCTCTTTCCTGAGCTTTGTGCATGAAGACACTGTTCACATGTTCAGTTCTGCAACACAGGACTGGGGTCAGGAAGCAAGGAAGCCACTTCTGAGTGATGAAATGGGCATCATTTCCCTGCTGCCACAAAATGTTTGCTCATAGTAGCTCCAGGTGATAATCAGGTATGAACATATTCTACCCTGCATCTCCCTAGGCAGATGCAGATATGCAAGGAGAGAGGATCGCTAACTTAGCATCTGGGGGGGTCAAGTAGAGGGAGTTGGTAGCTCGCTTTTCTGAAAGGTCAAGTACAGTTGAATAGAGGTCATGAACATTTGTTTATCGAGGTTTCTTCTTCTTTTGTGATCTGCTCTTTCAGATAGAATTGCTCAAGGATCCATTGACGCTCTCTAGTGGCTATTGAAGTTATTGCACACTCTTCTAGTTCACGCTTGCCCTTCCCTGTCTTTCCGAGGTTGGCTGTTTTTGTCTCAGATCTCATTACCTGTGCTCCTTGTCTTCCTCTCACATTGCATCTCCTCACAGATATTTCCAGCTGTGTACACAACTGACAGGATAATCGTGAGTTGGGATCAATGAGTGGAAATAAGCAAGAAAGTCTGCAGTGAGAGAGTAGGAGTGGGATCAGCCGTGAGAATTGCCAGATTCCAACCACCAGAGATGGAGAATGCTGGAAAGATGCCCTCTCATTTATGGCTGCCTTTGTTGGCCAGACAGCCAATCTGAAAGATGGAGGTTAATACCTTCAATATATGAAAGTCATCATTTTCCAATATTTTAGAGAAGGTAGAGAGAAGGAAGGATGAGGGTCTATTTATTTAGGGAAAGATTTTACATAAAGGTAGCTAAGGCTTGGGAGCTTTGGCATACCATACAGAAAGTGTTGCCTGGATTATATAAGGTTTATGCTGACTCCTGCCTGTTTATTGTGTGCTATAAGAGTATAGACAAGGACATTTAGGACAACAGTAGGATTTGCTGCTGGTTTTATTCCTGCAGATACTGACTTAGTTTCAAGCATCTGGGGATAAGGAGATCCAACCAATAGACTCAGAACTCCTGAGTTCTGAGTATGAGAAAGGCCTAATGTGGAGACTGGGAATGCTGTAAAATTAAAAAGTCTAAAGCGATAAGCTGGAAGCGGACTCTGAACCCCACTACTTTTAAGGTATTGCCATCTGGCCAAGAGGCCACCATCATGGCTCCCTGGAGGAAGAATTTGCCTGGTTCTTGGGGATACAGAAAGTGGGTTATGTGGACAAACCTGGAAGAAGCCTATGATGGCCACCTCAGCAGCAGAGATGAATTCCACAGCAGCTGGGACATCTGTGAGCCACACAGGTCCCTGGGAAGCATCAGGATCATCTACAGAGAGAAGCAAGAGATGTCTGGATTCTGAGGGAAAGGAGCAGCTCTATAAGTGCATCTCATACAAGGCCAAGAAGATCATAATTTCTAGAAATGCTGTTATCATTTCAAGACTTTTTAAAAAAATCTAACATATGGAAGTGACCTCACCTTATGGTCACTCTCTGAAGGATTCTGTTAGGCTTGTCTTTGCAAGGCAACACATCTTTCTCCAACTTATTTTTGGATAATTTTCCAGGGTTAGAAAGAAAGTACCCAGAGTACTACCATACTCTCCTCCCTTCTAAAATTTTTCCCTTATGGACATGCAAGTGCTTTTCATTTTTACCTGAGGACTCTTCAACTTCTCCAGCAACTTCTGGGGCCAGCCCACATGTGAAGAGAAATAAGAGTAACAGGCATCTGGAGCATGCACCTTCCATCGTTCTTCTTCTGCTCCAACCCTGAACTTTGCGTTTGGGGATTTCAGTTCAGAGCAGCTCACTCTGAGGTTAACTGGCTGTGCACTGGGAACTTTGCAGCTGGCTCTAGGAGAACCTTCAACTTCTGAGATAAATGACCAACTTTAGTGACAGGGCCTCAGAACATAACCAATCAGAGGAGAGTCAGGTAGTTTCGTTTGAATAAAAAAGTTAAGTACTCTTTTCCAGGTATTGACCTAAGCACTAGGAATACAAAGATAGCTATGAACTGATTCAGGCTCTCCCAGCTTAGGTTGTTCATGGGAGAGGTGGATAAGTAAACTGATCATTTAAATATAAAATAGAGAGTGATTAAAAAAAATAGAAAAATCCAGTTGGGGATATAACTCAGTTGGTAGTGTGCTTGTCTCGCAAGCACAAGGCCCTCGGTTCAATCCCCAGCACCGCAAAAAAAAAAAAAAAAAAAAAAAAAAAAAAAAAAAAATTCGTAAAGTACGTTGGGGAAATAAGATTTTACCCGGCAACACAATATGGAAAGGGAGTTTCATGTGAGGAGCCAAAGCACAGAGATGTAAATATAATGCACGAGAGAATGATTAGTCATTGAGAATTGTGGAAAGAAGGGAAAAATAAATATGGGCAGAAAGGCATGCTGGGACCTGCTTGCAATAGGTCTTTCCATGATAAGCAAAGCCCAGGAGCATTGGCTTCATTTTGTAGGTGATGGGAAACTATTGAAATGCCTTAAGCAGGAGAAAGACACTGTTTGGTTTGGCCCACAAGTGCCTATGGGAAATCCAAAATGAAATTTCCACAGGCCATGGGATATATAGGTCTCAAGCTTAGGAGAAACACCCATAAGTAAATATTATGAAAGAAATTAAATTCACATTTTTCACCATCTGTACTCTGAACACTCATCACCCAATGTCCTATAATAATCCTTTCCCAAGGCTGTAAATACTCCCAGGATGGTGGACCCCAGTCCCATTCCCTAGGGAACCTGGAATGTGAACCCTCTGGTTATCATACTTGTTTGATAGAAGAAATCAGGGAAATGAGGGTCTCAGTCAGAACATAAAGTAGTTGTTTTATTCTTACTCTCTTGTGTTGTTTACAGTATCTCCCACAAAAGAAGAACCCCAACTGGCAGGGCATGTGTCAAGGGATTCATTGAGCCAGCAGCAACAATAAAAAGAATTCACGAACTGGAATGAGCCACTAAACCTAAGGCAAAAGGACTGTTCATGGTAGTTTGCCCATTTCCTGGCCTCTTGATGCTCAGACGTGAAGAAGAGAGGGAAACATTAAAAGAAATGGAGAACTTAAAAGATCTGGCTCTGATTGGGGGTCAGAGGAAGCAGGCAGAGTTAAAGCCTGGGTATTAAGCCTCATGTGCAAGGAACCATTTTGAGAGACAGGATGGGATAAGGTGCAACAATACGGAAATGTGGGCAGTGTCAGAGAAGGGATCCAGCTGTGAACAGGGAGGGAGGAGAGACTGGGTACCCTTGTGACTGGGAGGATTCAGGTGGCAAGGGGAGGGGGAGGGATGGGCAGAAACATTCATTCTGTCCAATCCTTCTTAATGGACAGGTTCCACTCCCAGGTGAGGTGGTCGTGCTTGTCGTCATCAGTGAAGAAGGACTTGTTGTGGTATGTGCCCCTGGCCAGCATGCCTTTGGGAGCCTCCTCAGTTGGGGTGAGGAATTCATACTCCTCTGGCCGAGGCCCATAGCTGCCAACCATAAATGTTGCTTTATCCACTAGGAAGAAAGAAAAGTTCATTAGGGTAGGAGTCTGCTAGAGGAAAAACACACACTGGAAATCAGAGAATTTGGTGCACAGCCTCTATTAGTGGAAGCCAAGAACAATAGTTTCCAAGTCCAGTTGAATGTAGGTTTACCTGGGGCACCTTGCTTTTCTTCAATTTCTTTTTTTTATTGGAGGGACTTTTAATAACAGTTTCCTTGTCTTATTCCCAAAGACTGTGGTTCAGTAACCTGCTATGGGTCCCAAGAATCAGTGTTTCAAAAAAGCATTATGGCTGATTCTGATCATCAGGAAAGATGGGGAACCAGTGTCTCAAGTCTGGGAATCCAAGCTCTTTTTAATGGAGATGTAGCCAATTATACCACTTGAAAAACCCAAACAAGCTGAGACCTCGGATCTGGTCTCAGCACTGCAACTATCTAAGTCACACAACATTTTGGGCCTCTGTTTATCTCTCTATTTACAATAGGTGGTGATCAGAATAGGCAGAATTCACGGATGCAATAAGTGACCGGAAGGGAAAAATCAACAAGTTTATAAAAAAATAAAGCACTGGGGCAAATAGTGAAAATAGCTAAACAAATTTATTTTTGGGTGAGTAACTTGGATATGTACTAAGAATAGCTAAGGATTAGGAAGAATAAATAAAAGTAAGCAACTCGACAGGTAGTATATAGCTGGCCTTTAAGTGTTAATAAATTTGCAGGAACAGCTACAGAAACATAATCTTCCTCTTGCCCCAGTGAATCAACATGGTTTCTGTGCTAAAAGGAAATAGGAAATTGAACTATTTATTCATAAAACCAGGAATAGGAAAGTCCAATTAGTTTATTTCTGGTCAACAGTTTTCTCTGGGATTTGAAAAATTGATTGTTTCTGCTTCAAGCAAATTTATCCATGTCTCCCTTCTCCATCGTTTGTTGATTTGGTGGAACCGAAGGGTAGTATTTCCCCCCTGTGGGGAAGACAGGCTGAGCAGAATGGAACTGTGAAAGTACTTCTGTCACCTTCCTACCTTTTCCTCTGTGCTCATACTAATAGAATAAAACTGAAGGCAAGTTCCCAAAGCATGTCAGTAGAATAAATAGCATTGGTATACTATTTTTTTTCAATTAGATAACTTTTCTCACCCTAGAAAGATTTCTTTTTCTACTTCTTGTTAGGAAACTGAACACTGCCTTCCCCAACTCCTGCTCCCTGCACGCATATCACTGGGCAGGTCTTACCTGTCTTGCATTTCTGGGACACTTGAGTTTTCCATCTGGGAACTGCTATTTTACTTTGGTGAGTATTTTTATGTCCTTTATTTCAGGCAAACTTATTTTGGTTACTTTTCCTATGTGAATAATGGAGTTGAATTCCAGAGGCTGAGTGTTGAAGGTTAGTGGCTGACCCTATCTAAACTAGATATCCCAAACATTGATCTTGCCAATAATGTCTAGGTCAGAGGTATTATGTGCCTTTTCATAGGACCGGACTCCACAGCTTTTATCAGACTCTTATAAGAGTCTATTATTAAAATTTATTAAGAATCAGAAAGCAGATTGAGACAGTATAAAGTCTGGGTTCCTTACCTTTCAGCCCAGTTCGGTAGGTGTGCTGGACATACTTCAGGCCTGACACAATATCCTTGTTCACCTGTTAGTGGGAAGGATTCACAGTTCCTTTCTTTAATTCAGATTAAAGACATTTTTCCTCATCTTTCCTACTGATCCTGCCTAGCTGTCTTCTCTGAGGATGAAAAGACTACAGATTTAATCAGAATGAGTATTCCTACTCTAATCATTTAGTGTGATTGCAAGGCAGAAATTGGAGAGAGGAGATCACAAGACTCAATGTTGCCAATCCAATTTGAAGCATTAAATACAATCACTTTTATTGTTTTGGAGGAGAGCTGTGGTTAATTAAAACATTGTCTTAATATTCTTCATCATATTTCTCCTTCCTCAATGGTCTAATAGTCTTGAGCTCCCCTTCCTCGATACTACCAGCCAATAGAGCATCCTTGTCTCAGGAAAGGTTATAAAAATACCAATGGGAAATATTATGTAAATATCTTAAAACCATAACCTCAGAGTGACCCACCTAGCATATGAAAAACAAACAACAAGGAGAAAAGTGGTAATGGAAAATCAGGTCTGGGAGATGGCCATGGCTGCCATTTAACTGAGCCTGCAGTTGGGGCGAGATGATGGGCCACATGGAAACATCCTTTTGGGTAAATAATGAAGGAAGTCCACTTGCACCACACAAGCATTTTGGATGTCTGTCATCATCAGATGTTGTCTGAGGTATTGTCACTTTCCCAAAGACTTTCAAAGAAAATTCCCTAAAGCAGAATGAAAATATAGACAGCCCAGCACTTTGTTTTTCCATGACTCATTTTACCTGGGACTGAACTGGGTTGTCTGTTAATTTCGTACAGTGTCTATACAAACAAATCAAAGTGGATATTGAGTCATTAGCTGGAGGGATTGGGTAACAGTTCAGTGACATGAAGAATTAAGACATCGTCAAATAATTTCTCCCCCCCCCCAAATAATTATGGCTCCCTTTACATGTTGGTTACTGTAGTTAAACCACTAGAACCACCCTAGGCCAGGTTTTCAGAGTGCTATAAAGTTTAGGGAAAGAGAATAAGTTTGAGAGCAATGGACAGAAAGTATGAAAGAGGATTTTAGGATGTGATAGTCCGTATTATACATGCAGATTTCCTTGGAAATCTTTCAAGAGACCTCAGTAAAGATTTAAATTGCTTTTCAATTGTTTTCAAGTTTGATCTGGTGTTTCCTCTAACTGTAGCTTCATGCTGGGACAGACCACAGGGAGGTTCAACTTCAGACAGTTTCAACACAGAGAGTGTTTTTATTTTTCATTTTTTAAAAATAGTTGTAGATGGAAACAATACCTTTATTTATTTTTATGTGGTGCTGAGGCTTGAACCTAGTGCCTCACATGTGCTAGGCAAGCACTCTACCACTGAGCCACAACCCCAGCCCCTCATTTTTAATTAAAAAAAAATTAGCAGAATCTGTTTAGGACAAGGGCAATCTTTACCTGCCATATTTCATTTGCTAAAAACTGTCTTACTAAATTGATAATGCAATAGCATAAATGATTAAAAAGTGCACTGATGCATATGTAACTCATTTTAGGGGTTTTTGGATACAATGCTTTACCAACCCCCCAGGTGCTCTAGTAATAAATAATAGTACAGGAAACAGTGATCCACAGTTCAGTGCCAATTATAGAGTAGATGTCAAGAAATATTTCCCAAATGAAATTATTTTCAGGCATATTTGCCTTGGTGGGGAGTGATCTCTATCCACCCTGAATCATATCCTGCACCTAGGGGAAAGAAGACCCAGAACGCAAGTAGAGAGAGCAGATGAAGTCTCCCTTGGTGGAGCCCAGTCCCTGGAGAATATGACTGAGCAAGAATAAGGGGCAGCCAAGGCAAATACAGACCATGAAGTCAAACAGTGCATTTATGACTTATTTGTTTTCAAAGTCAAGACTATTTTCCTGGTGTTTGTGGCTCCTCGCTGGAATTTATGCCTGTTCACTAGGTGTCAGTTCATCCCTTATTTAGTTTTGCTCATACTTGGTCACCTGCTCTACAACTGTAATGGCAATTTTCAGTTATTTAGCAAAGAAAACACTCGCTAGATTTGTCTCATCATTGAACCATTAGAGCCGAGGCCCTATCTATTCTATTTTCTTTTCCATCAGTTGATCCATTCTTTTGGTTTTTTTCTCAATATATATACCATTTAGAGAGTTTCTTGTGAAATACTGAAAAGAAAAGGTATATAATTTTACTCTGCCTCAAGGTGCTTAGGTTGTGTAAGGAAGAAATGTCACAAATGGTACAGTGAATAGCAGTGTGCGACACATGGGTGAATTAGGAGTTCACAGAGCGAGGAACCAGCTGGCTTTGAAGCATCCTGGCTGCAAAGTGCATGAGGCCAGGGTGAGTCTGGACAGGTAGGGTTCAGAGCTGAGAAAAGAACATTCCAGACCCAGGTCAGGGAATGAAGAGGATGACAAACAAAAAGTATTCCAATGTGATAATGCAAGGAATGTAGTCATTGATTATAGGAAAGATTTAAACCCTGTAGAAACGCTCAGGGAAAGATACTTACTTTGAAGTTGATTTTGACTCTGTACTCAATACCTTCCTTCAGCACAAAGGTTTCTTTTTTGAGGGCTTCAAGATCCCCTGTAGAAGGGGATTTAGAAAGAGTTTAGTTTCCCCAAAAACAGCTGCAGAAAAGGATGAATGAATCTAAGTGCCAGAGTCATTTGTTGGGCCCATCTGGGCAACATGATCCACAGGGACCTCAGTTTCAAAGAGCATTTGAGATCAGTTCTTGTGCGAAATCTTACAGCACAATTATGAAACAATCTTGTGGAGACTTTCCCCCTGAGTTTAATGATAATGCTAAAAATATACAATGTTATCAGTAATGAGTTAAAAGATAAATTTTCCCAAATATTTTGACTTGAACTGATGAAGGTAAATCCTTCTTAATTGTCAATAATAAAAAGTTTTAACCATCGCAGAGGAAAATCTGAGTCATCTTTTTATTCTATTGAATGTTGATAAACTTATATGTAACCCGACTAAGAGATGATTAAAGGAATTGCCCATGCCCCTCAAATAAAAATACAAGAAAAATATGAGTGTTAGCTATATGTTTTTATACATTTGGTAACATGTGTAGCATTTTCTAGATTTAAAAATTTGCTTCTTTTGATTCTTTTTTATCGTTCTAAATAAATATTCACCTTGGTAATTGCTTTTGTATTTGCATTTGTAATCTCATTTTTCTTAAGGAAGAGCACTTAAGTTATAAATGTTTCAGGCTTCAAATAACTGAAATCTGTCCCTAAAACCTGCACCTTGGTTAAGGAGGTAATTGTGCTGTGATCTTTTCTCAAGGTATAATTTGACATTTTGTGTGTGTGTGTGTGTGTGTGTGTGTGTGTGTGTGTGTATACTTCATTTCATGAACAGCATTATACCTCTGCCATGCAGATCAGCAGTTCCCTCATGATAAGAAACTAATTTGGGTCTTCTCTGCAGGGAAAGGGGACAGAGATCAAACTTCCTTTGCAATATCATCAGGCCCCCTTGATCAGCTTTCCTTAGTGCTAACTCAGACTTTATCTTGCAAACTGACCGCTGTACCTGATAACATTGCACAATTTTGAACAGGAAGAGGTCTGAGTCCTGGTGAGAGACAGGGAGTTTCTCTGGGGGAGAGATGCTGAAGGCTGGAGGTCACTGAATGTGTGTGTGTGTGTCTGCTCTAATGGTTCAGTTGAACAGGAAGAGTCTTCTCAGCCTCTGATTTCCTCCTTCTGACAAAACTGTCCATATAAGGTAAAAAGTCGATCAGAGGGCAGTTCCTCACTGCCAAGTCCACTGTTCCAGAGTCTTGCTTTGCTTTGCCTCACAAAAGTACAGTACACATTTTGAATTTGGCAGCAAATTCTTTTGCATCAACGATGTGCCTTTAATACCCTCAGTGTCTGGCTCTAGGACCTTTGCTCATTCCCTCCGGGTATCCTTTCCCCTCCTAACACTCAGCTTGCCAGTCTCTCCCCATCTCCTCAAGACCTCAGACTCAGAAAAGGACTTGACCCTCAGAAAAGGACTTGACCCTTAGTCACAACAGGTGAAAAAAAGTCACCTCTTTATTTGTACACATTTTGCAGGAAAGTTGCTTATATAATAAGAGTCAGAGTCCAAAGCTTGAATATTAAGTATTTAACAGTGGAATTTCTAGTTTTGTTCAGGAGGCCTTAGCTAGGTAAGTTTTATTGTTGATATAACATTAATACTTTCTTTGGTGTTTAGATTGCATAAACATTACAACTCCAGGAGCATACAGCTTGCTTCTTAATATTTTCATCTGTAGTCTTTCTTAAACGAATAGTAATTTTCCTGTTATCATGTGTAAATAAGCATCTGAAGTAAATATTTTACAAAGAAATAAATAAAGGGTATTTTTCTGTCCCCCTTCAGTTAAGTTGAGTTAAAGTTTGGATTTTTTCATCAAATGTGGAAAACACTGCATACTGGTCTTCACTAGGATTTTCTTCAGTGAGAACAGGAGACAAAGACCAAGTTTTCCCTGTGATATTTTAGACCCTCCTGAACAGTACAGATATATATATATATGTCCACTTACCGGTAAGGTCCATAGTGATTGGTCCTGGTGCACTGTCACAAACCAGGGTAAGTCGGGTAACAGTGACATTGGGGACTGTTGGGTCTGCAAGATAAAAAAAAAAAAGTGGGAGGGTAAGCACAGTGAAGAGATATGTGTGTAGCATGTGTGCATTTTAAACAGAAGAAAGCAAATATAAAGAAAAAAGTGGTATCTCTATTTGGAGAAATGGAAGTGACGGATTCACCATGCTTGGTCTTGATGGCCTTATAAATTTCAGTGATGCTAGTTCTGCTTTGGGCATTGCAGACTCATCTTAATGACCAACATCATTTAACCAGTGGCTGTTGGTCAGGTGTTCTACCCATTGGGCATTGCCCATTCATGTCTTTGGGCCCCATCAAGTTCTGCCATTGTGTATGTGGAGGAGATGAATGGTCAGGAAAGAACTAAGCAAGGGAAAGAGACAAAATGTGAGAGGTAATGGAAAGAGGGAATGCAATTCCAGGTGGCCATCTGGAATTCTTTCTAAATCCTCTCTGTGTAATTTTTACTGGTCTCATTGCTGACTTGTGTCCTATCTCCTATGAAGACTTAATTCTATAGTCCATAACTTTATTGACATGTCTAAATTGTGCCTCACTCACCTAACCCTGCAGGCAATTGGTCCCCTTTCCTTTGTTTCTGCTCTGGAGTGGCTGCAATGCATGGTGCACCTGGGACCCTCCACCTGCCCCCCTCCCGGTACACACACACCTGCTATCACAGGACCATCCCCCAGCAGTGTTTTCTTGTACTTAGTTAGACTTTCATCATCTTTATCCATCTCTTGCAGCTCCTTCAGGGATTTCTGAGGTGGAGGCTTATAATTGAGCTTGCTGTCTAACTCATCATCACCATCATCCAACTGTGGCTCTGGGTCCTTTTCAGTCATCTTGATCTATTTCAGAGAGAGAAGATGATAGTCTATTAGCCAAAGCCAGTGGATATAGAAGATGTTTGTGGAGCTGCTTTTAGCACCTTCCTTGCCCTAGTGGACCTCTGTAATCATCAGCGATTCTTCAGATTTGTTCCTAACTCAATCTCATGTTTCATGAATAAGAATAGAATGTATTCCAGTCTCTGACCTTCCTGATTTTTTCTTTACTGCAATGAGTTTCTCCTATTCATTTTATACAACTGACAAGAAAGAAAGAAATCATCTGTGAACTATGTAAGTGAAGAAATATAGCACAATCATTCCCATAACGAGCAATAAATAGCCTGATTCAAATAGTTATAGGAATGACCAGTCCTTCTAATCCAACCAGGCTTGCTAGTGTCAAAGCTCCCAGGATGCACAACCCCAGTTACAGTGATTTAAAGAGACAGGCAGAGTACCTGCCAAAGAAATGGTTGGCTTCTTCCCATGAACTAACTCTTTACTGAACACTAGCAACACCTCAAAGGTGACTCATGAGGAACTGTGGACCTTTGTAATACCTGCCTGAGGTGTTTGAATGGTTCCCACCCAGCATTGTTAATAACTCTTGAGAACAGGCTCCAGGTTCTGTTTTTTAAAAATCTCCCACAATGCTTAGACAGTTCAGGCAGTCTATACATTTTCACTGTTTGATTCATCAGGTTCTAGGTTCAAAGCCCTTTGCTCTTTTTACTTGCCATGAAATAGCAAAGGACTGTTGAATTCCCCTGGACAAAATTTTAAGTGTAAGTTTGTTTTTAGCACCCATCCATTTGCCTACCCTTTCTGGACCCACTTACCCTTGAGTCCCTCCCTGGTCCCACCAACTTTCCAGTGAATTTCTCTAAGGTCCCATCTGGGTGGACCCTAGAGTATTTCTTCTTTTATCATTTCTTACATTGACTTGTTTTGTATTAAAACATTGGGAGAACACCTAGTAAATCCATACGTGAGAGGTAATGATTGAAGGCATGTGTAGCCACAGCTTTTCAGAGCTGACATGAATCTTAAAGGTGATATATTCTATCCTGTCATTAAAAAAATTGAGATCCAGAAGTTGAGAACTGCCTGAGTTCACATAGCTGGATGAGAACTTCCATGTCCTAAGCAAGGGGAAAAAAAATTCCCACTGGAAGAACTTCAGGTCCTGTGAGTGGTGGCGAGATGTTTGGTTGTCAGGGAGATAGCTGGGTAAGAAAATCTGCCTTCCTTCAGTTATCTCGAGGGCAACTCCCTTCTAGCCTGTGGCTTAAACCTTCATTTCTCTTAAGGAACACTCTCTAAGATGGTATCCATCATATCTTACTCTGAGAGACACTGCAAATTTCTTTGTAAAGCTCTTGAAAGTGAAACTATTTTTGGCCAGAATCAATTGTGGTTTTGAGTTTCAATGTCACTGTCATTGACAATAGGAAGAAAGATAATTTGGAAGTGAAGCCAACAAAAGCAATTTTAACAGAACAAAAAGAGAAAGGAAGGAAGGAAGGAAGGAAGGAAGGAAGGAAGGGAGGAAGGAAGGAAAGAAGGAAGGAAGGAAGGGAGGAAGGAAGGAAAGAAGGAAGGAAGGAAGGGAGGGAGGGAGGGAAGGATATCCTTTGGCTCATCATTCCTCTTCCAGTTAAAGAAGCCAAACACTAGGAGCCTTGACCAGTTCCGAAAGCAGTATTGCAATGCCAGGTCCACTTCCTGTAGGAAGGAAATGTGTAGGCCTGTTCCCATGGCGACTCTTGTCTCAGCTGAAGAGCAAGCATCACTCAAAACTGAGCCTCCAGAGACCAGCAGAAAAACAAAATGACTAATCCAACTCATATTCCAAGCTGCACTTAGGGTTGGAAAAAAGAAGAGGAGAAGGAAGAGGAAGAGGAGGAGGAGGAGGAGGAGGAGAGGAAGGAGAAGAAAAAAAAAGAAGAATGCAATGCATGGATGTGGTAGTTGTAGGTAGTTTAAGGACAATTGATCATTAAGTGGCAGATGAAGAACAAACCAAATAATACTGATCAGATGAGACAGATTGTCTTCTGGTGGCCCTAGGATGCTAACAGTTAACCAAGTGGAGGCCACAGGATAAGTCTGCTGACAGGGCATCAGGAAGGCTATTTACAGTGAAGAGGGCACCTCAGCTGCCATGGATAGGCCTTTCTGGAATATATTGCTTGTTCCTAACGAGTCACCTGCTTGAAGCCTGAGTACTAGATGGTGACATTACACTCAGTCAGTAACTCAAGGTAACTTCATTCACCTGCAGGGAATTGAAATTTTGCAGCCTCATGAGATCTCAGTTTTGAAGGGAGTACAAACTAGGGGTAGGTGGGGGAGAAAGAGAGACAGAGAGGAGAGAGAGAGATCTGGTCTAGTGTGATAGATCTGGACTAGTATAAGATTTGCTAACTATGTGACCATTGGGAAGTCAATGTATCTATTCTCTTATTAAATCTGATATTTTTGTCAGTCCTGCATTTTCCTGACTCATTGCAAATATAATTGTTCCATAAAGATGAGAAATAATTTTTTTCAAAGACAATGAAGAATGAAGGATAATGAGGGGTTACTGTATGAACTCAGTACTATCAAGAGGATGAAATTTGGGACCACATTAAAATAATTTGGTCTAATTATAGCATAAGAAAAAAAAATAGGAGGCCACATGATCCACAACTAGCTTACTCCGGAAAGCTGATTAGAAAAACATGAAAATGTATTAATACAACAAATAAAAAACTTGAAACGCAGTTCTCAAGGGAAGCCTTTTAAAACAAAACTGAGGTCACAACCAGTTGGTGAGCACCTCCTATTTCCAACACATTGCACTTTAGCACACACTGATGTTTATGTTACTTAATGGAGTGGAGGAGCTGAAAGCTGAGCAATTCAACCATACTGACAAGGCCCTGTTGGTTTGATTGATGGTTCTTAATCTTTTTTGGATATTATAGATCTCTAAAAATCATTAAACATCATGGCCCTTATCTTAAGAGAAAAAAAGAATAACCCCATGAAATTGTGCAAATGATCCAGGGGTCATGTACTCTGAAGTCCTTCATAGACTTTACAGGAGCCCACAATCTCCAGATTAGGAGCATGATCTTGAAATTGTAGTTTCCTGGAAACATGAAGTAGAGGGTTGAGTGTTAGCAGGGAAGTTTGCTTCCCCAGGAGGTCCAGTCAGTCAGATCATTGACACATGGAGCCTCAAACTCATGATCATGTCCATCCACCCAACGTGTTGGATGTGTAGAAAGAGAACACATGGTAACATCTGGGTCTCAGGGACCGTGGCCACAAAGCTTGGCAAAGGAGCACAGGTGCCCAGGGAGAGCTGTTTAGAAGAATACTGTGGTCAACCTATTTATTTTGGATGATTACCTCCTCACTAAATTGGACTTGTCATTGCACGGGTTTGGTTTTGGATCTCTGGCAGTGAATCCCTGAGTAAATGTTCAACCACTGGGGATCTTACTCTCAGTTTGGGACTTGAGGGATTATAGCACTTATCTCTAGATGCTTTACTTTTCTAAATCTGTATCTGCTGATTTCTCTTGACCTGCAGCCACGTGTCAGCTAAGTTACTAGATATTCAGTTATATTGTCTCACTTGTGTAAATAAGAGAATATCTACTTCTGTTTTATTATTTAACATTTATGCAATTTCCCCAAAGGTGCTGCAGTTTAAAATTTTATTTTATTTTATTTTTTTTCCCAGACAGAAATCTTTTCTTTCATCCAACATTCCTTTGCATAATAAAGGACACAATATAATAACAGTAGACAATTACTGAGCTCTTATCATAAACCCTGAACTTAGCAATTGTGTGTTAAGTGCTTTATGGGCATTATTTCATTGTATCATCACAGTGTTGCAAGGTAGACACCACAAAAGTAGAATGTGGAACAGAAAAAATAGTAAATATTTCAACTACATAAAAATTTAAAATTCCTATTCATAAGATGACCTTAATAAATAGTGAAAAGAGTAATGGTTTAGGCTGTAAGGATGAAATATTTGCAATGAATATGTTTAACAAGAGATTAATATCTGGAATACATAAGTACTTTCTAAAAACCCATTTAAAATTTATTTTGTATATTTAAGGTATAAACCATAATATTTTGAAATAAACACAGGGAAAACATTAGAGTTAGGCAAATTAATATCCATGTCACATGGTTAACCCTGCCCCAACTTGTGATGGCAGGAGAACATAAAATGTATTCTTTTAGCAAATATTATGAATATAGTACAAAAGCATAATACAATATCATTATCTCTGGGTAACCTTAGATTCTCCCAAAACCCCAGCCATGAACAGTATTTGGCTTAACAATGATTTCCCAAATAATATGTCTATATATTTAATGACAAACAAAGATTTTTCTCTTTTTAGCTTCCCATTTTACAGATGCTTGATGATGTAAGATTAGGAGTTTTATGTAAATTCTACAGTTTGATTTCCAGTCCCATCATCTAAAGAACAACCAACTTTATTATTGATATTAATAAATGCTTTGTTAAGGATGATCTCATTTAGTTCTCATGACAATTCTGTGGGTATCTTCATTCTCTTACACACCAGTAAACTAAAACTCAGGTTAAGTAAATACCCAAGAAGATAATGTCATATAAGGGGCAGAATTAATGTCTGAACCCAGGTTGTCTGACTTGTAGGCACTAATCTTTGCTGCTTCAATTGTCTTGATTAAGAAGTCATGGTAGGGCTGGGGAGATAGCTCAGTTGGTAGAGTGCTTACCTCACAAGCACAAGGCCCTGAGTTCAATCCCCAGCACCTCCAAAAAAGGGGAAAAAAAAAAAAAAAGTAGTCATGGTAAAATTAGAGCTTGTTAGTCATCCTGGGAATCTACCTGGGGTTGCACAAGCAGAGGTAAATGCTTCTTTGCAAACTTTGCAGGGAGAACCTTAACAAAGCAGGGAAGTGTCATATTAAGATGATTTCAGCGCAACTCTTTTTTTTTTTCTTTTTGGGGTACTGGCCTTGTGCTTGTGAGGCAAGCACTTTACCAGCTGAGCTATCTCCCCAGCCCTCAATGCAACTCTTATCCCTGTGTTGCCTTGTGCAAGTTGCTTACCCCTTCTGGGTCCCCAGTTTTGTCCTCTGCAAAGTGAAATTGTTGCATTAGAAGATCTCTGCAGCCCCTTCTTAATTTAGTGACTCTCATGTTCCCTAGTTTAAAGGACCTTGTAAAATGAGAAAGGAAAAGGGGAAGTGAAGAGGTCGAGGAGACCCAGCCCATCAGTGTAAAATATTCTGATTCTGGTTGGGCTTTTCTCACCTCCCTCAGTTCTTCACCCACTGCTACACAAAGTGGGGTTGGTTTTTGTGTGTTTGTTTTTGTTCTTTGGTTCTTTACGCACGAAAAATGAAATGGAGAATTAATCAAATATATATTTAATGAGACTGACATGAACTTGGTCAGGCCCCAAAGCACACATGGCTCTCTGTCACGAGAT
Organism: Sciurus carolinensis; assembly: GCF_902686445.1. Taxonomy (NCBI): domain Eukaryota; kingdom Metazoa; phylum Chordata; class Mammalia; order Rodentia; family Sciuridae; genus Sciurus; species Sciurus carolinensis. The sequence goes on from NC_062216.1 coordinate 82,414,673, forward strand.
GTCTCTATTTTGCTCCACACAAGCCGACTCTGGTGGATTTGGTGCCTTCTTCCCTCATGTCTGCCATTCAGCAAAGCAATGTCAAGTTTTAGATGTGCTGTGTTGAGGATTTAATCTTCTCGGGTTCCATAAAATGCTAAATGGCATACATATAACATAATAAAAACTGATGTTTTTGCTTACAGATTCAGTGAAAATGTGAAGACACGGGAAGCAAAATACACTTAAGCCTATACCTGATCTAAGGGCAGAGCATGCTTGTCTGGTCCATTAACGCAACTCCAGGTGAGTTGAGGGAAACTCCTGAGTGCACATGAAACAAATCACCTGGGTAACTTAGAGAAGCATGACCTTCGTGTGTAATGGAACATACGCTTTGAGTCAGGTGAACCATGGATCCAAAACCTGACTCTGACTTATTAAGACTCTGACTTATTAGAGTACTTAAGCAAGTTATCAACCACACTGAGCCTCAGTTTTACCACCAGAAAAGTAGGAATAATAATCTTTCCTTGTGACATTAAAGGGTTGGAAAAAACAAGAAAATTCTAGGACTATACTGGCCAATAGTAGATGTTCAAAAAATATGAATTCCCTCTTCTCTTGTCCCTGCCCTGATACTATTTTGTGGCATAGTTTCAGTGATACTGGGGAACTGACTGCCTGGGCACCAAAGTCTTTTTCCCCTGATAGGAGGTGATCATGTCCACACCTTCCTCCTCAAAATCAGATTCTGTTCCTTTGAGCAAGGGGGACGAGGCAAGAAGTTCTGGGCATCGAATGATCTATTTATAAACAGAATTAAAATGGGACAATAACTTCTGTTTCTTTTGAAAACTTCCACATAAACAATTTAATTTTAGATTTAATTTATTGTTCCCTTGCCTAATTAAAGCCAGAAGTCACTCTAAATGATGGGAAATGTCAGCAGACTTTGGCACCAGTCAATGGAGACAATTCCATATGATACTGGAGCAAAATGTAGGGGATACTTAGCTAGCTCACATCCTCCCCAAGGTGGGTCTACTAGAGTGTGCTAGATTATGCATCTAGACACATAGACCAGAGTTTTTAAATATGAGGTGGAAAAGGGAGAGATCAGAGAAATGGAGAAGGAAGGGGAGGGGTGAGACAGAGATGAGGCAGGGAGAAAAAGGAGAGGAAGGAGAGGGAGACAGAGAAGAGGGGAGAGAGTGAGAGAAGGGGAGAGAGATGTGGAAGTACCAGAAGTAGGGGATTTCCATCCAAGAAGTGTCTATGCAAGTCTCAGCAGGCTCTGTCACCCCTGTTGTCTCCACTCTGTTGACTAGGCTATGTCTTACAGGTCTTAGAGCAGGTCATGGAGAGCTGGGCTATCTCAGAAAGAGTGTTGCCATTTCAGAGCTGGTCCAGGATTTGTCTGCTTCGCTGCCTGCCTGGCAATTTGGTGTATTTGGGGGTTGCAAATTTGTTATTTCTAAGGACACCAGAAGGCACTGAGTTCTGGAGTCCTCCCTGGCCTCTCAGGGTTTCCAACAACATGGAGGAACTGGTACTCCCTGGGCTCCTCTGTGCTGCTGTCAGCAGCTTAGCCCCATGAACAACCAAACCTTTAAAATTGGATAAGAACCACACCAGTGCCTGAGAGGAGCATATTTTGTTAGATGCAACAAACTTTATAATGAATCCAGACAAGAATACGAATTTCTACAGGTAGAATTAACATTTTTCCTTGTGAGAGAAACAGTAGATTATTTCTTTCTGAGTGTTCATAATATGCTCTTTTAACCTGTTTTTTTTTTTTTTTTCTTTCTTTCTTTTTTTTTTTGGGGGGGGGCTACCTAAGGAGAGAGAACTAACACAACCATTAAGCATTTCTGAGTGCCCACCTTGTGAAGTCACTCTTTCACAAATTTTATTTTAAGTAATCCTTAAAGAAAACAGTGCATTAAGGAGGCCATTACTAGGCAAAAGACTATCTACTTCAATAACTCAATATATTCATGGAAGTTTTAATTAAGCATGAAATGTTACTAGTCAAAAATAATTTTTATAACCATGTGTACTAAAAGTACCAGACCCTTGGAGGAAGCCCAAGTCTGGCTGTGGGGACCAGACTTGGTAAGTACTTATGGAACAGATGGATGTTGAAGAAGTTTCAGAAGCAATAGAATACCCAGGGACTGTCACTCTAGACTCCAACATCCTAGGCAGCATAACATTAGCTAGAAACAAGGACACTGGTAATGTAGGATTAGACAAAACTTCTACTGAATATTTCTAAAATGCTGTTCTGAGGTATTATAGCTATTGATTTTTTTTTTTTTTTTCCTTTTTGGTACCATCATGTGACTTTAATGAAACCATGTCTGAACATGTCTGAGCCTTAATGTTCTTCCCCTGTCCTCTCAGGATAATAATTTGAAAGTCTCTAATACTAGGCTTGGCACATAAAAGGCATTGAACAAGTGTTGGTTCTCTTTTCTATCTGCTTCGTTTTTACTCCCCAGGGCTTCTCTCTTCCTGCTAGCTGAAATTTGTAATACATTGTGGTTCCCATAAATTTCCCTCAGAATAAATTTGCTGTTCTGAGCTCCCAGTGAAAACAGAGTCTTGATGTTGCTCAGTGCAAATTTCCCTAGGGACAAACACTCATGTTCTCCAAAACAAGGAAGGACTAAATTCCAGTGCCTGGAAGATGTCGGCCAGAGATTGGTTGGCTATCACACGGTTATTCCTCATGGGTTTGGTCTGCCCAGCATGGACGAAGAATGAATTGTTCTGCTCTCAGAAGTCCACACATCTCACAAAATAATAGGATGATCTTGTTACTAAATCTGTGCTATATTTGGTATTAGGAAGGACATTTTCTTACAAATTGAACAAAAAGAAACAGATTAATGACACCTCTGGTGACTGGACCCCCAGCCAACAGGTCACTATAGAACCCTTGATTCCCTTGCTTGATCATCCCTGCAAAGAAGACTCAGAATGCCAGCCCTCCTTACAGTGGCTCTTGGTTGTCATGTGAAAACCTCCATGAGAGGGTCTACCTAGAATGAAGAACTGCTCAGGGTTTATCAGATCCCTGCAACAAGTTACCCTGAGTCTAGAGTTCTATCACGGACTTTATTTATGAAACATGCCAGCTGGAAAGTTCTCTAAAGGGAAGAAAGTACTCGAGGTCATGTCTAACACTGCTAATGGCAGCCAAACTTCAGACCTTTACAGTTTGAAGACCCAAGGCCCACTGTCCTAGCAAGGCCCACTTGAATTCTTCTAGAACCTGTTTCTTTAATAAATTACTTGGCACCTTCCATGTTTGCTTTTCGTTCTCTCCGAAGTAAAGGGCTATTTTACTTTTGGCAACAACAGTGAACATCTTTCTGCCCATCCCTCTAACAGGAATTTAACCCCAGTTTTTGTTAGTGGTAGAAATTCTATCACTGTGCAACAGATGAGTAAGTAAGTATGTTCCACCACTTCCCCTTGTAGTCTAAGGGAGGACTTCATTGTGCATTTCTTTCGTATCGCCAGTCAAATCTTTAGTGGAAAACAGTTTAGTGTTTGACAGCTCTGAACCATTTTTTTTTTCTCTTTTCAACCAGTTTCTTTACACTGTCTGCTTAAAAACAGGAAACCACACATCTCCACCCCAGCACAACCCACCTTCCACCAACGCGTCCATATCAATTTCTATCTACAGGCTTTCTGTTTCTGAGCTTGGCCAAATGCCTGCTCCTGCCTTGCAGGAGACTCCTCCAGGCACTCCCCAGCAGGTATCTTCACTGCCTTTCTCCAGAACATTTAGGATTCCATCTCCGGCTGCAGGCACACTCTCCCCTCCCTCCACAACTGTCTCCCCTGAGTCATTGCTACCACTCCTGCTCTAACTTCCCCTTCTCTGCAGAACTGTTCCAGCAGCTTCCTTAGTGCTTTCTTATCATAAAGTTTGTGTTAAAGAATGCCCCTCAAGCCCCCCAAAATCTGACTGTGGAGGGCAGTGGCTTAACTCAGTGACTTCCTACATTGCTCTGCACCCAGCTGTAGCCTCCCCACCCTGAGGCATTTCAACTCACATTCAGTGCTTCTCGTCTCTGTCCGGGGTGCCTCTGCCTCTCAACTCTGACTTCTGAGTACTGGCAGTTAGAACAGGAAGGAAGTTAGTGAGAAAAAAAAAAAAAAAAAAAAAAGTGTTTTAAACCTACTTGAAGAGGAAACCCTAGGCTGTCTCAAATCCTGTTCCTTTGCACTGCCTATCTCTTAATCAGCCAACTCTGAGCAGCATTCTTGCCAATTAATGGCACATGTGGGAGCAAGACAGCCCGTGTGACTTGATATGCATGAATGTACATGCCAGGGGATGGAGCCTATAGCAATGAGTATTATGAATAATTGTGCAGATATGTCTAAAAATCAAGTCACTCCAGTGCATAAGCTTAGTGAGGCAAGCAGTCTAAAACCAGCAGCAATGAATTCAAATAGCTTTACTTTGTTTCACCAACTTCTGTTCCTTTTAGGTCCCTGCCAGCTTCTTCATCAGCCAGCTATGTTGAAAGTGTGCTGGCAGTGAACACAGAGTGGAAATTATGAGTGTTAAGTGCATATACTTGGTGCTAAATTTAAAAATTTGTCCTCAAACAGATTTGTGGAGTTTAATAGGTTATAATTTCAAGATGCAGTTTCATATTGCACCACAAACAATAAAGTATTGTTTGTTATCATTTTTCCTTCAAATTAAACAAAAGCTAAAGCACTCCCTTTGATTAAACCTAGGAATGCAGATTACAAAATAAATGTGACTTCACAGTGTTCTAACTCAGAATCTGTGACAGTTTCACAAGTGCTAAAATTGATTTTGTACTGTATCTGAGGAAATGATTTATGAAACAATTAAATGGGAACAAGTTGTCAAGTCCGTATTTAAATCTCATGAGGAAAACACTAGCTTTTAAGTACCTCAGTCATACTCATTTTATGCTATTGTCAATAATAAATGCTTATTTGTACTAATATTTCAGTATTTGATATTTTTATCAACATGTTTAGAACTGACTATTTAAGTTAATCTATTTGGAGAAATGGTCATTAATTTTGTTTTCATTTCAACAATATGGATGGAAGATGGCTCTTGAAATGAAGTATGTAATTTTATTATAAACAGAAGCATATACTAATATACACGGAAAGTGATAGATTTTCTATCTTCTTGCCCTTTGGAGGGGGCACATTTATTCATTTGATATATTTGCTGATCATCTTTTTTTCTTCCAGGTACTGTTCCATGCTCTGGTGTACACAGCAAACAGACCAACTCTCTGTTGTCCTGTAGAGTTTATGTTCTGGTGAAGGAACAATTAAAAAGTAACATGTGCAGAATATATTAATTGAAATGAGAAGTGTTTAAAAATTGGAAATGATAAATTCCTGGTCTACCTGCTGCCCTCCGTTTCTCATGTTCCCAGGGAAGACATCATTAGCCTAGCATGACATTTTGTTCCTACTGAGCTGAGCCTGGTGTGCCCTCACAATTTTTCTTAATGCAGAGCTATAGGCAAAGATGTTGGAGGGTATCAAGCCCCCAAATACCTGTAGAAGCAGTGTGTGTATGGAACCTATGTGCCACTGATGGGGGAGGGGGAGCATTCATAATTTCATCAAATTTCCCAAGTAGGCCATGACCTCAAAAGGCTTAGAAATTATTAATTTAGACATCATTTTAACGATATAACCATAAACTTTCAGCAAGTTAAAGAGCAACTGCTGGAGTCTCCTAAAATGTCTTTAAGCATCATGGTCAGGGTAGTAGTCTACCCCAAATGACTCCTTCTCTTATTCTTTTCAGGTCATTGCTCACATGTGCTATCAGATGGGAAAACTAAAGAGGCTCCTTTAAGAGGTTAAAATGGCACACACTCGGTTTCCAGTCCATGCTGTGAAGATGGGTGATAAGCTGAGACTGCCTTTTCCACATCAAATCTACAGATACAAGAAAGGGCTTGTCATGGTAACAGCATGTAAACACTGCAATGCCTAATGAAATCAACAGATGATGGTAACCTGCTTTAGAGTTTTTAAAGAAATCATTAAACCTTTGAAGTATTTTCCAGATGTTTCAAGGATACAGCTGAAAGGTAAATTCTAGGCAAATCTTCCATAGGGCAATACCTTTGCTATGAACCTGACCTTTTTTGGGCACAGATATTTCTTACAGGCTACAAGTGGAGACGCCTAGAAGGCATCTCTGCCCTGAAGGCTGTCCATTCTGAAAACTGTCCTTGCAGCATCTGCAGTAGCCCTGCTGAGGGAAGATTAGCTTTTCAGGCAGGAGTCCTGGTGCTAACTCCTCTGAAAATGTGGCCTTGGGTTAAATGTTTTTATTTCTCTGAACTTTAATTTTTTTCATCTATAAAAAAGGGATGATACTGATCTTCAACTCTGCTGGAAGGGTTGAAAAAGATGTGTGACATCTAGCAGTTTTTACCTCACAGTATACATGCTTAATAAAAGGCCTAGGCTAAAAAAGCATCATTTCCATCATTATCATTTTGATCCTTTTTGCTGTAGAGCAAATATTAGAATGACTGAATCTAACTGCTCATGACCAGCCCACATAAATCTCAAATATTACCTCCTCCTTCTTTGAAGCTTTGCATCAATGATTCTGGGCAAATGAATTTTTTAAAAAAAAAGTTCTAGAATGTACAGTTTATAATATACAATATATATGACATATTAAACTGCTATTGTACATTGTGTATTTTTCTGAACTTCTAGAGTGTGCAATTATGCAATATATTTTAGAACTTTAGTAAGCACCATTTTGTATTGTTAAGTGATTATTTTGTGAATATTGGACTTATTTTTCCAGTTTGAATGCTTGAAGATAGGATTAAAATGGTTGAAGAAAGGATTGCATCTTACATGCCTTGAATTCCTTGGAGTGCCTAGAATAATACTTAACTGAAGTGTGTAATAATTTGTGTAAAATTCTTTAGTAGAAATGTGCGTCTAAATCAGACAGCTATGCCTGCGTTCTGCCCCTACTCCACCTTGTTCTTCCAGGAGAATGTGGCCTTGGGAGGGATGAATGTGAATATGGTCATGTGCCAACAGGGTAACTGATACTTTTTCTTTCTTCTTTTCTTCATATGCTGTCATGTGTCATGTGTCACTTAATGATAGATGCATTCTGAGAAATGCCAGGAAGTGATTTTGTTGCACAAATGTCACCGAGTGCACTTACACAAACCTAGATGGTCTAGCCTACTATGCACATAGGCTACATGGGATAGCCCATTATCCTTAGGGTACAAACCTGGGCAGTAGTTTACAACACAAAAACTGTAGGCAATTGCTAAACAATGGCAAGTATCTGTATATCTAAACATAGCAAAACATAGAAAAGGTACAGTAAAAATGTAAAAAAGATTTTTTTAAAATTAAAAACTGTGAATAGGGTACCTACCATGAACTGAGTATGCAGGATGAGGAATTATTCCAGATGAGTCACCGAGTGACTGGGGAGTGAATGTGAAGGCCTAGGACATTGCTGTACGCCACTGTAGACTTTAACACTGCACAATTAGGCTACACTGCATTTATAAAAGTATTTTTATTCAATAATAATTAGCCATAACTTACTATAACTTTTTACTTTATAAATTTTAATTTTTTTTAAATTTGACTTTTCTTTTAAAATAACTTAGCTTAAAATAAAAATACATTATGGAACTATACATAATATTTTTCTTTGTATCTTTATTCAATAAGTTTTTTCTATTTCTTTCTTTCTTTCTTTTTACATTTTAAACTTCTTTGTTGCAAACTGAGACAAAAACACACACTTTAGCCTAGGTCTACACAGGGTCAAGATTGTCACTGTCACTTTCTTCCATCTCCACGTCTTATCCCACTGGCAGGTCTCCAGGGGTAGTAACATGCATGGAGTCATCATTTCCTAAGGTAGCATCTTCTTCTGGAACCCTCCTGAAGCACCTGCCCAAAGCCATTTTATCATTATCTTTTTTTTTTTTTTGTAAGTAGAAATAACAAAATAATACAATAAAAAGTATACTATAGTAAATACATAAACCAATCATAGTCATTCATTATCAAGTATTATGTACTACACATAATTATGTCATGCTTTTACACAAACTGCAGTGCAGTGTGTTTGTTTATTCCAGTATCACCACAAGCATGTAACTGTTGTGCTGCTGTATTACTACAGTGTCACTAAGTGATTGACTATTTCAGCTCCACTATAATCTTATGGGACCACCCTTATCTATGTGGTCTATCATTGACAAAAATATTATAAGGCACATGATTACACAAGACACTGAACTACAATGGCAATATTTCATATTCTTGGCAGAAAGACTCTTCTTTTTTGTTTTTTGTTTTTGGGTACTAGGGATTGAACCCATGGGCACTATACCACTGAGCTACATCCTCAGACTTTTGTTTTTTATTTTGAGGCAGGGTTTTGCTAAGCTATGGACCCTGGTCTAGAAGTTGTGATTCTCCTACTTCAGCCTCCACAGTTGCTAGGATTACAGGCATGAGGCACTGGGCCCAGCTATAAGGATTCATTTTAAATTTAACAAACAATAATTCCTAATTACATGTCAGAACTTGTATGCAGGTAAAGAGATAAACAAGACATAATCCTAGACCTCAAGTTACTAATAACATAATAGGAGAAGACAAAGACAAACAAATTTAAAACATGTTATAAGCACAGGGAAAGAAAATGTACAGTGAGAGCAAAAATAAGGATATCAGGTAGGGCTTCCAGGAGGAAGTGGCCACAGTGCTCAGTTCTGGAAGATAGTAGGCATTGGGTGATTGATGTGGGGAAGGTTGGGAATGGGAGAGAAGGTATCTGACATAAAGAAGCATAGCATCACATCCTAGCATGGTATGTTATAGTTTGGGGAAGAGGCATCCCCCTAAAGCTTATATGTGAGACAATGCAGGAACATTCAGAGGTGAAATAATTAGATTGTAAAAGTATAATCTAATCAGTTGATCAACCTATTTGACAGATTAATAATTTGATTAGTGGGTGGTAACCACTAATTGGGGTGTGGCTGAAGGAAGTAGGTCACTGGAAGCATGCTCTTGGGGATTATATTACCCCTGGCTACTTGCACTCAAACTCTCTCTGCTTCCTGACTGTCATGACCTGAATAGCTTTCCTTTGCCACACCCATCTGCCATAAGGTTTTGCCTCACCTCAGACCCAAAGCAATGGAGTCAGCCATCATGGACTGAACCTCTGAACTGTGAACCCAAATAAACTTCTCCTCCTTTAAGCTGTTTTTGTCTGGTATATTGGTCACAGAAATGCAAAGTTGATTAACAAATGTGATACTTGCAAGAAATTATAAGGGAGGAGAGCTCAAGTGGAGTATAAAGTGCATGTAAGGTAAGAATGAGAAATGTTCCTGGAGGGGAGCAGTGTCAGGGTCCACAGCACAGCAGGCTTCTTATGCTACATTAATAAGAAACTTTGCCTTGATTTCCATCAGTGATGAGAACCACTAGAAATAAAGGAAGGACATAATTAGTTTTGTGTTTTATATAATTCACTCAGGTAAAGTGGTGTGGAAGAAGTTGATGTGGACAAAACCCTTTAGAAGACTGTTTAATTGTAATAATCATAATAGAGATAGACAGAGATGGTCAGATCTGAGAAATATGTAAGTGAAATTGGCAAGATTTGGTGAGTGATGTGGTGTCACGGATGAGAGTGAGAAAGAATCAGGAGTCGCAGATGACTTCTGGCTTTCTTGTTAGGATCCTTGGTGGTACCACCTACTAAGATAGAACTTACAAAAGAAGGAACAGATGCATTGAGGAAAGCATTGACTTGAGCTTGGACACATTTAGTGTTGAGTTTGAAAGACTGATGACATAACTAGGAAGTGATTTCTGACACATAGTAAGATATATAAGGCAGGATTTCAACTCTAGGTTAATCATTTATACTTCATCAGAGTATAGATGGTATTTAAACCAGTATGGTCTGTGTACCAGCAGATCAGCATCCCTGAAGAACTCTTCAGAAATGCAAAATCCCAGGTCCAACTCCAACCTACTATATCAGAACCTGTGGAGTTAGAGGCAAGAATCTATGTTTTGGAAAGCTCTGCAGGTAAGCTAAAGTTGGAGAAACACTAGTTTAAGCCATATAAATGGACATGTTTACCCAGAGAGAGTGTAGAAGAAGTTGGCCCAGCTTGAGGAAATCCTGTTAACTCTACTTTTGGTGTACAACCTGCTGACGACTCATTTCCTCCTTTGCTAACACCCTTGTCCTCCCATCGCTGTGCCTCTGCTGGATCTTTGCAACAACCTCCTTATTTCTATTTCCATAATAGCCTTTCTGTGAGCCTCTGTTCTCATAGCAGTCAGAGTAAGAAGCACACTCACTGTCACATGACTTTCCAACCTCTAGGGACCTTCCATCCATTTGGAATAAATGGAAGTCCCACAGTTGCCCCACAGTGGTAGCCAGCCCCCACGATAGCCGCAATGATCCTGGTATTCAGCCCTGATCACATGGTATCAGGGTGAGTCTGTGTGACCAATAGAATATAGTAGAAGAGATTGTGTGTGATTTCTGAGGCGTGTTATGAAAGGCATTGTGTTTCCTCTCTTGAGCTCCCTTAGATCATTTGTACTATGGGAATCTGGGAACCATGTCACAGTGACACTCAAACCCTCTATGGAGTGGTCTGCATGGTGAGAACCCTAGGCTTTCTGGAAATGAATCTTCTGGCTCCAGATGATGACAGCCCTATGATGACAGCTTGGTAGCAACTTCATGAGAGACCAGGAGCTGGAACCAGTCAACTAAGTTGTTTCTGGATTGATCCTTAGAAACTACAAGATATCATAATGCACTACTAATTCCAGTGACAGGAGATTGAAGCAGGAGGATGGCAAGCTACAGGTCAAACTCAGCAACTTAGCAATACCCTGTCTCAAAATTAAAATAAAAATAGAAAAGACTGGGGACGTAGTACAGTGGTTCAGCATCCCTGGGTTCAATCTCCAGTATCAGGAACAAAAAAAGAAAGAAAAAGAAAAAGAAAAAAAAAAACTAAAATGACAACAAAATCCTGCGAAATAACAAGTGTGTTAGAAGTTGCTAAATTTGGGGGTACGTGTATGCAGCATTTGATAATTAATATACTCATGATCTGGCCCTTGGCAAAACTGTAAACTCATCTCCTATACTTAGCCATTGTCCACTTCATTCCAGTATCCTGCTCCCCTGCTAATCCTTTCATGAGAAACAGGCTCCCCCTTTAGGGATTATTCTCTCTGCAGGAATGCTTTCCCCCCAGGTAATCAATCATACCTGATCCATTCCTTTCTTTACTTAGGTCTCTTCTCAAATGTCAGTCCCTCAGAGATCTTCTCTAATCATTCTAAAAATAGTGCCTTGGTATAATCATCTGATTTATTTTTATTTATGGTGTATAACATCTCCACATATTTTCCGCATTTTTTTTTTCTGTTTGTTATCCATTTCTTCACAAGAATGTGAACTCTGTAAGGGCAGAGACCTTGCTATGTTCTCTGCTTTCCCAGGGATTAGAACATTGCCTACTCACATAGTGGACTGTCAATAAGTATCTGTAAAATGAATGAAAAAGGAAAACACACTAGGAAACCTCAGCATTTAGGAAAGACGCTAGAGATGCCTACAAGGGAAGCAGAGGAGGAGTGACTTGAGATGGAAGAATGGCTTTATGGAAACAGAAGGAGAATGGGAACGTCCAACAAATATTTACTTGATTGCTACTATGTTTAAGTTGTGCTCCTATTTTAATTGGCCTTGTGTTGCTGTAATCAAAAGACCCAACAAGAACAATTTAGAGGAGGAAAAGTTTATTTGGGGCTTATGGTTCAAAGGTCTTCTTCCATGGATAAACAACTATATTGCTCTGGTCTCTCAAGGTGAGGCAGAACACCACTGCAGTAAAGTGTGGGGGAGAAAAGAAGAAAAGAAGCTCAGGACCCAGGCACCAGGAAGGAGCGAGGGAGGGAGGGATGGAGGGAGTAAGAGAGAGAGAGAGAGAGAGACAAGAGACAGAGACAGAGACAGAGACAGACAGAGAGACAGACAGAGAGACAGAGAGAAAGAACTCTGCGCAGCAGGGACAAATATATACCTTAGAGTCTTGCCCCCAGCAACCCAGCTCCTCCAGCTATTCCATACAGTTACCACCCAGTTAATGCATTAAAGTGGGTTAAGGCATTGATTAGCTTAAGGTTCCCATAGCCCAATCAGTTCACCTCTGGAATTTCTTGTATTTTCTAACACATGAGATTTGGGGGGACACATCATAATCTAAATTGTAATATTCTTATTCTTATGGACTTTAGAATAACAAACTTTTTAAACTTTATATGTTGAAATAATGATAGGTTTATAGGAAGTTGCCAAGAGATATACAGGGAGCCTCCTTTTTCATTCCCTTTTGTTTAGTGATGTACAGTATCAACCTGGAAAGCTGACATTGGCCCAATTCTCAGGGTTTATTCAGATTTCTCATGTGTGTATGTGTGTGTGTCCATGATCAAGGTCCGTAATTCACTCTACCACCACTACAAGGCTCTCTTCTTTTATCCTTTTATAGTCATACCCAGCTCCTACCACACCCGACCCTAAACAGTTCAGCATCTCTATAATTTTTTTATATAAATGGAATCATACATACTTTTCAAATTGGCTTTTTTTTTTCATTTAGCATAATTCCCTGAGTTTCATCCAAGTTGTTGCACGTATTGGTACTTGGTTTCCTTTTATGGTTGGGCAGTATTCCATAGTACAAAAGTGCCATGGTTTGTTTATTCACATATCGTAGGAAATTTGGATACTTTCCAGTTTGGCAGAATGAATAAAGCTGCTTTAAGCATTTATGTAGCAATTTCTGAGTAAAACTAATTTTTCACTTCCCTGAATAAATACCTATGAGTGCATTGCTAGGTTGTATAGCAAATGCATGTTTAGCTTTAGAAAAATCTGCCAAACTGTTTTCCACAGTGGCTGTACCATTTTATATTTCCACTTATAATGCATGAATGATCCAGTTTCCCCATATCCTTGCCATGGTCTAGTGTAATAACTAGTTTTTTTAATACTAATTTTTACAAGAGTGTGGTCACATCTCATTGTGGCTTTAATTTGCATTTACCCAGTGAATAGTTATGGTAAACATTTTATGTACTTGTTTGTCACATATATCTGCATATCCTCTTCTGTGTCTTTTCTGTTCAGGTTTTTGTTCATTTTTTGAATTGGATTTTTCAACTCTTTCATATTAAGTTTTAGGAGTACTTTGCATTTTCTAGACACAAGTCCCTTGTTGGGTATGTGAATTGTACATATTGTCTCTTAGTATAATTTATCCTTTAATTCTCCTATCAGGATTTCCATAGGGCAAACATTTTAATTTTAATGAAGTCAGATTGATCATTTTCCCCCATTACAGATTGTGCTTTCACTGGCAAGTCTAAATTCTCTTTACCAAGTCCAAGTTCCTAAAGGTTTATAAAGGTTTCATAGTTTTACATTCAAATCTGTAGCCCATTTCAAACTAATTTTTGTGAAAAGTATGAGATGTGGGTGTGAAGTTTTGGGGGCATAAAGGGTGAGGCTTAGGTTAAGGTTCTTTTTATTAGTTTTGGTCTTTGGATGATGTCCACGCTCATTTGTTGAATAGGCTGTTCTTCCGCATTGAATTGCTTTTTGTCAAAAATTAACTGGGCCTATTTGTGTGAGTCTATATCTGAGTTCTGTATTGTGTTTCTATGGTCTGTAGATTTTATAGATGCTCCTTATAAGTTCTCCCATTCCTAGTTTGCTAAGAGTTTTTATCATGAATGGGTTTGGGGTTTTGCCGAATGGTTTTTCTTCATTAATTGACAGATCATGTGATTTTTCTTCTTTTCATATGGTCAATTATGTTGACTGATTTTTTTAATATCTAGTAAGCCTTGTAAAGCTGGAATAAATCCCATGTGGTTGTGGTGGATCATTCTTTTTTACACATTGATATATTTGCTCTTTTTTTTTTTTTTTCTTCTATCTTTGGGTTTAGTATCAGGATAAAATGGACCTCCTAAAATGAGTTGGAAAGTGTGCCTTTTGCTACTTTCTGGAAGAGAGTATTATATATATATATTTTTTTAAATTAATTTATTTTTTTTGGTTGTACTTGGGGGATCGAACCTAGGGCCTTGAGCTTGCAAGGCAAGCACTCTACCAACTGAGCTATCTCCCCAGCCCTGAGTATTATATTTTTTATCAACATGTTATTTTTTTTCCAGAGTAATTATTGCTGTTCTGGAGAATAAAGATATAGGATATTAAAGAAATGATGAACTGAACTTGTACATTCCTCTTTCACATTTACAGTATTCCTCTCTGGTTTCTTATGTCAGTTGGAATGGGAAGCTCAGGATAGGAGATTCCAAATGTGGAGGAAATGTGACTTTAATGTGTGTTTTTCTACTCACTGGTATTTTAAGAAGCCCTAAGAAAGCTTAGAGATTAGCACTTGTGTAAGCAGCTTACAGGACAGCTAAATTTTTAATTACTTAGTACCTTCCCTGTAATTACTTTCCTATATATAATGAATAATAGTTTCCCATCTGTCGGAAGGGATCATGAACCAATGATTATAAAGATATTGAGCTTAGACTTTTAAATATTTTATTATGTTTAGTTTTTTTGAAATTTGCATGTAATAAAACTTATTCTGTGGTATACACATGAACTTTGACAAATGCATGGATTTGTACATCTACCACTGTGATCAAGATACCAAATAGTCTATCATCCCTCAAAAAATTCCTGTGTTCTGCCTTTGAAGTCAAGTACTCTTTCAACCACAAACTTTGGCAACCCCAATAGATTCTCCAGTGCTACAGAGATTGCCTTTCCAGAGTGTCATAAATGAAATCAAATACTAAAGATTTTTTTGGTGGTGAATATTTTTTACTTAGTAAAATGTTTTTGTGATTCATCTTCCATTGTACCTAGTTCCCTCCTCTTCCTCCTCCTCCTTTTTTTTCTTTCTTTTTTTCTCAGTCAGGTTTTTATTAGCTTTCTTTCTCTTATGTCTAGCCCACCAAAGTACTTTCAGAAGAATTCCACAGTGATTGATTACTTTGCCTAAAGTCATATGGTCCCATAATCAGGTTGGTAAGATCAGAGATAAAATAACCGAGTTAACCATCACTATACTAGTCAATGACAAATGAAGTTACCTGGTAGAAGAGCTCTGCCCAACACAGGCAGTGATAGGCAAGTCTACTCAAATCCCCTGAGACTCAATAACAGCCAGGAGTAGTAGAGACAGAATCAGTAGAGCAGTCACTTGGAACTGGGAACAATGAATGGATGCATTCCGTGAAGATATAAGACGGTGACCATTTCCTTAGAACTCCACATTGTCTTGAACAATGTTTCCTTCTCCACAAAGCCTCCTGAGGGTGGTTGAGCTCTTTGCCTTCCCTATATCCCATATTATTGTTCTTTTTTATAATTCTTTCTTTCCAGATGTTTCCAAATTCCTTCTCTCAATATTTTCTTTTTGTTTCATGAAATTTCTTTAGTCCTTATTTTAGGGTAGGTCTTATGGTTTAAAGGTTTTCTTAGTCTTCCTTTGCCTGGGGATGTCTTTATTTTTCCTTCATTCCTGAAAGATAAACTCACTTGTTAAAGAATTCAAGGCCGAGTTTCCTTCTTTCAGTACTTGAAAAATACTGTCCTACTTCCTTCTGGTCACCATGGTTTTTGAGGAGAAATCTATTGTCATTCTGATTGTTTTTCCCTGTACCTAAAGTGGTATTTCTCTTACAGTGCTTAAAAGCACTGTTTTAAGTTTTCTGAAGTTTGGTTATGAAATATTTTGGCACATATTTCTTTGAGTTTATTCCACTGGGGTTTGTCTTTCATAGAATTTGTAAAATTTTCAGTCCTTACTTTTTAAAGTACCTTTTCAGTCCCACTCTTTTTCTCCTTCTTTTGGGATGCTTTTTGACATGAATGTTTGGTCTTTGAGTCTCACAGTTCTCTGGGAGAAGGATTGTGACACCCTTTCTCACCCACTCCATTAAAAAATAATAGAATTTAAAATGATGACTGTGGGTTATCTCTTTCAAGAATGTTGGGATGGGAAAAAATGAAGATCCTGGCACTCAAAATCATTCATTTTACAGATAAAGAAACTGAGACTCAAAGAGGTGCCTATCTTCTCAGATAGCAGAGAAATGGTGACAAACCTGCATGTAGATCCAGCCTGATGCTTTTCAAACATTATTGTAAAAATGAATCACAAAATGTAGATTCAATAAATCTGGAGTAGGGCTTAAAATCCTGCATTTTTTTAGCATGTACCTGGTGGGGGATACTGATGTTGTTCCACTTTAAGTGACAGCATTCTGGACAGCTCAGCTTACAGCTCTTTCCACTGCCATTAAGAATTAATTGCAGTTCTTCATGAAGGAGAACACTGTTTGACAGTTTGTCAAACAAGCAGCTAAATATCCATGTGCCTGGCATGCAGGAGGAGAGGAAGCTGTGAATGGTAATGGAGACACAGAAGGGAGAGTGGAGGGAACCACAGACTTCAAACACTCTGCTGGATTTGCAGGATGTTTGCTGCTTTCAGAACTGCTCTAATTGTGGTAAAGACCATAGCCAAGCATATAAGCAACTCTTAAGCTATTTATCTACTCAGGAAATCTCTTTGAGGCTACCAATTAATATTTTCCCACTTAGGAAGGATAAATTGATGTTCTTTAAAAATCTTACAAAGTTCAATTCTCCAGTGAGTAGCAATTTAGGGAAGGCACACTACAATTCACAAGCAAAGTATAAAAGTGACTAGCCCATGTACATCTTGGTCGTGTCTGTTTCGTTGGTATAGTAGAAGAAAACTGAATATGCAAGGTGTTTCCAAGCTTGGTCCACTGTTAACTTTATAAGCAGACTTGAATAAATCACCTGGTGTTTCTGTGCTGAATTTATCAAACAAGTTCAATAGCATATGAGCCAAGATCTGTTTAAAATCATGTAAAGTGATATATAAATTAATACTAGTGGCTAAATGCAATTAGAGGACTAAGGCAAGTGTCCCAGTGAATTAGATCATAGCCTGGACCCCGCACCCTGAAATCTCTGGTTATGGAAGGCTGAGCAATCAATTTTCAAATAAATGTCATTGGTTCACTACTCCTAACTATCATTTGAGCCTCTACTCTGACAAATGTCACTCCCAACTTTAAGTTTCCAGTTCCCAGAGGAAGTACATAAAATTCCAGTAAGGAAGAGGAATGATGTGTTTTTCAATGTCACTGTTTACATGATCAAATCCCTTTTGCTGTAAGAATTACTGAGGTTCACTTGTTTCTCTCCCATTATCTAGTCCTTATCTAGTCCTTCATAAAAATTAGGCCTTTGTGTGTGTGTGTGTGTGTGTGTGTGTGTGTGTGTGTGAGAGAGAGAGAGAGAGAGAGAGAGAGAAAGAGAGAGAGAAGTAATGGGGTAGGACTAAATGTGTGTGTGGAAAAGGACAAAATATATTGAATCAAAAACTTAAAATCTACCCTGGTTATCAATAATTTGTGTTTATGAATTTGATATCTAATTATCCTAATTATCAATAGCAGGGAGAGCCCTAGTCAGTTCTTTAAAGAACATCTAATTATCAGAAAACTCCTAAGCCTGTCCCAGTCTCACCCCATGGTCTTGCAACTTCTTTGTCCTTGGGTTGGTGTTTTGAGCTTATGACGGCGGGATTAGGTAGCATGAGCGTATTACCGAGAGAGAAATCAGGATGCAAAGATTCTTTTGCCTATCGTGAGGAAGGCAACTGGACAGCTTATAGGAGCAACGTGCTGTTCTGTGAGTATTTCTCAACTTCTGGGGAGTTTGAGAAGGATTTAATTGAAAGGCAATGGAGGGTTGATCTGAATCTAAAGCAAAGAAATGGAAGAACATTCTGGACCTGTGGACCTGCACTGGGGTGGGGGTTGAAATATGGGAGAGAACATGAAGGAAATACACTGAAACCTCTTTATACTGCCATGTGACAAGATAATGGGAAAAACTTGGTTATTACCAGGTCACTGCAAACCTTGATTATTGAATTCTTTTGGAAGGAAACCAAAATGGACCCTTCTCTGTTTGAGGCTTCACAGCAAACAGTTTTCTGGGAAAGGAGGGATCTGGGGCATTAAATGACCACAGAGTAAACAATGCTTTACTCCCAGGATGTGCCTGCACACTTGGCCCAGGCACCCAGGGGCTCATGTGAGAGTGTAAGGATAAGGTGACAGTGAGCAGAGTGGGCACTGGGGTTGACCATGGGGCAGCAGTGGCCTAGCCTTCTCCCTTTGAGGCTAAAGTGCTTGTTTGCTCCTTTATGAGCAAGGTACTTGCTGGGCTTTTATATATATATATATCTTTTGTTTGGGTCTTATTCGTTCTTCCAAATTATTTGCTTTTTTTTCTGCCTCAGCAGGACTCTGGGTGACATCTAAGAGCCCAATCCCAGCAGTGGAGTATCAGTACTATCCCTTGTGCCTCCCTCTATGCCCTTCTTTAATCTATCAACAATGGAGTTGTCTATCTGCCTACATCTGCTGAGAAAAGGGAACTGGGAATTCAAATTCTGAATGATAAAGCAGCATCAGAGGTTCTGTCTCAAGAACCTTCTGAAATTGCTTTGCTTTCACTGGAAATTGTGGAGGTTCATCCTCTGTAACTTCATACAGCTGAGCTTTGCTGCCGTGGGTCTAAGGGACACTAACCCCACCTTCCTTCTAAGTGAGCTCTTGTATCCACTTCTTTCTGTAGAACATATTTGTAATCTTCAAAAGGGGAAATTCTAA
The DNA here is from genome assembly GCF_902686445.1 of Sciurus carolinensis. NCBI lineage: Eukaryota > Metazoa > Chordata > Mammalia > Rodentia > Sciuridae > Sciurus > Sciurus carolinensis. The sequence continues at coordinate 82,433,579 of NC_062216.1, forward strand.
TATTGTAGTAAAAACAGGAAAGTATCCTACCTCACAAAGGAATGATGTACTCAACTCCTTTGGAGGCCAAAATCATGAAACCTCCTTTTATAGCAAGAATGGAGCCTGTCACTAGGCTTGAGATTATTTAGCTCCAGGATGCCCTTAGACATTTCAAGGGAAGATTTAAGTATTAGTAATCTCAAATCTAATATCATTATTTAATACCTATTTACATTATCTCCGTTAATGTTCCCCATGACCTTAAAAGGAAGATATTATTTGATTCATTCTATAAATGGAATGAGGTCCAGAGAGGGATATGTAACTTATCAAGGTCACATAGCCAGTGTTTTGTTTGTTTGTTTGTTTTTTGGTAAAGCAGGAATTGAAACTGAATCTGTTTGATTCTAAAGGGCACTTTCTTTGCACTGCATTATCCTAAAGGATAATTTGACAGATCAAGGTCACCTTGAGCCTTGCCATTATCAAACTCTGACTCCAAAGTAAAAGGATCCCAGTTAGGGTCACCCGATAAAATATGTAATTCCCAGTTAAATTTGAATTTCAGATAAACAACAAATGATTTTCTTAGTATAAGTATGTACTTTGAAATACATGGAATATACTTTCACTAAAAACTAATTTGTTATCTGAAATTCAAATTTAACTTGGGTACCTTATATTTTTATCTGTAAAACCTGGTAATCCTAATTCTAATAGGTTCTCCAGATCAAAGAACGGAAAATATATGGTATCTTACTACTTTGAAAGAATTGAAGAGTCTAAAAATCTTGAGCTGAGAGAAGTTTTCTAGTTTTCCCTGTGGCTTTGGCAGAGCCATGATGTGTCAATTGGTGGTGGGCCACTGAGCATGATGCTGCCCTTGGCAGCCTACCACCGACTCCATGGTCCCAACCACATGTGGGAGAGGCACAAACCTTGCCTGTTGACAGGGCTAGACAGGACCCACAGTGTAAGAGTCAGACTTAGTGATCAGAGGAGCTGGCAGTGCATTTCCTAAAGCCACTGAGGGCTTTGTGAGGTGAAGTCCAACTAGTGCCTTCTCTGTGGTCTGATGGAAAAGTCACAGGTTGGAATCTCAACACCAAAGGTTCAGGGTATTCAGTGAACTTCTGTATTAATTTTTTCATTCACTTGACCAATACGATATATATGGCACACCTATTATGCATCGAGCTCTGTCATAGGTTCTGAGATAACAAAAATGTCCTCAAATTGAAAAATCTGCCTTGTGAGGCATACTTCAGTGTGAGATAAAGACAAGATTCTCAGCATGAGCAAGTGATCCAGGGCCCTGGCCAAGTTCACCATCCTGGTACCAGCTCACAGATTGGTCAATGCATTTCTGTTGAACAAGTTGAGGACTGCCAAGAGAAAATGACAACAGAAATTGGAAAAAGAAAACAGGGACAAAATGTCTTGGAGGCAAGGATAATGATTTAAACTTGATTTTCAAAGATGTAAGGAGGGTAAAGAATGATGATTGACCTGAGCCAAAGACCATAAGGGAGGGTTGGAGCTAAGAACATTAGCATAAATCTGTAGCAGGCACAGTAAGAGATTTCATGCAAAAAAAAAAAAAAAAAAAAACCCAGGCACCAGATTAGGGAAAGGGTTGGCTCAGGGTAAGAAGTTAAGGCTATTTGGAAGTTCTTTAGAGCTTTCCAGAATCTTCCTTCTCAGGATAAGTTTTGTTGATTATTGTGAAAGAAATAGAGAAAGAAAAAAAATGTCATTTTAAAACTTGGCTTGTTTGTTTTTTACATTTGTCTTTGTGAATCTTTTCTGCAATTTATATTTAAAGGATAGTTTGCCTGTCCATAACTAAATTAGCCTGGGAACACCATACTGGACAGGTCCAGGATTTGGATAGCAGAAAATGTTGAAGATATCTGGGAATCACGTGGTTGAAGAACCTAACATCTGGAATGGAGTTAAAGTGCAAGCTCATTACTTAATCATCTGCATTAAGGTCACTATTTGTGCCTGTGTCTACTAGGACATGTTGAGTGTAGTCATCAGTATCCCCCATTCAGAGTTTCTCCTATCCAGATGACTACCTTGTCACCTCCCAGAACTAAGAGAAAAGTCTTTGGATCACATGAGGATTAGGTAAAATAAAGGTATACAGCAACAGAGCCCATAAATAGTTTAAATTAAAGCTTTTAGAATCAGGTTATTTTATAACTGACTGGAATAATATGCACGTAAAGCTCTGAAACCTGTGAAAGCTATAATAGGCTGTAGATATGGTTTAGTCCATTTCCCTCATTTGACAAATGGTGGGACTGGTGGTCATGGAGGGCAAGGACACCATTATGACGAATTCACATAACATGAGAGCAGCTCATCTCTTGGAATAACATATGTCTACATTTTCAAGTTTTTAAGTCACTTGCTTGTCAGTTTACACTCCAGTACATTGAATGCCTCCATTGAGTTATACCATATTTTCTTAAAAATCTCTTTAAACTGTAATCTTCTCTGCCCTTTTGTGTCAACACAGAATACTGAGCTTCTTTATCAAAGCATTTGTCCTTTCTGGTTTACAGTGAATGTCTAATAACAATGGTCCTTGTTACTTGAAGTTATTTTTTTTTCCTCTCTCACTGTCCAGAGCACCCAACAGGGGAAACCTCAGCCACCCAAGGACTGTCAAAATGAGTGACAACACTACTTTGGCTCCTCCAGCAGCAAGCCAGGGTCCTACCACCCCACGCAAAGGGCCCCCCAAGTTCAAGCAGAGACAGACTCGCCAATTCAAGAGCAAACCTCCTAAGAAGGGAGTGAAAGGGTAAGACCAAAATGAAGAGAAAACCTATGCTCCCACAAGACTGCTCTGGGTTTGAGAAACCCATGCTCATAATATTAAACAGGCTCACACAAATTTCCACCCTGCCCTCTAGTTACCTTTCTAACTCAGGCTTTGCTGAGTCATGTCTTTAGCTTTGTAACTCTCCCCCTCTCAGGTCCCAGGTTCATGGCCAAACTTAGCATGGAAAAAGGAGCCTCTCACAATAACCTTGGACTTGATCTTCTAGGCTTTTCTTGACCTCTCTTTGTTGACATTCCTTGTGCTTGAATGTGGAATACCAAACCACTGGTCATTTCCAAAAAACACAGTTTATTTTTATGGTTTACAATTTTATGCCTTTAGTTCTTTCTATTTTTCTCTCTCTCCTTGGCAAAATTGTCAACATAGTTCATATATTCAACACATAGTTCATATTGCTTTTGAACTGACTCTGAAACTTTATCCATACTTTCATGTTTGCTCTATGATAGAATTCAGCTATTATAATTTGATTTTTCTTTTTTTCTTTGCATCACTCTTATTTATTTACATCTGTTCCCTGAGTCTAAAATCCCTCAGAGGAAATTTGTTTGTTTTTTCCTTAACTTTCTGTGACTAACATGATGTCTGGTACATAGCAGATGCTAAGTTAATGCTTGTGAATGTGAACAAATAGAAGAATTGAATCTAAGTGCCTTCTGTGGTGCTTTCTCATTTCAGTTTCTATTTTTAAAAAGGGAAGCTTGACTAAGTCGTCCTCTTGGTCATTTTTTCTGGTTTTCAAATGTCTTAGACTAAACTTGTAGAGTGGAGAAATATTTCCCTCTCCAGAGATACATAAATCTTATTGGAGTGATATTCTTTTTGCTTCAGTTCAATACAAATGAAAGAAATTTCTTAAATCCAAACACTTAAGCTGCTTCTTCTTCCCCCTTGAGTCAAGAAACTTTTCATGTGAATGATTCCAGGATTCTTTTACCCGAATTCAGTTAAATGTCTCTTTTATTCTTTCCACGTAGGTTTGGAGATGACATTCCAGGCATGGAGGGGCTAGGAACAGGTGAGCAACTCACATATCTAAGTGAGAACTTTGCACTTAGAGTTTCACCTCTTTACACACTTCAGGCCTTAAGGGGAAGTTGAGAGTTACAAGGAATACCTGAGCCAGCAGAAGCTTCAAGGACATAGAAATGTGGGGATTTAATTTACCCTCCTAAGTAAGTACATATGTGACCAGATGCAAAATCCCTAAAAGAAATCAAGGGAGTCCAAAGTTTAATGAATCCTCTTGTTCTATTAAACAAGCTTTGAGGGCATATAATGGATGATGGTAGACTTTCATGGAAGAAAGAGTCTCAGAGTTTGTCTAGCCCAACTTTATTTTTCAGAAGAGAAATCTGAGACAGAGGAATTAAGTGACAATGTGAGGCCACAGAGTGAGGTATTGGAAATAAGGGTGGGGCCTGGACAAACTTTTCACTCTACCAGGCAAACCACTCCTTAGCAACTTCCTCTTCTTGCACATCCTCTAGCACCGAAAACACGACCCTGCACGCTGAATGCAGCCCATGTGACTTTTTAAATTGGCTAGAATATTTTCATTCATTGGACAATGATTATAACCAATGTACCCTGGGAAGTGTACCCCAGTGTATTTTTAAAAAATTAATAGACTTTATTTCTCATAGAAATTTTAGATTTAGAGAAAAATTAAGTAGAAAGTCCAGAGATTTCTTATATATCCCTTCCCTCTCTCCCCTTGTACATAGTTCCCCTATTATTAACATCCTGCAGTGTGGCACATGTGTTATAGTTGATGACTCGATATCAATACATTACTATTGTATTAACCAGAGTCTGGGGCTTACATAGCTTGGGGTTAATTCCTTGTATTATATGATTTTTAAGTGTTTTAATTAACGTATAATGTTGTGTACCCACCATTATTGTATCATACAGAATAGTTTCATTGCCCTAAACAACCTGTGTTCTAACTGCTCATCGCTCTTTCTTCTCCCTCCTAAAGTCCTCTGACCGCCACATCTTTTTTCCTAGGTCTTAGTTTTGCAATTTCTAGGATGTCATGTAGTTAGAATCTTACAGTATAAAGCTTTTCCACACTGGTTTTTTTCACTTATCAAATTCACTTAAGGTTCCTCCATGTCTTTATATGACTTAATAGCTCATTTATTTTTATTGCTTAATAATTTTTCCATTGTATGAACATACCACAGTTTATTTAGCTTGTTGAAGGACATTGGTTTCTTCCAAGTTTTGGAAATAATGAATAAAGCTGATATATGCATACATATGCATACATATATACATATATATATATTTAGGTGCAGATTTTTGTGTGGATATATGCTTTGAACTCATTCAACACAGTTAATAACTGGTGACATTCATAGAAACCAGTGTTCTCACCAGGAGATATTCAGTATGTTTGCTTTCTGTAGTCAATGGCATTCCTGGGATCTCAAATAGATTTTCCAGTTACTTTATAAAGGCCATTGGTTGTTCTAGGTCAATTGCTTCTGTATTTAGGCCAGGTATATATAGACCAGCACACTTGCTTTGGGCTCTGAAAGATAGGCTTAATTCTCTGCACATTTGGGACAATGAAAAGAGATTTATACTGAGGAAAGATCTGAGATCTTTGATCTGGTTCTAGTCCCATATATATAACTAGACTTATTGACTGATTTGTTGATTGGTTGCTAGTTGTTTACTCTGGGTATGAGCCAGCTTCTCTGTAATGGGAGATAGTAACATCTGAAATAAGAGGCTGAATCAGATGATGCTTTGAGATTGTCTCTCAGTATGTGATTTGATAGAGACATTTCAAAATGTAAAGGAACTGAAGAACAAGTCAGAGAAACCCAAGGAACCTATCTGGTAGGAGTAAGACCATTGAACCCCAGATCCTGGGAATTTACAGTGCTCACATTCCCTTTTAATTCCTTGACATGACTAGAATTCTACTTCTATTCTCTCCATGGTGGTTGAGGTTTAGGGAGACTCAGTGAGCCATAACCCAGAGAGTACCCCAATCAAACCATTGTCACCTTTCCAAAGAGGATACAGAACGAAACCAACAGAGATACCAGGGTAGTAGGGGTGACCGGGGGTGGGGACAATAATTATGCAATTGATGGGGGATACTTCCTGGGCTATAGGGCCAGTCTGGATAGCTTCCCAGTTGCCATGGGAAGATAGATAGAAGGGTGGAGTGAGGTGTCTCTGTCCAGAGAGTGTCCTTTGCCTGGAAGAGGCTCTCCTTGTGGGTGAAGTTGGCTTACATATTCTTCTTTCATCTCTCGCAGATATCACGGTGATTTGTCCCTGGGAGGTGTTCAGCCACCTAGAATTGCATGAGCTCGCCCAGTTTGGGATTATCTAAAGCACCAGAGGTTCTGCCAACTCTCAACAACACCTGCTGTAAATTTGACTGCTTTTGCTCTATTAATCTGACAGAGTTTTAAAATTCAGTACTCAGAAGTAGTTTCTTGGACTTATGTGGACATTTTCCATCACTTACTACTAAGAGTTCTCCAGGTGTCAGAATTTCTCTTGCAGTACATAGCTCAGCCAGGAGTGTCATTGAAAAGCTGGGGCATTCATACTTTACCACCTCTATCATCAATATTTCTCTACATTTTGTTTTCATGTGTAAGTTCCTCAAATCTAATTTTGCTTGGCATTCATTATAATTAATTACTAATAGAATTTTAAGATAACATGTCATTCTCCACCCCTTCTTATTTAAGAAAGGAGATATTTACCTTGAATCTTGTGGTGAAATTGTACTAAATAGTGCATGCAAATATTCGTGGCCCTGTTCTAGGAACCAATTAAACAAAAAGACACAGTCACATGGAAATAGGCACAGTGCTTGAGAAACAGCCCCAGATTAAGGTTCAAGTCATAATTCTGCTTTGTAAATTGCACTTTCTGGATCTAAATTTTATTGAATTAGTTTATCCCAGGGATCCCATGTAGCTCTAAATTGTATAGTTCTAATGGACACTTAAAATCACACTCAGTGCTCTGTTTCAGGAAAGTTCCCATTTATAGCATCCCTTTGGTAGAATTATTTTGTCCATTAGCTTAAGGTGAGAGTCACAAGTTATTTGTAAATGCATCAGCTGGATTTCTGTACATTTATAATAAATCACTTTTAAACTATCCGTTTAAAAGGTTTATATGCTGTAGGGGTTAGACTCAGATGCAAAGGACAGGTAGTTGAACCCTCGAAATAAAATGAAGGTTTGCTTCACCTCTGAGGTTGTGTCAAATGGAATGTGCACATAGCTCTCTTTCCCCAATACTTTCAAGGCAGTTGTGCAATTCAAATACTGACTCTGTCTGACTTTGATACTTGGTACTAACAGTATGGATTTCTTCATTTCAGTTTCATAATGTGTGGTAAAAAAAAAAAAAAAAAAAAAAAAAAAAGCAAATTAACTGAAAAAAGAAGGGTGAAAGAGAGGAAAGAGAGTCAGATTCTAGTTCTCAATCTACCAGAAAGTTGCTCAAAGTTGGACAAAGACTTCACCCTTTAGACCCTCCAGTTTGCCTGAATTTAATCATCTGAGGTTCATGATAACAATAAATTCTATGACTTTTAGGGCTTCAGAATCTAAGCAAGAGAATTAAAGGGACTCAGTATTCAAGAGAATTACTTTTGCTGTAGGTTCCATATTATTTATTTTGCACAATTGACCAAAGTAATTACTGACCGGAAAATTAGAAGTACAAAAGAAAAAGGAAGACATAAATTCAAAAGTGGAACAATGACATGAACCGAGGCAGAGTAGTAATGTGTGCTTCCTCCTTCAGCAGGAACTCCTGCCTCCACCCATGCACCTGTCTTTCCTCCTGCCAAAGCTGGCCCCACCCCTTTAAGTCAGCCGAGTTTCCTAGCCAATGACTTCAGTCTCCACTTGTTCATCCCAGGCTGTCTTTTAGTCAGGGAGATCTAGATTCTTTTGTAGTTAGATGAGAGTTTGATCCACATTTTGATTGCCTTGAAAATGTTTCTCTAAATGTGAAACAATAATGTTGACAAAACAGAATGCACCCAAAGCCAGATGCCCCTCTCTGACTTGGATGCCTTGCTACCAACACTATGAATTTCTTCATTTCAATTTTGTAAATATATCAGAAGTTAATTCATCACAAGATTTTAGAGTTTGGAGAATTTTAAAAACTCTTCAGACACCTTCCTGATAATAAGAACCATTGAGAATCTCTTGTGAAAAGCATTTAAAATTTGGGTCCAACTCATGATTTTTGGTATAAAAATCTCCAAGGGAAGGATCTTGGAATCGATATTATTAATAAGGGTCCCAAGTGATTCTTATATTTGTGTCATTTTTGAAAACACAATGAAGTCCTAGCTTACAATTTACACATTAGGAATTAGATAATTCTTATCTTGCTGCCTCTATTAGCCTATTCAACTTGCTTTCCAATAACACACATTAAATGTGTGAGAAAGGGGCTAACATTTCATGCATTCTGACTCTTAAACTGTTTTGTTGACTGATAACATAGAAATGCCCCACTACTCCATAGTAACTCAGTTAAATGCCTCTTTAATTGCAGAGAATGTCAGAGAGTTCAGACTGTAAGTATTGAACTGACAGTGTTTCAAGAACCATGGGGCCAAATGTGCACCATTATTGCCAAGGAATAACCTGCTGCTGTCTCACCCAGACACCCTCCAAAGTCCTTTCCTCAACCGCTTTCTCTGACTGGAGTAGGAGAGACCAGGGAGGGAGAGAGCTTTGGTCTGGGCAGGCCAAGCCAGGGGCCTGCCTTACCCTCCACCCCTCTCTTGTTTGTTGCTATAGTTGGGTAGAAGTTGAGACTGACGGTGCTTATGATTTGGGCACTGCCACCCATTCTAGAACCTAGCAGCCCTACAGTCAGACAGAGAACAGTATGCACAGAGGAAATGTTCCTCTGGGTACCCCGCCCTAGGCAAATATATATAGTGGTTCAAATAACGGGCACTGTGCTCTTGACCTCTATTGAGAAAGAAAGAAGACTCCCATCAACTGATGGGAGGAGGGAGAGATATTTTCTCAACAACTGAGGGCATGAATAACACACCCACACCCCCTCCCCCCACACACACAGAGGAATAATCAGTAAGACCAATATTTAGCATCTGAGAGAATAGCAATCACATATGACCAAACAAAAGAAAAATCAACACAATGAGAGCTGTGTTTTGACATGAAATTGTCTTCAAGGGAGAAACAGAAAAGGACTTATGTTTTACTAAAGGCTAAAAGGCTTATATGGGACATGAAACCTGGGTATGCATATAAATGAACAAAATACTTCCTGAAAAAATAAATGAGTTATTGTCCTACCTTTTACTTCATGAGGGCATAGCTGGATTAGATGAAAACTGAAATTCAAAAAAGCAAGATTCATAAGCTGATTATCAACATCAGTACACATTTCCTTTTGGCAAAAACCATCAGGAGACCTGGGTTCTGCCTGGCTGGGCTACAAAGTACTTATTAGATAATCAGATAATTAATTTTCCTTCTTTGGGCTGAAATATTTTGAGAATAAAAAAGGATCTTGGACTAAATGATCTCCAAGGTTCCTTCCAGCATAAAATTATAAAAAACAAGTAATAAGTCCAAATATATTTCAAACATGAGCAAACTGTTCTCTTTATGGCTAGAAGTCCTAAAACACAGAGCCACAGTTTCCAGTTCTTCCAGAATGAGTGTTTGATGTTTTCCTTTCACATCTCTTCAAGGCCCAGGGTAAGTCAAATTGTGCATAGTACTGCCACCTGCTGTAATGAAGGAGTACTTCAACACTTGGAAAGCTAACCATTCAATTAGAAGACTTAAATCCTCAGAGCTAATTGTGAATTTGTCCCCATTCATTGAACAATTAAGTCTGTTGTTCTGATTGGCTATGAAAAGTTCTTCCATACACAAGATAAACATTAAGAGGGTATGAAATGAACATACTACAAGGTAAGTCTCAATTCCATCCAATGTACCATGCAGTGTTTTGAGGTTTTGGTCATACAGAATTTATATATTTCTAGTTAGTTAATTTCTATTATAAATAACAGTATATTTTATAATTGATTGCTAATTGCATATATATAATTGCAAAATTCATGAACTAACTGCACTCCCAGCTGATTTAATGAGTTCTCAGATTATTTTAAATCAGTTTTTATTTACTAATTGGAGAGTTTCCAGATATACTCTTATATACTCTCACTTTCAAAATAAGCAGTAATTTGCCAAAAGAAAAAATTATGTATTCTGTTATTTTCCGATTCCCCTAAATTGAGATCATTTCCTTGGAAAGTGTGATATTTAGACATGGGAGGTAATAATCAGAATAGGCAAAAGAAGCAACTAGTACACTTTCATCACATTAATTCAATAAACCTTTCAGGTAACATTTCTGAGGCCTATTATGGGTGAAACTCATAACTATAAAATACAGATGCACTTGACAGATATTTATTGAATGAATAAATTACATGAATGCAAGCTTGTAATTATAAGATGTATAAACCAATAGAGGCAATGCACTACATTAACAGAATATATAAAAACCACATGCTTATCTCAATTGATACAGAAGAAGCATTTGAAATAATTGAACGTCTCCTCCTGATAAGAATTCTCAATGAATTGGCTGTAGAAAGAATGTATGCCATTATAATAAAGACCACATATGACAAATCAGTAGCTAACATCATACTTGATGGGACTAGTTGAAAACTTTTCCTCTAAGGTCTGTAACAAAACAAGTGATGGCCACTGTCATCACTTCTTTCCAAAATAACACTGTAAGTTCTAGCAAAGAGCAATTAGGCAAGAAAAAATAAAATCAATAAAAGATATTCAAATTGGAAAGGAAGGGGTAAAATTGTCTGTTTGTAGTTGACATGATCTTATATATAGAAAACTCTAAAGTTTTCACCAAAAAGTGTTAGAAGTGATAAACAAACTCAGTAAAGTTGTATATTACAAAATAAACATATAAAAATTAGTTTTGTTTCTATCCTCTAACAGCAACTTACCTAATTTTTTTTTTTTTTTACAAAACAATGTCAATTATTATAGCATCAAAAAGAATAAAATACTTAGGTATAAATTTAACCAAGGAGGTGAGAGATGTGTACACTGAAAACTGCAAGACTTCAATGAAAACAATTGAAGATGATACAAATAAGTGAGAAGATAGTTCCATGTTCGTAGATTAGAAAAATTAATATTGTTAAAATATCCATACCCAAAGTGATCTCCAGATTCAACAAAATCCCTATCAGAATTCCAAAAGTATTTTTGCTGAAGTAGAAAAGAAATCATCCTAAAATTTGCATGAAATCACAAAAGACCTTGAATATCTACAGCAGTCTTGGAGGGAAAAAAAGAACAAAGCTGAAGGCAAAACATCTCCTGACTTAAAATTATATTACAAATCTACAGTAATCAAAACAGTATGGCACTGGTATACAAACAGACACAAGAGAAATGAAACAGAACAAAGAATGTGGAAGGATGAGATAACCACCTTGAGATTTATGTCTACACATCTTTGGTCAACTGCTCCTCAATAAAGAAGGTCAAAGTTTGCAATGCAAAAAGAATAATCTTCAGTAAATGGTGTTAGGAAAACTGAATATGGACATGCAGAATAATGGAATTGGACCATTATTTTGCATCACATACAAAAACCAACGAAATGAATTAAAGACCCAAATGTAAGATCTGAAATGATAAAACACCTAGGAGAAAACAGGGGGAAAGCTCTTTGGCAATGGTCTCGTCAATGAACGGTTTTCGGGACATGATATCAAAAGCGCAGGCAGTGCAAACAAAAATAGACAAGTGAACCTACAGAGATAGGTAAGTTGAAGCTCTCCAAATGCATTTTCTCACTGTAAAATCAAGGAAATTGCATCTATTTCATGGAAGTGTTTTTTTTTTTTTTTTTTAATACAAAATGAGAGTGTCTTCCCTGGCTAGTTGTAAATGCCCAATGATCATATTATAATTGCTACAGTCATTTTAATTGTCGTCATTATGAATTTCTTGATTTCAGCATGCTGACAGTCTAGCACAGGGATGCAGTTTGTTATGAAGTTTCACTTAAGGGAGCCATCTAGCTGTGCAGGTGCAGCGGTAGATGTTGTAGGTGTGTGCATGTGGGTGTGAGCAATAAAGTCAGGAGAGTAATAATTTAGGTGAATCTATCCACTGATAGATATTTTCATTGTCTCAGGAACGAATTATCACAATGCCTCCAAATGATCTTCCTGTTTTCACTCCTATCCCTTTAACTCACCCTTTAGATTATAGCCATTGTGTCCATTTTCCCAGCATTAACAACATAAACTCTGCAAACAGTGACCTTGTTGTCTCATTCTTGGCTGTGTACCTAATATCTGGCATGGAGCCCAGCAGATACTGAACACTTAACAGGTATTTGTTCAATGATTGAATAAATGGTGAATTAAATGATGCCCTAGCATACCTATCTTAGCCAAAAGGTACCCTCCTGCATATTCTTCCTGTCTTCCCAAGCTCTCACTTGATAAACTTGGTGAAATACTACACTGACCTAGACCTTGGTTAATGTGGCATTTCTAAGTTCAGCTGAAATTTCTATAAATACACTCTCTCTATCTGAACATCATGAAACTCCATAAGAAATGTCAACCAAAGGCACACTTAGCACCTTGCTTCCTTTAAAAAAAAAAAAAATAGGTTAGCAGAATTCCATCACTCCATGTTTTTAAGAATTCCTATAAGTTAAATGAATCATTTTCTAATCAAGACTGTAAGAATGTAGAGCATATTAACTCTTGTGTTTAGGTCTTTTATATAGCTTATTGTCTAGGGGAAGAGAGAAGGCCTTAGGAATAATTAATTGTGGGGCTAATTCATGAGGTTTCTGGTTTTGTCCTTTTCATTACTATTATTCAATACTTCTATTCACACCTTTGAACATACTTAGGCAAGCACGTTTTGTCTCATACCAAGGACTCTGATATGGCCAGTTGCCTTGATGTTGTAATCGTTTTCACTTTTAATCATGTGGCATCACATAGCCACCCTTTGAAGTAGGACAATGTCATTGCACAGATATTGCTGAGAGAGAGAAAGAATGGGGGCGAGAGGTGTCCTTTGGAATCATAGAGCAAGCTGTGTGGGCCTTGAATGAGAACTTGGGGGACAACTCCTGGCTTAAAGCTTAGTCCTGCTAGCTGGGCATGCATGGTAGCAGATGCCTGCAATCCCACATGAGATGGGAGCCATGAAGCCACAAGCCAAAGAGTACCTGGCACTGCCAGAAGCTGGAAGAACAAGGAATCATCCTTCCCTGGAGGGTCGGAGGGATCTTGGCCTGGCCCACACTTTGATTTCAGGCTCTAACCTTCAGGACTATGAAAAAACAAATTCCCGTTGTTTTAAATCACCCATTGTATGGTACATTGTATGGTGACCCTAGGAAACTAATATACTATGTTAGGCCCTGGAAGAGATACAAAGTATAATTATTCATTTGCAAAATTTTTTGAGCACCAGTACGTTCCAAGGTGCTCTCGCTAAGTGTTAGAGACATAAGAAACAAAACCAGACATGGTCTCTGCCTCCATGCACTTACCCTCTAGCTGGGGAGAAATATTAAACAAGAATGTCATAGAAGTATAAAATGACATCTATGTAAGGTCTGTAATTACTTGCGATATGTAAGGATTTTTAAGTGAATATAATAGGAAATCAAGCAGGGAAGAAAAGCAGGACCGACATCCCTGAAGAAACAGCAATTGAAGTGAGATCTGAGGGGAAAATGTCATTATCTAAATGATGGGGTAGGGACAGTGTGGCTCGGATGGGAATATACCAAACAGGGAAAGAGCATGTAGGTAGAAAGACCCAAGGCAGGTGTGAATCTGGCATGTTGGAGGAACCAAAGCCCAAGTGTGGGAGGAAGAGGGAACACATGGCAGGATGACTCAGGGAGAGAGAGGGGTCGAGTGGGCTGCATAGCTCATGCCAAGGATTTGACCTTTATTTGTCCATTTTAAGAGAATAGAAGAGAAAACCGGGGAACACAAGCTTTGTGGAAAGGGAACAGATGGTGACTAATGGGAAGTTTTTCTGCATGATTATGTCCTGGATTCTTCTCCTCAGATCATTTCTGGGTCCTGGCACCTAGGGAAGAGAGGCTGCAATTAGACTTCATTGCTGAAATCTGGAAACATGAGCTCATTGAAAACCTGGGTGACTGCAGCTTTACTAACATGCCGTAGAGACACTACCCCTACGCAACACCAGCAGATATTGCCCCCGAAAGCCTGAAAATGTCAAAGGAAATTGTGATGGTTGGTTTGATGTATTAAGTTGACTAGACAGGAATTTTGTAGATAGGAGTAACATCCATAATCATTTGACTTTAAATAAAGAAGATAATCGCTGATAATACAGGTGGGCCTGATCCAATCAGGTGAAAGGCTTTAAGAGCAGAACTGAAGCTTTCCTGAAGAATTTTACCTGTTGTCTGTAGCATTCACTCCTGCCTGGGCATTTCCAGCCTGTCCTTCTTGACAGCTTGCCCTACCAATTTCAAACTTGCCCTGCCAGTCCCACAATTGCGTAGAGCAATTGTTTACAATAAATTCTGTGAAATGTTTGCATGCTGTTTGTTCTCTGACAGAATCATTAATGACACAGAAATGAAGGTAAGGGTCAGGTTGATAAAACACCCGCCGAGGATCTCAGGAATAGCTGGGGGTCAAGAGGTAGGCAGAACACAGAATTTCCCACAGTGGGTGGAAGTACAAATCAGAGAAATACAATTTTGTGGTTGTTATTTTGAAAGTGTGTTAGCATTCAGGCTGCTACTCTGTGGTAGTACACTGCGCATGCTCTAGGGGAGAGTAAGCAGAGGCTTGGGGGTGGGAAGGGCAGAGGTGAGCCTGGGCTCTGGGTGCTACTTACGGCCATACTAAACTTTTCCTCAAAATAGTTCTCTTAGTTCTTTTTGCTGGTGACTTTTACCATCTAGGCAAGGAAAATTAAAAAGCAAAAATCAGAATCCTTATTGAATTGGACTTAGACTGCCATCTTGTGGATATTTAGCCTCATCATTATCTAGTGTCAGCAAAAACACCACATAAAACATACACATAAATACCTTTTACAAATTGACAAGTGAAAATTGTACATATTTATGGTGTACAATATAATGCTTTGATATATATGCTTTGTGCAACAGATAAATCAAGCTACTTAACATATGTATTACCCCAAATGCTTATCATTTATTTTTGTAGTAAAAACACCTAAAATCTACTCTTAGCAACTTTCAAATACATAGCATATTGTTATTAACTTTTGTCAGCATGATTTACAATAGAGTCATTGAATTTATTCCTCCTGTAAAACAACAAATTTTGTGTCCTTTGACCAACATATCTCTAAGCTCTGGTAACCACTGTTCTACTTTCTGTGAGTTTGATACGTGTTACACACCACACATGTAAGTGATAATACATGATATTTATTTTTTTGTGCCTGGTTTATTTCACTTAACACAATGTTCTTCAGGTTCATCCACATAGTCACAAATGACAGAATTTCCTTCTTTTGAGACTCAGTAATATTCCATTGTATGTATATTCCACATTTTCTTTATTCATTCATCTGTACGTGAATAATTAAATTAATTCCATATCTTGACTAATCTTGCAATAAACAAGGGAGTGAGATGACCCTTTGACACACTGAATTCATTTCTTTTGGATATATACCCAGTAGTGAGACTGTTGGATCATTATAACAGTCATATTTTTAATTTTCTGAGGAACCTCTGCTGCCTTTGTAATGTCTATGCTAATTTCTATTCCCACCAGCAGCTACACGGACATTCTTAAAAAATGTTGAAACTGGAAGAGACTTTAGATTATTCACCACATGTCCTAATTTTACAAAAGATAACACTTTAAGGTGAGAGGGGAAAATTATTTGTAACCATGGTATTTCCATTTGGCCAATTTGATGCACCATTTTGATCCATCATTGTGATCCTTCAAAGCCCAGTGAAGGACTAAGATAAACATTGGATAGACCTGAGACTCAGAATGAGTGTAAAGATAGAATGAGGCTCAGAACTGGGATAAGGCTAAAAAATGATTCTTAGTACTTTGTTACAAAATTAGTATTTTAAAATTAGTATTCCCTTTCTGTTCTCTCTGCTTCCCAGAGGCAATGCTTTATCTGCTTCTATTTTTAACTCTCTCATTCTTACTACTATAAACTTAAATAAGAGGCTTATATCTTTATTTAAACACTATTTATTAACTTCTTATTATAGAAGATGAGGCAGTAAATTATACCTAGGCTTCTTTCCCTACATATTCTCATCCCTTGAATTATCTTATATTTTATTTTTAGATTTCTCATTGATCATCTCTGTAATTTCAAAGATATGGTTCAACTGATACCTCTTCCCATCATCTTTAGTTGTGTTTTTTTAAATTGCTGCTTACTTAGCATTAGTGCCCTTACCTCACTCACTAGTTTTCCTTCCTCTCCTAGTCAGTCAGCTACAATTTTTCTTCCGTGTTCTCTGGGTTGTCTGCATTAACATTCGATGCCCTAGCCATACATAAACCTATACATTTCCTATATGTTGATTCTAAAAGAAAAACTAACCACCAGCAGTTAGAGTATTATGTTTATTTATGTTTTTTGTCCTTCAAGCAAAGTCAAGTAGGATGTTTAGAAAATATTTTCTTCTCCATTCAATATCTGCACTTATGGACTACTCAGTGGAACATCTTTTTAGCATCAAGATCAAAGGGAATCTTTTTTTCTTTTTTCGGTTACACTTCATCAGTTACTTAGTCTTGCAAAGTTTGTGATTTTTCAATTCCATTTTTGTTTCTTTCTTTCTTTTTTTTTTTTTTTTTTTGCAATATAATAATGTGGCTTCGTCATAGTCTTAGGTTCACCTAGCATTGCAATTATCCTGTCTTGCACCTTGTCTGGGAGGCATCTCCACCAGAATCTCTGTCCTACTGGCCCACACTCTGGACTGATTGTTATCCAGGTTTTTGGCAGAGCTATCTCATCCCAGACATAATCTTTTCTGGATCACATCTGTGTTTTCCTTTCTGGAAATGTTTACAATTAATTATCTTGTATCCTGAGTGCCTTAAAATTTACAAAGCTTTTTTAATTTATCCTACTCAGCAATCAGTGAACCTTTTTCTGCTGAAAACTTGTATTTATCAGCTCATGGATTCCACCCCCCACCACCCACTCTTTCTTTGCAACATCATTTCTCCTCCAGTCTTTGTTTTCTGTCTGAGTTTCTAAGTCTTTTCTAGTTCCTTTATATTTTCTCTCATATTTCTCTTTATTATTTTGCTTATATTTCTGGGTGTTCCCGAGACTATTTTCCTATTGTTCTATTGAGTTGTTGCTGTTCCACTTTTAATCTCTTTATTTTTTTTCTACATGCTCCTTTTTCTTAACATCCTGGTCGTGGGTGCATAATCTTTTTTTTTTTTTTCTTTTTGCAGTGCTGGGGATTGAACCCAGGGCCTTGTGCTTGACAGCAAGCACCCTGCAAACTGAGCTATATCCCCAGCACTGGGTGCATAATCTTGAATACTTGAATTCTCATTTTTTTTTCCCCATTGCAGTATTTTTTCCCTTCTTTCTTTTTTATTTAGGATAATAGTTTATCTCATATGTTTGGTCATTTTCGTTTTTTTCTCCTCAAATTTAAGAATGAAGGATGGGGATGTGGTTGAGTAATGGACCAGCTGTATTGGTTTCTAATATTGGTTTCCAATTGGTTGCTTCACTGAATGGAAATTCTGATAGGGATTTCTGTTTATCCACTTAAGCTTGTGGAACAGAAGCTCATCTTTAAAATGAGAAGATGTGGTAGTGGCTGTTGTGTGGGGCCCCCCAAAGTTGGAATGAGGTGACTTTACTCTGGGGTGTACTAACACTCATTAGAAGCTTTAGCTTCCCAGATGGTTTACAAATGTCAGCAGTGAGGGAAGTAGAGAGGGGAATGTAACTAGCGTATCTCTTCTCTGTTTATCTATTCAATAAATTGTTTCCAGGTTCCTCCTTCTGAGCCCAGAAGCCCAACTAGGATTCTAGTTGGCACTAGAATTATGGCATCCCAGCCCCACTCAACCCCAGAAGGAATATCCCAGGCTACAACTTCCTCTTCTATAGTCAAACACTGTACTCCCATCTGTCTTCTGCCTTCCAGGGATTTATTGAAATCTGTTGTCCATTGGTTATTCTTAAACTCTACCTCTAATTCCCTGAATTTTTTTTTTTTTTTTTTTTTTTTTTTTTTTTTTTTTTTTTTTTTTTGGTGCTTTTGAACTGTTTCAGTGTGTTCTGAGAGGAACAGGATATAAATGTGTGTACCCAATCCAGCATCTTGAACAATTTGGTAGATTTCCTTTGATGTTAAGATATTCTCTTTCATTGGAACTCATGTGGTTTTCTGATTCTCACTGAAACACTATTTTCTTCATTTTCAAAAAATGATATTAACTTTATGTCATAGAAATTATTGCACACTTACTTTTTAGAGTAGGGATTTATAAGGGAACTTGGAGATAGTTTCTGCTGTTTGCAATCAACAAATGGAGGGCTAGCTGAGAACTGGAATATAATATGCACTCTTTGTTATACAAAGAGACCAAAAAGAAAGGGTTGGACTATCAACAGCATACTTAGAGCATATAAATTCCTAATCTTTCAGATTTCCCCATTTTCCAAGAGAGTTTATTAATTGATATTTATACACATATCCATTCACTAAATATATTAATCCTTGCTTTAGGCCAAACACCATGCACAATGCTAAGTACCTAAGACATGTTCCGCTCCCTCTGGGACCTTCCAAGTGGAGGTAGAAAGACTGGCACAAAGGGATAATACCTAAATCAGCCTGTGGTCGGGAGGGAGCCGTTCAGTAGAATAGTCTACAAACCTTAAATGCTTCCAGAGGTCATCAGGTGATGGGACTGCGCGTGTCTGCTGAGTGGGACCAGATGTGGCACTACACTGAAGAACACAGGCTTAACTTTTCAGGGAATCTATGAGCAGTGGCCACTGGGAATTTGAACCCCATATTATTAGATTATCAGAAGAGGAATAAAACATGAATTTTAATATTAGTTATGAGAAGGAATATGGTGAGAAGAGTTTTTTTTAATTTAAAAATAATGTTTGTAACCACAGCATTATATAAGATTAGCATATGTAATCTGCAGATGCTGAATAGAGTTTAAATTAGTTCAGAAGCAATAAACGCACAGTGTATCCTCCATTTTCCTATGTAGGTCGCCACAAGAAGTACACACAGGGATTAGATTAATATCGTCCCAATTTCAGTAGTCATGACACTGAGAAGAAGCAAAACAAGTTGGAGTCAAGGCATCTGCAATATTCATTTTGTCTAAAGTAAAAGTAGATCGGAGTTAGGATAGCCCTCATGCAATATTATTTTTTTCTAGGCAACTAACTGTACCCAAAGCTACAAGTAAGTGATTTGTCACTGAAGTTTCAAAAGAACTAGTTTCTGAAATATCCCCTCTGATTTTTAATTTCTCCTAAAAATCTGCTGATGTGTAGTTTATTACTAAATCTCTTTGGGAGGAGTCATTTCAGATACCCATGTGATATGCCTGGAACAAAAGAACATTCTGGAAGAGAGTGTCCTGTAGTCCACTCACCTCAGTGCACCAGGTTTGCACAACACTTGTGTACTTTGGCTCTTCCCAGGAGTAGTGAATCTAAGGGTCTCATGGTTTTAGAAGACATGATATTAAACAGTTTAATACAAAAGGTGACAGTTGAAATGATGGCTTATGAATTAGAGAACATTAATGTAGAATGTTATCCCAGATGAACTGGAATAGTTAGTTGTTTTTACTAACAATTTATTTGTGCTTATCCCATTAGGAAAAGGAAGTGAATCAGATACTCCTTTGTAGCCATAGACTTTCTGTCCTAAACTTTGCACTACTGCCATGTGTTACACACATGTTATCTGTCTACCCTGTTAGAACATAAGCTCCAAGAAGACAGGGAATTGCCTTCGTTCGCTGTCATAACCTACCAGTACCCAGAAAGATACCTGAAAATAGGAGGAAGTTGGTAAGACTTCTTGGATGATAAATACATGGATAAATAAATAAGCCCATTATTTGTTTGCATGAATAGTTGCAAAGATGAATACAGTGTGAGCAGAAGTCTCCCTAGTTATAGAAATGCTGTTTTTTGTTTACAAACTGCAGTTGCCAGTTGAATCCCATGCTGTTATTTTTTATAGAAGGAACTGCTAAGAAGATACTGTGCTGAGTTATGTAGATTTGGTCTCTCTGCTCCAAATCTGCCTTTGCGCACTCCCTTTTGGGACCCTGTGGCTGGTACACCCATTAGTATGGTTTGGGTTCCCCTTAGGTTCTTTTGAGGAGGAGGCACTAGAAGCTGGCCAAGAGGCTGAGACAGTGGAGGATGTTCTTGTCCTTGGCAGCAGCAGCCCCAGCAACCATTTCCCCCTCCTTGCAGTGGCAGTTGGTGGTTCTGGTTTCTGTTCCTTTCTCCAGCTTCTTTCTGCCCTCCACCAACCACTGTCTGCAGAGGCTTCATGGCAGCCATGTAGAGCCCTCTCCTCAGGGGTCTGGTCTGGGTCTGGGTCTGGCTTCCCCCAATTCCTTGTCTTTATTCTGCTTTCCTAGGGGAGGAAACTGCTTCTGGACATTATCTCTTTATTACCTCAGTGTCCCCTTTGGCATTTTCAGCCCTCTAACACCCATTTAGCCAATTCTTTAACTTTTGGTTATAATTAATGTGTAATAAATCCCTCTGCTAAAATAGTCATCATGCTTTCCAGTTTCCTCTAGTGGACTATAATAGATAAATATTCTCATTGTATTCTTTAGCCTTTAGCTGTATGTTTCTACAAATTTTGCATTTCAAAGCTCTAATAACTTGCCACAGACTTATAGAACTTCTTTTAATTTAATTTTAATTTCAAGATTTTTTTAAATTTAAAGATGTTTTCCTGATGGTGGGTATTAAAACTCACAAAATAAATAGTGGTATGCACAGAATATAAATGTCATATCCTACTTAACAATCTTAATGCATTGCAGTTGGATTAATGCTCTCTTGCTTTTAAAGGCACCTCTTTATAAATATGCAATCCCCAATAAACCCCTCAATAATTCAAGACTTCTAAGAGCATTCCTTTCTATGATATTGAAATGGAGAAAAAACTTTCTATAGCTTTATGATTCTTTTTTTTTTTGCTTTGTAAACAATAGTTTTACACAAATGTAAAGTTGTGCACTACCCAATCTACCACTCCACAAAGACTCAACTAAACTAAACATATTTAAAAATATCTTAACGAAGTACAAATACACTTAACAACAATCTGCAGATTGAAAGACTCCATCAAAGTTGACAGTACCTACAATGGAATTTACAGATGTCTATAATTGTTTGTATATTGGCTTACAGTTACACATATTGCCTTGTTTGAAGAAATATCATTAATACAAATGTATAATTTACAATATTCCTGTTATAGCAAAAAATGGATTCATAACATAAAATGTCTTTTAGGCATTTATTATGCCAAATATTTAAATGATTATTCTTAATCTAACATAATAATAATATTCATTTAGTGATAAAAGATAAGATTTTATTAGCCCAAAGACCACCAAAGAATTTCCAGGAAGTTCTAAAGAAAAATCTGACTAGCCTTTAAATGAAATAAATAGAATAGCAGCAATTCTTTAAACATAAACTATGAAGATTCCCTTTATATTAACTGGACCTTAAGTAAATGATTTCTTAGAACATAAAAATAAAAATGTATAATCAGAAAATTGAGAGATTATATTCCATTTATGTACAATTTATCAAAATGTATAAATGCATTCTACTGTCATGCACAACTAATTAGAACAATTAAAAAAAAAGATTTTAGAGACTAGTTAACATAACTGATCTGAATTTGGTTTTTCCTTGCACATAAGTAAGGTAAGAAATTTCTTCACTAAGTAGGTATTAAAAATTGAAAATTATTTCTAGCTTTTCTAACTCATTCACAAGCCAAGTCCTCTTACCATTGAATCAAAACTTATTTCTGAAAATAACCTACAGAAATAGTATGTAAATACATAGATCTTTGAGATAGACTAAGAGCATCTTCCCATGTTCTATGGATCAAAATGTGAAGATCTCTAACATATGTAAGTGAACGCATTAATTTGGGATATACTGACACATTATTGTATGTGTATGTGTACCATAGAATAAATTCTGACAATGTTTTTAGTGACACCATACTTTCTAGCACTAACTGCTAGAGAAAGAAAATAAATACTTAACATGAAAACTGTGTTTTCTTTTTTAAACAAAGTTTTTAAGTGGAAAAACAAACCCAACTTTCTCCTTGCAGCTGAACTGAGTTCTAAATAGTTCGTAGTCAAGAATCTCTTCAGCTTTTCCCCAATGTCACAGAACACATAAACTTTCTCTCTATTCAGGAAATCTGATCATCTCCAATGATGCTTTCCAAGATGTGATGTAGCCATACTGGTTAAATTCATACTGGTTAATCTTTATGTAACTGCACAGGTTGACATCTTGAGCACTACATGCATGATAATCACAGCCAAACTCTTCACTCTGTAGGGAAACAGAGCACTGAAGGCAAATATCACCCACAGCGCTAGATAGGCCATCAGTCCTAACTAAAAGATTCCTGATTCAGCCTCTGAAACAGTTTTATTCTCCTGAGAAGATGCCTTCCTAGACTCTTACACTCAATGCCTGTTTCAATTCTCATCAGTATGATAACACCAATGAAGGTCAACCATGAGTCTACCTATGACATTCTTCACTTCCCAAAAGTCACATGAGAACATCAAGATACATCAAGATATGCCTATCACCATAAAGGCAATAAAACTGCTGCTGAGAAATTCATAGAGAAGATAGTCTACAACTCCAAAGAACAAATGGAAAAAAGGATGCTCCTGACTATCAAGTTTTTGACCTTCTTGGTTGATTAGTTGTTTCTCCTTTTGCATCAAACAGTGAAATACCTTCAGTGTTGTCATTGCTATCCAGTGGCAACATGTGACCCTGATTCAGCCTCTATAAGTTTGTAATTTTGTTCTTACACAGGTACAATTCTTTTAAATATGTTTAATTTTTTTTCCATGTGGAATAATATGAGTAGCTTTCAGGGGGACCAAGTCCCAATAGTCACTTGCACGGTTCTCTCAGTTGTGCTCACTGCCAGAGGACATGGACACATGGAGGTTGGAGTTTGTAGCATACGAATCCCATGTTAGGAAGTGGCCTTTTCTTGTTGGGGCTATTAGAGCAGCTTTCAAGCAGCTAATTGTTAGCAGGCAATACCTGGGACAGGGCCAGAATAGGAGCAGAAATATTACTCTTTGAGATTGCTGAAATTCTTGGTAATTATGTCCTGGGCAGGCTTTCTGCTGAATTGTTGACCTAAGGTCTAGCAACCAATTTGATTTTGCTAATAACAGCATTTTCACATGATCTATGAAAGATGGAAAAGTAATGTGGTGGAAAGTTTCAAGTCATCAGAGGATAGTGTGTGACTTGGCCTGCAGAGAGGGAATAAATTCATTTTTCCTCACCAATTGTCACGTCTATCTACTGAGTACCTCTGAGAAGTGAGACAATTCTAGGCACCTGTACTCAGTTCACTTGATTCTTCATGAAACTGTGGAGTGGATATTATTATGACAACATTTATCATGAGACTTGAGCTAATAATCAAACGCCCAACCAGAAGGCCGTAAAGCAAGTTCTCAGTCAAATCTAAGTTTAGGCCAAACATTTTGCCTTTTTCCCTTCCTTCCACTACAAAACAGGTGTGTTCTTATATAACCTTACAGGGGCAAATTTCCTACTTTACATTATGGGAATCACCCAAGATTTATGTATTTTACTGCTTCCAACCTCCCATGTTTTTCCTATCTTCTTTTTTGTATTATTTTTCTACTTTCAAAAAGAGATGTGATTCCAGATCTTATTTGTAGGATAAATATTATGATCTCAGTAATTGATTCTTAAAAATGCCCCATAAGAGTTCTGTTCTGAAGCTACTGATTACTTGAAAATTATTCCTTTATTTATTTTTCATGTCACTTTAATCTTTGGAACTTTATGTTTTGCATTTCTTCTTCATGTAGCTTTCTAGTGGAAGATGAGGGCTACTTCACTGTTTTTCTAAAATTGCATCACTTTGGGTATTTTATCTAGCAAACATGGATAGAATTTTTTCTGTTTACACCAATATGTACATCTTGCTGTAATGTTATTTAAAATAGGTAAAATGAATAGTTGAATTTATAAATAAGAGAAACTGAGGCTTAGGGAGGTAATTGCCCAATGTAACTAACTGGACTAATCAGTAATGGAGCCATGCCTCAAACTACGGTCTATTCAAAGCCTGTCTCCCGTATCACTACGCTGTACGTGCCTCTCATTTACACTGCATTCTCACCATGTCCCACAACTTTTCTTAGAGTGATAGCTTACACAGAACATGTCTGTTTCTCTGGTGTCCCTTATTTGTGCATCCTAGAGCCAATGGTACCATCTTGATGCCTGCAGAACATTGGTCTGTTTACTTCTGTCACCCTAACCAAAAAGGAAGGTTCTTTCCACTATTTCATTCCAGCACTTGACATAATGAATAATATGTTGTTGGTGTTTAACAAATATTTGTTGAATAAATGCATGAGTGATTCTGGGCTTGCCAAACATATGCTCAACTTTGCCTTCTGTGCCTATGTCTACCTGGGGGGATTTCCATCTGCTTCAACCACCGTCAGATCTCCATAAATAAACACATGAGGGTTTTCAATTGGTAATGGGTATTTATTGCTGATTAAACTGATAAACTCATGAGGAGAAATAATGTCTCTGATGATCTGCAGGAGCAATGAGAAATGCTTTGGAGTGGATGTATTTATAAATACATATATATATTACTGAGATTTTATTGGCTGACTGTTTTGATGCACATGGCATAAACCCAACTCATACTAGCTTAGCAAAAAGTACAGTTATGATTTTGTTTTATATTTAACTGGGATATGGAGTGCAGACACTGGCTTCAGATCCTGAGGGATCCTGGATCATTATTTCTATGTGTCTCACTCTGGCTTTCTTCAGCAAAAAGGCTCTCCCTATTTGATCAGAAGGAAGAAGGACTAAGACAGGAAGACCATAAGTCAATGATTCTCACTGTGTGTTGAAGCAGAATCAGCTTCACTGGGAAGAAGGTTGGACATGCAATGTTCTTCAGTCCTGTGCTAGAAACTACTAAATCAGAAACCTTAACAGTGGAATCAGTATTCAATGTGTAAGCAAGCTCTCCAGATGATTCTGGTAAACACTAAAATTTAAGATCCCCCTGATAAAAGGTGGGAATGGAGTTTTCAAATAAATGACCTTCATCCAGTTACCTTTTTATATTCAGAGGTCGAGGAACATGGCAGATGACCCCAAAGGAGAGATTCGTGTTTGCAATTCCTGTAAGGTGCAGTGTACTCACTTGAGAAAAGCCCAATTAATCTGCCTTAATTATGACCTTTTCTTTATTATGAGAAGTCTTCAAAAGAAGTTTAGTAAATGTTGAGATTTTGATAAACTCCACCTTTAAGATTGAAAGGCAAGTTGTAAGACGCTGGGACCCCTGCTGCATCAGAGGAAAGCACTCAGGCTTTTGGTGTTCAATTTCCATAAGAGTTATGGGAACTCTGCCACTTACGACTTTATATTTTTGGCACCAATCCTTTTCTTTATAGTGATAAGTAATAAAATTGTTGGATAAAGACTGGTTGTTCATTAGTTTAGGGAGATAGCATGAAGTGGGAAAGGAGAAAAACTGCTATCCATTCTGAGGTCAGTTTGAGGAAACAGGGATCTCAGCAGAAGACAACAGAGCCACATCTCAGAGGAGGAGGGAAAACTGCCTAAATTCCTTGTGCTCCAAAAATAGAGGGGCCCCAGGGACTCCTCAGAAGTGATAACAAGTCGCTTGGAATGCTGTGTTCTGTATTATCTGTCATTTTAGACTTTAATTGTTTTTATTCTTGCTTTTTCTTTTAGTAAAATATATTAAAAAAAAAAAAAAAGAAAGAAAGAAAAAAAAAAGCCTTTCCCTCCTTCTGGGGCCAATGGAATTGTCCTTTTTGGGCTGTTAAACAGAAGATTGTCAGTATACTGCTTCACGTAACAACTTGGCAGTTCCTGAACTAAAACAAACAAACAAAGGCAACAAGAGCTAGGATCCCAGGAGCTAATTAATAATTCTAAATAACATAATAATTCAAATAAAATGATCCTAATAATTATCCTAAATAAAATAACTCTAAATAGTAATTATACTAACATAATAATAGCAAATACTCAATTTCTTAAATGTGGTAGGTCCTATTTTAGGCATTTTGGTTGTATTAACTCATTTAGTTTTTGCAATTACTGCTCATTTTACCAGCAAAAATGGTCACTGCATGTACAACTGTTGGTACTGGGGATGAAACCCAGGGCCTCATGTGCACTACACAAGAACTCTACCACTGAGCTACATAAACCCGTGACACTGTCCTCAGCACTTAGGCAGTTTATCATTACATAAGGCTACCTCTCAAAAGTGACTCTTTTCAGGTGAAGTGTGGAGATGTTTGCTGACATTCAATACTTCTCTGTTTTGGGAAGGTCGTTGCACATAGTTTCATGTAGGATCTTTTTGGTATGGGGATAGGATCCAGTCACTCTTCTGTTCTTTTCCTAACACTGTCATTGCAATCAGATCATTAGATTGGGCATTCATTTATTTTTGAGTAGCATTTCCATCTGATCCTATATGGAAGTCGGACAGCTACCTGTGATTTATATTCTTCTTTACAAATCCTTAAACTCTTTGCTATGAAGGTTTAAGAATGTTTTCATCTGGATTGCTTTTGTGAGAAAAGCAAACTTGAAGCTCTCTACAAGAACCTCTGGAGTCTGAGCAACCTGACTTCTTCACAAAGCAGCAGATTCTCATGTGTTTTTTGTTTATTTTTAGTTTGTCATGGCTCTCAAAGACTGCTCAGAATGTTCAATTGTATTTTTATTTCACTGCAGGCTTATTAGCTGATGAACTCAGCTAATGTAGATCTGAGCAGTGTTAGGATCTAGCAAGATCTGTCTTGGCATCATTCTGCAGGAACCAATTTATAAACATTGTTTACTTCAAGATTTTAGTTGACATTAATTTAGCAGTTACAGAATTACAGATAGCATTGCGAAAAAGCTATTAGCTACTCTCTTAAAGACAATATTTATAAATGGAATATAATTACAGCCTGAAAGCACACTGTTTCCAGAGCTAAAAGCAATAAAGCTAGAGCAATAAAGAATTTGCTATTAGCTCTCCTGGGAGAAGGAGGCCTCCAGTGGAATGGGAAATAGGCTGGGGTGAGGAGTGGGACTGGGAAGGAGAAAGAAGGAAAAGAAGGGAATGGGATCAGGAGAGCAGTGAGTTTCTTCCAGACAGTGGGTAGTCTCAGGCAGTTTTAAGAGAACAGAGACACAAGTCTTTGGCCTTTACTGAAGATTTTTTTTAAAGTGTTTTTTCCAACCTGATGGAAACTTTCTCATGGGAATCCTTTGCTCACAGATGTTTTCCCAAAAGATGATTCCTCTTATTTTCCCAGATAACCAAATATAAAAGAATTAATGAATACAATCATAACCAATTTGATATTATATGGTCTCTGTCCTTTGTGTAAATTCAGTTTGATGAATATTTACTGAGCACTTGCTATCTGCAAAACACTTTAATACGCATTTTGAGAGACATTGAGATGAATAAGACATGACCCCTGCCCTCCAGAGGCATAAGAATTTAGAAGGGAAAGGAAGACTGTTACACTGCTATTACTAGTACTAGGTACTCTATACCAAGAAATGCTTTCAATGCTTTGGATATTCTGACTCAGTTCTCATGGCCACGCTGAGTATGCCATCATGATTTTCACTTAGTGGATGAAGATTCTAAGGTAGAGCACTATTATATCACTTGTCCAATGTTACATAGCTATAATTAAGTAACAGACCAAGTCAGTGGGAGATAAACTATTGAGTCATGGAGTAAATCAATATCAGATGTTGGATTATAACTCAGTTGAGGTTCCTGATTATTCAACATGAGAGTCCCTTTATTAAACTGTGAAGTCTTTTTGTGTTTTAATAATAAATGAACTTAGGAGTGACTTCACCACTCTATCCAAGATTCCTACTTGTTTATTCTGAGAAAGGAATCAACTTTAAGTTCAACTTTGTTTTTCTACAAAGTCTTGAAAGTATTCACTAAGTGTTTTGTGAAATTAAGCAAAGAACTGTTTGTAAAAATACCATTTTAAAAGGGTTTTTCTGGCTAGGACGAATATGTACATTTATGGTTGACTTTAGGAAGGCTTTCACATGAACATTGGTTTTTAAAGTTTCTTTGAAAACACTCATTTATCTAAAATGTATGTTTTACTTTAGTGCATCAGAGTAAAAGTTCATTAAATAATGTTTCTATTAGGAAAATTGGTTTATATGCATAAAGTAGCTAAAACATAACTTAGAAGAACACTTAAGCTAATTTTTAAAACATCCTCTAAGCATGTTAATTTTCCTAAATGACTTTTAGGGAATCAGCAGGGCTGATTACCCTCAACCTAGGCCCTTAGATGGAAATGAAAAGTAGGCGGTCTCTGTCAAATGGCCTCTTTTTGATGGATCTCTTCATATGGTCTACTTTCTGCTCAGTTCTGCTTTTTTCCTCCATTCACTTGGAAGTCTTGCTCCAATGCTTTTGGCAGTCACTGAAATTTCACTACTTCTGTGTCATTCTCCTCCATTCAGTGCTTCTTTGAGAGGTCAAGAAGTGAACTAGGTGAACACATCAGTAATGGTGGGTAGGTTAGTTTCCTGAGGCTGCCACAATGAGGGGCCACAAACTCAGAGGCTTAAAGCAACAGAATTTTTCTCATTCTCTCACAGTCCAGGAATCCAGAAGTCCAGAACCAAACTGTCAAGGATTGTGCTCCTTCTGAAGTCTGTAGGGGAAGGAAATCTCCTGACCCTTTCTAGCCTCTGGTGGCTCTGGGAAATCCTCCGTGTTTGTTGGTTTGTAACTACATCACCCCAATCTCTGACATCATGTGACCTTGACCTCTATGACTCCTGCATGTCCCTGTGTCTGAATATCCCCCAATAGTCATTGAATGTAGGGCCCACTCTAAACCAGTATAACCTCATATTAACTAGTAACTTCAGCAAAGACCCAACTTCCATAAAGGTCACATTCTGAGGTTTCCAAAGGATACATATTTTGGAGGATGCTCTTTTATCCAGTAGAATAGGTTGATAAGAAAAGGCAGGAAGAAAAGTTTGATGATCCAAACAAATATTGGTTTATTTTGAAAGGTATTGTGAGACTGCATCTGCCCACAATTACTTCTATTTTGTTATAGTTTAGTTTCCCTTTGTGGCTGATTGGAAATAGCCAACCATTGCCATGGGTCTGATTCTACCTCCAAAAAGCCATAGAGACAAACGCCCATGTTCCTTGACAAGAGGGAATGTTACTGTTGGTTAGATTAATTCACCATCTTCACTAATTATCTTCCTGAAGAGCAAATGGAATTTAACATGTCTTGAAAGGAAATTAGGATTGCTAAAAAGAAGAGAAGGCAAATTGAGCCTGAGTCTTGAGTGTCAGACAGAAATAAGTTCAATTCTTGGTACTGCCATGTACTGTTCACTAATCATAACATTACTAATCATGCTCTCTTAGCAATAGTTCTGGAGCAATTAAATCCACCTATTAAATTATTTTTAAGGATTAAAGACACAGTATATATTAAAAATGATAGTATGTTTCCTATGTTAATAATAATAAGAAATAAAAATAAAGTTGCAGCTCTAGTTGGAATATGAAGAGTCTCTGGAAGGTTCCTATGTTAAAGAATTGGTCGCCAGCCTGTGGTGCTATTGAGAGATGGTGGAAGCTTTAGGTGTTTAGGACTAGTGGAAGAAAGTGTGCCCTTGGAAGGGGACCACAGCCCCCTCCTCCTTTGCTTCCCTTCTACCCTGAAGTAAACAGGTTTCCCCAGCCATGCTCTGCCACTGTGATATGCTATCTTGCCACAGATCCAAAGGGCATGGAGCTAACTGTCCATTAACTGAAACCTTTAAAACCGCAAGCCAAAATAAATCTTTCTTCTGTATAAGTTGATTTTCTCAGGCAGTTTGTCACAGTAATGTAAAGTTAACACAGTTGCCAAAAGGGAATAAGGTTGCTACATAAAGAGATGACATCTAAAATGCATTTCTACCTTTTCAAATTTTTGAGAAAAGTTAATCCCATAGTTATACTCAAGAAGGGGACAGTAGACTACTTTATTTACTGCCAGATGGTGGTCCAGTTTCTTGCTCACTGCCTCTCAGTCACTCATGTTGGTCTCTGGTTTCCAAAACAGAATGCCTGGGAGATCTTCAAAATTTATCATGGAGCCAGGTGCTGGCACACACCGGTAATCCCAAGGACTTGGCAGGCTGAGACAGGAGGATTACAAGTTCAAAGTCAGCTTCAGCACTTTAGTAAGACCCTAAGCAATTTAGCAAGACTCTGTCTCTAAATAAAATATGAAATAGGGCTGGGGATGTGATTCAGTGGTTAGGTGCCCCTGGGTTCAATTAGGAGTACCAAAAAAAGAAAAAAATATTATCATGGCTTAGACTTGGGCCTGGCTTAGTCCTTGGAATCTATAAATCCATAGAGAAACTTCTGATGTATAGTCATTCCACACCCAGAATTGATCTCATATTTGAGGTCTCCAGATGTCTGTCTTAGGCTCCTGGTGGGCTTTGTGCCTCTCCTGAGCCATCCCACAAAACCATCACCACCCACTACCATCATCTCCAACCTGGCCCCACAGAAGCTGGCCTTGCTGTTAGCTCATGGTGTCAAGTACTCAGGCAGCATTGTCTTCTTTTTAAACAAATGCACACTAGTGAGCGGCATCAAAAGGCTTAGCACCATTGCACACTGTTCTGGGTGGATTCATTCAGCTGCTAAATAGCAATTCATTATAAAGGCAAAATGTGTACTTTCACATCGAGTTCTTATTTGACTATTTTAATTAGCTTTCAGGACCAAACAGTCAGGTAATAATACTTCGAGCTCACTGTGTATAGAATATTTCACCAGGCTCTGTGGAAGGTAAAACAGACACAGGATTTGCTTTGTGGAGGTTAAAATTATACCTTTATTTTCCTTGTTTTAAATACCCCCATCCTGGGGCTGGGGTTGTGACTCAGTGGTAGAGCGCTTGCCTAGCATTTGTGAGGCACTGGATTCAATCCTCAGCACCACATAAAAATAAATAAATAAAATAAAGGTATTGTGTTCATCTACAACTAAAAAACATTTTTTTTAAAAAAATACCCCCATCCTTCCATTTTGAGGGAAAAAAAAAGAACAAAGAAAAATGTCTTGTCACATAGTTCACTCCATTTCCTTCATTCTGTTCTTCGAAATATCAACTACTTCCAAGAGCAAAGGAGTTTTTAAAAGAAGACCAAAAATTTTTCCTTGACAAAAGGAAAAAAAGTATCAATCACTAAAGGAGACTCCCATAGTGAATTGAGATGAATATAGACTGAAATCCTTTTTCTAAGTATGATCCTTAAACTTTGAAACTTGTAGTCGAAGAGTAAAGGAAATTGCTTTGTGTTCTATGTAGTACATCAGCCAGTGTTACAGATAGTATGTTATTTAGGGAAAATAATTTTATTATCTTTAAATACAGGAAAAAATATTTTTGTCGTTTCTTTTTTTAATTCTCTCTCTCTCTCTCTTTCTCTCTTTCACACACGCAAACACAAAAATTTGACTCAATCAATTATTAAAAGGAGAAATGTAAGAAAAGCTAAGGCCCATTTATCTCAGTAGATGAATTATACTTTAACTGGTCTTATAATATACTCAGAACCTCATATAGTTCCAGTCCTATAACACAAAGGAAGGAAAAGAAGTCCATGTGATGTCTTGCTCTATAAAGATGGAATAAGAAAGATAAAAAGCTGGAGCCTCCGCATTTGGGAAGTGGTTAAGCAGAGTGTGCAGAAGAGTGTCCACTATAGAACAGAGGTCCAGAAGGTACAAAATGAAGAGTGGATTCTGAATAACTAACTGGGAAAAAAAATTTCTTTGGGTTGAGAGAATTGAATAGTAAGTTGAAGGAAAATGTTCCTTTCAAAAACATGTTAGAATTAAGTGATGATACTTCACTGAAGATACTATAAATATGTGTAAGGAACATGAAAGTGGCTGGGAGAGACAATGGAGTCAAAGATCTTCTTTGGCCTTTAAGATAGTCTTCCATGAGAATAGAGAGGAGGAACCAGGAAGCACAGAGCTGATGATATCAGAGATGGAAGGAAGGAAATTTGTAGCTGTTCTCAAGGAGATAAAATGGAATTTTACTGCTTGCTACAAATTTACATGGTACAGGTCCCAGAATGACTCTGTTAAATTATCTTTTTGTTTCAATAAATGGAATGGAATTAGAAAGGTGTATTGCTCTAATAAAATCATGGACCTCACATTCAATCCCTCACCTCTGAAATTTATTCCTCACCAAGGCATACAGATACTATATCAAAAATATTTTCTGTATTTTAGTCCTTAAGGCTGTTGCCTATCACACAATCTTCTAGTGTCCTTGCATGGGGCACATTTACCAGAGCTCACCTCTCCAAGCAGAAGACCTATTGTGTGCACACCCATGACAAACTTTCATTTTCTCTGAGACAGAGAATTCCATGGTCATATTCTCTTTTCTGCTTTTCTCTCACAGTCTAAGCTATGGTGCAACTCTGTAAAATTTGTGTGTTATCAAGAATTATCGGTTGACACACTCCAAGTAGGCTATTGATTCTGTGATCTGTCTAAAAGAACCAACCCACCACACATGCCATGTTGGAATCTACTGTCTTCTCTAACCACCGTGATGAGGGAAGGGCCTGGCAGCAGACGCTCCTTTGGGTAAATTCTTATAATGAACACAATAGGACAGGTTATTGCTCTCAGGCAAGGTTTTTCAACCTTGGGGAAACACTTGGGGCATTTTGACATTTGGTACTAAGTAATCCTCCACCTTGGGGGACTGTCCTGTATGTTGGAGGATGTTAGGCAGCATTCCTTATCTCTACTATCTGGAGATGCCTCCAGACATTGCCAAACATCCCTGGGGGAAAATGGCTCTGGTCGAGAACTGCACTACACTATTATCTTTTTTTAGTTCTTTTGATTTGGTTCCCAAAGTTTTGCAGGGCATTGAGATAGTGAGAGGTTTTGGGAACCCAAAAGAATCAACAGCTTAGGAAGCACCAGAAAGTGAGCAGAAAGAGTAGATCTGAGCTGGTAATCACATGGCAGGGATAACTCCCTGAGAGCCACAAGAGAAGGGGATAAGGGGAAGACAGGGATGAGGGACATAAGAAAGACAACTGAAAGGGAGAAACACGGAGAGCAACAGTGGCCTTCACTAGGGCTTACACAGGTAACCAGGAGGGGAATCATAATAGACAGTCAGAAAACCAAAGTTTTGGTCTCAAGCACTCAATTAGTCTTCAGATCAAGGATTTGTACCCTTGATTTCCTTATCTATAGAACATGGCCATGTTTTCAGACCTTATTATCTCACATTGTCATGTTAAATCAAAACACAGGAACATTATAAATGTATTCTTTATAAAAGTGTCAAGAATTTCTATTTTTGCATAACTCTGACTCACAATAAGTCAGAAGACTGATAGGATGTAACTTAAAACTGCACAGGACTGAAAAACAAAGAGTGGACTCCAGCCCAGAGCAGCATCATGCTCTGGGTGAAATCCAGGTCATTTCTGATGCTTGAGAATCTAACAGTTATCAGTACCAGTTATGGGGATTCAGGAGTGTCGAGTTTGATCTGAGTTGAAGGGAAAGAAGAATGCAAATGTTGGTGTCTTCCATACCCAAGAATTTTTGTTTATCTCACTTTCCAAAGAGAAAGTCTTAATAAGACTTGGTAGTAAGGCCTTGATAAGTCTGTATTTCTTGTGTTCTATGCTGGAAAGGAGAATATCTACCTACCCAAAACTTAGAAAAAGTTTTTATTTGACTCTGATCACCAAAGAATCATGCTTTTTTCCCCTCATATCCTGTATAGAAAGCTGACAAAATCTTTTCTCAAAGCATTTTTTTTTCCACTTAAGATTAAGATTTGGCTAGTAAAGAGAAGTGAAAACACTGGTTTAAAAACCTGAGGCAACAAAACCCTTAGGAAATTCCAAAAAGATTATGTTGAAGATCAGTTCAAGTTTTAAGGAAAGATTTAGTGCTTATTTGCTCAATCATAGTAAAAATAGCTAAATATGTTTGCCCTCTGGAGTCTAGACTTTTGTACCTGGCCAGAAGGAAGAAATACATCAATTCACATTAACCCAGATTTTACTGGGATGTGCAAGGCACATTGTGAAGTATAGGTTTAAGCACAATAGCTGCATTATTCCTCTCTTTATGGAGGAAGTTAGGCATACTCCTTTCAAGTTTTCTGTTTACCAAACTATAAATAAAAATGTGTGGGGATATACTTCAGGTTTTATATTTCTGAATGCTGTTGGAGATTGCAATCATATAAGGTTGGAAACAGAGTTTAATTATAGTAAAACCTAGTAGTGTGGGAGGGAGCCACCAGCAGCAGAGATACAAGACTGATTTTTCTTTGTCTCTGGTCTTTGGGGACAAATTCTAACCCTCCCCTCTGTACTTCTTTCTCTTTTCATCCTCTAAGACCAGAGAGCTGCACCTAGTTGCAAAACATTGTTACAGCATGCAATGCATGGAGGGATAATGAATAAGTAGCCACAGTTAAGTGATGCAAGGAATAAAATAACCAGCTGCCAGAGGAACAAAGGTGACTTGAAGAACGTCATGAAACTTTAAGGAAAAAAGTGCTCTAAACTAGCATTAGGTATTTGCTTTATTTCTGTCAAATGCTAGGATTTCAATAAACATATCTTTGGAACATTTCAGAGAGTAGAGCAGTGTTACCTTCTAATGGTGAGGTTTATTGAAAAGTGAGGTCTATAACCTCAAATTTAGTGCATTCCTTGAAAAGTGGGGTCTATAACTTTAAAGTTAGTGCATTCCTTGAAAAGTGGGGTCTATACTCTCGAAGTTAGTGCACCCCCTAGCACTGAATAATTTCTAATAAGAAAAGCGATCCTTTCCATGTTAAGGAAATTCACAGAATACATGAACAAACCTCACGATTCCTACTGACCTTGAAATTGTATGGTTTTTATGTTTTGTTGGATTCTTGAAACTTTTCAAGAAAAGGACCCAAGCCATGTTTAAAAGATGGGTAGGTTCATTTTATACTATAACACATGATTCTTGAGGTCATTATGCTAAGTGAAATAAGCCACTCACAAAAGACAAGTATTGTACAATTCCACTTACATAAGGTATCAAAAGTGGTTGAACTCCCAGAAACAAGGAGTAGGATGGTGGCTGTTTGGGACTGAGGGGCGGGGGAATCTGGGAGTATCTGCTTGATGAGTGTGGAGTTTCAGCTTTGCAGGATGAAAATGTTCTTGCAGACCTGTTTGCACAATCATGGAAAAAAAATTAGCACCAAAGAGTTATTCATCTATTATATATTTCAGAAGTACACTTCAACTCCTGAAGGCAGGCAAGCAATTAGTTTACTTACCATCCATGGTTTCTTTATTAAGCACTTTCTCTGATGGTGTTATGAAGAATATGAATGTGAAGAAATTAGAGTAAACATGATATTTAAAAAAACATGAGCATTGTTCTTGGCATTGAAAGTGTGACATATCACAAGGGAAGAGTCAGTAATTCTCAGGATATTCATGAGAATGTCATAGAATAGATTCTCAGATAAGCTACCTCTGCCATAACCTTGTATGCAATTAAATAGTCTGCCATTTATAAAAGGAAAAAAGCCAGGTGCAGTGGCACACACTTGTAATCCCAGTGGCTCTGGAGACTGAGGCAGGAGGATTGCTAGTTCAGAGCCAGTCTCAGTAACTTTGCGAGACCATAAGCAGTGTGGTGAGACCCTATCTCAAATTTTAAAAATTAAAAAGGGCTGGGGATGTGACTCAGTGGTTAAACACCCCTGGATTCAATCTCTGGTACCAAAAATAAATAAATAAGTAGAAAAAAGTATAAGTTAATAGCTGTACATTTTCCAAGAAGAAAATCTTAATAACCATAATGTTATTTTAGAAAAAAAATAGCATTAAATGACTGACAAGATCATGATAGTAGCAGTGAACGTCATTGAAAGCTTACCATGTGCTAGGAGCTAAGCTCTTTCATCTGTGAGGTAGATGTTTTAATCAGCTTTTTATCACTCTAATAAACTTCTATGATAATTTATATAGGGTAAAGATCTATTTTGTTTTAGTTTTCGAGGTTTCAATTCATGTTCCTTTAGTCCCATTGGTTTGGTTTTGTGGCAAAGCAGTACATCATGGCAGAGTCTGTGGTGGAACAAAACCATTCACCTCATGGCAGAGAGTGAAAGAGAGAAAGAAGAGACCAGGGTCCCATAGTCCCCTTCAAGGACACACCCTAGTGACTTAAGACATCCTCTTATCTCCTACCTTTTAAAGGTCCCCCCACTCCCAACATTCCCTGGGCTGGTGACCACACCTTGAGCACATGGGCTTTTAGGGGGCTTTCCAGATCCAAACTGCAGCAGCTGATGTCATCCTTGCTATCCCCATTTCCAAAATGAAGGCTCATAAGGTTAAGTCTCTTGCTGAAGACTACACTGCTTTAAATTAAATAAGGGTATAATGCAGAAACCTCCGATGGTATCATTCTAATCTCCTTTTAGCGAATGTAGAAACAGAGAGTTTGGAAGAGCAGGGAAAGGCTTTGGTGTTCCAACTTCTTACCTGGCACACCAAGCAGTTCTCATCTCTTGACTCCAAAAGCTATCCTTAATTTCAAGCAGTCTGTGCCACTTTAGCCAAGAAATATGAGAGACCTTTGATATAGTTATTTAAAACTCAGGTCATATGAGAGCTTTGGCTTTATCATCTCTACATCTGCAGTGGGAGAGCTAGAGGAAAAATGAATATCTGATAATAAGTAGTCTCTGCCTTGGGCAATATTTTCCCATTGAATTTAAGAAAGGGAAAATAATATGTCTTTATCGGAGAGTGTAGGAAGGGGGAAATTCATAATCCTCAGAGCCTTTGTTTGAGCTTTACCCAAAGCAGCAGTGTGACCATGTGACTGTTTCTGACAGAACAGAAGCTCCTCTGCTGGCTTTGAGCACAGAACACTGGGGTAGGGTTTGTGCAGAGGGAATCAGCTCTCTCCATGTGCCTAACAAGATAGAACACAACCTGACTTACACTGCTTACAAAAACCGTTTGGCACCGGTGGAGTGAAGAGGGAGCCTTGAAGGAAGGCTCGCGGATGACTCAGCCTCTCCTCTTTCTGCAGTCGATCATGCCGGGGCAGTGGGATTTCAGAGAGATTTTTTTTTCCGATAGAAATAAAGGCCAAAGTGTTTTGGCCTCACATTTTACCATACTTTATTCTTTCCCAGTCTCTTTCTCATTTTATCCTTATAAAGTATCTGTGATGGCAGTAAGGCAGGTACCACCATTTGTATTTATTCAAGAAAAAAAAGTAGTAAGGTTGTTTGTCTCAGCTCTGTTCAGGGAGCTCATCAGGGAGTGGGAGGGGGATTGTGCTGGAACTTAGCATGCTCAGAGCTCCTCAGGTCAAAGAGGAGAAAGGACATGGGCTCAGATCTCATACTCCTAAGGATTAGGTGAGGATACATGGCATGCAGAAATGTGCAGACAAAAGACCTTCTCGCCCAATCACACTTACCTCCTAGATTTATGGACTAAATGCCTTATTTTGGGTTCCTCAGAAACAGAACTTAGCACAAGGATTTCAGGGCACGAAGTTTAATTGGTGTGATTCTGGGAAAAACCTGTTGGGAGTGGGAAATCGAGAAAGGTAAGGGAAGTTAGTAATGAGTGGTGCATGACCAGGTACATAGCACACTGAGAACCAAGCTCCCAGCCTGTGAACCTTTGAGGCACAACCTCAAACCATACCCACATCATAGCAGTTCAACAGCAAAGTCAAGAGACAGACAGCAAAATTTTCCTCCCCACAGGGATCCACCATGGTCTGCATATAGTCACATTGCCTTTGCCCACCTTGTCCTTCTCCTCCTTTTCCTTAACTTTTGACATCCACTTATCTGTTCTGTATTATTTGTATCTTAAGAATGTTATACAAATGTAATTATATAGTATGAATCTTTTGAAATTGAAATTTTTTAACCAGCATAATTCTCTGAAAATTCATTCAAGTTGTTGCATGTATTAATATTTTATACCTTTTATTGTTAGGCAGTGTCCAAGGTATGGACATAATAGAATTTGTTTATTAAATTATTGAAAGACATCTGAATTTTAAATAATTTCTTGCTATCACAAATAAAGCTTCTGTAACCATTTGTTGTCTTTTGTTTTTATAATAGAAATTGTTTTATTTAGAAACAGGGTCTCCTTAAATTGCTAAGACTGGCTCAAACTTGCAATCCTCCTGCCTCAGCCTCCCAAGCAGCTGGGATTACAGGCATGAGTCATTGCACCCAGCTTGCTATGACCATATTTATACCTGTTTCTGTGTGAACATAATTTTCATTTCTCTAGGATAAATGCCCAGGAGTGCAACTGGTAGGCGATATATACTTCAGTGTTTAGTTTTTTGTTGTTTCCCAGAGAGGCTTCATCTTCTTATAACAGCAGTAGATGAGTGATAGCTTCTTTACACCCTCACCAGCATTTTGGTGTTAGTACTTTTATTTAAACCATTGATAGACTTATACTGAGCTCTCATTGTGATGTTTTAAAATTTACATTTTATTAATTGCTAATGACATTGAAATTTTTTTTTCAAGTGCTTCTAGATTTTCTTTTCGGATATGTGATTTGCAAGAATTCACTCTGGGTCTGTAATTTGCCTCTTTTGCCTTTTTAACAGGATGTTTGGATGATAAAAGTACTTAATTTTTTAAAAATAATTTTTAGATATTGATAGACCTTTATTTTATTCATTTATTTATATGTGGTACTAAGGATCGAACCCAGTGCCTCACACATGCTAGGCAAGGGCTCTACCACTGAGCTACAGCCCCAGTCCCAAGTTCTTAATTTTGATGGAGCCTAATTTATCACTTTTATCTCTTATGAATTATGCTTTTTGTGTCATTTAAGGATTCTTTAGCTATTTCTAGGTCCCAGATATTTTCTCCTGTGCTATTTTCTATAAATGTTACAGTTTCACATTTTACATTTGAGTTATCTGTTTTTATATAAGCTAATTTTTGTATAACGTAGGAGATGTCAGTCAAAGTTCATTTCTTAGTCTATGGATCTTCAACTTCTCCAGCACTGATTATTGAAAAAGTACTCATTCCACCACCGAATTGCTTTTGCTTTGTCAAAAATTAACCGGCTGTATTGTGTGGGTCAACTTCTATGTTCTATATTCTATTCCATTGATCTTTGTGACTATCTCATGCTTTTATGATTACTTCAGCAGTAAGTCTGAATACCAGGAAATATAATTCATCTGAGTTTATTTTTGTTTTATTTTTATTTTTCAAAGTGAAGGGCTTTAACTTTCCACATAAATTTTAGAATAGGCTTATCTATGTCCACATGAATTTTTTCCATGATTTTGGTACAAATTGTGATAAATATGTAGATAAATTTAGGAAGAATTGACATCTTTACTGTATGAAAATTTTCAGTCCACAAATGCAGTATGTTGTCTCTAAGTATTTAAATCTTTGATTTTTTTCTCAATATTCTACGATTTTCACATGTAGATCCTATACATGTTATTTTACATTTATACCTATTTTGACTTCTTTTGAGAAATTTTTAATAGAATTACATGTTTTGCTTTGGTCTCCACTTGTTCATTGTTAACATATAGTAGTGATATTGATTTTTTGTGCGCTGATTATGGTTCATGTATCCTGTGATCCTATTAAAGTATTCAAAGATTTTTTAAAAACAATCCTTGGAATTTTCTATGAAGACATGATATATGCAAATAGAAATAAATCATTTCTTCCTTTCAATTTGTATTTTCTTGCTTCTTTTTCAAGGCTTATTATGATAATAACTAAAACTTCCAGTACTGTTAAATAAAAGGGATGAGAAAGGATATCCTTGTTTTATTTCTGATCTTAGAGGGAAAGCATTAAATCTTTCATGATTAAACATGATATTAGCTTTAGGTTATTTGTAGATGCTCTTTATGAGGTTGGAAAAATTTCCCTCAGTTCTTTTTTTTTAAATTTTTTATTTGTTCTAATTAGTTATATATGACAGTAGAGTACATTATGCATTTTGATAGATCATACATAAATGTAGTATAATTTCTCATTTTTCTGATCATACATATTGTAGGATCACATCAGTCATGCAGTCATATATGTACATGGGGTAATAAGGTCTGTTTCACTCTACTATCCTTTCTACCCCCATACCCCTTCACCTCCCTTCATTCCCCTCTACTTAATCTAAAGTAACTCTATTGTTCCCTAGCCCCCACCACCCCTTATTGTGAATTAGCATCTACACATCAGAGAAAACATTTGGCCTTTGGTTTTTTGGATTTGGCTTATTTCACTTAGCATGGTATTCTCCAACTCCATCCATTTACCAGCAAATGCCATAATTTCATTCTTCTTTAAAGCTAAGTAATATTCCATCATATATATATAGTAATATTCCATATATATAGTAATATATATAGTAATATTATATACCACATTTTCTTTCTCCACTCATCTGTTGAAGGACTCCTAAGTTGTTTGCATAGTTTAGCTATTGTGAGTTGAGCTGCTATAAACTCTGATGTGGCTGCATCACTGTAGAATGCTGATTTTGTCCTTTGGGTATAAACTAAGGAGTGGGAAAATAGGGTCAAAATGGTGGTTCCATTCCAAGTTTTCTTAGGAATCTCCACACTGCTTTCCATAATGGTTACACCAATTTGTAGTCCCACCAGCAATGTATGAGTGAACCTTTTTCCCTACATCCTGCCAACATTTATTGTTACTTGTATTCTTGATAATTGTCATTCTGATTGGAGTGAGATGAAATCTTAGTTTTGAAATACAATTGATCAACAAATATAGGAAAACATGTCCAACATCTCTAGCAATTAGAGAAACACAAGTCAAAACAGAGTATTCTAAGATTTCATCTCACTCTCTCAATTCTTAGAGGACAGAGAGACTTCATCATGAGTGCAAGCTGAATTTTGTTGAATACTTTTTTCTGTGTTGGTTGATAGGATCATATGATTTTTCTTCCGTAGCCAGTTGTTATGGTGAATTACATTTACTAGTTTTTGAATATCGAGTCAGCTTGTGTATGTGGAATAAATTCCACTTGATCATTGACATTTTCATTTCATACAATGTTTGATTAAATTTGCTAAAATTTTATTGAGTTTCCTAGTGGAAAGATCCTGCCCTCCACTAGAATCTGAGAATTTTGGATATATGGAACCTATGAAAAATAGATTTCTGTTTTTCTGCCAGGCCTGGTCTGTTCTTATCTATGTGAAGGCAAATTGATTTTAGAGGTCCTGGAAAGGGTTCCACCATACATGCTCTTTTCTTCCTGATGACTAAAAAATTTCAGGAGGGGATGAAGTATTTTATTCCACAATCAGAAATAAACAGCTTCAAATGGAAAGAAACTATGGGAAAAACAATATGTTGACAGGTTTGAACCTTGGGGAAAGTGGTGATCCAGACATTTACTTTGGCCCAGTGAAAACATGTAGAAATATTAGACACTCGCTACTCCTTCTGCCTGTTCCCTGCATTTCCTACATCCCACACTTCTCTCATACACACCACATTAAAGCCCCACTGCTGGACAAACCTTCAGAACGTTGAAAGTCAGAAAACTATTTTTAACAATTTAATGTGGATCTGTAACCTGTCAATTAAACACATAGATCTGAGTTGTCTGGTAGAAGTGGGATAGCTGAGGAGGAGATATGGGCCCAACTCATTTTTCTTTGCAGACAGTTTAAAAATCACTCTCCAGACCCCATATTCCCCTGGAAACTATGTAGGACGATTGCTTGAGGGAAGAGGAAGTGCTCCCGTAAGCCAATCTCTTTTCTCTTAATGTCTGGAGAAGGCAGACTATCAAAGTCACTGCAAGTTTTACTCTTTCTAATTGCTGCTAGAATCAAAATAAAATGGAACAAAACGCAGGATGGAGAAAGAATGTCTGTGCAGGAATTATGCTGGCACTACAGCGGTCGCAGCCAAATTTCAAGCCAAGTTCAAGCTGCAAACTGAAGTTTGCTCCACGAGCTTCAAGACTCTCCCCTTCCCTCTTTACCGTTGTCTTTCTGTACCTCTGTGAACTGTGACTTTCACGCCACCACAATCTGTGCTTGAAGGGACGTTTCAAGGATTGGGACTGAAGTTCTACTAATTGTCACTATTTAAATATATGTAATACACAGGTCCCCAAACTAGAAGTGACCATACAAAAACAGAAGTACTAGTGTGGGATTATGGGCATTTACTTCTCTGTGAGGTGTGTGTGTGTGTGTGTGTGTGTGTGGATTGAACACAGAGCTTCAGACTTGCCAAGCCCGCTCTCTATTACTAAACCACACCCCCAGCCCTCTCCACAAATTTCAACAATATTCATATTTAGAGTTTAGAGCATAGGGCTTAGTAAATTGTATACCCTGTAGCTTTTATAGAGATAGGGAAAATGATGTAAGTGGAATTTTAGCCCAATTTTCTCTTCTTCATAAAGAAGGGGACTCAAGACATATTGGTCTCCTTCCCACCTCCCAGCACCAGCAGACCTCTCCCGGTCAGAGGGTTCTGCTGACTGTAAAAGAAAGTTTTCTATATAGATTCAGTGATTATAAAGTACAAAAACAAAGAAAGACCCATCTGGCATTGTGGAAAGAATCCTATTTTGAGGCAGATGTTTATGTTTAATCTTTGATCAGGATTTAATTACTAACAACATAACTTTGAACAAATTACTTCATATTTCTACTCACAATTTTCTATAGAAAACTAATATTTATCTCAAAAGGGTACCTTTGTAGGTACTTCAAAGACCATCTGCCTCTGTCACATTAGAAGAGAGCAGTTTCCTGTGTGTAATCAAACAGCTATTTACACTTGATGGAATTCATCTCTGGGCATCAATAATGAAAACATCTTACAAATGGTTCCCTGACTTTGGCCAAGTATTGAAAGTTTTTTAAACACAGTGATTTAGATACATCTCAACGGAATAAATCAGAGTTTCCACGGGCAAAATCCCAGATTCAGATTTCTTAAAAAGTTCTCCAAGGTGCTTCTTGATGATTGGTTAGAATTGGGAAACCAGTGATTTTCAGACTTGAACAAGTATGTGTGTCTGAAGGATCTTGTTAAAGATTCTAATTCAGTAGACCTGGGTGGGCCTGAAATCACATTTCTAAGGAGCTCCCAGAATATGTAGATGCTGT
Source organism: Sciurus carolinensis (assembly GCF_902686445.1). Lineage (NCBI taxonomy): Eukaryota > Metazoa > Chordata > Mammalia > Rodentia > Sciuridae > Sciurus > Sciurus carolinensis. The sequence continues at coordinate 82,477,191 of NC_062216.1, forward strand.
TGGTCTAAGCAACATGGTTTAAATTATGGGATGTCTGGAGAACTGGTAAAACACTGTTTCTGGGTGTGTCTCTAAGGGTGTTTGTAAAAAAGATATTATTGAAATCACAAGACTGAGTAAAAAAGTTCACCCTCATCATCCAATCCACTGAGGGCTCAGAGCAAAAAAGCAGAGGAAGGGTAAATTTTCTTTCACTTCTGAAACTGGGACATCCAATTTTTGCCCTCAGACATCAGAGTTCTAGAATCTTAGGTCTTCAGGCCCAAGACTGAAAGTTACCATCAGCTCTCCCGATTTCCATAACAGATTCCCTCTTATATTTCTCTGTTTATCCTATTTATTCAGTTTCTCTGGCGAACCCTGACTAATGCAAAGTTATTGGAACAACTGGTCAGCCACTTGGTAAAAGGTGAGATTAAATTCAGATCATACCCTATAAACTAAGAAAACTTCCCAAAAAGATTAGCAGCATAAAAATGGAACTGTGCAAGTACTAGAAGAAAGCATGACTACATCTCTTTCTTGACCTAAAGGCAGGATCTTCTTAACAATAAGTGACTCAAAATTCAGAAGAATTCAGAGTGATAAATTTTATCATATTAAAGCAAAAACATATTTCTTCATAGAAAACCCAAAAGATGAATGACACAGCAGAGGAAAAAAAAAGTTTCAACTTATATCACAGAAAAGTTCTAATAACCCTAATATATAATGTTAGGGAGATCTGAGGAGCTGTATGGGGACCGGCATCAGGCAGGCCCCTGGGCACCAAAGAACAACCAATCAGATGCCAGCAGATAAACCCTAGTGGGATCTTGCAATGCCCGTCAATCAACGGAGTCCCCAGCCAACCCCAGGGGGGACACTAAACCCTCAAGCCTTCCCTGCGGATTCCAGACTATAATGGAAAGGCTCCAGCAGGTTCCCCCGCTTTCCCCTGTGGCCTTTCACCCTGAAGGACCGGTGACTCTTGCCTAAACCCCAAAAAGCCTTGTTCAACCGCTTTTGGTCTGACTCCTTTCTGGTCACCCGCATCTGACCTTACATATAACAACTAAATATCAAGAAGAAAAATAACAACTTGAAAAACAATGGACAAAAATACAAGCAGTTCTCAAGAAAAGAACAACAATGACCCTGATGAATAATGAATGTGAAAGTAGCCCAAATTGGTTCATCATAAGAGAAATGAACATTTAAACCACATAAAATACAGTTTTCTACCATCAGTTTCACAGTATATTCTCTTGGTGTGGTTCTGGAAAGACAGGTACTCTCATTTTTCTAGCAAGAATGAAAAGTGGTACAACTTCTATAGAAGAAAATATGGCTGCAATGTTATGGTTTGGATGTGAGGTGTCCCTCAAAAGCTCATGTATGGGACAATGTAAGGTTTGGAGGAGAAATGATTGGGTCATAGCCTTGACCTAGTTGGTGAATTAATCCCTGATGGGATGATTATCTGAGTGGTAACTGGAGGCAAGTGGGGGGTGGCTGGAGGAAGTGGTTCATTGGGGGCGTGGCTATGGGGCATATATTTTGTATCTGGAGAGTGGAATCTGTCTCTGCTTCCTGATCACCATATTGTCCCTCTGCCACGCTTTGTCCATGATGTTCAGCCTCAACTTGAGCCCTGAGGAATGCATCCAGCCTTCTATGGACTAAGTGAAGGGTTATGGTAAATAATATTCTTACAAGACAGCTCCCCAAGAAAAAATGGAGAGATGGTGGAGAAGGGAGGGGAAATTATCCAAACATTAAATCTCTCCCAGTATATCCTTTCCCAGTCACAATGGTCCCCAAAGGAAAAAGCAAACTTTCATCCCTTCCAGGGTTCATCCCCAGCATCTCCACCCAAAGCAAACATTTACCCTTTCCCACCTGCAACAGGTCCTGAAGGGAGGAGATGAATACTGAAACACTAGGTCCTGGACTTTCACACTTTCCAATTACAGATGAGTTCTGGAAAGAGAAAAGCAAATAGTGAAGCTGTAGGTAACAATGGATCCCAGGGGAAGGAAGATAGCCGGTGAATACCAAGTTGTGAGCTTTTCCCAGTAACAAGGAGTTTCAAACTTTTTACAGCTACCTTCCTGAGTTAAAATTTTAACCTGCACAACTAGGTCCCTGACCATCCAAAGGGCACATCCGCAGTATCCAATGATTAAATCACCCTCACTGTAAACTATAAAAGCCAGACTTCTTCTGAAATCCAGGGGGCCATCTCCATATCCAGAAAATGAGCCCTCTGTGCCTGATCAATTGACTTCACTGCAGAAAAAAGGAAAGGTTTGCTTCCTGTCTCCTGCCTCTGTCATTTGGTTGCCATGAGCTTACGCTAAGACCTCTGAAACTGTGAGCCCTCAAATAAACTTTTCCTCCTTTAAAATTGTTCTGGTTAGATCTTTTAGTCACAGCAGCAAAATAGCAATTAGTAAAGTTTCCACTAAAATTTCACTTTACCATAGAAATCTCACTTTTGGAAATTTATCACAAACATAAATTTACAAAAATAAAAAGTAATAAATGCATTGTGTGAAGTACTTGTAACAGCGAGAGATTTAAAACAACTCATTTTTATCAATTTGCAACTGATTGAATAATTATGGTACAATCATACAATGGAATACTATGCAGCTGTAAAAAGAAATAAACATGGTACAGGCCTTTTTATATTGAAGTATAGTTATTTCCAGAAAATACTGTTAGGTTAAGAAACAAAGGTACAGAAGAATACATACAGAATTTTAGCTTTTGTATAAGAACAGGAGATAGGGAAAAAATATATATGTATGTTTTTAAAAGGAACAAAATTGAAGGAAATGCAAAACTGATACAAGAATTCTTTGTATCTCATTTTTGAAATTGAAATCATGTAAATATTTACATGAAAAAATCATGCAGAAAATTAACTACAAAGAAAGACATTTTTGTGATGTTGAAAATCGAAACAAACAAATGAATATTACTGTATGTTAAGTTGGTAGAAAACCTTGCAGAGAATAGAGTTATTCTACCTGACTTTAGAAAACAGTACTGTGACAGTAAATCGTCAGCATTATGTAACTTCAAGGCTAAAACTGCAAAGGAATCTTATACTTCATTTAGCACTTTTATTGTTAGTTTAAAAAAGCTACAATTACTTTGAAAGTATTATTTACTTTGAAATAAAGCACATTATGTTGCTATTAGGAGATATTTAAAGTAAGAGAAAAGAGATACAAATATAGGATTAAAAAGTTTAAATAATATTCAATTTGAATTAGAAATGTGAAATTCATGTTTTTCTTAAAAAAAAAAAAAAACATGTATTTCTTAACTGATATAAAAGGCCTAAAAGCAATGATAATCCAGGAACATTGAGGTTTCTGAGTATTATTTCCCACCAAAAGCAGTGAAGGTTCTTTAGAGACATGGTTGTTCCAGCTTTGAAACAGGAAACATACAAATAAATCTGTGTATCTTATGACAGAAAGCAAGAAAACTGTCAAGTCATAAAGGGGTTGCATCAAAATGACAGAAGCCAGCATGGAGAAACTCCCTCTGGTCAAAATAAGATTAGTACTCACCACCCGCCTCAAAGGATTGCACCTGATTTACATACATTGACTATGCAAATATCATGAGTTTGTAAGTATCATGGACCTTGAAGACAAAAGCCCGTGAAAAGGAATGCAAAAGAGACAAGAAACCTCACTTACCACTATTGGAGGTTGCTAGGCTAACTCTTTTTAATATCAGAAATCAACAATTAAAGGGAAAGAACTAAGTTTTTATCTTTTCCAGATTGAGATCTATTTCAAGGTAAGCAAATAGCTCAGGCAAATGAGGGAGAAATCTCAAGTGAACAATTCCATGGGATAAATGCTGAAGTGAGAAAGATGGCAAAACACAATTTTATAATTCTTCAATTAAAAGTCAAAAAAGCTTTTCCACAGTGGTTGCACCAATTTGTAGTCCCACCAACAATGTATGAGTGAATCTTTTTCCCCACATCCTCACCAACATTTATCGTTGCTTATATCCTTGATGATTGCCATTCTGACTATAGTGAGATGAAATCTCAGTGTAGCTTTAATTTGCATTTCTCTAATTGCTAGAGATGTAGACATTTTTTCATATATTTGTTGATTGTATTTCTTCTTCTGTGAAGTGTATATTCAGTTCCTTTGCCCATTTATTGATGGGTTATTTGGTTTTTTTTTTTTTGGTGTTAAGTTTTTTAAAGTTCTTCATATATCCTGGAGATTACTGCTCTATCCATAGTGCAACCACTAATGGAAAACAGTATGAAGATTCCTAAGAAAACTTGGAATGGACCCACCATTTGACCCAGTCATCCCACTCCTAGGTTTATACTCAAAGGACTTAAAATCAGCATACTACAGTGATGCAGCCACCTCAATGTTTATAGCAGCTCCATTCACAATAGCTAAACTATGGAACCAAATTAGGTATCCTTGAACAGATGAATGGATAGAGAAACTGTGGTATATATACACAATGGAATATTACTCAACCTTAAAGAAAAATCAAACTATGGCATTTGCCTGTAATTAGATGGATCTGGAGAATATTATGTTAAGCAAAATAAGCCAATCCCAAAGAATCCAAGGCTGAAGGTTTTCTCTGATATGCAGATGCTAATTCACAATAAGGGAGGAAGGGAAAAATAGAGGTAATTTGAATTAGATGGTGGGGAGTGAAGGGAGAGGAGGGGGCATGGAGTAGGAATAATAGTAGAATAAATTGAACATTTTTACCCTGTGTGCACATATGATTACATGACCTGTGTAACTCTACATCATGTCCAACCAGATAAATGAGAAGTTATACTCCACTTATGTGTGATGTGTCAAAATGCATTCTCCTGTCATGTATAACTAATTAGAACAAGTAAAAAGTATATTTAAAAACTAAAAACAAACAAAAAAAACAAAAAAAACTGATTCAGGCAATGGTTATTGTCTTAATCCCCTCAGATTCGGTCAAAAAACAAAAACATAAACTGGGTAGTTTATAAACCAACGAAATTTATTTCTGACAATTCTACAGGCTGGCAGAGTCAGTGACTTGAAAGCCTGCTTTCTGGTTCCTGGAAGGCATCTTTTCACTGTGTCTTCACACGGAGAGAGAAGACAACAGTTCCCTGGTGACCCTTCTACAAGGGCACTAATCCCATTCATGAAATCTCCACCCTTGCAACCTGATCGCCTCCCAGGGGTCCTTCCCTTAATATCACCACAGTGGCGATTAGGTCTCAGTTATGAATTTTGGGGCGGGGAGGCGGGCACAAAGTTTCAGACCATAGAGTTATCAGTGACTGGTGCTATCATGAGGTGAGAGACTGATAAGAAACTTTACCATTAAGGAAGTTTGCCTTATAAACTTGCTGACTGATAGTAGCATTATTAAAAAGAAAAGTAAATTATGTGCCTTCTGATGTAGTGTTTTATGAATTACACAGCGATACGTATGTAGTTTTCTTGTCCACTGCCCACCCCTAAAAAAATAAAAGTAAAAAGAAATATTGAACCTGAACTGAACCTTTACATCTAACTCCTAACAATACAAAGAAGGACATGGTAAATGAATAAACCATTACCAAACTGGAGTGTAGAGAATTTTATAATACAAATGATGTTGCTTTGTAAAAAATCAACAGTATTTTAAAAAATGAGTGAGACTACTCAGTAAAGGGACTTAAATGAGACAGGGCGATCAGGCTTAATTTGCATATGATAAAAACAAAAATTAAATTTGTTATTTTGGGACAATTGGACACATTTGAGCATAGACTGTATTAGATAATTTTAGGAAATTATTCATTATTTTTGTTAGGTATGGAAGCATTTTTTGTTAGAAAATATCATTCACATCATCTTTGCTCTTATTGTTTATAAAATCATTCTAAAGTAGATGAAGATCAATTTTTATAGGATCTGGGATTTACTTACATACATATATAAACTCATAATAAAAGGTGTTGTATGAGAGAGAGGAAGTTAATACAATGGTGCTGATAAATGTGGACCCTGGGTGCTTGGATTCTACTTTGTTGGACTCTGTACTTTTGCATTTGTAATTTTCTTTAGAATAGGTATCACATAGTAAGACCCAGGCAGAATATGAGGAGGCAGGGGGAGGCAGGCGGCTGGGAGGCAGGGGCTGAGTCCTGAGCACAGGTCCAGGCTGCTGTGCAGGGGCTGAGGCTGCAGCCTGTCAAGACGAGGGCTGAGCGCACCAGCCGGGGAAGGGTGGAGGGGCTCTGGACACTCAAGAAGCAATGCCTTTCAGACTGCCAGTGTCCCAGGAGAAATCCTCTCTGGAAATCAGCCACGCTGACTTGAACAGATCAGATTATTGAAGGCAGGAGGGTAATATTCCCAAATCTACTGTGAGGGTGGGTGCTAGTTTGACCATTTCAGCATAAAATAAAATCAACATGTAGTTATGTGTTCAATTCATAATTGAAGTAAAAAGAATTGATTCTGGCAATTATTCACTGAGGTGGGAAAAATGTATGATTGCTCTTCTCTTATAATAATTTCTTTAAGATTAACATAGAGGATGAGTTTACTTCACAGTCTTCTACTCCAATTTAAAAAAATGAAAAATCATGTCACCCTTTTCTTAGGTTGTTTTTCTAATCCTTTTGTGATTTTTCTTCTTCTTTTGAAGTTTCAAAATCTAAATTACAATTACTGAATACACCAAAACACCATATAAGTATTGGTAAACCTTAAAGAAAATATGTAGAGAGTCAATGAAGAAAAAGAATTATGCACACTAAATAGAAGTCATAGAAACTGCATGGATTGATGGGGCATGAAATTGACCTGAAACTAGATAGTGGCTCAAATTACACTGATGTTTACAACTCAGCAAAGCTCTCTTAGAAGTCGGTATAATATTGTGTCCTGCATGCAGAAGTGAAAATGATTTTTTTCTTCCCTTCCTCCTCTCGTTTCTTCCTTCCAAACAGTTACAAGCTGAAGTTTTCGTTGGTTTGTTTTTGTTGTTGTTTTCTTGTGTGTGTGTGTGTGTGTGTGTGTAAAATCCTTGCCAGGCCCAGCAGGATTTGTCAACTAGATATGCATATGAGAACTGCTCCTTCCAAACATGGGCTTCTGTGTCCACCTCCAAGACATCACTTTTTATTCCTCCATTGTCTCAAATCCAAAAACTCATCTTGATCCTTTTTCTTACTCCTTTTTAACTTCAAGGCACTATGAAACCCAAGCAAGTAAAGATTGCTTGAAGTGTTTGTGTGTTTACAAACAGTATTTTCAGATGACTCTTGTTTCTTTGCTTTGTGGAAATAGAAAATTGTGTATAACCTTCTTCTGCTTAAAAATGAGAAATTTCATCTGGTATGGTGGTGCACACCTGTAATCCCAGAGGCTTGGGAAGCTGAGACAGAAGGATCATAAGTTCAAAGCCAGCCCAGCAAAATCGAGGAGCTAAGCAACTCAGTAAAACCCTGTGTCTAAATAAATTACAAAATAGGGCTAGGGATATGGCTCGGTGGTCCAGTGCCCCTGAGTTTGATAATCCTCGTTTACTGATCCCCTGCAAAAAAAAGAGAAATTACATTTACAGGAGAAGAAAAATTGAAGGTGGAAAAGCAAGTAATTACTCTGTCATTTTGTTTCAAATTAAAATATATGCTGTGTTAAATACAAGCGGGTGTGTTCTTAGCCATTAAACCCTCAGTGCTCCATTTATAGTGAGCTTATTGCAACCAATGCTATGTGCTCGACAAAACTAAAAATTAGAATATATTCCCTTCATCTGGTATATGTAATATTCTACACTAACTTTTAATTTGTATTTTAGTACTTGTACTCAGTTTAGAAATTGAGAGAGCCCTAAAAACTTATATTAAACATGGACATTCACACACATACCTACACACACACACACACACACACACACACACACACAGCAGTTACGGTTCACTGAGTCCTACTCCCTAAGGAAAATTGCTTTTTAACATTTCCAGTTTTGCTTCTAGTATTTACTACCATATTTACAAGCAGTATGATTGCTAACCATTTCTTAATTTTTTTTTCAATTTAGGTTATTATCTTATGACTTCCTACTCCGGAAGATTTGAAAATTGCTTTCCAATATTTTCAGCTTCTGTTTTAGTATTTACTTCCATAATTTATAAGCAGCATGCTTATTGGCTATTTCTTGATTTTTTTTTTCAAATTAAGATATTGTCTTATGGCTTCCTACTCTGGAAGGTTTAACTCTTTAACATCATTCAATATTCTGACCAACTTCCATTTTCCATTATTCAATATATCTATTTAGAAATTTTGGTTAAATTTTTGTTAGGTTTAAATTACTCGGACTGTGTGAATTTTGTTCACGGAGGCATTTGGTGTGCTCTGATCTCATTTTACTATTTATGATTTTTAATTTCCTTTGGAGCCAGCAATTTTTTTGTTTGCATAGTTTTCTATGTATGTAGAAAATTCAGAAGGTGAGAAAGAGCGTTGAGCTACGCTGTGCTTCTGAAAGCCTGGGTTTGGCAGCATCGGAGCAGCTTCCTTTCAGAATTGGTTTGTAGTTTCTCGAGCTGACATGCTTGTGGGGACAATGGGGAAGCTGCTTCTTGAAGGCAGGATGCCTGGGCAGCATGCAACAGAGAGCTAAGATGCCTTGGGATCTTACGAGGATGCAGAAACAGAAAGCTGCAGGAAAGAAGGGCAGTAAATGTTTGCAGCAGATGCAGGTTAGAAAAGGAGGGGAGGTTTACCTATTAGAAGACTCATTGGGTACTTGAGAAATAATTTACACTAAATTCATACCCGGGTACCAGGATGTAAGTCTCAAGGGGAAATGGGATCAAGGTACAAAATGAGGCTCAGGGATCTGCAGCGTCTCCAGTTCCTGTTTCAGAAATAGGGTCATTCGTACAGAAAGGTTTTTCCTCCCAGGATAGGGTGAGTTTATTATGATAATCTCCCTCTCAGAGAAATAGTTCTTGGAATATTTCACAATCTGAAGCTTGAGATTGTGAACTTCAGACTACTGTTCACAGACTGAATAACTTTAATGAAATAAGAGATCTTTTCCTTTATATCTTATACTTTGTGCCCGCACTTCTTTCTAGATAATATTGAGCTTGGCAATTTTTTTTAATGGTGCTGAGGACTGAACCCACATGCTAAGCATGCACTTTACCACTGAGTCACATCACCAGCCAACGTTGGCATACTTTTGTAGATATAGTTGTCTTGAGTTTTGGAAAATAGATTTTTCCTAGGAATTTGACCATAGGGTCCAAGTGTTTGTTTTAAACATTTTATGGATATAAAGCCAGTTATGTGATAACTTTATATTCTATTCAGTCTGGCTGGAAAAAAGGGACATGCATTTTTAAAGTTGAAATAATAACAATTTGAGTCCTGAGTTTTTACTAGTGGATGTGGTTACCTTGCTTTAAAACTGGGAAAATGGCTTACCCAGTAAGAAAGGTGATTGACTTAGCTTATTCCTTCTATTTTCTTGAGTAAAGAGAGAGGGTCTTTTCCTGGTAGACCCTGATATATCCCTGTCCTGTCTATTCTGGCTTGTTAGCCAGCAGTTAGGTGAGTAGATCAGACCAGTCTTGCCTAATTTTAAGGATGTCTTCAGTTTGGGGTGGGAAAAATGTCCTACCATGTTGTTAAAGTAAGTCTTATTAAGGAGTACCATTAATATTTGACTATCCATAAATAAAGCTGACACTGTGAATCTTATTAGTTACCACTTTCTGTTGCTTATGGGAAGGCGAGTCTTGCCATTCCTTTCTTCCATAAAGGTCCCTGATCTTTTGGGTGACTGTGAAGTAATGAAGTATTACACCTGAATCCACCAACCTCAGGACCACAACTGTAGGCACTTCAGTAGGCCAAGCTGATGAACATCTGGCAAAGTGGGTCTCAATACTTCATTGGAATTATCTGGGGTATCTTCTTTTTTAATCATGATATACAACCCTACTTCCCAGAGATTTTTATTTAACTGATATGAGTTGGGATCCTAGTATTGGTGTTATCATAATGCTCCTCGGAGTATCTAGTATCCTACTGAAGTTGAGATCTACGTACAATTTAGAAGCTGAACAGCAAAGACTCTTACTTTCTCTGAAACAGCCCAGGGACTAGGTTTCTCAGTAACAAGACACCACTCTAATTAAGGCCTCTTTCCTCCCATCTTCTTTCACCCTGGTGCCCTTATACCCGAGGAGAAGAACATCACTAATAACGTACAGGCTTTGTGTGTTCCATGGACTAAACCGAGCGTGGGCTCAGTTTGTCTTCACTACAGCTCTTGCATTTTTATCCTAGGGAAGGATCCAAAGCCAAAGGTAAAATCACTTTCTCAGGTTTACACTTGGGGAAAATGGAATCAGAACACTGATCAGTTTTCATTATTTCATTTCAAACTTAACTTGGCACATAGTTTTAAAGTTTTACATTTGAGAGTTGTAGTATCTTTAATTATTGAAATTCTTTTTATTTGCAACTACTTTTTAAGAGAAAAGAATAAGGTCAAAATTCCTTTACTATCTATAGTTATAAGTTAAAGGTACAATTTCACTTTGACTATTACCTGTAGCTTCCTGAGTGGCAGAGGTGACACAGTTTAGTTGTTAAAAAGATGTAGGTTTTAGAGACAGACTACATCACTTCAAATCTCAGTTCTGCTATCTGTGTAAATAAGAGTCATCTTAATACCTCTATGCCTCAATTCTTTTCTTATTGTTTAAGTATCAGTGTTATTTAGACCTGGATTATTGGTTTTAAGTATTGCGTGCTCATATTTTCCCACTAATTTTCTTATTCTCCTATTGTTTGTCCTATCCCAGTTACTTATTTTTGTTACCTGAGGCAAAAGCTGTTACAGTCTAATAGCCTAAATAAAGCCTCCTAGGCTTAATGCATTGTAAGGTGCTTAAATATTTTTACTTTATGGAAGAACACAAACTAAACCTTATTTGACTGCAGGTGTCAAAATTCAAGGGACTTGGCAAAATCAATAAATTCTAGGTGCTTTTGGTGGAAACCCAATGATCGTGACTCTGCCCCATGGGTAGGATTGTGGTTTACAAAACCCAGAGCCTAAAAAATGGCCATATTCCAATACTTTGAGGTAGAGACTTTGAAAGTTTCTACAGAACCTTTTTTAGCCAGATTCATGACTCTGGCAACTGCCTGAAAAATAAGTAAATAAGTGGTTAACATGCTGTGCTGGTCACAAGTACTGTAGCTTGCTTGTTTTGCTGGTTTAAAAAGTAAATGTATGAGATCAAAACTTGTCACATAGAACGCTGTAAACTCTTGTCAAATCTAGAGCATTATGAAGGAGAATATTTTAAGTTTGTCAAAAGTACCAATGTGCGCCTATGATTTCTAAGACTCTTATCGGCTTTGATGCAACAAAGTCATTACGTGTCATCCCAGCTGTTAATTTGTAATTCATCTTTATGTTTTGTGTCAACCTGTTCAAGACTACATGGTAATTACAGAAATATGAAATCATTCAAGTTTGCTAAATACCTCTTATTTATAAATTAACAGTATCAGTATGGTTTGGATATAAAATGTACCCCAACAGCTCACATGTTGGCGGCTTGTCCCTAGCTGATGGCATAATTGGGGGTGGTGGAAACCATAGGCAGGGAGACCTAGTTGGAGGAAGTAGGTCATTAAGAGCTTCCCCTTGAAAGGCAAGTTGGGATCCAGGCTCTTCCTCTCTCTCTTTTTCTCTGTCTCTGTTTTCCGACTGCTATGAGCTGACAGCTTTGCTCTATCATGTACTCCATGATGCTCTGCCTCATCATAGGCCCCAAAGTAATAACCATAGATTGAAACGTCTGAACTGAGCCAAAATAAAAATTTTTTTCTTTTAAGTTGTCTCAGGTATTTTGTCACAGTGGTGCAAAGCTGACTAACACAATCAGTGTTTGAGTAGATAAAACTATAGTATCTGAAGTACTGTTATTTGTTAAAAAAAAACATAACTAGCTAGCAAGATAACACATATAAGATCGACAACATACAGGGCGGTTTAAGTAATCAGTGCTATAAATTTCAAAGACAAGGACTGTGGTCAGATAAGGGTTCAAGGGAAAGGAAGGATTTTTAAAAAAGCTTGAACAGTAGGTTTAGCAAGATTATTGTTACACGAGAATGACATGAAGAAAGGTATTGCCATAGGAATTCATTAGGTCTGATCACAATCAGTGAGCAGGTACATTAGCTGGAGAGAAGGTTTGTGCTTGATTTCAGATGCCTTTTAGGAAAAACACAATTATAATTTTATTGCCTTTCTGATTAATCGTGTTCACTAATACAAAAAAAGTCATTTTGAAACAACTTCTCCAGTTTCTCCAGTGTACTTCAAGAGCAAGCCTTTTGTGCTGACTTTTGTCACTAAATATTTACAGTGTGGGTTAACACTGATCTCCAGGATCACCTTTCCTGCAGTGATGGAGGCTGAGATGACTAGAAACAGCTTGCTTACCACCAACCCACTTTGTTTGTTTGTTTTTATTTATTTTTATTTTTACAGACTGTATTTGATTCATTGTGCACAAATGGTGTACAACTTTTCATTTCAATGGTCGTACACAATGTAGATTCACTCCCTTCATGTAATCATACCTGTACATAGGATAATAATGTCTGTCTCAGTCCACTATCTTTCCTTCCCCCACCTCCTCCATTCCCCTCATTTCCCTGTACACAATCCAAAGTTCTTCATTCTTCTCTTACCCCCCACCCCTGGCATTATGTATCATCATCCACTTATCAGAGAAAACATTCAGCCTTTGGTTTTATGGAATTGGCTTATTTCACTTAGCATGATATTCTCCAACTCAATCCATTGACCTGCAAATGCCATAATTTTATTCTTTATGGCTGAATAATATTCCCTTGTACAATACATATATATCTCAGCTTCTTTATCCATTCAACTACTGAAGGGCATCTAGGTTGGTTCCACAATCTAGCTATTGTGAATTGAGTTGCTATAAACATTGATGTGGTTGTGTTACTGTAGTATGCTGATTTTAAGTCCTTTGGGTATAAACTGAGGAGTGGGATAACTGGGTCAAATCGTAGGTCCATTCCAAGTTTCCTGAGGAATATCCATAATGCTTTCGAGAGTGGCTGCACCAATTTGCAACTCCGCCAGCAATGTACGAGTGTACCTTTTTCCCCGCATGCTGCCAACACTTATTTTTGCTTGTATTCTTAATAATAGCCATTCTAATTGGAGTGAGATGAAATCTTAGGGTGGTTTTGATTTGCATTTCTCTAAACATTAGGGATGTTGAACACTTTTTCATATATTTGTTGATTACTTGTGTATCTTCTTCTGTGAAGTGTCTGCCTAGTTTCTTAGCCCATTTATTGATTGGGTTCTTTATACTTTTGGTGTAAAATTTTTAAAGTTCTTTGTAAATTTTGGAGATTCATGCTCTATCTGAAGTGCACGTGGAACAGATTTTCTCCCACTATGTAGGCTCTCTTTTCACTATTGATTGTTTCATTTGCTGAGAAAAAATCTTTTTAGTTTGAATTCATTTCACTTATTGATTCTTGCTTTCATTTCTTGCACTCTGGGTCTTGTTAAGGAAGTCTGGTCCTAAGCCAACATGATGAAGATTTGGACCTACTTTTTCTTCTATTTGGTGCAGCATCTCTGGTCTAATTCCTAGGTCCTCAATCCATTTTGAGTTGAGTTTTGTGCAAGGTGAGAGATAGAGGTTGAATTTCATCTTACTACATATGGGTTTCCAGTTTTCCCAGCACCATTTGTTGAAGAGGCTATCTTTTCTCCATTGTATATTTGCGGCACCTATGTCTAGTATGAGATAACTGTATTTATGTGGATTTATCTCTGTGTCTTATATTCTGTACCATTGGTCTACCTGTCTGTTTTTGTGTGCATACCATGCCATTTTTGTTACTATTGCTCTGTAGGATAGTTTAAGTTCTGGTATTGTGATACCTCCTGCATCACTCTTCCTGCTAAGGATTGCTTTGGCTATTTACAGTCTCTTATTCTTCCATATGAATTTCATGATTGCTTTCTCTATTTCTGTGAGGAATGTCATTGGGATTTTAATTGGAATTGTTTTCAATCTGTATAGCACCTTCCACCAATCCACTTTTGAAGGTACCATCATGAGGACAGAGTGCCCATTCTTCATGAGCACATGGCTGCTCACCTGCCTTGCTCATAAAAGGTAATTTTCTTGTAGGAGATCATATATAGCAGCTCATTTTCTTTTTTCCTTTCATTTCTAACAACTGGATGGAATTGAATGGGTAGATGTGCATAAAAAGAATTTAAAATAATCAGATTTCTAAGGCTTGGTCCTGTTTTCCACCTGCTTCAAGTTATAGTTCAGATTCCTGATTATTTCAGGCTTTCTTCCCACTGAAACACTAATATAACATGATGACTATGGGTATGGATTCTCGAGCCAAATTGCCTCAGTTTGAATCCTGGTTTCTCTGTTTTCTAACACTGTCAAGTTGGCCAAAATATTTAGTTTCTCAAGATATCTTTCTTAATATTTTTAATCTGTAAGTTAAAAATTATAATAAATGTCTGTTTTCTTGGGTGGTTTTGAGAAATTCAAATAATTAATTCATGCTTTTAAAAAAGTTTTAAACACAAAGGAAGAATTCAAATAGTTTTATAGTTGTGGTTAAAGTTATATATTTTAGTTGAGTAATATTTTTTCTACCACAGAAAATTTACTATAGCACAGACTAATTACAATTGCCAAAACTTCAGATGAAACTTGACAAGCTTGCATATATTTGATGATTAAAAATTCACCCCATTATAATCACCCCACTTTGTAATTACACCAGTTTTACATTTTCTGTAAACAGTGCAGTTTTCTTCAGCTACCATTTTAAAGGCCTACTCTACTGATCACAAAGACTTGCTTTGTATTAGGACTTTGTGTGTTTTACCTCCTTCCTCATTTGCTAAGGAAGAAGAAGAAAAAGGGATTTTTTTTCCCCTTTCCTTCAACCTCTCTTCACCCACACCACCCCACACACAGACATATAGGCAATGACTTATCTTCAGGAGACTATAACAAGAAAATAAGAATAAGGACTTTTAGTCATTCACATTTAAACCTTTTGGATATAACTTTAAACAAATTTGGCATATGTTAGCCTTATGTTTAAGTGTCAGCCCAAGTGGTTAGATGTCTAATATTCAAATGTAAGCTGCAAAGTTTAAAATTACAGTAGAAAATTCCTCTTTTGTTCAGAGCAAGGATCACACAGTGAAGTTCTATGCCATAAGATTTGGAGGGTACCAGACACTTTTTCCTCTGTCCAAAGAATATGCCTTTCTGTTCTCCTCTTCCAAATGTTCCTTTCACTAGATTATTTTTTGGGAAACAATGAAGACTTGCTTGAAAAGAAAATGAGATTACTTTATGTCCAGGGAGGATTAGAAAATGTGAAAATAGCCAGCGATTGGAACTTTCCCTTGAGTAAGAGGAAACGTGGGGGAAGAGATAGGGCCCAAATTAATTTTGTCCTTATGATTCCCTTGCTTAAGGAGTTTCTATTTTCACTTATTTCTATAATTTTTTGAAGCAGATTAGTTTACCATAGGCTTTCCTGTTATTAGGCAGGTAATGTTTGTCTCTTAAGAAGTGGAACCATGAAGACCATCAAAGAGCAAGAGATAGAACCAGACTATTTTAATTTAAGACAGGGATGTTTTCTTTTGAGAAATAGCAATACTCAATACCAATACTCAATGTCTATAATATGAAATGAAAAGAAAAAATTCACTAAATGGAAAGCAAGTGTGGAGTAACTCTGCCCTGTTTACACTTAAATTATCCCTTTATTTCTTCAAAAATGATACTATTAGTTTCCCTCTTTCATTGTTTCCTCCACTTGCAGTGTAGAATTATCAGATTATCTGCAAACCCCTGGAAGCCCATCCCATATCCAGCTATGAGAGACTTCCCCAACCAAATATCATTATTCAGAAAGTTTTATTTCTATTAATTTTCACTTATTCCAATAATTAAGAATGGTAACTCAGGCTAAAATTTTCTTGTTTCAGTTTAGCCTCTGAAACCATCTGTATTTTGGTCTGTTAGTTCACCAGCTGGTTTCAGTATTCTTACCTCTAATTTGCACCAGTTTTATATATATACATATATGTATATATATAAAAGAGGACGAGGTATTTTATCATCTTTTTTCTAAGTTATGATGTATTATCAACCCCAAAATATTTAATATCCAAATGGAATTCTCCAGAATACCTTGCTCTATAAGACACTAATTAGAGATATCATCCTCTTGACTTTGGGTATTTTCTAGTCATTTATCTTATTTTAACGTCACAAGTTGACTTGTATTTCTGTTGAAACACACACACACACACACACACACATATATATATATATTTTTTTTTAACCTTAGATCATTTGATTAAAAAAAAAAACTTTTAAGCTAGGACTGTTCTGATTAGAAAGATAGGCCAATAATTTTTTTTTTTTTTTTTTTTTTTTTTTTTTTTTTTTTTTTTTTAGTACTGGAGATTGAATCCAGAGACACTTAACCACTGAGACACACCCTCAGACCTTTTTTATATTTTATTTAGAGACAGGATCTCACTAAGTTGCTTAGGATCTCACTAAGTTACTGAGGCTGGCTTTGACCTCACTATCCTCCTGCCTCAGCCTCATGAGTCTCTGGGATTACAAGTGTGCACCACTGCGCCCAGCTCCAATAAATTTTTGAATCATTCTATTCACGTGCAGGTAGAAGAGTTTTCTAGTTATCTGACTATTATATGATCCTTCAGCCCAGTAAGAACAATGACCATGCACAGGTGACTGAATCTATCAAGGCTGGATCAGCCAAAGTGCCAAAGTTTGGCTTTACTTGGGCTATGAATAGATTATGGAATTGAGAAAGTGTAGACCATAAACACTGTATGCTAAAATATTTAATTCAGCGTGAATTATTGACAAAAATAGCAAACCCTTTAAGTTTGACCTAGGTTAAAATATTGCCTCTGACATTATTAGTTATATAACTTTGTGCAAATTATTTAAGTTTTGAATGCCAGTTTCTTTTCTACAAGTGAAGATATGAAACCCTTCGGTAACAACATAATAAAATAAAACATGCAAAATATGGGTGAACTGTAGGTCATCAATAAACAGTAAGTGCTAATATTAACATTAGAGAGTTCTAAATTTTGACTCACTGTCTCCATCATGATAAATACTTAGATTCTCTACTTGCTTTTATCCATGCATCTGATGAATTAGATCTTAAGAATTAATGACAAGCTAATAATAGTTGACACCCAACTATATAAGTGGGCTTTTATTAGCTCCAAAGGCAAAGTTATATTTCCCATGAGCTTCTGTGGGTGTAATAAGCCTTTAATGCTATGAGGATGTCTTCAACCTGTTTTCGTTTTGGAGGAAGAATCTGTACTTTTCTTTATTGACTGCACACAAACCTATGCCTTAGCATATTTCTGAAAATATATAAAAGAGGACTTGAGGTATTTTATCATCTTTTTTCTAAGTTATGATGTATTATCAACCCCAAAATATTTAATATTCAAGTGGAATTCTCCAGAATACCTTGCTTTGTAAGACACTAATTAGAGATATCATCCTCTTGACACCCTCTAGTCATTTATCTTATTTTAATGGCTTGTATTTCTGTTGAAATCTTTATTAACTGACTCCACATTCCTAAATTCACAGGACATCCTATGACCAACAGTGCTAGCATTTTGGAAGACAAAATATATGCATCAGTATATGAAATCACAGTTATCACTTGCATTTACTTTAGAAATGTTAAATAAGAAGAAAGCAAGGGAAGGTCAGGAAAGGGAGAAGTACCTCAGTAGCTCCACTTCTCAAGTTTAAAGTAGATTCTGTCTCTATCACTGCTTCATATGCTATCAAAATTATTAACTATATTTCTCAGAATTTGAATTGAAAAGGAAAAGAGTATTCCTTAACATAAGACTGACAAAGTTAAGTGATAAAACCATTTGACAAATTTAATTTAGATCCCAAGTTTTGGGGCATTTATGAAAAAAAATTTGAATGGGGTGGGGCTTGTCTCTAGCATTTAAGGCATTTTCTTTGATATTCTAATTAAAGTTCAGAGCCAAGAAGAAGTAGCTACCATAATGAACTCTCTTCTATGAGCTATGTATTTAAACCACTGATTTTATAACTTCATACAATTTTAAAATAGAAAACAATTATTCCTATTAAGAAAATGACACACTTTGATTATTATACATATGGTATGCATTTAAAATGAGTGATAATAGGACTGGTCTATTTCAATCTTGGTTTTACCTCCAGGTTTTGTTTTGAATGTTGTCTCCTGATTCATTCGGGGTCAACTATTCTACTGAGGGGATTTAAATTCTTGATCTTTAGGCTTTTGATATTAAAGACTTCTAGTTTGCTATTTCCCTTGGCAACCAGTTTAATTGCACAAATAGAGTCCTTTCTGTGATCATAAACATAAAGGGTTGTTTTTAGTTTGCTTTTTAAAATATTCCCTCTCATCTAAGATCTCTCATTTTCTTTCATGTAAAAAACAGCACAAGTGGTCACTGCTATAAAGGTTGTCCTCTATTTTTGAAGCCCTAAGTATATCATGTTGGTTTTTCCCCCTCTGTGAAGTGGTTTCTGTTACTTGACTCAGTAACAAATCATAACAGTTACATACTGTCTCACAACTTATAAATCACTTTTATATTGTCACTTAAACTTTATAATAATCCCATGAAGTTGCAGAGTCATTTATTGAAACTTTGGCATGTGGTAGTTTGTTTAAGATTAACAGAAAGAAATGTAGATATTAACATCTTGCTTATTTTAAAAACAAGTATTTGAAACTCTGAGAAGTTCAAATGTTCTTCTAAGGTCACTTGGTGGAGTTGGATTCATTTTCAGCTTTTCTAGATCATGGGACAAGGTTTTTTCCTACCATTCCAGACCACATTGATCATATTTGTGATTTTAGTTTTTGTTGTTTTTAAGGTAAAAATTTACACAAGTTCAAATGTTTAGATAGTAAGTATACAATTCAAGTTTTGAGAAGTGTAGTCACCTGTGCCACCAAAACACCACCCAAAATATTAAGCATTTCCACTTCCCCACCTTTCCCTGGGGATCTTACCACTACTCCTCATCCTGGGCAATCACTGCTGCAATTTTGTTTCCTACGGTAGTTTAATTTTGCCTGGTCTAAAACTTCTTACAAATGGAATTATATAGAAGGTATTCTTTTATGTCTCACTTATTTCATTTCATATAATGCCTGAGATTAATCCACATATTGCTTATATAAGTAGTTTTATTCCTTTTTATTGCTGTATAGAGTTCATTGTATAACTATAGCAAAATTTGTTCATCTGTTCTATTGAGGAGGATTTTGGTTATTTCTACTTTTTAGCAATTATATATCAAACTACTATAAACATTTGAGTACAAGTTTCCTTGTGGATATAAAATTTTTATTTTTGTTGAAGAATTGCTAGCTTACAAAGTAGATCATGGAAAACATAAGAAATTGTCAAGGCTTTTCCCAAAGTGGTTGTGTCAATTTATACTCCCAGCATTAATGGACATTAATTCCATTTGTTCTTCATCCTTGTTGATATCTAGTGTTAGTCTTTTAAATTGTAGCTCCTGTAGTGAGCACAGAGTGGATCTCAGTAGGTTTAGTTTGCATTTGCTTGGTTGATGTGCCAGGCTCTTTTCTTGTGTTTACATGTCGTTTGTGTGTCTTCCTTAGTGAACTGCCTAGATTTTTTTCTTCATTTTTATATAGGATTGTCTTTTTGTCATTGAGTTGAAGGCACCCTTTATGTATTCTGGACACATACTTTTGTCATATATGTATTTTGAATATGTCCTCTATGATGGTAGCTTGTCTATTGTTTTCTAAATAGTATTTTTTTTTCCCACATAAGGGAGTTTATTAAGCAAACAGAGCATCTCCCTGCAGGGTAAGAGAGAAAATGAGAGGAAAAGAAAGGGAAAGAGAAAGGGCACATGCTAGAGAGAGTGGAAAACGAGGAGGAGAAAGAAAACAAGTCAGGGGGAGAGAAAAGCAAGAGAGAAAAGATGGCGGTGAAGCTATCTTTAAGAATCCCACCGGGCTAACAGGGGACCAATAATGGAGAAAGATACTTGCAAGCTGACTGATGAACCAATATCTAGCTAGGATATTCACAGACTGACAGTAGTTGGGAGACAGGGAAAATGGCTGAACCAGAAAGGGCCGGGAGAGCAGCTTTCAGACTGACAAGCTAGGCTGCGATGCAACAGAAAGGGTGGGGGAGCAGCTTTGTATTACATTCCCCCATTTCAGTTTTTATAAGAAAATCTTTTGTTCTCCAGTTCTTTCTTGCCTTATCTCTTCTTCCTGCCTAAGTGACTAGGGCCGGTTTTGCAGGTGAGATGTAAAAAGTCCATTCTCCCAGGGGCAGTGTTCATCTTCCAGACTTCCAGAGGCAGAGGGCTTTCATGGACTTCATTTCCTCGATTTAACTGATCCCTGATTTCTATACTAACTGCCTATACCCAATTCTGGCTTAACTCCTTTATTGCTTTAGGGAAAGGGGGCGATGACCGATCTGACTTCTTCAAACTGGAAGCGGGCAGCGTGGGGCAAGCAGTTTGGAGTTCCCTTTTTAGAAATCGGGTCAATCGAGGGGTCCATGGTAGAAGTCTGGTTGGGAAGAGCAGGTTGTAAAGGCATCTGGGGATGGGTGCTTCTATGAGAGAAGAACAAAAAGACATGAGTACTAAAATGAGATTAATACAATATAAATGTTGCAGAATCTGGAACATGCCAATGAAATCATAAAGATGACAGAAGTCAATAATTCCTCACCAGGGGGTGGAAGAACTGAGTTGTTCCCATAACAAGGCCTAGCAAAGGTTGGAGAGGACAAGGCCTTTATTTGGGAACTTTAACATTGTCTAGGTTATCAGGAATGTAAACACAACATTTAGTAGAGATACTAGCAAACATAGATTAAGCCTACTTGTGTCTGTAGGCCTTAAACTGACTAACACTTCTCACTCTGGCAGTTCTCTTGATAGTTATCAGGCACATTTGCCTAAGAATCTCTCTTTTGTAGCTCTAAATAGTATCTTGATAAGCAGAAATACCCCTTGATAAGTCTTGGTAGGGGGATTTAAATTTTATTAATCTTTCCAAAGAAATAAGTTTGAATGGATAACAGAAGACATCAGGAGGGAAATTAAAAAATTCTTAGAAGTAAACAAGAACAAAGACACATCATATCAAAATCTCTGGGACACTATGAAAGCAGTACTTAGAGGAAGATTTATTTCATGGGGTGCATTCAAAAAAAGAAGTAGAAATCAACAAATAAACGACTTAACACTACAGCTCAAAGCGCTAGAAAAAGAAGAGCAGACCAATACCAAAAGTAGTAGAAGACAGGAAATAGTTAAAATCAGAGCCGAAATCAACGAAATCGAAACAAAAGAAACAATTGGAAAAATTAACAAAATAAATAGTTGGTTCTTTGAAAAAATAAATAAAATTGATAAACCCTTAGCCACACTAACAAAGAGAAAGAGGGAGAAAACTCAAATTACTAAAATTCGGAATGAACAAGGAAACATCACAACAGACACGAGTGAAATACAAAACATAATTAGAAGCTATTTCGAAAATCTATACTCCAACAAAACAGAAAACCTCGAAGACATCAACAAATTTCTAGAGACATATGAATTACCTAAACTGAACGAGGAGGACATACACAACCTAAATAAACCAATTTCAAGCAATGAAATAGAAGAGGTCATCAAAAACCTACCAACAAAGAAAAGTCCAGGACCAGATGGGTTCTCAGCCGAGTTCTACAAAACCTTTAAAGAAGAGCTCATTCCAATACTCCTCAAACTATTCCATGAAATAGAAGAGGAGGGAACCCTCCCAAACTCGTTCTATGAAGCCAATATCACCCTGATACCTAAACCAGACAGAGACACATCGAGGAAGGAAAATTTCAGACCAATATCCTTAATGAACATCGATGCAAAAATTCTCAACAAAATTTTAGCAAATCGCATACAAATATATATTAAAAAGATAGTGCACCACGATCAAGTGGGTTTTATCCCAGGGATGCAAGGTTGGTTCAACATTCGGAAATCAATAAATGTCATTCACCATATCAACAGACTTAAAGTTAAGAATCACATGATTATTTCAATAGATGCAGAAAAAGCATTCGATAAAATACAGCATCCCTTCATGCTCAAAACACTAGAAAAAATTGGGGTAGTGGGAACATTCCTAAACATTATAAAGGCAATCTACGCTAAGCCCATGGCTAATATCATTCTAAATGGTGAAAAACTGAAAGCGTTCCCCCTAAAAACTGGAACAAGGCAGGGATGCCCTCTTTCACCACTTCTATTCAACATCGTCCTTGAGTCTCTAGCCAGAGCAATCAGACAAACCAAAGAAATTAAAGGGATACGAATAGGAAAAGAAGAACTCAAACTATCCCTGTTCGCTGATGACATGATTATATATTTAGAGGAACCTGGAAATTCCACCAGAAAACTTTTAGAACTCATAAGTGAATTCAGTAAAGTAGCAGGTTACAAGATCAATGCTCATAAATCCAATGCATTTTTATACATAAGTGATGAATCTTCAGAAAGAGAAATTAGGAAAACTACCCCATTCACAATAGCCTCAAAAAAAATAAAATACTTGGGAATCAATCTCACAAAAGAGGTGAAAGACCTCTACAATGAGAACTACAGAACACTAAAGAAAGAAATTCAAGAAAACCTTAGAAGATGGAAAGATCTCCCATGTTCCTGGATAGGCAGAATTAATATCGTCAAAATGGCTATACTACCTAAAGTGCTATACAGATTCAATGCAATTCCAATTAAAATCCCAATGATGTACCTTGCAGAAATAGAGCAAGCAATTATGAAATTCATCTGGAAGAATAAAAAACCTAGAATAGCTAAAGCAATCCTCAGTAGCAAGAGCGAAGCAGGGGGTATTGCAATACCAGATCTTCAACTCTACTACAAAGCAATAGTAACAAAAACGGCATGGTATTGGTACCAAAATAGACAGGTAGATCAATGGTACAGAATAGAGGACATGGACACAAACCCAAATAAATACAATTTTCTCATACTAGACAAAGGTTCCAACAATATGCAATGGAGAAAAGATAGCCTCTTCAACAAATGGTGCTGGGAAAACTGGAAAACCATATGCAATAGAATGAAATTAAACCCCTATCTCTCACCCTACACAAAACTCAACTCAAAATGGATCAAGGACCTCGGAATCAGACCAGAGACCCTGCATCTTATAGAAGAAAAAGTAGGTACAAATCTTCAACTTGTTGGCTTAGGATCAGACTTCCTTAACAGGACTCCCATAGCACAAGAAATAAAAGCAAGAATCAACAACTGGGATAGATTCAAACTAAAAAGCTTTCTCTCAGCAAAGGAAACTATCAGAAATGTGAAGAGAGAGCCTACAGAGTGGGAGAATATTTTTGCCAACCATACCTCAGATAGAGCGCTAATCTCCAGAATCTATAAAGAACTCAAAAAACTCTACACGAAGAATACAAATAATCCAATCAACAAATGGGCTAAGGAAATGAACAGACACTTCACAGAAGAAGATGTACAAGTAATCAACAGATATATGAAAAAATGTTCAACATCCCTAGTAATAAGGGAAATGCAAATCAAAACTACCCTAAGATTTCATCTCACCCCAATTAGAATGGCGATTATCAAGAACACAAGCAACAATAGGTGTTGGCGAGGATGTGGTGAAAAAGGAACACTCATACATTGCTGGTGGGGTTGCAAATTAGTGCAGCCACTCTGGAAAGCAGTGTGGAGATTCCTCAGAAAGCTTGGAATGGAAACACCATTTGACCCAGCTATCCCACTCCTTGGTCTATACCCAAAGGACTTAAAATCAGCATACTACAGAGATACAGCCACATCAATGTTCATTGCTGCTCAATTCACCATAGCCAGATTGTGGAACCAACCTAGATGCCCTTCAGTTGATGAATGGATAAAGAAACTGTGGCATATTTATACAATGGAATATTACTCCGCAATGAAGAATGATAAAATTATGGCATTTGTAGGCAAATGGTCGAAATTGGAGAATATCATGCTAAGTGAGATAAGCCAATCTCAAAAAACTAAAGGACGAATGATCTCGCTGATAAGCGGATGAGGACATATAATGGGGGTGGGAGGGGTTAGCATTAAGTTTAGGGTTAGGTTTAGAGTTAGGCTAAGGAGAGCGGTAAGAATGAAGGAAAGAAGGACTGTATAAAGGGAAAAGGGTGGGAGGGGTGGGGGGGAAGGGAAAAAAAAAAAGAAACATCATTACCCTATGTAAATGTAAAAAAAAAAAAAAAAAAAAAAGAAATAAGTTTGGATTTAATTTTTATATTATTTGCCTGTTTTTTAAAATTGATTTAAGCCTCTTATTCCCTTCTTCATAATTCTTGGATGAGCAAATTAAACCTAAAATATTTTGTGCCATTTTACTTTTTTTGAATTCTAATTTAATTCTGTTGTATTTAGAGTAAGCAATACATGAGAAAATCTTTTGAAACTTACTCAAATTTACTCCATGCACAACATATGGTCCATCTTGGTAATATCTCTCAGGTACTTTTATCTATCTATCTATCTACAATTCAGTTGCTATATTTAATGTTCAATAAATATGAATTAGGTCAAGTTGGTTATAGCATTTAAATCTTATCTCTTCTTATTGCCTGATTTTGTGTAATTCTATCATTTGTTGAGAAGGAGTATTGATATCAAAATATCTTTGTGGATTTCTGTATCTTTAGTTATATTTATTTATTTATGTATTTTGAAGTTCAGCTATTAGGCCTAAGCACATTTATAATTATTATTTCTGTTGAGTTGACCATTTTATCATTATGAAATAACTTTGTCTGGGGAAATATTCTTTATCTTCAAATTAGTATACCCCACCTGCTATTAATATAGCTGCTCTAGACTTCTGTTGTCTCTCTTCATGGTACATTGTTTTCTACCTCTTTACTTCCAATTCAAGGTCTTTATTTTGAAAATATTTTACTATGTTTCTTATATACAGATGTAGTTGAGTCTTTCTTTTTCATTCTATCTATCTCATTATGTTTTTAGTCAGAAAGTTTAGACCATCACATGTAATTATAATGACTGATACCATTGGATTTGGTACTATTTTATATTAAAAAGTTTTGGATACAAGTTTTTAAAAAAATATTTAATCTTCTCTTTTCTTGATTTATTTTAGATAAATCTGTGTGTGCGGCTGTGTGTTCCAAATTAATTCTTTTGGCTGTTTAACTATGCCTTTTTGTATTCTTTTAGTGGTTGAATCCAAAGGTTTCAGCAAGCATCCTTAGCTTATCAAAGTCCACTTCAAGGTGACATTTAAGGCCTCTACATATGAAATTTTTAATATTCTATTTACCATGTCCATTTTACTATTGTCACTATATGTTTTACATGTATACATTAAAAACCCCACAGTATAAACTCATTTTTGCTTTAAAGACTCATCTTTTAACAAAATTAAGAGAAGAAAATATTATATTTATTTACACACATGCTTAGTTCTTTTGGCACTCTATTTTTCCTGCAGATTCGAGTTTGTATTCAATGTAAATGCCATACATCAAGAAGAATTTCCTTTAGGATTTCTTGTTTTCCTATGTTACTATTATATATCTGTATAGATAATTATTAAATAGGATTGATGTGATACATTAATATATATCTATATATGATATGAATATTTGTATATTCCTAAAATACATTGAAATTCTAACCTTAAGGTGATGATATTGGGAGGTAAAGACTTTGAGAGGCGATTGGGACTCTTCCCTATAAATGGGATTAGTGCCCTTATAAAAGAGGGATCTAGTGAGACTCTCATCTCTTCTACCATGTGAGGGCATGTCAAGGAGACTTTGTGTATGAATCAGGAAAAAGACCCTTATCAGACCCTGAATCTGCCAGTATTTTGCGCTTGGACTTCCTAGCCTCTGGAGCTGTAAGAAATAAATTTTTGTTCCTTATAAATTGCATAGTCACAGATATTCTATTATATCAACACGAAACATAACTCTGACAGAAAATTGGTACCTAGAAGAGGGCTGTTGCTAAAACAAATACTTGCAAATGTGGAAACAGTTTTGTAACTGAGCAATGGGTAGAATTTGGAGTAACAGAACAATTTGGCGGAGCAGGCTAGAAAAAACCTAGATGGCCATAAATGGAACATTATGAACAATTTTAGTAAGGGCTCAGAAGAGTTTCAGAGAAAGTCTGAAACTTCTCAGGG
The DNA here is from genome assembly GCF_902686445.1 of Sciurus carolinensis. NCBI lineage: Eukaryota > Metazoa > Chordata > Mammalia > Rodentia > Sciuridae > Sciurus > Sciurus carolinensis. Next base: position 82,503,680 of record NC_062216.1, read on the forward strand.
ATTAATTATGTGATCATGATCAGAGTGCTAGCAGAAATAAGGACAGTAAAGCTGAAGTCTGAGATGGAAAGGAGGAACAAGGTTTTGGAAACTGGAGTCAGGGTTATCCTTGTTATAAAGTTGCAAAGACCTTGGCTGAATTCTGTACCCACTCTGAGAATTTATAGAAGGTGGAATTTAAGAATCATGAGCTAAACTATCTGGCAGAAGACATTTCTAAGCAAAATATTGAAAGAGCTATATGACTGCTTTAACCATATAATTCCTCACCAGGGGGTGGAAGAACTGAGTTGTTCCCATAACAAGGCCTAGCAAAGGTTGGAGAGGACAAGGCCTTTATTTGGGAACTTTAACATTGTCTAGGTTATCAGGAATGTAAACACAACATTTAGTAGAGATACTAGCAAACATAGATTAAGCCTACCTGTGTCTGTAGGCCTTAAACTGACTAACACTTCTCACTCTGGCAGTTCTCTTGATAGTTATCAGGCACATTTGCCTAAGAATCTCTCTTTTGTAGCTCTAAATAGTATCTTGATAAGCAGAAATACCCCTTGATAAGTCTTGGTAGGGGGATTTAAATTTTATTAATCTTTCCAAAGAAATAAGTTTGGATTTAATTTTTATATTATTTGCCTGTTTTTTAAAATTGATTTAAGCCTCTTATTCCCTTCTTCATATTAATTATTGAATTAATACAAAGACAATTTATAAAAGGAAATCACAATAGAAAGATTTAGAAAATTCACAGCCTAACCACGTTAAGAGTATAAAGGTGTATTCAGTAGAGCAAATCAATACTGTGGCCAAGTGACTGCAAAATAGATTAGTATGGCTAGAAGGGAGCCAAGTGCTACTCATCAAGATGATGAGAGAAAGACATTTCAGAGATCTTCCAGGCCCAAAGCAAGGCCTTAAGGGCAAGGTTTTCAAGGAGAAAGTCATTTTCAAGAAGGTGGTGGGACCTGCCGAAGGCTGCCCCAGGTTTCTGCTCTCTGCGGTCCAGCTCAGTGCTCCTCAGATGGTGCAAATGTGGCTCAAGCAGCTTAGGTGTGACTCGTGCCTCTGCTCCAGAAGGTTCAGACTGTTAACTTTGGTGGTGTCCATTTAGTGCTGACTCATGCATTATCCCAGATTTATGGAGACATGGCAATCTTCATCAAGATTTCTAAGAATGTCACGGACAGCTATCAGGGATTTATCACAAGGTGAGGCCACTGCAGAGAGCATCCTCTAGGGCAATGCCTACTGGGACTATGGGAGCAGACAGCCCTTGAGATTACAGAACCTGTGGAACCACCAGCATGCAACTGTAACCTGCAGGAGTGGATTGCAACCCGTAAGAGCTGCAGGGTGGACACAGCCCAGTCAAGCCATAGGGGTGGGGTTGCCTGAGGCCTTGGAGGCCCAAACTCCTGCACATGGAGTCAAAGGAGATATTCTCCAGCTTTACGAAGTAATGCTTTCCCTGTGGGGTTTGGACATAATTAAGAAGAGTCAACCCTTTCTTCTTGACCATTTCTCCCTTTTGGAGTGGGAATGTCTTTCCTGTGCTTCTCATACTACTGTATTTTGGGACCACATAACAGACTCACAGTTGGAGAGAAATTTGCCTCAGAATGAATCATGCCTTGAGTCTTCTCTGATTCAGATGAGACTCTGAATTTGGAACTTTTGAGTGTATGCTGTGAAGTCTTTGGAGTTCGGGAGATGGAAAAAATGTATTTTGCATGTGAGAAAGACATAAATTTGGGGGTGGGGAAGTAGGGGATGGATGTTGTGGTTTGAATGTCACCCCCTACCCTGCCCTAAGCCTTGTTTGTTTGGAAAACTAATCCCTAATGTAACACTGTTGGCAGGTGGGACTTTAAAGATATGCTTCATTAAGAATGAATTAAGTTGGGTCAAATGGTGGTTCCATTCCAAGCTTTCTGAGGAATCTCCACACTGCTTTCCAGAGTGGCTGCACTAATTTGCAACCCCACCAGCAATGTATGAGTGTACCTTTTCCCCCACATCCTCACCAACACCTGTTGTTGCTTGTGTTCTTGACATGTATCCCATTTGTTTACAATAAAAAAAAAAATGAATGAAGACTGTTAAGTTGGGAGCAGGTTAGTAATGGCAGGAGTGGTTTCCTGGTAAAAGAGCAAGTTAGGCCTCTAATGGTTTGTGTTTCTTTTCCCATGTGCTCTCCTCCTTGATCTTAAGCCCCACACCAAGGCCCTGACCAGAGGTGGGCTCCTCAACTGTGGACTTCCCAGTCACATATCCTTTCTTGTCTCAGTTTCTTTACTTACTAATGAAGGATATTAAAGCAGATCATGCATAATTCTTTCTGGTATTTAATATAATAACTATAGGAAATAAATCTCTATTCTTTATAATTACCCAGACTATGGCATTCTATTATACAACACAAAACAGACTAAGGAGTCCTTACTTGTGCTTCGTATGATAGAAAGCACATTCAAATAAGGACTGTGTGGAGAAGGTTCTAAGGTCTATTTCTGGCACTAAACTAAATTACTATGAGGAAGTTACAGAGCCTTTTAACTTCAGTTTCATTAAGTGTAAGATGAACATGATGATCTGTGTCCCTCTGATACAAAGACTGCTTACTGTCAGTTTTTTTGGCAGCTCTACTCTCTTCTGATTTTTTCTTCTTTACTAAAATACTACTGTGAGCTAACAGATTGTTCAATAGATCTGATTACTTTTCTTCTTTCTTTTAACCCCATATTCCTCCCTCATTCCAAAAAATAGACAACTTTTCCTTTAAAAATTCTACTCTACCTAGCATTCTGCTGAAACTTACTTAAATGAGGAGGGGGGTGGGAGTCTTTGAATCTGTAGCCTAAATCTTATGAATTGTAAAGTAGCTCTAAGTAGTAGCACTTAGTATTCCTCTACTAACCTCAAACCTGCCTTCCATCATATGTATATGAAAATTTATTCAGAAGCCTTTGTTTTATACATATTTTTATATAAACTTGCTTCTAGTATCAGCAGATTCAAATATGTAGCTTGAGATTGTTATTTGAAAATTTTATACTTTTTAATTTATTACCTATCCTTTTATCGCTTTGAAAAATTAAAGAGTATGCAATATTTTCTTAGTCAGCTCTGGTTGATGGAACAAAATTACCACAGACTGACTGACTTAACAACAAACACTAGTCCTCTCAGTTTTGGAAACTGAAAAAATAATCTCAAGCTTCCAACAGATCTGGTGTCTGACAGCAGCCTGTTTTCTGGGTTGTAGATTAATTTATCCTCACGTCAGAAAAAGAGAGTTTGAGTCTCTTATCAAGATTTAAATCCCATTGTGGAGGCCCCTTTCTAATGACTTCATTTAAACCTAATTATCTCCTAAAGTTCCCACCTCTTAATACCATTCTATTGGGAGTTAGATTTCAACATAAAAATTTTGGGGAGATTAAAAACATGTAGTCCATAAATAATATTTAATCAAATGTTCTTTATTGCTATAAAAATTCTAAGTATCATTTTATTAACAGCAAATATTGAAAATATTAACAACAAATGCTTGTTTATGCCTCAATTTTCTCATCTGTGAAATTCAGCCTGTCTGAATAAAATGAGGGTTTGCTTTCTCAGGCAAATCTGTTTTTGGTAAAGTCTCAGAGAAATCAGTTACCATGACTACTAGATAATTTGCCCATTCATTCACTTATTAAATTACTGTCTAACAATAGTCATTCCTACTTCCTGGCCCAGGGACATGATCTGACCTTTCATTTTGAATTGCTAAGTAAAATTATAAATTCATGAATTCATTTTCCTATTTGAGAAAACTGGTTTTAATGTATTTGGTTATCAAGATTAATTTTTTGGATTGGTTTGACTCAATATTATTAAATGAACTCGTAGGGTGGACTCATAGGTTTTATTGGTATCACAAGGACTCATAAAAGATAATTGCCTACAATGAAAAATGAAATTTTTTCTTTCTGCAAAAATTATACTCATGCTGATGAGTATCTGATACTGGTATTACTAATGCTTACATATGAGATTTTATATGTTTCTTGAAATGCATTCAATCAAATAACCTAGTCATAACCAGAAACATTCTACATATTGCTTAAAGGAATTTTCTCAAATTGTTTGAGTAGAATCATATTATTTATTTTTGCTCTGATGTTTAAAAAGCTTTATTATATAAACAATGCTTTTAGGCATAAGAGCCATTTATTTTTTACATAATTTTCATTACTTAATATTTCCACTCTCCTGGATGGAGTCCTGTGAGCTATACATAAAAAGGCTTTGGAAATTTTTGAGCCTCTGGGGGAAGCTATGACATTAATTCTCTAAAATGTATTGTAATGTAGTCTAACCCTTGGAATGGAGTTGATTTAGGAGATTGGCATCAGGAGAAGTTAACAGTTGGTATGATTGCCTTCATATAAATTAGGAGTTTTCCCTTTCAGTGTGTGTTAATCTTCTTTTGTAAAATGCCTGTGAAAGGCATTGGACCTTCCTGAAGAAGTGAGAAGGGAAAGATGAATGCAAAAATGCCGTGCTAAGTATTACTCTTCACTACCAATATTTGTAATCACTGCTAGTCTAATATGCGCATACTACAGCACACTGACTTCAAGAATCATCCTTTTATGTCTCTGCCACTGCAACTTAAGAAAACTCACATATCCTTTCTGCCCTCAGTATTATTAGAAATAAACCAAAGATCTTGAAGTAGATGACCTATGATCCTTTCTGGCATTTAATATCACGTTCTGGGTTTCACCGATAAGCTGTATATGGCCTTTCTGGTGATAGCTGTAATCATTTGAATGTGTATAGGTCTTCATGAGTGTTGGCTTTAGAAACTCCAAGGATTTTTGAATAAATATGCTAAACTATGTTAGACTTCAAATCTGTCCTATTACCTTCATAATTTTGTTTTCAAACTAGAAAGGCAACAGTTATTAATTCCAAAAGTGGTTTTGTCGTTTTTGTATTAGACAGTTTATTATGGCTATGAAAAGAACTCAGAGCACAGTTCTGCCTGGATCTGATAAATATTTTAGTGAAACTTACATAGAAAAGAAACAAGTTATTTTAACCCCCAACATTGATGTCTCCTTCATGCCAAAAATGAACTACCCAAGAGTAGAATTCTATTTTTCTTTCTTAAATAGAAGTACTTGATCATCTTTAAGCATAAAATTTTTCATTGTCCCTCTATTATTTATCTATTCTGGTGTGTTAACTCTTTTACTTGACTAATGAGAAAGATGAGATTGAAATAGGAATGTGAGGGGACTGGTGTTTAAGTCATTATGAATAAAAATGACTGGTAGGTTGTACTGTTTCTTATTACTTCAAGCAGTGTTTATCTTCTTCACAATGTTTAGGAACAAAACAACTTTTGAATTAATACAAATGTAAACACAGGATCCAAATACAAATCATACATAGAGTAGTGTGGACCATAGGAAGAGTCTGTGTTAGTTACACATGGTGCTGTTAGTAACCAAACCAAAGCGGAACTACGTTAGCACTCAGGAAGACCCTAGGCGAAATTGGTATCCCATAGGCTCCCAACAGATATCACTCTCATGACTGTCAGGAGATAACAGTGATGAGTACTTCCTCCCATAAACCTATAATCTTCAATATTAGTATTTAATTTGCCATGGTAAGTCTGACACTTAGAATTCTATTACTTTATGAAGAGGTGTAATTATGTATAAATAGATGAGAGGAGCATTTACCATGATTTAAGGACAAAAATTTAGTCACAGTCTTTTGAAAGAAGATACATTGGAGCAAATTTCCAAAGCATTTGAAAGTTTTATTAATGTTAAAGTATTATGCTATAATCATATTATGCTAGACATGTGATTTTGTTAACCAGTGTAGATATGAATACGTATCATTTCATGAATAGCAGTTTACATTTAACAGTAACAAAATTCAAAACCAAGCCAGCATTGCTTATCTGTACCCATTCTTTGTTCCCAACTCACACAATTTGATAGGTGAACTGCCTTTCTTTCTTTCTTTCCTCCCCCCTCCTTCCCTCCCTCTCTTTCTTTCTTCTTTTCTTCCTTCCTTCCTTCCATACACTCAAATGGAACTAGCTCCAGTTTAGCCTTCCAGATGCAGTTCTGCCATTCACTCTCTGCCAAGGCTCTGAGGTCCTCCTCACCCATTCTGCTTTCTGGATCAGGTGTTTTATCTATAATTAACTCTATCAGAACACAGTATAATGGTTTAGCTAGCCTATATTCTCTAGTAGACTCTGAACTCTGAGGTCAGATCTTGGTCCTACTCATTTTTGTGACTTGTATAGCACTGAGGTCAACAAAACATAGAAGGTCTGTGAATAAAATATCTGAAATGTCAAAGTGATTTTTCCCCCTTTTTTTATTGTAAACAAATGGGATACATGTTGTTTCTCTGTTTGTACATGGAGTAAAGGCATACCATTTGTGTAATCATCAAAGTGATATTAAATATCTGAAATACTATTTCTGCCTGAACAGAACATCAGAAATGTGAAATTATTTGCTGTCTGGGTGACACTAGCTTCATAGAATGAGTTTGGAAGGGTTCCCTCTTTTTATATTTCATGGAATAATTTGAGGAGTATTGGTTTAAGTTCTCTAAAGTTATGATAGAACTCAGCTGAGAGCCTGTCTGGTCCTGGGATTTTCATTGTTGGTAGACTTTTGATGGCATCCTCAATTTCATTGCTTGAAATTGATCTATTTAAATTTTTTTTATGTGCTTCTGATTCAATTTAGATTGGTCAGATGTCTCTAGAAATTTGTTAATGTCTTCATGATTTTCTATTTTATTAGAGTATAGATTTTCAAAATAGTTTTTGATTACCAAGGAAAGAAAACTTCAGACCAATATCACTAATGAACATAGATTTAAAAATTCTTAATAAAAAACTGGCAAATCACATACAAAAACATGTTAAAAAGATAGTGCACCATGATCAAGTGGGGTTCATCCCAGGATGCAAGGTTGGTTCAACATATGGAAATTAATAAACATAATTTATTACCTGAATAGACTTAAAAAAAAGAATCACATGATTATCTCAATAGAGGCAGAAAAAGCTTTTGGCAAAATTTAGCATCCACTTAATCTCAAAACACTAGAAAAACTAGGGATAATAGGAATATACCTAAACATTGTAAAAGCTATATATTCTAAACCCAAAGCCAACAGCATTCTAAATGGAGAAAAATTGAAAACATTCTTTCTAAAAATTGGAACAAGACAGACATGCCCTCTTTCACCACTTCTATTCAAAACAGTCTTTGAAATCTAGCGGGAGCAATCAGACAGACAAAAGAAAGTAAAGGGATATGAATAGGAAAAGAAGAGCTCAAACTATCTTTATTTGCCAGTGATATGATTCTATATTTAGAAGACCCCAAAAACTCTACCAGGAAGCTTCTAGAGCTCATAAACAAATTCAGCAAAGTAGCAGGATATGAAATTAACATCAATAAATCAACTGCATTCCTATATACCAATGATGAATCAACTGAAAGAGAAATTAGGAAAACTACCCCATTCACGATAGCCTTGAAAAAAATAAAACATACTTGGGACTTAATCTAACAAAAGAAGTGAAAGGCCTCTATAGTGAACACTACAGAACACTAAAGAAAGAAACTGAAGAACTGAGAAGACGGAAAGATCTCCCATATTCTTGGATAGGCAGAATTAACAAATTTAACGCAATTCCTATTAAATTTCTAATTCATAGAAATAGGAAAGACAGTCATGGAATTTATTTGGAAAAAACAAGAGCCCCAGAATAGCCAAAGTAATCCTTAGCAAGAAAAGTGAAGAAGGAAGCATCACAATACCACAACTGTATACTACAGAACTTATAATACAGAACTGTAGTAACAAAAATGGCATGGTAGTGGCACCAAAACAGACATGAAGACCCCAGTGTGACAAAATAGAAGACACAGAGACAAACCCACATATATACATTTATCTCATATTAGACAAAGGCACCAAAAACATACATTGAAGATGAGATAAACCTCTTTAATAAATGGTGCTGGGAAAACTGGAAATCCATGTGTAGTAGAATGAAATTGGACTCCTATATCTCACCCTGTACAAAACTCAACTCGAAGTTGATCAAGGACTTAGGCATTAGACGAGAGACCCTGTGACTACTAGAAGAAAATATAGGCCCAAATTTACATCATGTCACCTTAGGAATCAACTTCCTCAACAAGCACAAGAATTAAAATCAAGAATCAATAAATGGGATGGTATCAAACTAAAAAGCTTCTTCATAGCAAAGGAAACAATCAAGAAAGTGAAGAGACAGCCTACAGTATAGGACAGAAATATCTGCCACCTGCACCTCAGATAGAAAGCATTAATCTCCAGGATATATAAAGAACTCAAGAAAAACACTCCCCCCCAATAACCCAATTAATTAATGGGCAAAGGAACTGAACAGGTACTTACTTCACAGAAGTACAAATGGTTGACAAAATATGAAAAAATGTTCAACATCCCTAGCAATTAGAAAAATGCAAATTAAAACTACACTGAGATTCTATCTTACTCCAATCAGAGTGGCAATCATCAAGAATAGAAGTAACAATAAATGTTAGCAAGAATGTGGGGAAAAATTTCACTCATACATTGCTGGTGGGACTACAAATTGGAAAAAAAGAAAGAAAAAAAGAAAAGAAAAAAAAGAAAAAAAAAAAAAACTCTGAATGGAGCCACCATTTGACCCAGTTATCCCACTCCTAGGTTTATACCCAAAGGACTTAAAATAAGCATTCTATAATGATGTAGTCACATCAATGTTTATAGCAGTTCAATTCACAGTAGCTAAACTATGGAATCAACCTAGGTGCCCTTCAACAGAGGAATGAATAAAGAAACTTTGATATATATACACAATGGAATATTACTCAACCTTAAAAAATAATGAAGTTATGGCATTTGCTGGTAAATGTATGGAACTAGAGACTATCATGCTAAGTGAAATAAGCCAATTCCATAAAACTAAAGGCTGAATGCTCTCTCTGATATGTGAATACTAACACATAATAAGAAGGGCTAAGAATAGAAGTTCATTGAATTAGATAAAGGGGAATGAAGGGAAAGGAAAGGGAATAAGAAAGACAGTAGAATGAATCAGACATAACTTTCCAATATTCAATATGAATACACAACCAATGAAACTCTATATCATGTACAACACAAGAATGGGATCCTAATTAGAGTAAGTCATACTCCATGTATGTATAATATGTTAAAAGACACCCTACTGTCATGTATATCTAAAAATGACAAATAAAAATTATTTTTAAAAGAATCATGAAAATATGGAAAATGTCAAACTTCGATACCATTTGTTATATGGTTCGGGTACTATGGAGGTACTTTAAGTGTCTTCAAACAGACACATATGATTAAGATCAATCTCTTAGGATTGCCAGAGAAGCAATAGAGTTAAATGTCAACAACAGACTGATAATATCAATTTTCAATTTTTAAAAAATTTCATTGTACAACTTAGGAAAGGCAAGGAATACTACATTAGCTTTATAATAAAAAGAGATCTTAGACTAATGTCTACAAAATTATGCTATAGCTAAAGCTGGGTCGCTTTCCCATGTTTGGATCAGTTTACTTTATTTAGCAGCCTGAGAGTTTGTGTAATTGGGGTTACTCTATTTCAGAGAAGACCCTGTGACTACTGGTCAGACGATTGCCACTACATACTATTGTACTTTTGCCTATTCCTCTTCAGTATTCATGCCATTTATGTTCAACTATTTCAAGATTAGCATTTCAAATTACATTTTCTGGTGATGTCTTCTCAATCTCTACTGTTTGAGGGCAACATCAAAGAGATTATACTACTGTGGGTAGTATAGAGATTCTACTGTGGGTAGAATTTCAATTCAAAATTACACTGACTCCCCCCACCCATACTCTCTTTAAGAAAAAAAAAAAAAAAAAAAAAAAAAAAAAACCCTCAAGACTGTGCCTTGCCATATAATTCGACTTACTGTGTGAAATAAAATTTTAAACGTATGGAAAGATACCTAGAAAGTAATTTTCCTTTCTTAAAATTTGATTGTCCAGAAGGATAAATCATGAAAACATACTTTAGAAAAAGAGATTTATTATAAGCTTTGTAGGTGCCCAAAGAAAAATAAGACAAACTTCCATAACAGGCACATACTTTATTAGGAATTTTGATTTCTTGTTCAAATAAGTCTTTCTGAATTAACTTTTATTTAGTTTAATAATATACTCCTGATTTACAGTAGTTTTTTTTTCATTTTTGTCAATTAGATTAACTTCAAATTTTATCAGTTTATGCATAATTCATAATTTGATTGAACTCCTACTCACACCGCCTTAGGAAGAGAGGCATAGTACTTTTAAAGGAATTTTGTACTTTTAAACTCATGGAGGAAGCATCTTGGACATGATGTTTGTTTGACATGATGTGGTGCTTACAGCAATCTTGACAGCAATCACCACCCAGGACAAATGCATGGTCCTTTGACGCTGTCCAGCGGAGTCAATTTGGCGCGGGGGACAAAAGAGTAGCGAGGCTCTTGAATTCGGAATGGTTTATTGATGAATCAGGAAACCCGGGAACTGGAACCTGGAACCTGGAACCTTGAACCTCTAAAAAAAAAAAAAAAAAAAAAAACCTCGGTGCTTGAGGAGAGCTGGCTTATATCTCCTCCAGGAGGCGAAAGGTAGGGCTGACGCCAATTATACAAAGATTAGGCGAGAGCTAGCTGCCCAATCATGGTAAAGGTCAAAACGAGCAGGCACGAACAGGAGCACCTGTGCACACGTTGTGTGCATGGACTTGATTGGATACGGCCAATGACAAATCACCTGGGTGTGCTTATGCTAATCAACCTCCTCACCACCGATGTGATCAAAGCAACCTCTGGCTGGCCGTCAAGCACCATCCGGTCGCTGTCAGCACGGCATAGCTCCCAACAGTCCTTTATTAGAGCCGTCACACTATTGACCTATGCTGGTCTACTCTTAATTCTTATTCAATGAATTGACGTCAGACATATTTCAGATACTGAAAGTTGAAGTTCTAGAATGTCCACTGAATTTCTTTTTAGATCCATTTTTACATTTAAATATTACTTTCCAATTTGCCATCTTTTCCCTTTATGTTCTTTATCATATTAATTAATCATTTCAGTCTGTTTCTTTGGTCTTTTCATCTTTCTCCCTATTCTCGTTTGGACAAAATATTTAAAACATGGTCTGTAGCAGGCCAAACATTATCAGAGAGCTTTGCCCTTGAAAGGAGTGGGGATCACCAGCCTGACCAGTGCATGAGACAGGAGGGAAAGAGCACAAAAGAGGTAAGTCGCTCTCAAAATTCCTTTAAAAGTACTATGCCTCTCTTCCTATGGTTGCTTTCAAAATTTTCTCTTTGAGATTGATTTTCAGCAATCAATTTTAAAGTGATTAGTTATGGTTTTCTTGGTATTTGTCCTGTGTTAGAGCTCAGTGTAAGTTGCTATTGCTCATTAGATTTGAAAAATTCTCTGCCATTATTTCTCAAATATTCCTTCAGTCTCATCCTCTTCCCTCTTCTTTTAGAATGCCAATGAAAAGCAGTAGCTTTTTACAGAATGTCTTACCTGCTCTATTCTCTCCATTCTTTTTCTCTCTCTGATTCAGTTTTGATAATTCCTTCTGAACTATCTTTGCATTTACTAATCCTGTCTTTTGTGCTAAAATCTATGAGTTCATTTCAGATATATTTCAGATATTGAAAGTTGCAGTTCTAAAAAAAGTCCACTTAATTTCTTTTAGATTTCATTTCTACATTTAAATTTTTTCCCAATTTGCTCATTTTTTCCCCTCTATTTGCATTATCATATGAATTAATCATTTTAGTCTGGCTTTTGTTGCTATAACTGAATACCACAGATTGGGTAATTTATAAAGAATACAAGGTTTATCCAGCTCTTGATTCTGGAGACTGGGAGGCCTAAAGCCAAGGGACCACATCTGGTGAGGCTCATGGGACTGTCTGCAGGAGGTAAAAGGCACCACATGGCATGTTTTAGTCAGATTTTTCTTTGCTGTGACTAAAAGGTCTGACAAGAACAATTTTAGAGTAGGAAAAGTTTATTTGGGGGCTTATGGTTTCAGAGGTCTCAGTTCACAGGTAACTGTTTTCATTCCTCAGGGCTCAAGTTCAGGCTTAACATCATGACAGAAGAGTGTGGTGGAGGGAAGCAGCTCACATGATGATCAGAAAGCAGAGAGAGAGAGAAAGAGAGACTCCACTCACTAGATACAAAATATATACTCCCAAAAGCATGCCCCCAATGCCCGTCTCCTCCAGCCATGTCACACCCGCCTTCAGCTACCACTCAGTTAATCGCTTCAGGAGATAAAGTCGCTGAATGGGTTAAGGCTTTCATAACCCAATCATTTTTCCTCTAAACCTTATTGTATTGTCTCATACATGAGCTTTTGGGGGACACCTCACATCCAAATCATAACATGGTAATATACGGTAAACATGCTTTGCTGGTCTCTCTCTTCTTACAAAGCCAGAGGTTCTGCCTCACAGCCTCATGTAATACTAATTACCTCTCTTATGTTCAATACCAACGAAACTGACTTTGATAATTAAATTTCCTATATATAAAATTTGGGGGATATATTCAAATAACATTCTCTTCATGACTCTTCAAATTCATGTCTTTCTTACATGTGAATTGCATTCATTCCATTCCAATAGCCCTAGGACCTTAACTTACTCTAGCATCATCACAAAAGTCCAAAGTCAAGTGTCTCACCTGAATCAGACATGGGGAAAACTCAAAACATGCCTGAGGTAAACTACTCCAACTGTGAATGTGTAAACTCCAAAACAAGCTATCAACTTCCAAGATAAAATGGTTGATGTTGTCCAGCGGAGTCAATTTGGCACGGGGGACAAAAGAGTATCGAGGCTCTTGAATTCGGAGCTGTTTATTGATGAATCAGGAAACCCGGGAACTGGAACCTTGAACCTGGGGCCTCGAACCTCGGTGCTGGAGGAGAGCCGGCTTATATCCCCTCCAGGAGGTGAAGGGTAGGGCTGATGCCAATTATGCAAAGATTAGGTGAGGAGCTAGCTGCCCAATCATGGTATAGATGATGGTATAGGTCAAAACGAGCAGGCACGACCAGGAGCACTCGGGAACACCTGTGCACTCGTTGTGTGCGTGTACTTAATTGAATACGACCAATGACAAATCACCTGGGTGTGCTTATGTTAATCAACCTCCTCACCGCCCATGTGATCAAAGCAACCTCTCGCCGTCCCCACAGCATAGCCCCCAACAATGGTGAGATAGGCATAGGGTAAACATTCCCATTTAAAAAGGGAGCGATTGGCCCAAAGAAAGGAGCAGCATACCCCAAGGAAGTCTAAAATCCAACAGGGTGAACAATATTATTTTAAGGCTCCAAAGTAATCTTCCTTGACTCCATGTCTTAGTTCCCAGGCACATGGTACATAAGTTGGGCCCCAAGATCCTCATGCAACACCCCTCCTAGGGACCTTCATGGGCTCAGCCAGCACTTCAGTTCTCACAGACTGGAGTTATGTCTGTAGCTCTCCCAGGCTGGTATTGCATGCTGGTAGCTCTTCAGTTTTGGGATCTTGGTGGTGGCTCCACCTCTGCAACTACTAGCAACTCTACTAGACATTGGCTTGGTGGGCAGTCTGCAACAGTTCCAACCCCAAATTTCCACTAGGAGTTGTCCTGAGGGAGGGTCTTTGCAGTGTATTCTCCCTGGTAACAAGTCTTTATCTGGGCCCTCAGGTTGTTTCAGACATCCTTTGAAATGTAGATTCAGCAACAGACAGAGTCATACCTGGAACGGTTGAGCATGCTGCATTGTAATGTGGGAAGCCAAGTTCCAAGGTAAGCCTTAGGAGAGCTCCCGAGGCTCACCCACTGCAATTGTTCTGCCCTTCGGGAGTTTTGGACCTAGGATGGGCGTGACAGCCTTGAAGATGTCTAAAATGCTTTCGAGGTCTTTTTCCCATTGTCTTGATGTGTCCTTTTATCAGTAATAATCTCCTTAGCAGTTTCCTTTCCTGAAAATGCTCTTTAATTTTCTACCATATAGTCAGGCTGTGAGTTTTCCAAATATTTCCACTTTGCTTCCCTTTTGCTCATAAGTTTTCTCATTCAGTCATTGTTTTCCCTTTCACAGATTAATATAAGCAGTTAAGAGTAGCTACACAGCAGCCTGAATGTTTTGCTGTTCAGATGTTTCTTCTGCCAGATATCCTAATTCATTGTTCCTAAGTTCTGTTTTCCAAAAAATCCCAGGGCATAAAGTTCAGCCAAGTTCTTTGTCAGTTTACAACAAAGTTGGTCTTTACACCAGTTATGCCTGAAACTTCAATAGAATGTTCTTTACTGTCCACACTTCTATCATCTTTCTGGACATAATCACTTAATAATTTTTCAGAAGTCTCAGCCTTTACCTGGTCTTCTTTTCTTTTGAGCTGTTATCAGATTCACCCTTAATGCTCCATTCGTGGCAATACAAGCTTTTCCTAGTCTACTTCTCCAGATTCTTTCAGCCTCTGCCAATTACCTAGTTCCAAAGCTACTTTCACACTTCCAGAGAGCAACAGTTCCACTTCTTAGTTCCATTTTCTGTCTGAGTCAGTTTTCTGTTGCTGTAATTGAATACCACAGACTACAAAAGAATAAAATTTGGTTTGCTTCATTGTTCTGAAGGCTGGGAAGGGGTGGCCACATCTGGCAATGTCCCTCAGGTTAGTAGAAACTCTGCAGAGCCCCAAGGTAGTACCAGTAATCACATGGTGAGACAGAATGTCTTAACTCAGGTCTCTTTTCCTTTTCTTGTAAATCTACAGTCTCATTTTAAAAGGTTCACCCTTATAGAGTCATTTAACCTTAATTACCTCCTACTGGTCCCACCTTCAAATACCATAGTTGGATTTAGTTTCCACCCACTTAATACGTTATAATAGGGATCAAATTTCAACATGAGTTTTGGTGGGGACATTCAAACCACCACATTAATGTTACATATTAACCCTATAGGTGAATCATCCCTGGGTCGGATTATTTAATCTCTTATCACTTTTTCTTGCTGATCACATTTTGGATAATATACATTGTCATTGTCATATTCCACATGTTTTCTTCCTCTAACAAGTGTTGAATGTTATTCTGATGGTTAAATTATTAGCAGACCACTTTAGTCATTTGGAGACCGGATTTTAGACTTTGTAACAGCAGGTCAGTTTTGTTTTGCTTCCGTTTCTGCTGTGCAAAATGTGTGGGTTTAGGATTCAAAGACTAAAATATTCACCAATGTCTCATTCAGGCCAAATTCTAACCATCCTAGAATTGTGCAGTATTCCCTCCTAGTCTCTTGCAATTTTGCCTCACAGATCCACAGCTTAGGCTTAACTACAAACTCAAAGGAAATGTTTAACACAAATTTTGAAGTTCCTCTTCTGTAGTCCTTGTCTCCAGGACCTTGTCCTCCAATCCTCTCTGACTTGGCAGCCCCATACAATGACTATGTCTTCCTGCTGGAAAGACCATTGCTCTTTTCCTGGACTCTATGTCCTTAGGGTTTGGAATATGCTCTTAATCAGAGCAAAGGAGAATCTAAGACTCACCTTTTCTTCTCTTAAGAACTGTAGCGATTCTCCAGTTGCTGTTCAGTGCCTGATGTTGGGGTCTTTAGCCCCCTTGCTCTTCTCGACCAGTGACAAGGGAAGGGAGCACTCCCCAACAAGGTCAGACCAGGAAAGGTAGGGCCAACTAACTGCCTCACCCAGCCCCCAGGGAGGAGGACATCAGACTCGTCAGGGAGACCAGTCACAGCAGGAACTCTTTACTGAGGAAGTCCCACAGCTTTTATGTAGGGTGGAGGCTAGGCAGGAACCAATCAGCTTAAAGGTCAGCAAGGCAGGGGGGTTGGGGGGGTGTTCACGCAGGCGAGAGTCCCATAGGACTATATGGCAAGCACGAGCTGATCACGTTCGCAGAACTGTTGTTAACCAATCCCTGACGGTGGTCCAATTTATCGTCATTAACTTTTGAAACCACCTTTGAGCCCTTGATCTTGCTCACCCGCCAGGGAGTCAGGAGTCAGCCTGAGTTAGTTAACGTGTCATTAGTCCCAACACCTACAAAGACTTGTTTGTATGTCTTCCACAGTGTTTAACTATTTATAACAAAAGGCTAAATATAATACTAGTTAATCCAATCCCAATTTGCCTTTGATAGCATGAATTTTTTTCAAATTTTTATCAAAAGAGTTCTCTTCATGTGAAATCTATTGTCTTCATGCTACTGGTCAATAAAATCATCACTTCTTCCAAGAAAGCTAAAGTGAGGAGTAGGGAGAATAGTTTAAACTTATTGACTTTTGAGTTTTTATTTCCAACCCTGCCAAAATGATTTTTGACCCCTTTTTCTGTGGAATTTTTTTTTTTTTTTCTTTTAAACTAGGTATTGAACCCAGGGCACTTAACCACTGAACCATATCCCAGACCTTATTATTTTTTTTTTTTAACTTTATTTTTTTTTATTGTAAACAAATGGGATACATGTTCTTTCTCTGTTTGTACATAGAGTAAAGGCATACCATTTGTGTAATCATACGTTTACATAGGGTGATGTTGCTTGATTCATTCTGTTATTTTTTTTCCCTTCCCCCCACCCCTCCCATCCCTCTTTTCCCTCTATACAGTCCTTCCTTCCCCCATTCTTGCCCCCCTCCCTAACCCTCACTCTAACCCTAAAACTAACCCCTCCCACGCCCCATTATGTATCATCATCCACTTATCAGCGAGATCATTCTTCCTTTGGTTTGTTGAGATTGGCTTATCTCACTTAGCATGATATTCTCCAATTTCGTCCATTTGCTTGCAAATGCCATAATTTTATCATTCTTTATGGCTGAGTAATATTCCATTGTATATATATGCCACAGTTTCTTTATCCATTCATCAACTGAAGGGCATCTAGGTTGGTTCCACAATCTGGCTATGGTGAATTGAGCAGCAATGAACATTGATGTGGCTGTATCTCTGTAGTATGCTGATTTTAAGTCCTTTGGGTATAGGCCAAGGAGTAGGATAGCTGGGTCAAATGGTAGTTCCATTCCAAGTTTTTTAAGGAATCTCCATACTGCCTTCCAGAGTGGTTGCACTAATTTGCAACCCCACCAGCAATGTATGAGTGTACCTTTTTCCCCACATCCTCGCCAACACCTGTTGTTGCTTGTGTTCTTGATAATCGCCATTCTGATTGGGGTGAGATGGAATCTTAGGGTGGTTTTGATTTGCATTTCTTTTATTACTAGAGATGTTGAACATTTTTCCATATGTTTGTTGATTGTTTGTAGGTCTTCTTCTGTGAAGTGTCTGTTCATTTCCTTAGACCATTTGTCGATTGGATTATTTGTAGTCTTGGTGTTGAGTTTTTTGAGTTCTTTATAGATTCTGGAGATTAGTGCTCTATCTGAAGTATGATTGGCAAAGATTTTCTCCCACTCTGTAGGCTCTTTCTTCACATTGCTGATAGTTTCCTTTGCTGAGAGAAAGCTTTTTAGTTTGAATCTATCCCAGTTGTTGATTCTTGCTTTTATTTCTTGTGCTATGGGAGTCCTGTTGAGAAAGTCTGGTCCTAAGCCGACATGTTGAAGATCTGGACCTACTTTTTCTTCTATAAGATGCAGGGTCTCTGGTCTGATTCCGAGGTCCTTAATCCATTTTGAGTTTAGTTTTGTGCACGGTGAGAGATATGGGTTTATTTTCATTTTGTTGCATATGGATTTCCAATTTTCCCAGCACCATTTATTGAAGAGGCTATCTTTTCTCCATTGCATATTTTTGGCCCCTTTGTCTAGTATGAGGAAATTATATTTGTTTGGGTTTGTGTCCGTGTCCTCTATTCTGTACCATTGATCTACCTGTCTATTTTGGTACCAATACCATGCCGTTTTTGTTACTATTGCTTTGTAGTAAAGTTGAAGTTCAGGTATTGCAATACCCCCTGCTTCATTTTTCCTGCGAAGGATTGCTTTAGCAATTCTGGGTTTCTTATTCTTCCAGATGAATTTATGATTGCTTGTTCTACTTCTGTAAGGTACATCGTTGGGATTTTAATTGGAATTGCATTGAATCTATATAGCACTTTTGGTAGTATGGCCATTTTGACAATATTAATTCTGCCTATCCAGGAACATGGGAGATCTTTCCATCTTCTAAGGTGTTCTTTAATTTCTTTCTTTAGTGTTCTGTAGTTCTCATTGTAGAGGTCTTTCACCTCTTTTGTGAGATTGATTCCCAAGTATTTTATTTTTTTTGAGGCTATTGTGAATGGAGTAGTTTTCCTAACTTCTCTTTCTGAAGATTCATCACTTATGTATAAAAATGCATTGGATTTATGAGCATTGATCTTGTATCCTGCTACTT
Organism: Sciurus carolinensis; assembly: GCF_902686445.1. Classification (NCBI taxonomy): domain Eukaryota; kingdom Metazoa; phylum Chordata; class Mammalia; order Rodentia; family Sciuridae; genus Sciurus; species Sciurus carolinensis. The sequence goes on from NC_062216.1 coordinate 82,522,203, forward strand.
TACTGAATTCACTTATGAGTTCTAAGAGTTTTCTGGTGGAATTTCCTGGTTCCTCTAAGTATATAATCATATCATCAGCAAATAGGGATAGTTTGAGTTCTTCTTTTCCAATTCGTATCCCTTTAATTTCTTTGGTCTGTCTAATTGCTCTGGCTAGAGTTTCAAGGATGATATTGAATAGGAGTGGTGAGAGAGGGCATCCCTGCCTTGTTCCAGATTTTAGGGGAAATGCTTTCAGTTTTTCACCATTAAGAATAATATTAGCCATGGGCTTAGCATAGATGGCCTTTACAATGTTAAGGAATGTTCCCACTATCCCTATTTTTTCTAGTGTTTTGAGCATGAAGGGGTGCTGTATTTTATCAAATGCTTTTTCTGCATCTATTGAAATAATCATGTGATTCTTGACTTTAAGTCTGTTGATATGGTGAATTACATTTATTGATTTCCTGATGTTGAACCAACCTTGCATCCCTGGGATGAAACCCACTTGATCATGATGCACTATCTTTTTAATACATTTTTGTATGCGATTTGCTAAAATTTTGTTCAGAATTTTTGCGTCGATGTTCATTAAGGAAATTGGTCTGAAATTTTCTTTCCTCGATGTGTCTCTGTCTGGTTTAGGTATCAGGGTGATATTGGCTTCGTAGAATGAGTTTGGGAGGGTTCCCTCCTCTTCTATTTCATGGAATACTTTGAAAAGTATTGGAATGAGCTCTTCTTTAAAGGTTTTGTAGAACTCGGCTGAGAAACCATCAGGTCCTGGACTTTTCTTTGTTGGTAGGCTTTTGATGACTTCTTCTATTTCATTACTTCAAATTGGTCTATTTAAATTGTGTATGTCCTTCTCGTTTAGTTTAGGCAATTCATAGGTCTCTAGAAACTTGTTGATATCTTCGAAATTTTCTATTTTGTTGGAATATAGATTTTCAAAATAGCTTCTAATTATGTTTTGTATTTCAGTCGTGTCCGTTGTGATATTTCCTTGTTGATTCCGAATTTTAGTGATTTGGGTTTTCTCTCGTCTTCTCTTTGTTAGTGTGGCTAAAGGTTTATCAATTTTGTTTATTTTTTCGAAGAACCAACTATTTATTTTGTCAATTTTTTGTATTGTTTCTTTTGTTTCAATTGTGTTGATTTCAGCTCTGAGTTTAACTATTTCCTGTCTTCTACTACTTTTGGTGTTGGTCTGTTCTTCTTTTTCTAGGGCTTTGAGCTGTAGTGTTAGTTCATTTATTTTTTGAGTTTTACTTCTTTTATTAAATGCGCTCCATGAAATAAATCTTCCTCTAAGTACGGCTTTCATAGTGTCCCAGAGATTTTGATACGATGTTTCTTTGTTCTCGTTTACCTCTAAGAATTTTTTAATTTCCTTCCTAATATCTTCTGTTATCCATTCCTCATATAATAGCATATTGTTTAATCTCCAGGTGTGGGAGTAATTTCTGTTTTTTGCTCTTTCATTTATTTCTAGTTTCAATCCATTATGGTCTGATAAAATACAGGGAAGTGTCTCTATCTTCTTGTATTTGCTAACATTAGCTTTGTGGCATAATATATGGTCTATTTTAGAGAAGGATCCATGTGCTGCTGAGAAGAAAGTGTATTCACTCTTCGTTGGATGGTATATTCTATAAATGTCTGTTAAGTCTAAATTATTGATTGTGTTATTGAGATCTAAGGTTTCTTTGTTCAATTTTTGTTTGGAAGATCTGTCCAGTGGTGAGAGAGGCGTGTTAAAATCACCTAGTATTATTGTGTTATGGTCTATTTGGTTTCTGAGATTGAGAAGGATTTGTTTGACATACATGGGTGAGCCACTGTTTGGGGCATAGATATTTATGATTGTTATGTCTTGCTGATTTATGGTTCCCTTAAGCATTATGAAATGTCCTTCTTTATCCCTTCTGATTAACTTTGGCTTGAAGTCCACTCTATCTGAAATGAGGATGGATACCCCAGCTTTTTTGCTGGGTCCATGTGCATGGTAAGTTTTTTCCCATCCTTTCACCTTTAGTCTTTGGGTATCTCTTTCCAAGAGATGAGTCTCTTGCAGGCAACATATTGTTGGATCTTTCTTTTTTATCCAATCTGCCAGTCTATGTCTTTTGATTGATCAATTCAGGCCGTTAATATTCAGGGTTATTATTGAGATATGATTTGTATTCCCGGTCATTTGACTCATTTTATTCATTTATTTGCTTATTTTTGACACGACTTGGTTCCTCTTTATTTGAGAGTTCCTTTAGGATATCTCCTCCCTTTGCTGATTTGCTTCTTTGTTTTTCATGTCTTCTTCATGGAATATTTTGCTGAGAATGTTCTGTAATGCTGGCTTTCTTTTTGTATATTCTTTTAGCTTTTGTTTATCATGGAAGGATTTTATTTCGTTGTCAAATCTGAAGGTAAGTTTTGCTGGGTATAAGATTCTTGGTTGGCATCCATTTTCTTTTAGGGCTTGAAAAATGTTATTCCAGGCCCTTCTAGCTTTTAGGGTCTGGATTGAAAAATCTGCTGATATCCGTATTGGCTTCCCCCTGAATGTAATTTGGTTCTTTTCTCTCACAGCCTTTAAGATTCTGTCTTTATTTTGTATGTTAGGTATTTTCATTATAATGTGCCTTGGTGTGGGTCTGTTGTAATTTTGTGTATTTGGAGTCCTATAAGCCTCTTGAACTTGGTTTTCCATTTCATTCTTCAGATTTGGGAAATTTTCTGAAATTATCTCATTGAATAGGTTGTTCATTCCTTTGGTTTGTTTCTCTAAGCCTTCCTCAATCCCAATAATTCTCAAATTTGGCCTTTTCATGATATCCCATAGTTCTTGGAGATTCTGTTCATGATTTCTTACCATCTTCTCTGTTTGTTCGACTTTGTTTTCGAGGTTAAATATTTTGTCTTCAATATCTGAGGTTCTGTCTTCCAGGTGTTCTATCCTATTGGTTGTGCTTTCTATGGAGTTCTTAATTTGGTTTATTGTTTCCTTCATTTCAAGGATTTCTGTTTGGTTTTTTTTCAATATCTCTAACTCTTTATTGAAATGGTCTTTTGCTTCCTGTATTTGCTCTTTTAACTGTCTATTGGTGCGTTCATTCAATGCCTGCATTTGCTCTTTCATTTCATCGTTTGCTTCCCTTATCATGTTGATTATGTACATTCTGAACTCCCTTTCTGACATTTCTTCTGCCATGCTGTCATTGGATTTTATTGATATAACATCCAGATTTGTTTGAGGCATTTTCTTCCCTTGTTTTCTCATATTGTTCAGGTATCAGTGGACTGCAGAGATGTTGCAGATTTCCTCTATTGACTTATAATGTCCCTGAAGATTGCTAGTGTATCCCCTCTTATCCTTCAGTAGCCTGAAGTCTTAGAGGAAGTTGATACTTCGGTGTTCCCCTAGGTAGCTGCCTCTCTAGGGGTGGTGGTCTTCAGGTGGGGTATATTCCCTGCTAGAGGGCAGAGGTGCCTCTACTTGTTGACCAATGGTCATCCAAAGGGGAACTAGGCTGCGGACTGAGGCAAGGCCTGTTTGGGCCTGTGTCTCTGGTTTTACTGTCTTTGTGGGAAAACCTCACTCGGCGGGGAAGACCCACCCGGTGGGGAGGTCTCACTAGTCCGTTCCCCTCCTAGAGGTTCCCCTCAGTCCACAACTACCGCCTGGGCAGGGCAGCCTTCCCAAGCAGCGTTTCCAGGGGCCTGGACCTACCTCCTGGGCTTGGGAGCCCTGCCCTTCGCAGACGAGTCTCCTTAGGTGGCCCCTCCTCAGAGAAGCTGCCCGCAGTCCTGGAACCTTCGCTCCACCCCTTAGCTGGTCTCTGTGTAGCTCTTTCAAGAAAAGGTGCTTAGATCCCCGGCTCGGACCGTGCTTTGCACCTAATCGCCTAGCTATGCGACCCCTCCTCTGAAGAGTCACTTGGAGCCTCGTACATATGCTCCAAGCCCCAGTGACCCGTCACTCGTCTCTTCCTCCAGGCAGCCACCCGGTGTTCTGTGTGGGCGCTTGGAGACCAAGCCACTCACTGCGCACCTCCACCTCCTCAGGACAGCCCCCTCCCCGTTGTTCAGGCAGTTGCTGAATCCAAATAGTTCGCCACCCAACTCTTTCTCTGGCAGCCCCCGGAGCCCTGGCAGATTGGTCCAAAAAACCAAAAAACCAAGCGGTGTGCTGCTCGGCCTCCTCTGCAAGGTTCCCCATTTTCCGAGCTCACTGTTCCAACGAGGGTAGGTGTGTCTTGCTGCCTGGGCAGGGCAGCCTTCCCAGGGGCCCAGACCTACCTCCTGGGCCTGGGAGCCTCACCCTTCGTAGACGAGTCTCCTTAGGTTGTCTCTTCTTAGAGAAGCTGCCCGAAGTCCTGGAACCTTCACTTCGCCCCTCAGCTTGTCTCTGTGTAGTTCATTCAAGAAAAGGTGCCTAGGTCCCTGGACCGGACCTTGCTATGCACCTAATCGCCTGGCTATGCGACCCGCCCTCTGAGCAGTCACTTGGAGCCTCGTACATATGCTCCAAGCCCCAGTGACCCGTCGCTCGTCTCTTCCTCCAGGTGTGGGCGCTTGGAGACCAAGGCACTCACTGCGTACCTCCACCTCTGGGCAGCCCCCTCCCCGTTGCTCAGGCGGTTGCTGGATCCAAACAACTCGCCGCCCCACTCTTTCTCTGGCAGCCGCTGGAGCCCTGGCAGATCGCTTCAAAACCAAGCGGTGTGTCGCACAACCTCCCTTGCAAAGTTCCCCGCTTTCCGAGTTCACTGCTCCAGCGGGGGAGGTGTGTCTTGCCGCCTGGGCAGGGCAGCCTTCGCAGGCAACGTTCCCAGGGGCCCGGACCTCCCTCCTGGGCTTGAGAGCCTCACCCTTCGCAGACGAGTCTCCTTAGGTTAGAGAATCTGCCCGCAGTCCTGGAAACTTCAATCCGCCATTTTTCGCTCCGCTTCGCTGTCCGTTTTTACCGCTCCGGCGGGGGAGGGGCGACCCGCCGAGTCACTCTACTTCACAAAGTTCTCTGCGTTCCGGGGCTACTGCCCCATCCGGGACGCCTCCCCTATGGGAGAAACTCCCCCGGCGGCTTTGAGTTGGTCCCAAGTCACTATCTCCTCTTTTGAATCTTGAGTCCTGGAGCAATATGAAATGCAGCCGCCCTCTAGTCCGCCATCTTGAACCTCCTCCTTATTTTTTATTTTGAGACAATGTCTTGCTAAGTTGCTTCAGGCCTGGCTAAATTGCTAAGGCTGACTTTGGACTTGTGATCCTCCTGCTTCAGCCTCCCAAGTTGCTGGGATTACAGGCATGTGCTACATGCCTATAATCAAAATTTTTGATTTTTTATCTTCCTGACCTCTGTAGTATTTGTCATTAGTAAAAATTATGACATTCTTAATATTTTCTTCCTTATTTTATATGTATGTCTCTGACTTCAATAAACTAAATATTGATGTCTCTCCAATTTCCTGTTAAAATCCTAACTCCCAAGGTGATGGTGTTGGGAAGTAGGGCCTTTGTGATGCTTTGTCCTCATGAATGGTATGAGTGCCCTTATAAAACAGACCCCAGATACCTCCCTCATCCTGTTTGTAGTGTAAAATTATAAAGAGAGGCTTACTGTCTATGAGGAATGGGGCCCTCACCAGGCACTGGACTTTCTGAAATCTTGACCTGTATGCTATAGTTTGGACCTTAAGTGTTCCCCCAAACGACCATGTGTTAAAGATTGGTCCCCAGCATGATGCTAGTGGGAAGTGGTGGAACCTTTAAGAGGTGGGGCTGAGTAGGAGGTCTGTAGGTCTCTGGGGGCATGGCCTTGAAGGGGATAAGGGAACTCTGATTTTCTCCTAAGCCATGCACTTTATGGCAATTTTTTTTTTTTTTTTTGGCATTTTGTTTTAACATCCCAGACACACTACAATATTGACAATATTTCATTAGCATCTCTATTTCACATTCCCTGTATATAATTAAAAAGTTTGTCTCCTGAAAACATATTCTTTTTATTCTCCTTAGCCATTCTCATTTATTCCTTGGCTTCAACCGTCACCATTAAGCACAAGACTTCTTTGGTTTAGGATTGCAGTTCTAAACTTTCTCTCAGGGATGTGACTTCAATATCTATTCTTTTTAAGATATGGAATTATTGAAATGGCATTGGTCTGAGATCTCTGCTATTATTTTATATAAAATTAAAGACAATTTATCTAACATCTGTGGAAATCCCTTTTCTCATCCCAAATTCTTCACCAATATCTTCTAGTTAATAATATCTGAAAAGACAAAGACAGAATTGTATTCATCTGTGTAGATTTCCTCAGTGCCTTGGAAACAGTTGTAAACATTTTGTTTAGTAAACATTGATCATTCATGTCCACTTGAAGGTCCTGTTAATATTTTCATCATAATTGTTCTACTAGTCCCAACTAGTCTTTGAGTGTGTCGTTTGTAAGGTAATTTGAGGTAAATATTTTATTATAAAATCTGACACAAATAAATATATCTTAGAGAAGATTTATTTGTCTATGAGAAAGACAATCATTTAGGATTTGGAAAAGCTGGTCATGATGGGAGGCAGGAAGATAAGCAGCAAATGAGATCTAAACTGTCCTGTAGAAGGAGGTAAAGGGTAAGGGGAGAGGAGTGAGGAGACTGAACGTCTGTGTGCTGGGGAAAGAAAAAGTCAGAGGGAAACCATAAAGGCATTTTAGGTATAGGAAAATCTAATCCATGATTGGAATCTGGCTTCAGTATAGAAAACTTTTCATCACCCTCAAATCTCTAGTGAAACTAACTACATTCATGAATAGTTTGGACAAATGTTTTGTGTTTTACTTTGATCCTAGAATTTAGAGAAGACTCTGTTTCACATCCAGACCAAAAGATCAAGGACCAGCGAGATCAGGTATCAGAAGACAGATGTGGCCACAAGAATAATTTGTAGATATCTTTAGAATAACTTACATAATCTATGGGGGTTCTAAAATATTTACCTAGATCTTGATGGTCAGGGAGGGCCTCATTTAATTCCTAGCTAATAATAGCATTAAGTGTCGTTTTTAAAAAAATCTTCAAATATACTTTTTAATTTTTCTTGGTATAGTTGAGTTCCCTGTTTTAATAAGCTTTTTCATCCCTGTGATGAAAAGACATGACAAGAACAATTTAGAGGAAGCAAAGTTTATTTTGGCTTATGGTTTCCAAGATTCAGTTTTTGATTGACAGACTCCATAGCTCTGGGGCCCAGGTGAGGCAGAACATCAGGACAGAAGGGCATGGTGGAGGAAATCAGCTCAGTCATGACAGTCAGGAAGCAGAGAGAGAACTACTCCACTGACTAGGAACCAATTATAGACCTCAGAGGCATTCCCCCAGTGACCTACTTCCTCCAGTCACACTTCACTTGCCTACAGTTACTACCCAGTTAATTCTTATCAATTGATTAATCCATGGATAAAGTTAAGGATATCATAATATAATAATTTCACCTTTGAAAACTCTTGCATTGTCTCACACATGAGTTTTTGGTGGATACCTCATATCTAAACCATGAAACTCCTCAAGGACAGACTCAGGCATCCCTCATTTCTTTGTTTCTTTTCTTCCCATCCCTAAAACACAAACCATTGACTTATATGATAAAGTATACAATTGACAAGTTTGAATGAGTGAAGTAAATAAATTAATTAATTTAAACTATTTTCTCACTGTTTAGATTCAACAAATGATCAGATTTCCTTGATTTCAAAGCACCTAAAAAATAAAACTGGGTGGGACAGGGAAATTTCTTCTATATGTTTAACCAATCAGAGATTTGAGGATGCAAGGAGATCAGTAGTTCTCAGATTTTGACATACCTCAGATTGAGCAGTAGAATTTATTAAAATGGACTTTAGGAGTTCCACACAGAGTTTCTGATTCAGTAGATCTGGGTGGGACCAAGAATGTATTTTCAAAAATTTCCCAGGTGAAGTGGTTGCTGTTGACCTGAAGATCATGCTTTGCAAACTACTGGTTAAGGTAACATCATTAAATCCACAGAGTTCTCTTCACAGAGAACATTGCAGGAGTACTTTGTTCGTGGAATGTTTAAAATATTCTTCACTGCTCTGTAGCATAACAAGGCAAGAGGTACTCACATTGTGCACCCTTTAGCTCTGCTACCCATTCAGGGTGACTGGAGATAAACCAAATCATCTCTGCTTACTTTGGCTTCTTCTTATAAAAGGGTCCATGCTAACCTTCTTATTCTGCAAGCTCTTTCCAGTGTTTATGAAATGTAAACTCTTACTATGGAACTAAAAATACATAAACCTTTTATGAAAAATATTATGTAAGCTCTAGTAATTCAGTTACAATTTTTTCTGCAGAAGCTTTTGTTGTGTTATTCTTATCATTACTCAGACCTGGAAAAGAGGCATATTGATATTGAGCCTAATTAAAACCAGAAAGTGATCTTAGTCAATATTTTGTACTTTCTCTGGTTATGAAGATATCGAATGTACCTGATTTGAATTGGGGTCTACTCTTTGTCCTTCCACATCATATGAGACCAGGCTGCACAGGAAGAGAGAGCAGTTGCCTTCTTTGTGTCCCAGGAGTACTTGAGCTATTGAGTACATGCATAATAATTAGAATAAGACAGTCATCCAAAATGAACAAGACTGTAATAACTTCCCCTTTTCATATTCTTTAGAATCAGAATGGCTTCTTTGGTTTCTGTACATGGGGTTTGACTTTATGGATTTATGGTTGTCATAATTTGAGGGCATAGGCAAGGCCTAACATTCATGGTGGGCTTCTAGGTATTGTAATGGGTACTCAGCTTAATTGTGAGCACTTCAAATTAACTGGTTATTAGTCACTGTGCTTGTTCTTTTTTCCATGGTTGGTATTGACTGATATTGTCTAGATGAAACAATTTATTATATTTCTCATTCTTCTCCAAGAGAAGACTTGTGCAGCATCAGGGAGTTACTGGATGCTAAAATGTTAGGGTTTTCTGCTCTACATCCCTGTAAGTTCTGTGTACTGGACCAACATTTGGATTCTGGTAGAAAGGAGAAAAGTGATATAGACAGTAACAGACTGACTGCTTTTAGTGAAGATCATGGTACTCTTAGAACAATAATATATTTAGACTTAAATTGCCATTTATTAATACTACAGTGTTTTAGTCAGCATTTTTATGACCAAAAGATCTGACAAGAACAATTAGAGGAGGAAAAGTATATTTGACTCGCAGTTTCAGAGGCCTTAGACAGATGGTCCTCTGGGCTCAACATGAGGCAGAATATCATTGCTCAAGGGTGTAGCGGAGGAAAGAAGCTCAGGATAGAGCAGCAGGAATCAGATAGCTGTGATCACCAGGGTCAAAATATAAACCCCAAATATAAACCCATAGTGTTGTACCTCCTTCAGCTACACCCTACCTATCTAAACTTACCACCCAGTTAATCAATATCAGTGGATTAAACCATTGATTAGAATACACCTCTCAAAACCTAATCATTTTGCCTTGGAAAATTCTTGTATCTTCTCACACATGAGCTTTTGGGGAACACCACATATCCAAACCATAACATATGGCAAAAGTATTTATTAGTAGGATGGCCGTAGATGCCATGTTACTTGGAAAAGTCTTGCTTTCTATCTCTTTTCCTGGTAAACCTACTAATATTTCTTTCTTTTGTTCCCACATGCTTCAGTCTGTATGGTAAACATAGTCACATTATTTATTAGGAAGGATAAACCACACTAAAAATACAATGTTTATATATTTGTTAAAGAGGTAAACATTTTCTGATTCCTCATACACATACTGTTTCTAAAACATTGGAATGAAAGCAGGCATTTACTTCAAACAATTAGCCTTTGATCTGGAGGGTCCCCAAAAGACACATGGATGTGTAATGTGAAAAAATACAAAATGAGGGCTCTGGGTGACACAGTATTTTCATCAGTGATGCCTCAAAATTTGTAGCCAATTATTTGCATATCTGAAAAAAATGGCTAGACATCATGCTAAGTGTGTTTTGAATTATTATGATTGGTCTCTATAGTGCCAATAGATCTACCAACTATTTTTTAATTTTTCAGGAAATAGTAAAGAATTGTAACAGGTGATATTTACAGATGGGAGGGTCCATGATGTATGCAAAAATGGAAAGTTTCCTAGTAAGGGGAGTTTTCCCTGTGCTAGTCATTACCAAATTATGATAAATTATAGATTCTATTTCATAGTATCAATAAACATCATAAGTTTATTATAAAACTTGTGTTCTGATAAGTGTTTCTTTTTTGGATTAAAGTAAATGAAATATTTAGCACTAACTTTGTTCTTAGTACTGTATTTTGTCCTAGAGAACATAAAGACATAATTTAAGGTTTAGTTAAGAACCACAAGATAATTATACAAATATAAGATCATAACAAATAGGGTGCAAAGTCATGATACAAAATGTCTGACTTAGGGGCTAGGGTTGTAGCTCGGTGGTGGAGCGCTTACCTAGCATGCGTGAGGCACTGATGGTTCAGTTCTCAGCATCACATATAAATAAATAAAATGAAGGTCCATCAACAACTAAAAAGAAATTTTAAAAAATGTCTGACATAAAATTTTAAAGGCATTTTAGAGGTGACAACTAGAATTTCCTTGTTATTTGGGACTTCAGATAATGTATGAAATGCCCATGCTTGTAACACACACCTAACGTTGACACTTTACCAGCAACCCATGCCAAGTACACGAACATATCACTGCCAAATTTGCAGAGCAATTAAAGAAATTCACAATAAAAAACTTTCTTTGTATCCATGAGTCTGTTATTCAGATTTAAGAGCCATTTTTCTCATGGAATAAAGTTGCTCTTTGGAAATTTGGGCAAGGGGACAGAAGGGGAAAAAGATGGAATTATCTGATGTTCTGAGAACATTAGGTGGAATGGTGATTGATATGATTGGCATTAAATAACACCACTTTAAAAAAGCCAAGTAGTTATAAATTTTATAGTTTTCTTTATTAGGGCTAAATATTCACTTGGAGAGCATGTAAGCACATGCTGGGACATTTTAAAACAGTATTTTTTTCCTTGGGAAGGTATTAAAATGAAGAAGGGCTTAGAACTATTGGAATCTTTGTCTGAATCTCTGTTCCTGGCAGAATGAAGGTAGTTAGTTTTGACCAAGCAAAAAACTTGGCATTGCAGAGAGGTGCCCTCTTGATTCCTTACCCTCTCCTCCTGAAAGTAGTAGTTTTTCCATTTTCCACTTACCTAGTCTAGAGAGGCAAGTAGCACTTTTTGTAATACAGTTGTCGAAAGCGACCAAAAAAAAAAAAAAAAGATTTCTCTTGAAACATTCAGGATATAGTCCTTGAGAAAAGGGATTCCTAGCTGTACAATTTTACACAAGAAAGAGAAAGAGAAAAATTGTCATTTCCTCAACCAAGGAAGCAAACTTTCCTTGAGAAATTCAAGATGAGAAATTTTGAGTTTTTTTTAAAAAGACAAAATGTGGTCATGAGCATGGTTCCTAACCTAACAGCACTGATGTCCTGTTAGGATACTGACATCACAGAGGGAGGGCCATCAATGAAGACAGCCACAGAAACCTATTACTAAACCTCTTTCCATCTAAACTCTCAAGAAAAGATAGGGGTATAAATTTCTGAAGATGGAGATCAGGGAAGATAGTCTCAACGAAAGCCCACCCCAACGGGAGAAAGTCATGACTCAACCTGAACTCTCACCTCATAAGCTGCACACTTCCCTGTGTCCCCACTTTCCATAGCTGAGATACAGAGCAATGTTCAGTAGGAATTCTTGCAGGGAAACTAGATAAAGTTAGTTTCCCAATATTTCAAAAACTACTGTTCCCCCCAAATAAAATTCGAAAGAGCATTTGTGAATACCTCTGAAGTCTTGGAGATCATTCTTTTCCATCTGTTAAAATCTTACTCATCTTTTAAGGAACAGCATGTATTCTCCACAAACAGAATTGATTTAAATTAAAACATAGATAAAAATCCAATATACAAATCTCACCCAGACCAATTAAAGCCGACTCTGGAGGAGGATTGGCCTTGTTACAGGGAAGGCATTAGTTTGGTAGGGGTGCCACAATAAAGTACACAGACGAGGTGGCTGAAACAACAGATATGCATTTCTCACAGCTCTAAAGGCTAGATCAAGGTGCCAGCAGGTTTGGCTCCTTCTGAGGCTTCTCTCCTTGGCTTACAGATGGTGGCATTCTCACTGTGTCCTCACATGATTGTTCCTTGGCTGTGTCTTATGCATCCTAACCTCTTCTTATAAAGGCACTAGTTCTATTGGACCAGGTTCCACCAACGTAACTTCATTTTATCTTAATTACCTCTTTAAGGGGCCCATTTCCAAATGCAGTTCTCATTCTCAGGTACTTGGTATTAAGGGCTTCACCATATAAGTTTTGGTGGAAACAGTCGAGCCCATAACATCATACCTAGATTTGAAGTCCTACTTTAGAGGGTCTCTGGGCTGCTTTAAAAGCATTGCACATCTGAGAATGTTTAGTAAAAACTTCATATACTTTATAATTTTCCTAATAACAGACAGTCTTGAAGGCAGTCTCTGAAATCAAGGACTTGACTTCTGGTTGACTTTATGGGAGGCTGGAAATGTACTGAATTTGTCAATAGCCAAAGTGACTTTTGGACTGGTAGCTACAAGAATTTAGCTGAGTAATTTAACCAAACGAAGCTTTACTTTTCTTATGTGAGCAATAATATCGCATAGGTTATTTTATAGGCTGTGATAACATTTGAAGTGATTCATACAGTGACTGACAGATAGCAGTACTCAAATATTAATGAAAATAGATTCTGGTTTTTTCTCTGCCACTTATCAACTGTGCATCTGTATCATTTTCCTATCGCCGCATAACACATCACCATAAATCTAGTGGCCTAATATTGCAGTAATTTATTATGTTGTAATTCTGGAGGCCAGAGTCTGATGCAGGTCTCAGTGGGATAATATTAATGTTGGCAGAGCTGTGTTCCTTTTGGGGGAAAATCTAGGAGCTGTTTCCTTGTCCTTTCCAGCTTCTAGGGGCCACTTGCCATTTCTTGGTTCATGGTCCCCTTCCTCTACCTTCAAAGTTAACAACCGTGGGTCTAGTTCTTATTTCTCTGATCCTTCCTTGATCATCGTCCCATCTCTTTCTTTGACTCTAGCTAAGAAACATTCTCTGATTTTAAGGATCCATGTGGTTAGATTGAACTCAGTTCAACCATCCAGGTTCATGTTCTCATCTTGAGGTCCTCAGCATAATTACATCTACAAAGTCCTCTTTGCCAAGGAAGGTGACAAAGCCACAGGCTCACAGTAATGGGGCCATTACTCTGCCTACCACAGTCTCCTTGGACACATTTTTTTCTGAGCCAGTTCTTTAACAATGAAATGGACATCTTACCATCACCTCCCTTGAGAGACTTGTGAAAATGTGTTTCCTGTTTGAGAATAATACTACTTTAATGCTTAAAATATCTTTATAGAGAAAAGAAGACTGATTATTGAAGCCATTAATAGAAATTCTATCAATTCTCCTTACACAGTGCTGCATTTCTTAGCTTTCCTTTTCCTTTTCTCCCTCCTGTGCCTGACCCTAGCCCTATTGATGCCCTTTTACTTTGGTGGTATTTCTCTCTTATCTTCCAAGTTCAAGTCCCTGTTCTTGCTTTGGTGTTGTACCACAATGGCTACCACATCATTTACATGATTAGAATGCCTCCTTTTCCAACTATTCTACAAAGAAAAACCTGAAATTTGAACATGGTCCATTGATATTGATCCTAATGTTACTGCCCAAGATTCCTGAAAGCCTTAATTTATTGAGCCGATTCTAAGATAAACTGATGATGTAGTCAGGAGAACACATGACTTTTTCCTTGTTATGTTATTCTTCTCCAGTCAGTATATAGAGTCCAGTCCTGCTAGGTACATGGGAAATAAAGGAATAAAAAGCACATGTTTTACTTTAATCTGTTATATCCATACAATATAAAACACTACTTTAGAATTTGGATTTTACAATAAAATATATTCAGGATTAGCTCTTGGTCTGTTATTTACTAACTGAGTGACCTTAGGAAATTTTTACTTTATTTAAACATTTATTTCCTCACTTATTGAACACAGTAATATCAAACTTACACGCTTCATTCGTGTATTAAATTAAATAATGCAAGAAATAAATTAATCACAGTGCTTAATACTTTTGTAAGTATTCAGTATTTTATTAACTTTTGTTATTATATTGTATCTTCAGTTTTCCAAAAGACAGCTAGGTAGGAAATTGAAAAAAAAGGGAACTTTAATTTATAATGATTAATGAAAATAAATTTTTCCTTTTTTATATGAAGATCCAAAGGCAATTATCGGAAGCAAATATGCTAAGCCAATTAAAAGTTGTCAACAGTTTCCAGTTGAAAACTTTCCCTCCCCAACAAAGATGATCTTAGCTTTTCCTTATCAGTTTCTTCTTCTTTACTGTTCACTGAAAGAAAGCTCTGTCACTTTTAGACTTTGAGCTTTTAGAATGTAGAATATGGAAAAAATAGTTGAATGGGAGAAAAGGAGAGAGTGGACAAACATTTTCTGGATTATTGGAGCAAAAATGTTCATTTTATTGACCACAAATTTAGAGAAAAGATTTAACTGGCTTTAATTTGTGATTCTAGAATCAAGAAAACCTCATTCTATAAATAGAATGAGTTGGAGCAAGATAGAACAGTTAATTTTTGTAAGGTGGGAATAAGAAAACTGAACAAGAAAAAAAAGCACATTGGTAAGCATCAGGTTACTGCAGGAGACTTTTCTTATAAAAGTTAAAGTGGAGTGTTGGGGGAGGACTTCTTACTATGCTGACTTAGGTAGAATGGGCTCTTTCTCATTGGTTGCTGTGAATCCCCTGTTTTCAAGTAAAATTGCTTTAAATTTTGAGTTTTATTAAATGGCATTTAGCATAAATGACTCCATTTTGATTTGTTCAGTTCAAACAGGGCCTAGTGTAAGAGGCATCCACAACAATATACTCTCATAAACATTTGTAACAGAGTGAAAAAGAGAAAAGGGAAATGTTAGTCAGTTTTGCAACTCTGTTACAAATATACCAGGCAAAAACAACTTAGAGGAGGAAAAGTTTATTTTGGCTCACAGTTTCAGAGGTTAAGTCAAATGACTCCATTGCTCTGGGTCCAATGTGAGGCAGAACATCATGGCAAAGGAGCACTGATCTGCTCTTTTTAATTTATTTTTATTGTAAACAAATGGGGTACATCTTGTTTCTATGTTTGTACATGAAGTAGAGGCAGACCATTTGTGTAATCATACATTTACATAGGGTAATGGTGTTTGATTCATTCTGTTGTTTTTCCTTCCCCCGCCGCCCTTCCCACCCTTCTTTTCCCTCTATACAGTCCCTCCTTCCTCCCTTCTTGCCCCCCTCCAACCTCCCCATTATGTATCATCATCTGCTTAACAGTGAGATCATTCGTCCTTTAGTTTTTTGAGATCGGCTTATCTCACTTAACATGATATTCTCCAATTTCATCCATTTGTCTGCAAATGTCATAATTTTATTATTCTTTATGGCTGAGTAATATTCCATTGTATATATATATATACCACAGTTTCTTTATCCATTCATCAATTGAAGGGCATCTAGGTTGGTTCCACAATCTGGGTATTGTGAATTGAGCAGCTATGAACATTGATGTGGTTGCATCTTTGTAGTATGCTGATTTTAAGTCCTTTGGGTGTAGGCCAAGGAGTGGGATAGCTGGGTCAAATGGTGGGTCCATTCCAATTTTTCTGAGGAATCTCCACACTGCTTTCTAGAGTGGCTGCACTAATTTGCAACCCCACCAGCAATGTATGAGTGTACCTTTTCCCCCACATCCTCGCCAAAACCTGTTGTTGCTTGTATTCTTGATAATCGCCATTCTAATTGGGGTGAGATGGAATCTTAGTGTAGTTTTCATTTGCATTTCTCTTATTACTAAAGATGTTGAACATTTTTTCATATATCTGTGATTGCTTGTAGATCTTCTGTGAAGTGTCTGTTCATTTCCTTAGCCCATTTGTTGATTGGGTTCTTTGTATTCTTGGTGTACAGTTTTTTGAGTTCTTTATATTTTCTGGAAATTAGTGCTCTATCTGAAGTATGATTGGCAAAGATTTTCTCCCCCTCTGTAGGCTCTCTCTTCACATTGCTGATAGTTGCCTTTGCTGAGAGAAAGCTTTTTAGTTTGAATCTATCCCAGTTACTGATTCTTGCTTTTATTTCTTGTGCTATGGGAGTCCTGTTAAGGAATTCTGATCCTAAGCTGAAATGTTGAAGATTTGGACCTACTTTTTCTTCTATAAGATGTAGGGTCTCTGGTCTGATTCCAAGGTCCTTGATTCATTTTGAGTTGAATTTTGTGCAGGGTGAGAGATAGGGGTTTAGCTTCATTCTGTTGCATATGGATTTTCAGTTTTCCCAGCACCATTTGTTGAAGAGGCTATCTTTTCTCCATTGCATGTTTTTGGCCCCTTTGTCTAGTATGAGAAAATTGTATTTATTTGGGTTTGTGTCCATGTCCTCTATTCTGTACCATTGATCTACCTGTCTATTTTGGTACCAATACCTTGCTGTTTTTGTTACTATTGCTTTGTAGTATAGTTGAAATTCTGGTATTGTGATACCCTCTGTTTCATTCTTCCTGCTAAGGATTGCTTTAGCTATTCTGGGTTTCTTATTCTTCCAGCTGAATTTCATGATTGCTTGTTCTATTTCTGTAAGGTATGTCATTGGGATTTTAATTGGAATTGCATTGAATCTGTATAGCACTTTTGGTAGTATGGCCATTTTGACAATATTAATTCTGCCGATCCAAGAACATAGGAGATCTTTCCATCTTTTAAGGTTTTCTTTAATTTCTTTCTTTAGTGTTCTGTAGTTCTCATTGTAGTGATCTTTCACCTCTTTTGTTAGATTGATTCCCAAGTATTTTATTTTTTTCAAGGCTATTGTGAATGGCCTCTCTTTCTGAGGATTCATCACTTATGTATAAAAATGCATTAGATTTATGAGCATTGGTCTTATATCCTGCTACTTTACTGAATTCACTTATGAGTTCTAAAAGTTTTTTGGTGGAATTTCCCGGTTTCCTCTAAATATACAATCATGTCATCATCAAATAGGGATAGTTTCAGTTCTTCTTTTCCTATTTGTATCCCTTTAATTTCTTTGGTCTGTCTTAATGCTCTGGCTAGAGTTTCAAGGACAGTGTTGAAAAGAAGTGGTGAGAGAGGGCATCCCTGCCTTGTTCCAGTTTTTAGGGGGAATGCTTTCAGTTTTTCACCATTTAGAATGATATTGACCATGGGCTTAGCATAGATGGCCTTTACAATGTTAAGGAATGTTCCCACTATCCCTATTTTTTCTAGTGTTTTGAGCATGAAGGGGTGCTATATTTTATCAAATGCTTTCTCTGCTTCTATCGAAATAATCATGTGATTTTTGACTTTAAGTGTGTTGATAGGTGAATTACATTTATTGATTTCTGAATGTTGAACCAACCTTTCATCCCTGGGATAAAACCCACTTGATCGTGGTGCACTATCTTTTTAATATATTTTTGTATGCGATTTGCTAAGATTTTGTTGAGAATTTTTGCATCAATGTTCATTAAGGATATTGGTCTGAAATTTTCTTTCCGCGATGTGTCTCTGGTTTAGGTATCAGGGTGATATTGGCTTCATAGAATGAGTTTGGGAGGGTTCCCTCCTCTTCTATTTCATGGAATACTTTGAAAAGTATTGGAATGAGCTCTTCTTTAAAGGTTTTGTAGAACTCGGCTGAGAACCCATCTGGTCCCAGACTTTTCTTTGTTGGTAGATTTTTGATGGCTTCTTCTGTTTCATTACTTGAAATTGATCTATTTAAATTGTGTATGTCCTTCTGGTTCAGTTTAGGTAATTCATATGTATCTAGAAACCTGTTGATGTCTTCGAGATTTTCTATTTTGTTGGAGTATAGATTTTCAAAATCGCTTCCAATTATGTTTTGTATTTCAATTGTGTCTGTCGTGATATTTCCTTATTTGTTCCATATTTTATTAAATCGAGTTTTCTCTCTCTTTCTCTTGTTAGTGTGGCTAAGGGTTTGTCAATTTTGTTTATTTTTTCAAAGAACCAACTTTTTATTTTGTCAATTTTTTTGGATTGTTTCTTTTTTTTCAATTTCATTGATTTCAGCTCTGATTTTAACTATTTCCTGTCTTCTACTACTTTGGGTGTTGCTCTGTTCTTCTTTTTCTATTTGTTGATTTTTTTCTTCTTTTATTGAATGTGCTCCATGAAATAAATTTTCCTTTAAGAACTGCTTTCATAGTGTCCCAGAGAATTTGATATGATGTATCTTTGTTATTGTTTACCTCTAAGAATTTTTATATTTTTCCCCTGATGTCTTCTGTTTCCATTCATCATTCAATAGTGTATTATTTAGTTTCCAGGCGTTGGAGTAGTTTCTGTTTTTTATTCTGTCATTTATTTCTAATTTCAATTCATTATGATCTGATAGAATACAAAGTAGTATCTCTATCTTCTTGTATTTGCTGACATTAGCTTTGTGGCATAAAATATGGTCTATTTTAGAGAAGGATCCATGTGCTGCTGAGAAGAAAGTGTATTCACTCTTTGTTGGATGGTATATTCTATAAATGTCTGTTAAGTCTAAATTATTGATTGTGTTATTGAGATCTATGGTTTCTTTGTTCAATTTTTGTTTGGAAGATCTGTCCAGTGGTGAGAGAGGTGTATTAAAGTCACCTAGTATTATTGTGTTGTGGTCTATTTGATTCCTGGAATTGAGAAGGATTTGTTTGACGTATATGGATGAGCCACTATTTGGGGCATAGATATTTATGATTGTTATGTCTTGCTGATTTATGCTTCCCTTAAGCAGTATGAAATGCCTTCTTTATCCCTTCTGACTAACTTTGGCTTGAAGTCCACATTATCTGATATAAGGATGGATACTCTGGCTTTTTTGCTGTGTTCATGTGCATGGTATGTTTTTTCCCATCCTTTCACCTTTAGTCTGGGGTTATCTCTTTCATGAGATGAGTCTCTTGCAGGCAGCATATTGTTGGATTTTTCTTTTTAATCCAATCTGCCAGTCTGTGTCTTTTGATTGATGAGTTTAGGCCATTAACATTCAGGGTTATTATTGAGGTATGATTTGTATTCCTGGTCATTTGGCTCATTTTTGTTTTTTGGCATGACTTGGTTTCTCCTTTATTTGGCTATTCCTTTAGGGTAGTTCCTCCCTTTGCTGATTTGCATCATTGTTTTTCATCTCTTCCTCATGGAATATTTTGCTGAGATTGCTCTGTAATGCTGGCTTTCTTTTTGTAAATTCTTTTAGCTTTTGTTTATCATGGAAGAATTTTATTTTGTCATCAAATCTAAAGGTAAGTTTTGCTGGGTATAAGATTATTGGTTGGCATACGTTTTCTTTTAGGGCTTGAAAAATGTTGTTCTAGGTCCTTCTAGCTTTTAGGGTCTGGGTTGAAAAATATGCTGATATCTGTATTGGTTAGTCCCTGAATGTAATTTGATTCTTTTCTCTTGCAGTCTTTAAAATTCTGTCTTTATTTTGTATGTTAGGTATTTTCATTATATTGTGCCTTGGTGTGAGTCTGTTGTAATTTTGTATATTTGGAGTCCTATAAGCCTCTTGCACTTGATTTTCCATTTCATTCTTCAGATTTGGGAAATTTTCTGATATTATTTCATTTTATAGATCATTCATTCTTTTGGTTTGTTTCTCTGTGCCTTTCTCAATCCCAATAATTCTTAAATTTGGCCTTTTCTTAATATCCCATAATTCTTGTAGATTCTGTTCATGATTTCTTACCACCTTCTCTGTTTGGTCAACTTTGTTTTCAAGATTAAATATTTTTTCTTCAATGTCTGAGGTTCTGTCTTCCAGGTTTTCTATCCTATTGGTTATGCTTTCTATGGAGTTTTTAATTTGGTTTATTGTTTCCTTCATTTCAAGGATTTCTGTTTTGTTTTTTTTTTTTTCAGTATTTCTAACTCTTTTTTGAAATGCTCTTTTGCTTCCTGTATTTGCTCTTTTAACTGTTGATTGGTGAGATCATTCAAAGCCTGCATTTGCTCTTTCAGCTTATCATTTGCCTCTCTGATCATTTTAATTATGTACATTCTGAACTCCCTTTCTGACATTTCTTCTGCCATGCTGTCATTGGGTTTTATTGATGTAGCATCTAGGTTTGTTTGGGACATTTTCTTCCCTTGTTTTCTCATATTGGTCAGGTATCTACCCCTCTAGTAGTGAAACTCTAAGATATTGCAGATTTCCTCTATTGACTTACAGTGTCCCTGTAGATTTCTAATATCTCACCTCCTAGCCTTCAGTAGCCTGAAGTCTTGTAGGAACTTGATAATTCAGTGCTCCACAAGAAAGCTGCCCCTCTAGGGGTGGTGGCCTTCAGGTGGAGTATAATCCCTGCTAGTGGACAGAGGTGCCTATACTTGTTGACTGATGGTCAGCCAAAAGGGGACTAGACTGTGGGCTGGGGCATAGCTGGTCTGGGCTTGTGTCTCTGGTTCTTCCACCCCGGTGGGAAAACCTCACCCGGCAGGGAAGACTCACCTGGTGTGGAAGTCTCACTGGGAAGCTCCCCTCCGAGAAGTTCCCTTTGGTCCAGAACTACCACCTGGGTTGGGCAGCCCTCCTCTGCGACGTTCCCTGGGGTCCAGACCTACCTCCTGGACCAGGAAGCCTCACTTTGCACCAAAGCATCTCACTGGGCAGCCCCTCCTCTGAGAAGCTGCCTGCGGTCCTGGGACCCTCGCTCTGCTCCTAAGCCTCTCCGTGAGTGGCCCTCCTCTACAATGCTCCCGATTGTCCTGGTTCACCGCTCCAGTGGGGGGGATCTCACTATGCAACTCTACTTCACAAAGCCCCTGCATTCCAGGACTACCTCCCAGTCTGGGGAGCCTCACCCAATGGGAGAGACTCACCCGGCAGCTCTGAGTTGGTCCTGAGTCTCTCAATACCTCCTCTTCTTAAATCCTGGGTCCTGGAATGACTTGAGATGCAGTCACCCTCTAGTCCACCATCTTGAAAACCCCCGCTGCTCTGTCTTACAGTCAGGAATCCAAGAGAGCTTGAGTGCAAGGGGTTGGGGGCAACATAATCCCAAGGACACTCCTCTAGTCACCTACTTCCTCCAGTCATGCTCCATCTGCCTATAGTTACCACACATATCCATACAAATTGTTAATTATCCATATGAATTAATTATCCATTATCCATACAAATTATTAATCCCTTGAATTGATTAATCCACTGATTAGGTTATAGCTCTCATGTTCTAGTTATTTCACCTCTGAATACTCCTGCATTGTCTCACACATAAGTTTTCCAGGGGACACCTCATATCTAAACCATAACAGGGGACTTAAAAATTATTGGTGTGGACTATGTGTTCACTTCAACTTGTTAAGAAATACAGTAAAGGAGATCATTATATTGAACATAGATCTTGCTTATGAAAATATTAATTTTCTAAATAGCTCTGAAATTGGACCACATGAATCATATCCTTAATAGCATTATGCCAAGACAGGCTAGGATCATCAAACAACAGTGCTAAGGTCTGGATGTAGTTTGAGTGTGTCCTCCCAAGGTTTACATGCTGGGAGTCTGATCCTCAGTATAGTAACGTTGAAGCCATGGAACCTTTTAAAAGGTGGGGCCTAAGGCAAGGTGCTTAGATTATGGGGTACCACCTTCTAAAGAAATTAATTCTAGTCTTGTGGAGTGAGTAGTTCCTAAAAGAGTGAATGGTTTTAAATAGAGTAAACCTGTCCCTAAATCTCTGGGGCTCCCTGTTTCATGTTATCTTTCCCTTTCTCATATAATCCCATCATGATGCCATCACCATGTTGTGATGTAGTTTGAAGGGCTGGTGCCATGTTCTTGCATCTCCAGAACTGTGAATTAAATAATCCTTTTTCTTCATAAAATATCCAGCCTCAGGTATTGTATGATAGTAAGAGAAAATGACTAAGGCAAGCAGATATTGAAAGAGAGAGAGACATACAGACACAAAGAGACACGCAGAGAGAAACAAAAGTAGAGAGAGAATGGAGATAAATAAAGAGAGGGAGACTGCAGGCACACTGCTTATTTAAAAATTCTGACTGAGGTAGAGTCCTGCAATATGGGTTTTTTTGTATCCAAATTCAACTAATCAGAGTTCACATTTAAAAAGTCACACTTAAGGCAAGGCAATACCACAGATCAATTTGCTAACCTCAGATATTAAAAGTCTTAAGGAGAAGCTTATTTTAGGTTCCATGGATACAAATAACTGGCTTTACTAACTGGACATTTTTAAGATGGTGGTTTTGGCTCTGTGTAGTCACAGCTAGCATCAGGGATCAAAACCAAGTCTTGATTGTGACCAAGTAGATGCTGAGATATTGAATAACTAGCAACATTTTTATTTTGGACAAAGATCACAGATTATGTGCTCCCAAATTTTAAAGTCTGGCTCTGCCATTGGGCTGTAATTCTAGTGCTGGTATGGCATCCCATTTTGTTCTCACTCCTTTCTGGAAAAAAGAGCAATTTTCATCCAGAAATGGATCTTGTGTCCAGGTACTGATGTCTTATATTTATGGGCAGATGCTGGTTTTATTTATTTATTTTTATTTTTTAGTTTCTAGTCACATCCTCTGAAGCTTATTTATATGGAAGATAGGAGTTATAGTAACTGAACATCAGAATCATAACTCTTACACTTGCATAGTAATAGAGCAAAGTGTGGCTGAGTGCCAAGTGTCAGGGCTACAGAAACCAAAGTCAAAACAAGGCATAACTTTTCCAATTAAGTGAATGACAATCTGGTTCAAGAGAACAACAAAGGCAAATCATCATAATCCAAGTCAGAAAGAAGTCATCAGAAACTAATCTGTGAGTGCAAAGGAGGAAAATAAAGGTCATGAGAAGGGTCATTTAAAAAGTGATGTTTTAAGCTGAATCTTCAAGTTATGTAGCATGCATTTTAAAAAATGTTTTTATTAGTGCATTATAGTTCTACATAATAGTGGGGTTCATTTTGACATAATCACATATAGCTTGCATTTTAATACCATCTATAGCTATTTTCTTATCCTAAAATTATGCATGTGCAAGTTATTGGGCAAACACCAAAACTAGTCCTCTATAATCTATTACTACACTGGCATTTTACTCTTTCAGCATTTTTTTCTTTTTATGTATGGCTTTTACTTAAGATTTATCTCATAATTTGTATCCTATTATGTTTCTTAAAGAATCTCATAAGCACCGTCCAATATTTAAAATTTTTAAATTAATATTGCAATGTTTGTATAATATGTACTTTTTTCTTTTTGAGGTGCTGGGGATTGAACCCATGGCCTTAGGCATGCAAGGTAAGCACTCTACCAACTGAGGTACATCCCCAGACCCCTCTTCATGCTTTTTTAGTTAAACAGGTATGTGAGTATGAAATTGCAGGTGAGAAGCTTTGTTTTAAACCTAATTTCATTCCATCTCTAGGAGCTATACAGATTACCCAGGTACTTTCATCAAATCTCCTATAACTTTAAGAACCTTGGAGCAATACTGGCTCTGGTGTGGGACTGTGAAGTTCTGTTGAGTGGCCAAAAAAATGTTACAATTTAGAGATGAGTCCACTTCTCTTAAGATTCATGTTTTTCAGAGAATAGATTTGGTTTCGGTTTCTCTTTCTGTCCCTTTGGTCCTATTGCAGAAGTGGTCACATTTTGATATCCATAATCATCACCTAGCTTCTTGCAGTACTGGTTTCCAGGTTTCACACCTGACTATTCTGAATCAGTAGTTCTGATTTGATTATTCTGAATCAGTAGTTCTGACTCAAATGTTATATAAACTTCCCAGATGACTCTTTTGAAAATGTTCCATGGACCAGATTTTGAGACACATCGCCACAGGAAATAGAGCAGCCAGTTGTGACAGAACCAAGAGGCACTCTTGTGGTCCCCCAGCCCTAATCTTGGAGAAGAGAGGAAAAGATGCTTTACCGTTTAGTGTCTTCCCCAAAAGTTCTATCCAACATGGTCTCAAGAGAAAGGACTACTTATTTTATGGATTCAGTTTCTCCCCCAAGTTTTATCCTTGACTCTTTGGTAAGGACATGATCTGCCACATGCAGGAAACACCTGGCAGGTTTGCAGTGTAGTGTGTGACCTAGTTTTGTGCTAAGCAGCATTCAGAGACAGCAGTATGGTTTGTGGTTTATGGTTGGTGTCCAGTAATTACAGTTGGTGAGAAGAGTTTCATTTTGTTTTAATTGTTCATTGTGTTTTACAATCACGATCAGATCATTTAACAGCATCATATATTTCTCTAGTATAATTTATGTTCTCCACTTTAACTGTGATTTTAATGGGTTGTTTATAGCTAAAGTGGTAGCTAAAGACAGGCTGTTGATTCACTGTTAATTTATGTCAACTGGGAAGATTACCAAACAAGCATATTTCTTGTTTGTTTTTATGTCACTGTCTGTGAGAAATAGTGCTTCCCCTGCCTTGTTCTCACCTATCCATTGATTGTGTGACTCTTCTAACTAAAATAGCTTTCATTTGGTATACTGGTGACTTGGATACATAATATTTATTACTGCTGTAAGTTAAAGTAATAGGACTAAGATAGCAAACTAGAGACCCACTTTTTGCAAAAAGTCAAAACAGATGTGAAATGTCCCAATCTTCTATGTAGAAGTACTTTAATAAATGTTGTGTAGCTAATTAAATCTTAATTAACTTTTTTACCTATTAAGCATCTTAATATTTTTATATTTATATTTTCCCCAAGGTCCTAATGGATTAACTGGAAAAATTATAAAGATGAATTTTACAATTCAAGTTGTAAGTAGTATCGTGGGACTTTGGGGTGAAAACTAAGCAGATAAATGGAACCTGGATCCCCTTTCTCTTGAGAGAAATGAAGAAGTAATACATGACTAATTTTGTTGTAGAACCTGAATTTATTATATGGTTGTGCTGCTAAGTACTTCATACAATGCAAATGTAGCAGTAGACAAGAATTGCTCTTAGCTGTGTATGTTGGTGCACACCTGTAATCCTAGAGACTTGGGAGGCCTGAGGCAGGAGGATGACAAGTTCAAAGCCAGCCTAAGCAATTTGGCAAAGCCCTGAACTATTTAGCGGAGACCCCGTCTCAAAACAAAAAATAACAATGGGTTGTGGATGTGGCTCAGTGGTTAAGCACCCCTGGGTTCAATCCCTGGTACACTCCCCCACAAAAAAGAATTGCTCTTTAATCTACAAAATATGCCCTGGTTTTATGTTGGCACTAAAACCAAGCATGTGGCATCACTTTCTGCAGGGGATATAGTCTGGAAAATGCATTTGCAAGTTGAATTTTTGTAAAAGAAGATCATATGTTTAGTTTTCTGGAGGTATTCAATTTTTAAGGGTAATTCTCTAGTAATCTTTTTAAAAGTAAAGTTAGAAATTCTTTCTATAAATTCAAATTTTAATGGAAATATTTTAAAAGAGTATTGTATATCAGGGTCAGGAGCATGTAACCTAACCATCGAGAGAACTGCATCTCAATCCTGTCTTTGTTTCATTATTGTGTTGTAGAATTGAGAGAATTATATTATATGATTTCTAAGAACACTGTGACTTCTAAAATTCCAGGATTCAAATGTAAAATTTTTAGTGGCTGGATTTGTTTGAAGTAAAGGATAAAGTCTCAGTAATGGTATAATAGTCTAAAGCAGCACCAGCCAGTGCAGTAGCCACTAGTCACACATAGCAATTGAGCACTTGAAATATGCATGATTGAAATTGAGACGTGTTGTAAGAGTGAAGTACATACTAGATTTCAAAGATTTGATGCAAACAACTGTGAAACAGCTTATGAATTAATAATTTTTGTATTTCTTATATGTTATAATGATAATATCTTGAGATAGTAGGTTAAATAAAATATACTAAAATTAATTCCTGTGTTTCTTTTATTTTCAATGCAGACATTTTAAATTTAAGTAATTTAAATCTAATCAATTAGTAGTCATTTAATTGTCTAATAAACAGGAAATTTTAATTTCCGTATATGGCTTATGTTATTTTGGGGGAAGCAGCACACTAAAGGGACAACACATGGTACGATAGAAACTTCTGTTGCTATACCAGAATACCTGAAACTGGGTAACTTGTAAAGCAAAGAGATTTGTTTAGTTGACAGTTTTGAGAACTGAAAACCCAAGATCAGGTGGCCCTATCTTTTCAGCCTCTAGTGAAGGCCTTCTGGCCACATCCCAGTATGGCAGATGGCATCATGGTGGGTGAGAACGTGTACAAGAAATTTTATGGCTAGTTAGGGAGCAAGAGAGATTCAGGGACCAGATTCTAGTTTTCTCTCTTTGCAATAATCACCTTTTTCAGAAACTAAACTGGGTCTCCTGAGAACAATATTAATCCCTTCTGAGGGTGTTCCCCCAAATGACCTAATTATATTTCATTAGTTCTAACGTCTTAAAGGTTCCACCACCTCTCTACATTGCCACACAGAGGACCTAGCCTCCAGCACATGAACCTTTGATGGGAGATATACTAAAACCATATCCAAATCATAACAGAGATTCTTTGAAGATAAGATGAAAGTATTATTCCCCAAAGTGTAGTTCACAGTCCTATGAGAGGCACTGTCATAGTCAAGCAAGTTTAGGTAATACCGTACTAAGCCCCTCTTAGCAACTCACAACATTCATTAGCCTAGTGAAAACTCAAAGAAGTTTTGAAACTTGTTTCACTTGAGTTAATCCAATCCTTTCCAAATTTATTTGAGAAAGAATCCAGTCCTCTCCCATCCTCATCTCACCACCTTTTATTTTTTAATCGTAAAAAAAAAAAAAAAAAAAAAAAATAGTAGAAGTCTATAGACTAAAGAAAGTCACTTTGACAAATGCTGGTGAATTAGATTATCACTGATGCCCCTCTTTTCTATAGGCAGTATAGGAATGTATCTGAGGGGTTAGATATGCTTGCTTTGTGTATGTATGCTTCTATGTTAAAAACTCTCCTATTCTGCATAAAACGTTTTCCTTGATGTTGCTAGGCTATTTGAAATATCACCAGTTAGATGTGTTTATCTTATCATCATCCTCTGTTTTAAATCTCTAACTTGACTTATACTGCTAAGAAGGTTTATAGTTAGGGGTTCAAGAAGGGGCTACCTGAATAGATACAGAAGGACAGGTGGGGAAATGTTGAAAGGATATTTGTCCTTTCTGAAGTATTATGTTTAGTGTATTCCCCAAAGAAACATGCTGTTATGTATGGATTCAATAGGCTGGCATGGACTGGCAGGGAAGCTTGGAAATGATTTACAACTTTGTTTTCCAGGGAAACTGCATTCAACATTCCAAAAAAACCAATTTAGCGGTGAATGTTAGGAGCATAAATTTTAAGTTGGACACTACTAGTACAAAGAGTGACTCCAAACCTCAGGAAATAGATGCAGTCAGCATTCTTTGTTTCAATGAACTATCTTGCTTTGGGTAGTAAGCACTTTACTTCCCCAAACTCAGAGAAGATGGAGAGAATGATAGAACAAAAGTTTCTATGATAATGTTTATAGGATCTCATAAAGCATACAGGAATATTAAGAAGCCCTCATCAAGAATTTCCCTAGGTTACAGTGAAGTTTTTAACCTTAAATATACTCCTTCACAGATTAAACCAAGTTATTATTATTATTATTTTTTCCAGTGCTGGGGATCGAACCCAGGGCCTTGTGCTTGCAAGGCAAGCACTCTTTTGACTGAGCTATCTCCCCAGCCCCCAAGTTATTTTCTTTTCTCATAAAACATACATAGAATAAATGGATACATAGACTTGCAAATAACCCCAATTCAAAAAACTTCTCACACTCATCTGCAGTTTCCTAAGGAAAAAATATTATTTTTCTTTGATTCATGGGGAATAAAATGACACATTTCATTTGTAATAGGTCTCTATTGACTGGATGTACTTCAACCTGAAGTGAAATAAAAGCAAAGAGAATTTAAATAAAACTACTATTTTAAAGTAGAATATTGACACTTCATTAGACCAGAAAGATGCAAAATTAAAACCTATGCTTAAGCATTAAACATTTGTTAAAAGTAATTTTCAGGAGGCTTACTCATCCAAATAGTAGGTGTCCTACAAAGAGTCCTCTTCACATTGGAGCTGCCCAGCTCTGTTCAGGGACAGCTACTACATTTCCAATTTCCAGTTCTACTCATTCTGTGTGTAGATTTACATTTTCACTTGCCTAAAAAATCCTTTAACCTTTCTAAGAATACAAATCTGTTGGATTGACAGATCTTTTTATCATATGAAATAGTCATTATTTTGCATTTATTATTGAAAGATAGTTTCATTTCTAATAGCATTCCAAGACTTTTCCCCTATAACTGAAATATGTTATTCCAATGCCTCTGGCTTGCATAATTTTGGGAGATAAGTCAGCCATAATTCTTATGCTTGTGCACTGAATGTGATGCGCATGTTTTCCTTCAGGTTGTTTTTAAAACTTTCTGTTTATCACTATCTTTCAGCAATTTGATTTTGATGTACCATATTGTTTCCTTTGATTTTTTTTTTTTTTTTTTTTTTTTACTCCCTAGTGATCTTTTGAGTTTCTTGGATTTGAGGGCTTATGATTTGGAATGATTTTTAGTAATTACCTTTCAAACAAATTTTTTGGTCCTACCATCATACTACTTCTTTTAGTTCAATTATGCATGCATTAGACTGTTTGCTTTTATTCCAGAGATGTCTAATGCTGTGTTCATTTTTGTCTTTTTAAATGTTTTCTGTTTGCTGTTTCATTTGAATAATTTCTAATGCTGTTTTTTTCAAGCTGACTCATTATTTTTTCAGGGTATAATCTGATGTTCATCACACTCCGTGTATTATCATTTCAGATAGAAACAACATTTGGAACATATTTTTATCGTTCATTATGTCTTTACTATGCTCATGTCTTTCCTTACTTTCTTGAACATACGGAATATATTTGTAATAGCTGTTTTATTTTCCTTCTTTGGTAATGACATCATATGTCATTCTTAATCTGTTTCTATTGATTGACTTTTATCATACTTATGGGATATATTTTTCTGTTTCTTTGTGTGCATAGTAATTTTTGACTGGATGCCAGTCATCATAATTTTTACTCGTGTTGGGTACAGGATTTATTTTGTATACTTTTATAAATCATGTTGGATTTTTTTTTCTAGCTTACAATCAAGTTACCTGAATTCAGTTTCATCAATTTCAGACTTTTAAAAGCTCTGTTAATATTCAACATCTTGATCTAGGGAAAATTTAGACTCAAATATTACAATATAACTTCTACTGTCATGTGTACTACTTGTCCATTACAAGGTCTTTTCGGTGTGGCTGGTGAACTACTCCCAGTCCCATGTATGCTTTCCCTGAAAGTTGACCTATTACTTTTCTGTGTTTCTTATTTCAACCTTGAGTAGTTTCCTCTCATCATGCATTCCTCCATATTCAAAGATTAAAAGAATACTTTTGCAAATCTCTCTGTTGAAGTTCCTTCCTTCAGACATTCTATACCACAGATTTTATGACATTGGCCTCTTGAAGTTCTAATCTTTGTCTTTTTAACTCAATGAGACCACCAGGCTCTTTATGAATATTTCCTCACAGTACTACTTTCTAGAATCTGCTGCTTGGCAACTGGTGAAATCATAGGTGTTTTTCTCAGCTCTAGCTCTTTCCCTTCTGTCTGAGAACACAGTACTTTATTGCTTATTATTCAATGTTGGAGAACCATTGTTACATATATTTCATCTGTTTTTATTTCTAGTTGTTTGACAAGTAAATCCAGTCCCTATTATACCATTATAATTAGTATGATATACTTTTAACACTGAAAATAAAACCCTATCCCTATTCTTTACTATCGAATCTTGCATCACTGGCATCCATGAAAATGAGGCTCAGTTTCCAAACTACTAGTAGTGTTAAACTCTTTGTGACCTTTCTCTGTGGAGAAGCCTGGGCATGAGAGGGATAGCTAATTTATATTTGTATAATCTCATGTTCTTCTAAAATTACCAGTTGGAATTTATGCCAGTGGTTCTAGGATTTTTAACAGGTCTGGATTTGTATTCATATGTCTAGGGTAGTTATTGGTTTTAGTGACTGTGTATTTAACTTCCTTAGTTTTTTTACTTGAAGATGACACATAAGTATTTTACTGTCTCCCTAGGAGCTTGCTTTTAATAGGAGCTGAGTGAGCTATATTTCCAGCACACATATGAGAGAATGGAAGAGATTATGAACACAGAAGGTGACAAATTTCCAAAATAATTTTCACTGTTTCCTTTCCCTTTGCATTGTCTAAATGGACATTATGAAAAATGAATCACAGTCGAGTTTTTTAATTTGGTCCTTTAATAAGTCGTTGCTTACAAGAATATGAATTTTTGACATTTTATTCTTATTTCCTATTCTTTTACTCCTTTTCTTTCTCTTCTCCCCTTCTGATATCCTCTCCTCCCCCCGCCTAAAAATTAAATATGTGGTCATCTAAATTCCTTTAAATTCCCACATTCACCATCACCTTTCATGTCTTCATTTCATATCCACAATATTTTTTGCCTACAATATTTTCTTTCTTAAATTGTTCTCTTATGTTCTTTAAAGTTCAGGGCTGACACCATCTAATGAACTAACTGACTTGTATTGAGTCATGTATGTGACATATATATTCCTATAACCTCATCCCTAGAACACAAGGGTAAGAACTGGATGGTGGATAGTACTGTGGGCTATAGAGTCTGAGTCTTTGATCCTTTGAGTTCAAATCCTGGTTCTAACCACCAAATGCTGTGTAGACCCGGATACATTACTTTTTTCTCTTAAGACTATCATTAACTCTACAATTGTAATATTGTAGTACTCTCTCATAGAGTTATTGTGATGATTTGGAGAGATAATATATAACATGCCTAAAATAACACCTAAGCACTCTAAAAGTAGGAATTATAATTATCAACAGGAGCTAATTTTAAAAGTAAGGTTCACTGATTTTTCAACTCTCTAATTCAATTGCTCTCTCAAGTGTCTCTGAGAGTTAAAAAGTATTTCATGTTATTATTATAAGAAAGACTACCCAAATTTGAAAATTATGCTTTTTATTATAGTCACATAAAATAAAGTCAGTTATACCAAGTTGTCCAAATACATGGTGAACTAAAGCTTCCAACACTTACAAATTTTATACATATATCTATGCATTTACAAATACATACATATGTAAAAGATATATATTTTCTTCTAAAATAAAGTGCCCAAATCTTAATATATGGGGGCATAAGAGGGAGAAAAGAGTTATAAAGCCTTGTTAGTTATAGACTGTACTTTTACAATATAAGAATCTGTTTTATGCACATTTATTCAGGTATAATGAACTTAAATCATTCATTCTTTTCTGAATCTTTCTAAGTGAATTAATTTACCCAAAATGTTAAAGGAGTCATGCGGCCATCTTAATGAAACAGAGGCTTCTTTTTCTGATGTGCCTGGCTAGCACAGAGCCTTGGTTTCCCTACAGAGGGGTGGTTAATCTCCATTCCTAATTACCCTGTTGTTTGTATTGTCTTTCTGCTAAGGTGATAAACAGAGTGAGAAACAAATCAGGCATCTCTAAGTTTATCTCCTCTACATGCATGCCATGAAGTTAGAGTTTGGTGAAAAGATTGCTAATGTTTTACATCACCTTGGGCCTGGGGGAAAAGCCCTAGCAAGATTTGAATTGTGGGTCCTGCTGCCTCTGTTATTACAGATGTGTGTAAGCCAAGCAAGAAGAATCAAGGCATAATGGTCAATATGTCATTGAGAGAATCAACTCAAATTGAAATGAACTCTCTATTGCAGTGAAAAACCTTAGTGAATTCATGTTCAAGATAAGAACAAAATGAAGGGTTAAACAAAACTTGATGATTTAAGATAATTCAGAAAATCCTCACTTCAAAAAGGAACTGGAGTTCTAATCCTTGCTGCGACAGCTCAGTCATCCTTTTGGTGTTTTTACTGTGTTTTCTGCTATCTTAGACATTTATGATGATCTTTTGTAGTTTTTGACAATATATGGAATTTAAGAATGACTCTAAAAAGACTTTAACTTATTTAAGTAATGTGGAGAAGCCTAAAAATAGCTGAATATGAGCCCAGCCATTTCTGAATTTCTGGTAGCTACATTTTCAAGCTATAGTGGAGTGGATCCTATGCAAGCTTGAAAGGGAAAAATTGTCAGCATCTAAACTGCACAAGACACTCTAAAACTCCTAACATATGGAAGGTGTAGAACAAAGAAGCCCAGACAATTCCCATAGTCAAAACAAGGAGTGGAATATTTTGTTTCATTTTCGGAGGGAAAAAAGAAGGGCAAAAGAGTGTTTCCAATTACCCAACCCACCTCTGCAGGGCCTCTGCAAGACCAGAGTGGCCTAACTACTGATTTTGGTGAGCATCTTGTTGATGGCCTGCTTGACATGTGTGGTGGAGCTGCGTCTCCTCGTCTTGCCCTGCACCATCCTCCGGCGACGCACCTCTCGACATAACTCGTAGAAGATCTCTGTGATGTTCCCTTCTCCAGTGCATGCAGAACACTCATAGAAAGCACATGCCAATTCTGTGGCCAGCTTCTCCCCTTCTTCTGTACTCACTTGTCGGGAATGGTCCAAATCAGCTTTGTTTCCAACCAAGATTAATGTCACGTTCTTGGGCTTTTTGATCTCATCTAGGATGTTCTTCAGTGGCAGCACTTCCTCAAAACTTCCTCGGTCAGTAATGTCATAGACCAGCACAAAGCCTTCTCCCCACCGCATGTGCCCTTCCCTCTGAATGGTGTCTTCCTGTAGGTAAAGAAGAACAGCAGCTGGGAAACCTGGAGGTAATCACAATGTATAGACACTGCTAATGCTGGTAATAACCCTCAATTAGTATTGTTCATATCCACTTTTGTTAAATGTCCTGGCTCTGCCTGTGCGAGTTTACTTTCTCAATCAGTTGGGAATAGGAACATTACTTACTCATATCAAGATACTTCAGGAACTGAAAAGTTTCATAGACTAAATGTCTACTTTTAATGTTTCTTGCTATATCATTACTTTTGAAATCACAACTATTAATAAATTACAGCCCGGTTGAGCATATCACTGTTGAGATTTTTCATCATGATTGAAAATTAATAAATTAATAAGTGGTTCTTATCCCAATATTTAGGTAGTAGAATTAGAGTCAAAATTTAGCAAGATGTCCCCTCCCCATTTCTTGTTTTCTTTGTGTATTTTAATCTCCTTTCTCATTAGAGACAATTAGCCTCTAGGAAAAAAAAAGAAGGGACAGGCTATTTGGGATCCAACTGTAAGGTGGGCTTTTCTTTTTTTTCCCCTATGCTAATACACCAAAGATGTCATCTTGTACCAATAATGATGGAAACTTATTTGATGTGATTTTTTTTTTTTTTTTTTTTTGAGGTACTGGGGATTGAACCCAGGGCCTTGTGTTTGGGAGGCAAGCGCTCTGCCAACTGAGCTATATCCCCAGACCTGATGTGATTCTTAAAGAGAGTGACCACTCCTTCATGGGATAATTGAGAAAGCATTGCCTTTAGAGGTTCAAGTGGCTTCTGGAGGCCACACCCTTTCTCAGTTGGTTCTGGGTGTGAAGGTCAGAGTATAAGAAGGTGGTGATGAGACGCAAATATGTAAAATTCATTTCAAGAACATTTCATGGATTAAACTCTTTAATTCAAGTCTTGATGGTGCCATAGATTATTGACAAAGGACCATGGAAAACTTCAGTTTCTCAACTCATCCCACTAGTCACTTCTATATTTAAAACTAAACCTATCTATGAATCCTTTCATAATTTTAGATTTGACTAACCTCAAAGCAGATTTATAAAGAAAATGTTACAGGAGAGAATCCCAAAATAAAGCATTTTGAAACAAACAGATTTATGTATGGCCACAGAAGTCAATATGTACTATGTCTTTCTCTTAAAGGATTACCTTGCACATTAACATATTAAAGCCTCTGCAAACTATCAGAAAAGGCACTTACTTAAGTTTATTTAAGCATTTCAAAACACATTACCATGAAAACTTACGAATATCTTGCTAAGCCACAAAACAGGTGGGAGATTCCAACCTGGACAATATATAAATATTATAGTATTTTCAAAACTTCCTCGAAGCACAAGGAAGTAAAATAAACATCATACACAGGCTGTTACAAATGTGTTACTGTATAAAATTGAAGAACGAAGATTTTAGATTTTATGCAAAAATTAGTTGAATGAAAGTGCCTCAATTTTTGCACATATTATGCTTGTCTCTTTTTTATTTGATGCAGAAAATATTTTAGTTGAATTTCTATTCACCTGGCCAGCAGTATCAAGAATCTCCATGGAAACAACTTCATCATCAATGGTTGCTTGGTGTCGGTAGGTTGATTCTGAGGGAATGAACAAATAAAGAAGACAAAAGGGTAAATAAATGTAAGATTTAATTTGATCCTTAAAATGAGAAATCAGGCATGGAGCAGCACAGGAGACTATGCAGTCTAGGAAAGCAAAGATGAATATGCAAGAATGCAACATCTTTGTACTCCCAGAGCTCCAGGCAGAAGTTCTAATAAGGAGCCATCACCTTTCATGGCAGAGCTCTCTTTGCTTCCTTGATACTCTGTCTGTTCCTCTTAAGGTTCCATTTTATTCCCCTTTGAGGTCAGTTCTCTCATGCTCTTTTCTATCTCAATAAAATGAGACCTCTACCTTCTAAAATGACAGGGAGGTTTTCCACAAAATGGGTAATGATACCCCTAAATGTCCAGTTTCTGTAAAACTCTGTTAATTTATTTTCCTAACAAGGTTACATACAAATAGAAACTAATATTTTCTTTCTAAACCTCAACCCAATAGACATTAGAGGGAGGTGGATAGATCTTACCAAATGATGTAAAACTGTGGGAAATACTTGGGGCAGTAATAGGTAGTTGGGATCCAATGTTTGATAGTTGGCAAGAAACAACAACGCAAATTAGAAGAGGGCTGGGAAGCATGGAAGGGAGAAGGAATAATACAGATTTCTCTCATTTGTGTTGCCTCTTCAAAGCAGAATACAGTAGCTGCTCAGTACCAGCTGGAGGTTGGTAAGGCAAGAGTTGAGGGGTCTCCAAGCTGTGAGGGGGTGAAAGAGGTTAGCAGGTGCAAGAAGACTAAGTAACCTTGAATGTAGTCCTCATGGTCACATAAGTGGAAACCAGAAGTAAAAACCAAGTTCTCTATATGAAAACTAGAACAACTGAAATAAATGATTCAATAAATGATTGGCAACTGATGAAGGTCAGGTCTAGGAATTCTCCCAGAATGCCTCAGGAAGTGATAATAAGAAAACTGGAAGCTAAAACCTTAGTAGGAAGTATGGACAATAGAATTAGAAGTGTCATTCTTTATAAGAACCTCAAAGAGAGAACAAAACACATAGAGATGTGGAAATATTCAAAGTTGTAATGACTAAGAATTTCCCTGGATGAGAGTCATTGAAACACTTCAGATCAAAATGACTAACAGAATATGTGAGAAAAAAGTTTCCAATCTAAATCCATTTCCATGAAATGTAAAGTTAGAAATGGAAAAGAAAAATCTAAAGCAATTTAGAGAATAAAAGCTCATCACCTACAAAAGGATATGACTCAAATTTGACATTGGACATTTTAGCAGTGACACTGGATTCATGACATCTGTGACATAAAAGAAAATGACAAAACTGTACCAAAAGCAGTCCACAGTTACAATTCTACATGATTCTAATATATCATATCAGGATGGAGGTGAAGAGAAGAACTGAGAGGCAGGTTTCAGTAAACTAACATACTTATTTCAGAAGACAATAAAATAAAGGATAGAAAAAGTGAACTGAATACTCAACTCAATAAAGTAAAAGAGGGAAAAGAGAATAAATTTTAAAATATACAAGGAAAGAAATAAAAGACAAAATATCATGAGAGAAAAAGTATAACTACCCAATACCTTTTATGAGAAATTATTCTGACCCTGCTAGTTAATAGTACAAAAGTAACAAGAAGAAAACAAAAGAATAAGAAAATAGTAGACTCATTCTATATTTGAACACAGATTCAAAAATTACAAATATTATCCAATTGAATTCAACAGATTAAGTATATTATGATAAGATAGTATTTATTTCAGGAATGCAAATAGTGTTTAAATATTATCAATATAATTAAATAAATTAAGAAACTAAAGGAAACTAATCACATGATTGACTCTCTCAAGAAGAAAATACTTTTTCCCCTTTATCCCATTATCTATTTAGCATTTAAAAAAAATTCAGAAAACTAAGAATAAAAGGAATTCCTTGACATGAAAAATGTATATAAAAGCCCACAGCATACATAAAATAAATGGACTAAGTATACAGATTGTTTTCAAACTCTTAACCAGAAAAAGTATGTGCTATACAAAAAGATAATCCAACATGGATTATAAACACTGGATAGGGGCTGGGGAGATAGCTCAGTTGGTAGAGTGCTTGCGTTGTAAGCACAAGGCCCTGGGTTCGATCCCCAGCACCGCAAAAAAAAAAAAAAAAAAAAAAACCACTGGATAAATACAACAAGATAGGAAAAAATAAGTAAGAGACATAGTGTAATGGGGGTGTTCACTTTACGCTTTGAATACAAACCTTGCTCCTTGACAACTACTGTCTTATTTTAAACCTGACATGATTATTTCTTCTTTTCTTCCTCCTCTCTTTATCCCTCCCTAGCAGTGGAAGGAAAAGACTAACACTTTTCCTGTCTCGACTAAGCTGGCATGTCCTTCACTGCCTGGAAGAATGTCACTGCCCACAAGAATAAACAAACTCCAAACTTGGGAACTGGAGCAATGGCTCTCTCAAGGACAGCTGGCTGACACAGATTCATTTTACCTACTCATAATATTTAGATCCCAGCCCTTTTATTCCTCTGTTAAAATCCCTGTGGTCCTTTTGGCAGGGAGAATCACAGCCTCTGGGACAGGAGTCCTCTGCTTCTCCTTTGCTAGCAAATCAACAAAACTTTCTCCTTTATACCAAAACTTGTCCTCATTTTTGGATTGGTAGTGGAGACAAGGACTGAGCTTTCAGTATCCTAAGAATGGGAAAAGAATTTAAAGATTATTAAGATTGCAAATTTGAGGACAGTATAGAATGAATCACTAAAATTCTTCCATATCAGCAAAAGTCACATAGGAAATATAAAGGACAACAAGCAACCATTCCCAAGAGCAATAAAATAAATAATAATATCTAAGAAATAATAAAGAATGAACACAATTAGAAAAACTCAGAATTTTATGAAAAGACCCAAAAGATACTTGAATAAACAGGAAAATTGCCAAGAAAAATGGATGAGCAACAATTTTTAAAAGATGTTAAATTTTCCCCAAAGTAACCTCAAATCTAATGCAATTCAAACTAAAAGTCCAGTCAGACTTTTTGAGAAACTAAATCAAAGCTTATCTAAAGGACATAATACAAAGTAAATAACACTACCCAAAACAGTGTGGTACTGTCAGATGTGCAAACTCACAAGGCCTTAAATAGATGCTCATTTACATAGGAATTTAGTATGTGACTGAGGTGGCACCACAAACCACATGGGGGGGAAGAATAGATTGTACCATAGATGACAATGGGAACAACCAATGAAGAATTGGTCACTCCACGGACCCCCCCTGGAGAATACACTAAAAGTAAATCCAGATGGAGTAAAGATTTAAATCAACTGGATTTGAAAAGTAAACTTAAAACAATAACAAGTTAAAAGAATAAAAGCTCATACACACAAAATGATCTAAAAATAAATGAGTTGACTATATTAAATTTTTTATGTCACATGAAATAAAGTAAAAGTTGGAGAAAGTATCCGCAACATCAAAACCCAAAATTGACAAATATCTAAACTATAGAGGAGCTTTTAGGAATTAAAAATAAAAAGATGGATAAGCAGAAAGTCAATATAGGCAAACTATACGAAGAGGAAGTTTGCAGAGGAGAAAGACCAAATACATAAATGTATATAAAATGATGCTTTACGTGGTTACGTACCAGAGGGAAGCTTATAAAATTATTTTACAACCATAAGATTGGCCAAATTAGAAAGTTAGATAATGAAATGGTTGATTGAATTCTAGAAAGTTTCCATGTATCAGCAATGGGAGTGTAGACTGGTATAGCATTTTGGAGGGCAACTTAACAGTGTTAAATGCCCTAAGATCCAGCAACTTCCGCTTAGGCATGTGCCCCAGGGAAATTAAAAAATCAAAACAAAACAAAACGAAATAAAAACCTGGTCCAGGTTCTTACAGCAGTGTTTCTCAAAGTGTACTGTCTGGACCAGCAAAATCAGCATCACTTAGGAATGTGCAAGCTAAAGATTGATTTAAGGCAATATTTCCCTAGAGATAGCAGGAGATCACCTTGGAGGCAACTAGGGTGTTTACCATGGACCTTAAAAATTCCACATTCTGTTATAAAGATTAGAAATAGAGACATACACAATAAAATTTATATAAATTTAAATCCATGCACAAAATGTATTTTTCATACAAACTGGATATTACTTGAACAAATATTGTTCTAAATGATTTATTTATGTCAATTTATTTACTTCACAAATATCTCATGAAGTATTACTATTAGCTCCATTTTAGAAGAAACCGAGACATAACAGTAATAATTTGCTGAATGTCACAAAGGTGGTAAGTGGTAGCAGGAAGACTGACTGGAGTGGTTTTGGAGTGTAATGGAAAAAATACACTTAGTATCAAACACATTAGAATGTACTTATTGGAAAGAAGAGCACATGGGTGTCAGAATAAGGTATGCAGAGAAAAATAAAACAATCATATAAAGGCCTCACGTATACAATAATTGCAAGGTGCCATGAAAACAGCAATTTAACTAACATAATTACTTACTTGAATAAACTACCTAAATTACCAACCAACCACACAGAAGTTTCTGCTTCCATGGGAATAGGCTGTGAACCATTATTATTATTAATTACTATTACTGTTGTTGTTATTTTGGACTTCCATTTCACCCACTATTTTGCAGCCTTTTTTTGCGGTGCTGGGGAGTAGAACCCAGGGCCTTATGCTTGCAAGGCAAGCACTCTACCAACTGAGCTATATATCCCCAGCCCTTTTGCAGCCTTTTTTGACCATAATTTTGTTATTTTACCATAAATATAAATTCCTACCCAAAATGCAAACTGCAGAAAGGAAGCTGAGTGAAGTAGTGTTAACTTATCCTCAACCATAATGTACATGCCATCCATAGTGTGCAGTCATGGTTCAGGCATGTGCCTTGCCACGGTATTTTCCAAAAGTAGAATTTTAAAATAAGATTAAATAGGTGCATTTTGCACTATTTTCATTCTCCTAGAACTTGCATTGTGTGCATGGTATGAATGCTGATTCTCGGTTCTAGAACATTCTATCCCTCTATCATGAGAGATTATAGTTTTGTATAATTGAATGCTCTAAAATTCCATTTACAGTAGCTACTTGTCTCTAACTGTTCTCTCAATTTTTCCTGCTTTCATCCTCAGTGCCCTGCCTCAGGGAGGAGAAGTCTGGGCCACATCACATATGTCTTTTGGGTTTCTGCTTCTACTGTTCTTTATACTGACTTCCCTTTTCAAAAGACTGGCATCAGCCCTGGAGCCTGGAAAACAGAATTCTGGGCTCTAGTCCATCTTGTTTTATACCAAAAGTTGTCTGAAAGACAGGGCAATTTTTCTCTGTTGCTTCCATGATAAATAGGATATGTATTTCAACCACAGAAGGCTGCGGCAGGGGGGAAATAGGATAGAATGAAAATTGTATGAAGTCGTGTGATTCTTTGGCTGTTTGTTACTGAAACGAAAAGGATGAAATGCAGGAAATGAGGGAATGTCTGACACAAGCTTAGCAGTGGGTGGCAGTGGTGATTTCATCTAGTTTCACACCATTTTAACATATTTTCTTTAAGTGTCTCTCATTAGGAAACCCATTTCTCTACGTGTGAAACTTTGGAAGTATTGCCTACAGAGTCAAAACATTGTACATGTATGTACTACCTTTTCTGGGATAGTTTTGAAAAAATACATTAAGTTCTTTTGGTAATAAACTCTGATATTCATTTTAAAACACATGAGAAAATGTGTCTATGTTTGGATGGTGGACAGACTTTAAATTTTCTTCATACTAACAAAAATGATAATTTGAGTCTCTTTGTTTTTATTTTTATTTTTTTGAAGAGTAAGAGATATTATTGGATAGGAGGTACTTCCAAAATGCATCAAATGTTATAGACTATAAAGCAAATATTAGCTTCAAAATAGAATTAGACATATTAAAAATATATCAATTTCACTGTGTATGTGAGATTTAAAACCTGCATTCAGTCACATTTTTTATAAATAGAGGTATATTTTGTATACTTTGAGAGGAGATTTTGAATGTGGTTAATTCTTGTGTAACTTTTTTTTCCTTTGGCAAATTTCAACACATTAGTATAGATACTAAGCAGCACAGTAACAATAGCAGTTAGTGATGTTGATTTACGCTGGAATGAAAATTGCATTGACTTGAGTTCTACTGCTGGTCTGGCCACAAACTAGCCAAGTAATCTCGGATAAAAATTTACTTCTTTGGACCTGCTTCTTTATTTGTCAAATAACTATCTCCAACTTCCCTGCAGTGCTGTATTAAATAGCTCTACGAGTTTGCTGAGCACTTCTGCTTTGGTATCCAGTTGAGAGAATTTGGTTCTGGGAGCATATCTCTCTTTGTATGAATCTTTCCAAGCAGAAGGAATTGTAAGGCAGGCAAGAAGAACCACACAGGGAATCCAAGAACCAGTAGGTCTAATCTGTCTGACTCCCACCCTTATTCCTATCCGAGCTTTTACTATGCAGATACAGACAGCCACCATCCATTCAAACACAACACTATGTGCCAACATAGATGTGTTTGTACTGAAATGCAGTCTCTCTCCTCTCCAGTGCCTCCCATACACACACACTTGCACACACTCTCACTTGCTTACAGGCACACACACAACTAAACACAATCTAAGCCTCTGTCTGTATCCTCTTCTATGACTAACATTCTTAGAGGGCAACATGGCTCTGGGAGGTAGGGATTCAGTTCTTAGTTGAGATTGTATAATATGGATTCTGTTTGTCTACAACCCAAGTATTGTAGCCACATTAGGGGGTTTTCTTGGTTAGATGGTCCAAGTCCCAAATGTTATGAACTTGAGTGGTGGTTTTTAAATGCTGTTCATAAACGAGGACTGGCCTCTGACAAATATTTTACTGATCTGCTGTGAAATGCAAAAAGAAAAAGAAAATTAGGGGAAACTAAAATCACTCAATGAAAAGGATCAACTTTTTTTCTTAGACTTTATCCTTCAAAACACTCGTATGTTTAAAAAAGTCCTCCATTTTTATGAAATAGACATTTAATGTGTACAAATTTAGTTCCCTTCACCCTCTGCCCCTTACATCTCTAGTTGACATTCTTATTTTAGACCTGCTACATAAAAAAATCAAAACAAAAGAAAACAAAACAAACAAAAAACAGTGAACTTGACATTCTAGAATGATTTTGAAACAGTAAATATTTCAGTATTGTTAATATGTAGAAGTGTTCATGACTTCCAACTTCTCATGGAGCAATAATTCTGTTACAAGTTTTGAAGCCTGTCCCATGTTTCTGAGGAAGACACAAAATTCAGA
This sequence comes from Sciurus carolinensis, assembly GCF_902686445.1. Classification (NCBI taxonomy): domain Eukaryota; kingdom Metazoa; phylum Chordata; class Mammalia; order Rodentia; family Sciuridae; genus Sciurus; species Sciurus carolinensis. The sequence continues at coordinate 82,564,171 of NC_062216.1, forward strand.
ATACAAGACTATTTTTTCCCAACTATGTTAATTTGCTTTGTAATATATAAATTTGCTGTTGGTGGTTATCTTGGACTTTTAAAATAGCCACGTATTCAACAAAGGATCTGGTCTTTCCTATAGTAATGTGAAGTTAAGCCCAGGAAATGCTAATTTCTCTTGAATCAAATGAATTGGAGCCTCCTCTATGCCAGAACATTAGTGGCTTCTAGTGCAAATGCACGCACACCCACACAGATTCAGTCTCCAGAGTGAAAGCTAAAGGAAACCATCACCTGGGAGCGAATCACAAACCCTTTACTCCTGAAGTCGGAGGACAGAGAGCTCTTGTTGCCTAGCAGCCATGTCCTCTCCCAGCAGAGCAGAGCAAGGGCACTCAGAGAAGTCTCGCCATTCTCAGTGATGGAGGCCTGCACTGCCAGCAATGGATGCAGGCTGGTTCTATTAATAGCAGTTGTTTTTCAGAATGAATAAAACAAAAGGAAAATGGTTCACCTAAGACTAATTAAAAATAATAGCATTAGTTACTGGGACACATTCAAAAAGAGAGAGAGCAAAAAATTATGAGAACATTTTTAGCAAGATTCATCTTTCATTGAGATGTGTGAATATAACAAATAATTAGTATTTTTCTATTGAGCTGTAGATCATTGAGATTCTCAGATAGTTTCTGTAAATTTATATAAATAATGAAAATATAAAAGGACAACAGGTATCTACTTAAGTGAAACAATAAAAGAATAATTTTTTTAAACCAGGTACATTTTTAGATCCAAATAGATCATATTAAATTTAGTGTGTCTATATTCAAAAATATGTTGAAAAATTTTGATGAACAAAATGTTTAAAAGAAAAATCCTAGGAGAAGAATAAATGCAGAGATATGCTAGTTTAAAATCTTGAATAGCATAAAAATATGAATCTTTTCAAAACAATTTGTAGTTTTAGTGCAATTCCAATCAAAATCACATCATATTATGACAATTTTGAAAATTAACCTGAAAAAAAATACATTAGAGAGAGTAGCCAAGGTAATTTTGTAAAACACAGTAATGAAAGAAGACTTCTTATACTGACTATTAAAATGTTGCATAGAGCATACAATTATCAAGTGTGTGGTATTGGATGTGGTATGAAAAGCTAATCTAAATTTTGTCCTATGGTAAATAATTTAATATACAAAGAGAATACTGAAAGTAATGTGGGAAATTAGGAGTTATTTAACTATAAGAAAATTGCTCAAATATTTGGAAAAAATGTTTGGTTTTCACCCTGTACTTCTCACTCAAATAAGTTATGAATAGATTTAAAAATTAAATATTAAAGAAATAAACTGCAGAAGCATTCACTATCTCCTGTTCAGTCCTCCTTTATAGCACCATCTGATATATATCTATTTATTTACTGATTCTTTACTAGACTGTTAGCAGAAAAAAAGCAGAGGTTTTTCTCTCGAGTTTTGTTTTTTGGTTTTTAGTTTTTGGTTCTTTTCTTGCCATGAATTTATCTGCAGCATCTGAACATGACTGACACACAGTAGGGAGTTCCTAAATATTTGTCAAATGAATGAATGAAAATAACTAATAAGATACAAGAGAGAAAGCTCCCCTTTAAGCTGAACATATGTAACCTTGGAGTGATAATAAAAACCAAACCAAAACAAGAGCTCAGAAATAGTCTGCCCACACTTCATGCATAAACATTATGGTGACTTTTAAGATCCACAGACCACACATTTTGCATCTTTATTTAAACACATTTTAGTCTGATTCATAGGAGAGAAGAATTGGTGGGGGAGCATAGTTTATTCTTAACCTTTCCCCAAATCGTTATTTAGAAATTTGGGGTTAGTTTTAAGCTGCCTTCAGTGTGCCATTACACCCCACACCAAACTTGCTGTGTCTGTTTTTTCTTTCTCCCATTGGAATGATGCTGTCTTTTGATGGGCCGGCCTCATATTGCCACTTATTTGTGTCTTAGGTTTGACCTAGTTTCTTCATTTCCACATTAAAATACTGCAGGGTTCTAAGCACATACAGCATGAAACACAGCTGGCCTCTTAGAGGGAATCTTTGCATGATATGATAACTATTTGCACTTCCAAAGCAGCTGCAAGGGGCTTTAAAATGTTGTAATGGAACATGATGGAAGAAAATAAAATTCGACCTACCGAGGGTGGGATCATATTCCCAGATGAACCGTTTGGTCAGAAATCTCACTACAAGAGCTGTGGGAAAAAAAGAGCAGCATGTCAATCAAATTTGTGGGTTTGATGGAGTTCTTAGTATTCTAAAGAAAGAGAAAAGATTCATACAACTTTATATGCATTTAATATTTCTGTGGTGTATATAAACCCAATAAATTTATTTATGTTTATTCAAATACTTTTTCAATTTCATATTGAGGCCTGAAACCTGAAGTAACAATATAATGGGCTTATTGTATATTAATCAACAACTTGGATGTCAGTCGGTAGGGTTAAAAACAAACAAAAACATCACAATGTGACAATGCTCACATACAAAATTTTCAGCAATACAATGACTTCAGATAAAAAGCATCAAATCTAGGTGTCCAAAGTTTAAATATTGATAATGCTATCAAAATTATGTCATTTGCACAAAAATGGATGGAACTGGAGATCATCATGTTAAGGGAAATAAGCGAGACTCAGGAAGACAGTGTCATGTGTTTTCTCCTTATGTGAAAGCTAGAGGAAAAATTAGATAGACAGATAGACAGACAGATAGCTTGATAGACAGATAGTTTGATGGAGATAAAAATAGATCTCTCCAGGCATGGTGGCACATGCCTGTAGTCCCAGCAGTTTAAGAGACTGAAACAGGAGGATCTGAAGTTCAAGGTCAGCCCCAGCAACATAGTGAGGTCTTAAGCAACTAAGTGAGACCCTGTCTCAAAATAAAAACCAAAAAGACCTTGGGATGTAGCTCAGTGGTTAAGTGCCCCTGGGTTCAATCTCCAGTACCGATAAATAAATAAATAAATGCATAAATAAATTTTATGGACGTAGACAGGAGACCGTGAGGGTAGGGGGAAGGTGATGGGAGGAGTATTGGAGAGTGAAATTGATAAAATTTTATTATATGCATGTATAATATGCCAGAATAAAATTTACTCTTCTGTATAGTTAATATGTACCAATAAAAGAAAGATTGACAATCATGAGTTAGAAACATAAGTTTTATTGTAACAGAAAGATCACCAGCTGGTATTGTATATTATAAAAACATAGATATTCAAAATTAAGAATTCTATTGAAAATTCATTAAAGCTCCTCCAAAATAACACTGATGAACTGCAGAGCCAGGTCTGGAACTATCCTAAGCACTTTACATAAAGGAATGCCTCAATCCTCATTCCACCCCTGAGGCAGGTACTATGCTCCCATTTTTTAAATAAGGAAACTGAGGCCCTGAGAGGTTAATTCAATTGCACTCATCTAACTAGTTAGTGTCTGAGTCAGGATTTGAATTCAGGAAGTCAGTTTATAATACTTATAATGTATTCATTGTATTCAACTGATTTTAAATCCTAGGCCATCTGGATCGTATTTTGCTGAAATGTAGGTCGGAGAAAAACAAATCTGAGTATATGGACTCTATAGTCCTTAAAAATTGATGGGACATGCTGGATATTTTCCTGTACTTGTATTATAGTTGATAACACTGGTTGTTAACACTAAGAAAAATTTCAAAGGGGGTCACCATGGACACTTTGTGAAAATGTACTGAAAACATTGGATTCTTTTTCTGGAAAAGTATACACACAAAGTTTGGCATGAAATTGCAGCAGACTCTCAAGCCCTCTGAAGACCCTTGATGGCCTCCCTGAGATTCCACTGACCTTAACTAAAGAATCAATGTCTATCATTTTCTAATTTAAAAATATTGGTTATGAGTGCATTTTTATTACTGAAATGCCTTGAATGTAGTAGCCAAAAGATACTCCTGAAGAAATAAAACTAGTTAATTGAAGATTATTGCCATTCTTTGTCTGTTGTCACTTTTAGGAAAAACAGGGATTTTTGCCTGCTACCCTATTGTCTCATGTGGAAGAAAACAGTAAAAACTGCAATGAGAACTTTGTCAAACAGACCACAGCCACTAGAGACTGAAAGTAGCAGTGTCCTTTCTAATTACAGAGTGTGAGGCTGGATTTGTGTGAATCTCTGCAGAGACTAAAGTAGCAAGGCCACTGACCTTATAATCCTTCCCACAGTGAGCATATCTGTGGTTTGATCTGCAATCTTCACAGTCTGTCACTGTCCACTCTCTTGAGACTGGGATTTTAATTTTTTTAAAATTTTTTGCATGTATGAAGTAATAAGTACAGACATATTTTTCTGTTTTTAGAATTAGTAATGTTAGTAAACATAACTGCCCATGGGATTCAAAGAGTTTCATCTTTTGCTAGAATATGTAATTTTAACTCTGAAGGCTGCAACCTAGAGAAAATAATTGTCATCTTTAAGAAAGGAGATATTGAAATAAACTAATTTTTATATAACTGAAATTGGAAGTTCTCCCATTCCAAAATCATTGAAACTTTAATCATTTCTCAGTCTTTCCAAAATGTATTAGGCACTTGTTTTTCAAAATAAAATATACTGAACATAATTGCATCATTTTTAAATGTCTGGATCTGGTTAAGAATCTTGATTAGTGGCCTGTGTACTTATGTAGCAATACTTTCCTGAAGTGGATGAAGCAAAATAAATCTAGAGTGCTAGGGTTTTCAAGTTTTTAAAACCTTTGAATATGTATATATAAATTTATTCTTCCCTCACTACTATATTTGTCTTCTTTGGCTGTAGTCACTGAAACCACCTCTAATAAATTACCTCTTCCTCTATGTTGTTATTTTATTGTATAATAAATTGATAAACCACATTTTAAAACTTGTTACAATTTTGTATACATGGAAGGAAATTAGCTCTGGGGTTAGGTCAGAAAGAACATGACTTCTATGCACCTCAGAGTCGTCATGTTGCTGATAAGTTGTTCCTACTGACTTCTCAGTTGTTGGCTCAGTTTTTATACAATAACCAAATTCCAGAAAGGCAGTTCTGCTGGGTTTAATCCAGGTAGTTCACATAAATATTTTCAAATATTCTTTTTAAGAGAGACACATGTGCATGGTTATTTTAATAACAGAATCATGCATTCAAAAAAATCAATCTATTTCAAATGTGTTTTAAAGACACTGAAAAATTGACATGTTAGCTATACATTCCTTGAAGATATGTTTTCATGTCTCTCTCATAGATAACTCATGAAAAAGAAAAATGCATTTATTTTAAAATTCTCAATAATATTTCAATTTAAAACTATTAATCTAAAGAATAAAAACAATAATTTTACATCTGCAGACACGATATCATCTAAAGGTTTTATTATTATTTAAATTGTGTCTAAGGTGCTTAGACATCATTCACCATTTACTGATGTGACTCTCAAACATCACCAGTATTGTTTAGTCCCAAGTTTTATTTTAATTTTATTACAGAACACGGTTTTTATGTGCAATGAATCCTTCTGTGCCTCACTTTCCCTACTACAGTGGCTCTCATTCTGTGGTCTCACGCATTAGCACTCAGTTACTTCCTCAGTGGCTCTGCTTCTCCTGAACCTCACACCCCCTTGGACTACTATTCACAAAGTAGCCAAAGAGTCTGTCAAAACATAAATAATCTCATGTCACATCTTCACTCCCAATTCTCCCTGACCTTGTGTCTTTAACCAAATACTGAGTGCCTCCTCCATGCTGGGTTCTGCTCTGTTTGGAATAATCCAAAGATCCCTGACCTCATGGGGTTTACCTACTACCAGAGAGCTACTGCTACTACTACAGCTATCACCAGTATTACTATCATAATAGTAATAAAACAACTAAGATGCTTATTATTGTTATAATTATGCTTTATTTCTTTTTTATTTCATTTGTTCATATTAGTCATACATAACATTAGGATTCATTTCAACATAAACACATGGAATATAATTTGCTCTAATTCAGTGCTATTTCCCCATATTTTCACCTTCTCCCCCTGTTTCCTTGACTTTACTGATCTTTCTGCTATTTACTTACAGTTTTTTAAAAAATTAGTGTCTTGTGGATATACCTAATGGTAAGGTTCTTTGTAGAATGTTCATATGTGTATATAAAAAACTTAGGTCAGATTCATTCCACTCTTTTTTCCTTATCTCACCCCTCCTCCCTCTCCCTCAACCTGCTTCTGCTACTTTAGTGATCTTTCTCCTATTTTGATGAAATCCCCCATCATTTACTTTTTCTCTCTCTTTTCCCTTTATTTTAGACTAGCCTTCTCATAACAGAGAAAACAATCGACCTTTGACTTTCTGGGTCGGGCTTATTTCACTTAACATGATAGTCTCCAATTCCATTTGAATGATATGGCATAGTTTCTTCTTCTTTATGGCTGGTAATACTCCATTGAGTATATATAATACATTTTCTTTATCCATTCATCTGTTGAAGGGCACTTATGTTGATTCCATAGCTTGGCAATTGTGAATTATGCTGCTATAAACATTAAGGTGACTGTATCCCTATAGCATGCTGATTTTAGATCTTTTGGATATATACTGAGGAGTGTGATAGCTGGGTCATATGGTGATCACATTCCTAGTTTTTTGAGGAATCTCCATACTGCTTTTCAGAGTGGTTGCACCAATTTGTAGTCCCAACAACAGTGTATGAGTGCACCTTTTTTCCCACATCCTTGCTAACACTTATTATTTGTATTCTGATAATTTCCATTCTGACTGGAGTGAGATGAAATTTCAATGTGGTTTTGATTTGCATTTCCCTGATTGCTAGAGATGTTAAATATTTTTTTCATACATTTGTAGGCCATTTGTATTTTTTCTTTGTAGGGGTGACTGTTTAGTTCTTTTGCCCATGTATTAATTAGGTTATTTTCTTGGTGTTAAGTTTTTTGAGTCCTTAATATATTCTGAATATTGGTGCCATATCTGAGGAGCAGGTGGCAATGAATTTCTCCCTTGATTTCTTTAGATTGCACATTCAATCAAGGCATGGACTTTATTGTATTCATCAGTCTTTTAGTGTTTAGAACAGAGTGTGGCACATGGTAGACTAAAAAATACTTATTGAATAGATGAAAAAGATGTATCAGTGCATGTAACAGATTACTCACCTTTAACAGTTAAATAAAGAAGCAGAAGAAAACTTAACACAAAAGAGCTCACATTAGAACCATGACATCTTTCCATCTTTCCATAACTATTTTTTGAAAGGTTTTAAGAATTTATAATTGAAATCCTTTATAGTAGCTATTTAATGACCCTTACACAAATTATATTTAAATTTTTAATTAAAATGATTACTACAAAAATTGGTCTAATTTTCTTTTGAATTCACACCCTCTCTCTCCTGACTGCTTGATGAAGTTTTTCTTTTGAGTTATTTTATTTTTTTTATTTTTTTTTGCGGTACTGGGGATCGAACTCAGGGCCTTGTGCTTGTGAGGCAAGCACTCTACCAGCTGAGCTATCTCCCCAGCCCTTTCTTTTGAGTTAAATGATGATATTGATCATCTTAACTTCCACCACAAGTCTGACAGAAGGTTTTTCTCTCCTGAGTTTTAAGGGACCTATTTGGTTAGTTACAGTTAATTTCCTATATTCTAAAATTATTCATTTTCTCCCCACTACCTTGAAAACCCATACCTTTCTAGTAAATAAGTTAACATGTCTAATGGCAAACTTAAGGAAGAATATTTTCCTCCTTTTGTCTAACTTAAGGAAGAATATTTTCCACCTTTTGCCTAATTTATAACCTACTTGGATAACTCTTCATCATGTGTGACTCATTTTTAGAATTACTGGACTATAAATTTCATGATTATTAATGAAAGTTGGTTTCTAGCAGAATGGAAAATTCAGTAAATAGAATTTAATCCAAGGAAATATTTTAAAAAGTCAATGTAATAAGTCAGGGGGATGATATTGTATTCATAAGTAGAGCTAAAGGGCAAAATTGCTACATTAAAATACCCATGCTATTTCTAAAGATTAACAAATTTGCACTGGTTACTCAGAATAATTCCTGATGTGATTATAATGATGAGAGAATCATCACAAATGCCAACTTTAAAGACCAAAATAATATATTTACATGAAAATTGATTAGATATGCTCTGTAAAATAAATATTTTAGATTAGAAAGAAATGAACTTTTCACAGTAAATTAAAACTGACATTGATATTCTTACATTCTAAAAAAAGTTAAAAGCCATACTCCAGAGAGAGATAGACAGAATTTTCAGATGGTAACTTTTAGGATCCTACTCTAAAAATAATTCTGTTGTGTCATTAGTTTTCACTTATACAGTTCATGAAATAATGTGACTAACAATGTATACATGGCATTTATAAGACACTTAAGCAAAAATGACCTCTAAACATTTCTGATTGCTCTTCTGTATAGTTCTCCAGGCACACAACTATTGCCATATAACAAATCTATCCCCAAACAGTAGAACACAACAGTAAGTATTCCTTTTAAGGCAAGAAAAAAAATAGTATTCACTAATGGAACTATGGTCAATGGTTGGTGATATTAGAAAAATTCAGCTGCAAGTGTTTTTAATAGACAGGTCAGATTTTTTAAAAGAGGAAAAGAATTTATGCTTAAATGAGGAGCATTTCAAGAAACACAACTCATAATCTGGCCATCATTAAGACTTTCTGAATTTTGCCTATAATTCTTATAACACACCCAGTAAAAACCTTTGATTTAATTTAAACTCCAAGACAGTCCTTATCATTTCTTAACTCATATAATAATGAAAAGTTATTATGGACCTATATTAAGTAATTTATATTCTTTGCATTCTGTAAACGGAGAGATCTTCATTTAAAATTTTTAAAAAAAAGCAGTTTTAAGTTGGAAGACCAGGTAACTTTAAAATACTTTTTAATGGACTTCCACAAAGTTTCCTATGTTTAGGATAATTCTGTCATAGTTTTAAATGTTCCATGAAAAATAAGTAAAAAATTTTTGCTATATAAAAAGAAAGCAAACATGGATAATACTAATACAACCATAATCTGTCAGGATTTGGTATAAGTACATTTATCACTTATTTTCTCAATTACTTTTCTCATTTTAATTTGCAACCAAATTTGTCTATGTTTAATAACTAGAAATGCTAAAGCTTTAAAACTGCATGAAGATATTATAAAAAACTTAAACAGTATCCTAAGCGTGAAACTTTTCAGAATCAGGATGAACCCAGGAAAGAGTGTGTCTCCTTCCTTGCCTCTTCTTTTTCATTTTATTATAGTACTTACAGTGTAATTGCTTGACTTAAAATACCAACAAAAAAACCCCATAAGGCAATGGTATGTATTACCAAGCCCACACAGGTTGCAAAATCAACACTTACTTGCTTTCAGTTTGAATTTTATGACCTATAGTTAAAATGCCATAATAAATAAAGCAAGCATTAAAAATAATGAAAAAGAGAAAGATGAGAAGGTTTAATACAACTTGGGAATTGTTCACTCACATCACTAAGCACAATATTGTAAAATTTATAATGGGAAAAAGTTTTAAAATAATGCAGTGATGTTACTATCATCCACCTTCATGGACTGTGTGCTCTTAGGTCAGACACTGTGCTAGATATCTGTATATATTTCATTACTCTTCACTCCCTTACAGTAAAGAATATATGAATATGGATCTGGATGACTATAGAAACTAAACCTCAAATTATTTACATTTTTTCCTAAAATACAAGCCTACTCTTTCTGGCCTCAAGATCCATAGTCTTTCAGTGCATCCCCTGACTCAGTGCAATCCCCTCTTCTCACAGATGAGGAATTTACTACCACAGACCTTAGGGGTCTTATTGGTGCTCTATTATCATTAAATCCTTAATGTGAAAAAGTTCACAGTGAATATTACATATGGCTTATTTATAGGTACATTTTTACACACATACATACACGTTGTTATGTTTTGAAAAAAAGACAAATTGTCTTACTCAGCTCTCCTTTTGTTACAAAGAATGAAATCCCTGCTAAAAATAAAGTCCAAATTGTCTTTCAAACAAAAGTGATTTTCCAACATGCGAAAATCAATAGCTTTCCTATATACCAGCAATGAATCTGCTGAGAAAGAGATCAGGAAAACAATTTCATTCAAAATAGCCTCAAAAATAAAATAAAATACCCAGGAATAAATCTAACCAAGGAGGTGAAAGACCTCTACAATGAAAATTACTGAACACTGAAGAAAGAAATTTCTTCAGAAGATGGAAAAACCAACCCTGGTCATGGATGGGTGGAATTAGTATTGTTAAAATGACCACACTACCAAAAAAAATACAGATTTGGTGCAATTTCCATCAAAATACTAACAACATTCTTCACAAAACTAGAACTAGACATGCTTCACGGAACTAGAAAAAAAAAGTCCTAAAATTTATTTGGAAGAAGAAAAGACTCAGAATAGCCAAAGCAATTCTAAGCCAAAAAAGTCATCCTGGAGGCAACACAATACCTGGCTTCAAATTATACCAAAAAACTATAGTAACATGGTACTGGTATAAAAACAGACACAGGGACCAATGGTACAGATAGAAGACACAGAGACAAACTTACACATCTACAATCTTCTGATCCTCTACAGAGGTGCCAAAAACCTTGGAGAAAAGATAATCTTTTTAACAAATGGTGCTGGGAAAACTGGTTATCCATATGTAGAAGAATGAAACTAGATCTTTATCTCTCACCATGCACAAAAAGCAACTCAAAATGGATCAAAGACCTTGTAATTAGACCAGAAACTATGCAACTCCTAGAAGAAAATGTAGGGTCAACACTCTAGTACAGGTAATGACTTTCTCATAGGACCCCTACAGCTCAGGAAATAATGTTAAGAGTTAATAAATGGGATGGCTTCAAATTTAAAAGTTTCTGCACAGCAAAGGAAACAATTAGGAATGTGATGAGAGCACCTACAGAACAGGAGAAAATCTTTGCTAGCTACTCTTCTGATAGAGGATTAATATCTAGAATATATAAAAAACTCAAAAATCTTGATACCAAAAAACCAAGCCCAATTCATAGATGGGGAAACAAAATAAATAGTCACTTCTTAAAAGAAGAAATACAAATGGTCAACAGATACAAAAAAAAAATGTTCAACATTATTAGCAAGTAGGGAAATGCAAATCAAAACTATACCAAGATTTCATATCATACCAGTCAGAATGGCAACGATCCAAGAGTACAAATAATAATAAATGCTGGAAAGGATGTGGAGAAAAAGGAATACCTTTACATGTTGGTAGGATTGTAAATTAATACAACCACTCTAGAAATCAGTATGCAGTTTCCTCGAAAGATAGACGAGGAAGCATTGTATGACCCAGCTACCACTCCTTGGTGTTTATACTGAAGAAATAAAGTCAACATGCTATAGCGATATATGCATATCCATATCTACCATATAACCCAACTATCCCACTTCCTGGCATTTATCCTAAAGAATTAAAATCATGCTATGGAGACTTATGCATACCATGTCTATAATAGCACAATTCACAGTAGCCAAGTTATGGAACCAGCCTAGGTATCCCCATTGATGGATGAATAGACAAAGAAAATGTGGTGTGTATCCACAATGGAGTTTTAGTCAGTCATAAAGAAAAATGAAGTTATGTCATTTTCAGGAAAATCGATGGAACTTGAGGACATTTTGTTAAACAAAATAAGTCAAACTCAGAAGGTTAATGATCATATGTTTTCTCTCATATGTGGAAGCTAGAGAGGGAAAAGAAAAAGAAAGATGGGAGTAGATCTCATGAAAATCAGAGGGAAATCAGTAGAAGAAAGGGACCAAAAGGTGGGAGGGAGGGAGGAAGGGGGAAGAGCCGAGGAGTGGTATTGGCCAAATTACATTGTTAAATCATATATGGTGTGCATGTATAAATTCCATCAAAGTGTACAAAATGTAAAAAATGGCAAATCAGGGAAGAAATAACCACTGAACATTGAATTTTATGGGATCTACATAAGTAAAATAATGATAAAAATAAATGTATAGTATAAAAAATGTGATTTTCTAGAGATAAACTTCTGAACATTTACTATATTCTCTTTTGCTCACTATTGAGGCAAATTTATGATTTCTAATTTACCATTATTATTATTGATAATAAATCATTAGTAAAATTTAATAAAAAATGTTATTTGAAATACAGTACAGAATCATTATATATTTGGGGTGCACCATAAATCCCTTTGGGCTGATTTTGTTTAACTTGTCCCACTTAAAATTCCAAGTAAGCTAATAATTAGTCAGCACATTGGTAGGTAATACAGATGGAACTAAGTCAAGTAAAGGGGAAAATATACTAGAATACAAACAGATTCATAAATGATGTTACTCCTCATCAGATAGTACATCTATCCATAAGCCATGAGGTATCTCCTCCTCTTTAAAGTTCCCCATGGCCTTGCCAAGTGATTAATTGCTCCTCTGTGACATGGAATTGTTATTCATTTCATCTCTGTTACAGAAGGCATATACCTTTTTGTAAATATTTTTTTATTTTCCTGTACGTCTGACCAATTGTGAATGATCTGAGGTCTGAGATTAAACCTAATTTTTGTCTCCATCACTGGCATGAGTGTCTGATAAATCATAAATGCCCAATATATATTTGCAAAATTAATGAGGAAACAATTAAAATGTGAATAAATCATTTGGCTTCAATATTACTGTTATACTTGGGTCTGTATTCTGGAGTATTTATATTGTTTGAAAACCATGGTCTTTAAAGTGGAACTTCTATTTCTTGAAAATACATCAACCATTTCTCATGTTCAGGGTCTGGTTGAGATACCCATCTGGTCTGCTTGCCTTGTAAACCTGATTGATTAAGAAACTGAGGACCTGCTAGGCCTCTTCTTGCAGGCCAGAGAGTAATCATTACCCTGACCTCACACCACAATCGGTTCTCAATTTCATTCCAAGCCCTTAGGCAGACAAAAGTTTTCAGAGAATTAAAAATGAATATTAGTCACAAAAAATGAAGACCCCTACACTAGATTTGTGAAGACAGTTTCTTGGGGAATGAATTTTGTGAAGCAAAGTATCTATTTATTAACCATATTAGCTATTGGATTAAAATGTATATACTCTTGGTAAATTTCACTAGGTAGGTTTTAGTTTTGAAATAAAAACACTAATGGAATGAATGTTAAATATCCAAAGGGGAGTTACGTAAATTCTGGATAATGACTGCAAGCTTATTTATTTCTCATGCAAACTCTTAAAAGTAGAAATTAATGTTCCTACTTTACACATAAGAAAACTGAGTTAAAAAAATGGATACATTTGTCTATGCTTAGAGAACAGTTAAATGACAGAAATGAGATTGGACCAGCTTTGTTTATCCTAAAACACATACTTTTTCCAATATACATACTTACCACTATATATTAATATTTCCATGAATATGATTTAATTCTGCATGGTTGAACTTGTTTTTCCATATGAGCACATATCCCATGGAGAAGCATGCTTTGTGAAGAGAATTTTTAGTTCGTGACTGGAGTTCTTTAATGGAGAAAATATCCATGACCAGAACCCATAGCAACAAAGAGAGTAGGAATGTCAAGAAGCAAAAGGGAAACTTTAAGACAAATAAGACTTTTTTCCTCTTCAAAAAGTCTCTAAGAACTGAGCACGTGAGGAAAATAAGAAGTATATAATGATGTAGACATAAAGTAGTATGTGATAAGCAACGTCTACTTACTAGTTTCCTCAGTCATTAAAAAATTCATTCTTTCAACAATAACAAAAAACTAGAATTTTAGGAACCATTCTGACAATGAGAAAGACAGCAAAGAAAATCAGATACACTTCCTATTTTTGAGGAATTTTGTCCCTTTTCATGATATGTGAGTAATTTGGAGTACAATCTAAGTCCTGCCACCACAAGGCCCAGCATTCTTGCAAGGACAGATGCTGGGTTGAGGGGAGGCACTCATTTTAATTCCTCCAAGGGAGAAAAGTTTGTTTTTTCCAGAGGAGAAAATACACTAGATAAAATTGTAATAGCACTTTCTGAAGTGTCAACCCTATATTCCAATTTAGGGATAGCCAACTTGTATTCTTTCATACTTTATGCCTGGATCTTTCCTCAACCAACCCCTAAGTACAAATTTTTCCTTTCAATAGTCTTTCCTCTATTTTCTGTAACTGTTCTGGCCTCCTCCAGGAAACTTGGGCCATTGTGCCCCAGGGAAAGAATGAACCACAAAGATCCCAGCACTGAGCTCTCAGCTAGTCAGCCATGAGAGGGCCAGAACAGCTCTTTGAAGCTTTGGCTTAGCTTTGGCTTGTTGGAGAAGCTGAGAGCAAGAAAATGTCAGTTTGAAACCTCAGAATCCTTAGTCAAAGGGAACTGAAAACCATTTCGAACAAAGGAACTATGATAGAAGAAAATGGAAATGAACTGGATTAGAAATGGGATATCAAAAATACCAAACTAAACCAAACCAAACCAGAACAACAACATAAAAAAATAAAAATAAAAATAAAACCCAAGAACCAAAAACAAAACAATAATAACAAAAAAAAATCAGATTTTAGATATATTTATGGATAACTAAATCTAACACTTTTAAAGATGCTTTTCTATTTAGATTTTCTATTCTTTCTCTCTTCTCCACATATGTGAATTTCACAAGAATTCATTTAATTAATAAATAGTTACTGAGCGCTGTGCAAAATGCCAAAGAAAACAAGACTTAGAAGATTCCACAAGCAAGATATTAGAAATGACTTCATATTAGAGCTAAATGGTGAGCTCAGCTTGGATGAATTGAAGCTCGGTAATTTAGAAAGAGCAGTTCATGCAGAGAACAATCAAGTTCAAAGGCCTAGACACAGGAGAGCATTCTTCGGCTAGGAGTCACACGTGGTTTGGAGTAGGTAGAGTAGTGTGTGGTGCAGCTATGTCTGGGGCAGGTTGTAAGGTTCTTTGAGCCCAGAATATGTAGGAACATGTCACATTGAGGAGTGTGGATTTTACTCTGAAGTTTATGGGCAGATAGAAGTTCTGAGTAGGAAGACAACTGGATTTGATCTGGTCCAGAAATTTTAATTGATTCGATATGGAGAGTGAGGGGAAGGGATTAAAGTTAGCATTCCATATGGAATAAATCTAGAGGTAGCAGTGTTATTTGATGGGAATGTAATGAGGAAATGAGTTAAAAGCAAGTGACATTGAACTTGAATGTGTTGAGCCTAAGATAGTAATGAAAACATTAGGACATAATTGCCATTAATCTATCCATCCATTCTTTATCATTTCATTCATCCATACATCTATCATACATTTAACACGTATTTATTGACTGTCTATGATGTCCCAGGCACTTGCAGGTACTGTTATAGGCAGCAGACATAAGACCGTGAAGCTGAAAAGAGTGATCCTTGGCAGAGTGCCGGCTTCTAGTGCGTTTTAAATGTACTGGGTATGGCTGAGATGTCCCAAGCAGACATTGTAAAGTAAGAGAAGAGTAATTAGTCCAGCACTCTCAAGGTGGCTTTCCTTGCTTCCTATGTTTCCTTCCACCTAAACTCCTCAAAATTTCTAGCTGAACGTGAAAAGTTAACAGATCAAGTCAGGGCACCCAAAATGTTTATATAGGTGTACTCTCTGAAGAAACCCCATCCTCCACCCCTTATCTCACCTTCCCCCTTGTGCTATTCCCTGTGAAGGTCAAATAAGCTGACATTAAAAGCCCTTAAGCTGTATAAAAAATCGAAATTGAGCAATTGAATGGAAATGCAAAATGAATGCAATATAAAAATGCATGCTTTATGTTGCCAGAAGTTAAAATGAGAAGTAAATTAGTTCCAGATGGGGTCTAAGGATTGCTTTTAAATTACTGTGTTTGTTTAAGCATGAAAATTTTGACTTATTCTGCATTCTGACAAAAATGCCACTCTGAGGAAGAGTTAGAATAAATGTAAGCTCTATGTGCAAGACACTTCTTAGGAATACATGATACAATCTCCAAGAATTATTAGGAAACACTTTTGTTTCTCAAAATCTAGCTGGGGTGTTTACCTTCAGTACATCTCAAATCTTGAAAACTGAGTTATTTGCTATGGAAATAGTAAGTCAAGTGTTAATTTGCTGCTGGCAATTGGCTCTTAAGATGACAAGTTAAAGATTGAAAAAATGGCAGATCCTTGGTTTACACTCCTGACAGGTTCGGCAATGCTTATAAAGAATTTAAAATCAAGAAAAAATTTTAATATTCAATAGAAATAGAAAAATCAACTTGTATGGTTAAATGATAATATTTTCTTACAGAATTTTTGTGGAAAAATTTGGAATGTGGTAATCAGCTGATTTGGTTTTATCTTTGTATCTTAAAGTTTAATAAATCAAAAGCCATGCATTCTGTGTCTAAGATTTCAAACCAATTTCATATAAATTGAAACTTATTTGCCTTATTTTAAGTGATAATTAAAAATTAAATTATTGAATTCCCCAAGCCAGCACTTATATTTTACAATTTATAGTTTATTATATATGTCTTTTAAAAATAACATTTCATTTGAAGACATCATGTCTTTACAGAATTGTCTATAAAGTAATATTTTTTTAAGTTGTCAAGGGATTTAGTTATAAAGTTTGGATTTTTAATTTTTGCTTTTCCTGAAAGAGGAAATACATATGGTGTTAATGTCTAAAAAATTTTCCTATGCTTTTATTACTAGAGCATATAAGAAATTGACAGATGGAAACATTCAGGTTTTATTGTGGACATGAAAGTAATTCAGAATGACTAAGTACCCCCGGGGAAGCAGAGGAAGATCTGTTGTAATTCTCACTGAGTCGCCTCTTCTATTCAGGTCTTTGGATCTTACAAACTACCCTGCTTGTGCATGTCCTTTTCGCCAGCCTGATCTTGTTTCCTTCCAATGTGGGCACATACAGTTTAATAGGCTGTGCCTACAGAGGCCATAACCTCTGGCAATAGGGACTCTCTATTTGTAACTCCATCATCACAACATAGCTATCTGTGTAGTCCCATAAAAAGACATGAACCCTTAAAAAGTCACAGTATGTATGGAAAACTAGAACCTGGAAAACAAGGGTGTAGGTGAGAGGAAGTGCAGGTGAGTGGGCTGGAAAAGTACACACATGATGTAAAGAGCTTATAAGCCAAGCTAAAATTTCCAATTGTTCTTGAAATGAGGGGAAGCCATTATAAGCATAAAGACATAATCATTGTTTTGGTTTATAAAGGTCACTGCTATTTTACTGCCAAGATGAACTGGGCAGATGCAGATAAGACTGGAGACAGAAGGACTGGGTAAGAAACTCTTCCAGCACTACAGAAGAAAAAGTGCTAAAACTGAACAGTTTCCCCTTCACTTCTGCCATTAGTAAATGTGCTGAATTATAATTCAGTTATAACTAGAAATAGTGTGCGGGCTTTTCAGACTAGCTTCCTTCACTTTGCAACATACACTTAAGACTCATCCATGTCATTTCCTGACTGGATGGTTTATTTCTTTCTATTTCTGATTATTCCACTGTATGGGTGCACCACACTCTTTTAACCAGTAATTACTTGAAGAATGCCTTGCTCTTAGTTTGGGACCAAGATATTTTTGTGATAAAATTCATGTGTAGGTATTTCTGTAGACATCAGTCATCAGATTGGGTAAATACTTAGTAGCACAAGTGCTAGCTAAGATAAAACTAGCTTTGGATTTATAAGAAACTGTGAAAGTGTTTTACAGTGAGACTGCACCATTTTACATTTCTACTGGTAATGAATAAGACATCCTTGTCAGCATTAGAATATAATAACATTTTCAGGTTGGTTTATTTTTAGCTATTCTAATATATTTTTTACTTTGACTTGCAATTATCTAATGAAAATTGATGTTGGGAATCTTATGATTATTTGTCATTTGTATATATATCTTCTTTGGTAAGGTGTCTACTAGATCTTTTGCTCATTAAAAAAAAAAAAAGCTGTATTTTCAGTGCAGTTTTAAGCTCACAGCAAAATTGAGCTGAAAGTATGTAGAATTTCCATACACTCCCTGACCCAACATCTGCCCAGTCTCCCCCACTATTCACATACCACACCAGAGTGGTGCTTTTGTTATGACTGATGAGCCTACATTGATACATAAGTATTCAATGTTCATAGTTTGTATTAAAATTCATTTTTTTGTGGTACCGGAGAGTGAACCTAGGGACTCTCTATGGTTGAACTACCTCTCCAGCCCTTTTTATTTTTATTTAAAAAATGTTTATTAGTGCATTATAGTTACACATAATATTGGAGTTCATTTTGACATAATTATACAAGCATGGAATATAATTTGCTCCAATTCAGTACCCAGTACTTCCCCTTTCCCTTCCCTTTTCTTGTCCTCTATTCCCTTTCCTCTATTCTCTTGGCCTTTCTTCTGGATGGATAGATAGATAGATAGATAGATAGATAGATAGATAGATAGATAATTTTTAAAAATTAGGTTATTCTAGATATACATAAATGTGAAATTCGCTGTGGCATATTCATAGATGTATTTGGATAGTTTCCTTTTTATTTTTTGAGATGGGGGTCTGGCTAATTTGCCAAGGCTGGCTTTGAACATGTGATTCTCCTGTTTGAGCTTTCCAAGTTGCTGGAATTACAGGCATGAGCCACCATGCCCAGCTTAAGGTTCATTCTTGAGGTTGTATATGCTATGGATTTTGACACATTTAATGACATGTAACCACAACTGTGTCATGCAGGATATGTTAAAAACCTTCCCTGCCCTGCTTTTTGTTCTCCTCTCCCACTTAATCCTGGCAATCTGTGGATCTTTTATCACCTTCATAGTTTTACCTTTTCCAGAATGATGAATAGTTGGAATCATACAACATTTGGCTTTTCAGATTAGCTTCTTTCACTTAGTATTATGCATATAGGGTTCCTTCATGTCTTTTCATGGTTTAATAGTGCATTTCTTTTTCATGATTAATAATATCCCATTGTCTGACATACCACAGTTTATTAATCCATTCACTTACTGAAGGGTATCTTAGGTGTTTCCAAGTTTTGCCAGTTATGTGAATAAATAACTTTTTACAAACACCTCTCTGTAGGGTTTTGAATGGAACGTAGTTTTCAACTTATTTGGGTAAATCTCAGGAGTTAATTGCAAGAGCCTGTTTAGTTTTGTAAGCACCACATAAAAATAAATAAAAAAATAAAGGTATCATAATCATCTATAAATAAAAAATATTTAAAAAGAGTTCTTTGCATGTTTTGGATGAGTCCTTTATCAAATATGTCTTTTGTGCAAATATTTTCACCCAATCTGTGACTTGTCTTCTCATTCTTTTTAGAGTTTTTCATAGAGAAGTTATTAATTTTAATGAAGTCCAATTTACCATTTTTTAAAATTTTTATGGATCTTTTCCTGTTGTTGCTTCCAGAAAGCCATTACCAAGACCAAGGATATTTTCTCCAATATTGTTATCTAAAAGTTTTACAGTTTTGCATTTAGGTATGATCCATTTTCAATTAATTTTTGTAGAAAATGTGTTTCTCTTTGCTTTGCTTCTTTCTCTTCTCTTTCTCTTCCCTCCCCTTTATTTCCCTTTTCCCTTTCTTTCCTTCCTTCCTTCCTTCCTTCCTTCCTTCCTCCCTTTCTTCCTCCCTCCCCCCACTTCCTTCCTTCCTTCCTTCTTTCTTCTTTTGGACAGTCCCTTGTTCTATAACTAAATTGTTGACTACAAATTTCTTTTTTTTTACTAGGTGTTGTGGCACACACTTGTAATCCCAATGATTCTGGAGACCAAGGCAGGAGAATCAAAAGTCTGAGGCTAGCCTCAGCAACTTAGCAAGAACCTGTCTCAAAATAAAAAATAAAAAGAACTGGGGGTGTGGTTCAGTGGTAAAGTGCCCTTGGGTTCCATCCCTAGTACCAAAAAATAAAAATAAAAAAAAACTTTTCCCATGTCAAGTAGCCTTTGCTCCTTGGTTAAATTTCAGTTGACATTATTGGTTTGTAGGTCTATTTCTGAGCTCCTTGTCCTGTTCACTGAGCTATATGTCTCTTTTTTCATCAGAATCATGTTGTCTTATTGCTATAAGTAGGCCTTGAAGTCTGGTAGTCTTTGTGACAGACAGAACTCACTCTTCTTTAATATTGTTTTGGTTATCACAGGTCTTTTGATTTTCCATATAAAATATAGAAACAATTATTATTATCTACAAATTAACTTGCTGGGATTTTGCTTGAATTGCATTGAATCTATGTATCAAACTGCAAAGAACTAACATCTTAACAATACTGAGTCTTCCAACCATAGACGTGGAATATCTTTCCACTTATTTAGGTCTTTAATTTCTTCTGTCAGAGTTTTACAATTTGTCTCACAAAAATCTGCTATATATTTTGCTCTATTTATACATAAGCATTTCATTTTCCTTGTACTATCTTAAGTGGTATTATTTTATTTTTCAAATTTCATTTTTTCATTGCCAATATAGAAAAAGAAATGCACTTTTATATATTAACCTTTAATTTTATTATGTTTCGATAATTGCTTATTAGTTCCAGAGGTTGTGTGTTAATTTGGGGAGGATTTTTAAATAGAAAATCATATAATCTGTGAATAAGAAGTTATATTTCTTCCTTCTGATCTGCATACATTTATTTCCTTTTCTTGTCTTACTGCACAAACAAGATAGGTCTTCCGGTGCAATGCTGAATAGGGTGGAATGAAGAATGTACTTTCCTTGTTCCTAATCTTATCAGAAAAATATCTATTTTCTTATTCACTAAGTATGATATTAGTTTTATATTTTTTGTAGCTATTCTATATCAAGTTACAATTTTCTGAGTGAATAGTGTTGAATTTTTGTAGTCTTTCTATATCAACTGATATATGATTTTTCTCCTTTAGACTCTTGATGTGGTAAATTACAATAATTGATTTTTAAGGTTTATTTTTATTTTTAATTGACAAATAGTTTTATTATAATAATATGTGTTATAATTATGCATTATTGTACATAATTATGGGTTATGGTGTGATGTTTTGATATATGTCTACATTATATAATGATCAAATCAAAATATTTACCATGTTCATTATATCAAACATTTATCTTTTTTGTGGTGAGAATATTTGATATCCTCTCTTCTATTATTTTGAATGGTGAACTGACCTTGCATATTGGAATTAAACCCACATGGGCATGATGCATAATTTTCTTTATACATTGTTTGATTAAATTTACTAATATTTTGTGGAGGATTTTGCATCCATGTTTATGAAAGACATAGGTTTACAGTTTTCTGTTCTGTAGCATCTTTTGTCTTATTTTGGAATTATGTTAATGCTGACCATATAGCATGAGTTAAGAGGTATTTCCTCTGCTTCTATTTTCTGAAAAAGATTGCAGGGAATTGTAGAAAATGGTATCATTTCTTCTTGAAATGTTTAGCAAGATTCACCAGGGGAACTGTCTGCTTTCTTCTTGGAAAGTTGTTATAGAATAAATGTTTGTGTTCCCCAAAATCAGCATGTGAAGAAACTCATTCCCAAATGATGGTATTAGGAAGTAAGTCCCCAGGGAGAGAACAGGTCATAAGGGTGAAGCCCTTCTGAAAGTGTGTATACAGACTTCTTCCACTCCTTCCCCCTGATGTGAGGGTAAAGGAAGAAGACAGTCCTTTGGAAGGAGGCCCTCACCACACACTGAGTCTGCCAGCCCCTTGATCTTGACTCACCAGCATTAAAATTTGTGAGAAATAAATGTGTGCTCTTTAAGCTATCATTCTATAGTACTGTGTTAACGCTAACTAGGACAGGAAGTTTGTAATTGATTCACTTTCAAATTCTTTAATAGATATAGGCTTATTTAGTTATCTATTACCTACTATGTGAGTTTTGATTTGTATCTTTCAAGAAATTGGATCATTTCATTTAAATTATCAAATTTGTGAGCATAGAGTTGCTATAGCACTCTTTTATTACACTTTTAATGTTCACAAGACACTAGTAATAATTTCTTTTTTGTTTCATAGTGTTAATGTGTTTCTTTTCTTCTTTGTTAGCCTCATGAGAATTTGTCAATTTTGTTGATCTTTAAAAAGAATCAGCTTTCAAAATTGCCAACCTCATTGATTTCTCATTTTTAACTTCATTGATTTATGCCCTGATTATTATTATTTTTTTTTTGCTTGTTTTTGATGTAATTGTTCTCCTTTTTCTAGTTTCTTAAATTGGAAGCTCAGATTATTCATTGTTGTTATTTTCTCATATATCCCTGTAAACATTGCTTGTGCTGAATGACATAAATTTTGATAAAATACATTTTTACTCCTATTTGCATCAAAATATTTTTAAAATTTCTTTTGAGACTTCTTTGTCAAACTGTGTGTTATTTAGAAGTACTTCGTTTAATCTCCAAGTATTTGGGGAGATTTTCCAAATATTTCTGCTATTGATTTCTAGTTTAATTTCACTGTGGTCTAAGAACACACTATGTACGATTTGTATTCTTTTAAATTTGTTTAGGTGTGTTTTATGGCCTACAGTATGGTCTATCTTGGTGAATATTTAATGTGAACTTGAAAAGAATGTGGGTTCTGCTGCTGTTGCTGAAGTTCTGTAAATGTCAATTAGGTCAAGTTGATTGATGGTGCTGGTCTGGTCAACGATATCCTTCCTGCTTTTCTCATACCTCCCTGTCTGTCAGTTACAGAAAGCAGAGTGATGTCTTCTGTTACAAGAGTGGGTTTGATCATTTCTCCTTGCAGTTTGCCTTTTCTGTTTGGGTGTGTGTTGCTGGGTACACTTTAAGAATGTTAAGTCTTCTTGAAGAATTAATTCTTTTATCATTATGTGACTCCCTCCCTTTCTAGTCCATTCAGGTTGTTGTAACAAACACCATAATCTTGATGCCTTATAAACAAGAAACTCCCATTTCTCACAGTCCTGAAGGATAGGGAGTCCACCGTCAAAGAGACACCAGATTCACCTTCCTGGTTAATAGATGGTGCTTACCACTGTGTCCCCACATGGTGGAAGGGAGTGTCTAACTCTCTGAGGACTGCTTTGTTGCCCTTATGACCTAATTACCTCCTAAAACTCCCCTTGCCTAACACCATCACCTGGAGAGTTAGGATTTCCATATACTAATTTTTGGGTGCAAAAAACTTTCATGCCGTAATGCCCTGTTTATCCCTGAAAATTTTTCCCATTCCCAAGTTGACTTTGTCTAAAATTAATAATTTTGATTGGTATTAGCCTGCAATGTCTTTCTCTCTTCATTACTTTTAATCTGTGCCTTAAAAGTAAATAGTACTTTTACTATTAAACAAACAGGAAAAGCCTATTTATAAATAGGCTTTTCCTGTTTGTTTAATCCAATCTGATAATATTTTTAATTGGTGTGCAGATCATTCATATATGAAGTGATTATTGATGCAGTGTATTAATATTGCCATGTTTCTAATTGTTTTCTATTTGTTGCCAATTATTATACTAGAATTTGCAATATATAATTACTATTGATCTAAATCTACTTTTGAATAATACTATTCTACTTTAAAACAGAGTATTTCTTACTTCCCTCTCCTAGTTCTTATCACATTACTGTCATTCATTTTGTTTATCCATATTACTGTATGTCATTTTATTTATTCATATGCTATATTAACCAATATGTTGTTACTATTATTGTTGATCAACAATGATCTATGAGATCATTTAAAGAATAAGAAACACAAAAGGTATTATTTTACCTTCATTTATTCCTATTCCATTTTTCCTTATGTCAATTTGAGTTTCTAATCTATATAATTTTTCTTCTCCATGAAGTTGTTTTTTTTTCCTCTCTTATAGGGAAAGTCTGCTAGTAGTGAATTCTGTCTTTTTTTCTTTGAGACAAATCTGTATTTTTTTCCTTCATTTTTGAAGGATAATTTCAGTGTGTGTGTGTGTGTGTGTGTGTGTGTGTGTGTGTTTAACTTAATTTTCTTTTTGATTGGTTTGAATAAGAAGTCTACTATGTAATTCTCATACCTGCACCTCTGTAGGAAAGAGCTCCCATTCAGCTTCCTTCAAGATATCTTTTTTGTCTTTCCTTCTTTCTTCCTTCCTTCCTTCCTTCCTTCTTGTTTAATATGATATGTCTGTGTGTAGATGTTTGTTGATAATTACCTTCCTTGAAGTTCTCTGAGCTTCTTACGTCTGCAGTTGGGTGTCTATCATTAGTTTTGGAATATTCTCAGTTATTCAGATATTTTCTTCTGAATCATTTTTCCCCTTTATTGATATTCTCACCATATGTGCATTATACATACTTTTATATTATCTTATGCTTCTTGGATACTCTGGAAGATGTGCTTTATTCATTCTCTTTTTACTTCACATTTTGTTTTGGCAAGATTCTATCAATATATCTTAAAGTTCATAGATTCTTTCCTCCGCTGTGTCCAAGTTACTGATGATCTGTGCAAAAGCATTTGTATCACAGTGTTTTTTTTCCTATTTATAGCATGTCCTTTTGAGTTTTTCATAAAACTTCTTTCTGCTTATATTATTAGTGCTCTTAAATGTTGCCTTCTTTTGAAAGTAGAAAACAGTTCATAGTACCATCAGCTTCTGTCCAGGAAAACTAAACTTGGACATGATTATCTGTATTTTCCTGTTTCTTCCCAGATTTCAAGGTCTGATGGATTGTCCAGAAACTTCAATTTCCTGATTGATTTAAGAATAGTAATCGATTTTTCAGTTTATTTAGACTTTTTCTTATTCTAAAGGTGGTAGTGATGACTTACCGGGTCTTTATTTCAGGACAGAAATTTTTTTTGTTTGTTTGTGTGTTTGTTTGTTTTGAAGAATAAGAAAGACTCCAGAGTTCCCTTGCCTATTGATTTTTTTCTGCCTTTTAAATATTCTCTCACTTTTATTTCAGCTCAACCATGCATCATATATATATATATGCTGGATATCCATATATATATATATGGATATTCCAGCATTTTAAAAGTGTCAAACACAAGGTGGAATTTTTCTGACCATCACTGATTCTGTAGAGTTAGAAACAGAACTCAACTGATATTTCCCCCTTAATTTTATTTAGTTTATTCCTTTTCCATGCTACTCATATTTAGTTATAAACTGTGTGAAAACATAGTTGGCTATATTTAATCACAAATATATGATTATTTTCTACTAGTATGCATTATAATCTTATTACAGATTCATAAACTGACATGTATCATCTTTTAGTGTTTAAATCCCAGCACCATTGCCTTATTCGAATTAGAAGATTCATTTCAGACTCTGTTGATTTTTTGGTTTCAACATGAACTACACAGGTATCCTCTTGCAACTAACTCTAAGGACAAATTTCTTTGAGTAAATTGCCAGACAAAGCCCAAATATAACAACTAGAAATCCATTGGACATAGAACAAAGGGTCCATCTAGTTCCCTGGAGTATTTTAAAAGATTTCACTTTATACTTCATGTGTCTTGCTCCTGTTTTGGAAATGTTAATTTTAAACGATCATCAAATCATTGTCATGTTATTTATTTATTATAATCATGATCCCAATGTGGATATATAATTGATAAAGATCATGTGGTGTGACTTGAACATCAATTATGTTTTATTTGGTGGTGATTTCTCAGTTAATCTTTAGCTATTACAAATGCATTTACCTTGTACACATACCAGGATTTTATTTAAGCACACTAAAGAAAAATTTAACAGTAATTAATGTTTCCTTTCCATGGAAACTATCAGAAAAAATATAAAAAACTATAAGATAAGCTAAGGATGATATATATTATATATATTTGAATTTCTGTGAGTTTTAGAGTTCAAGAAACTGCTCATAGGTTTAATCCATTTTATTCATCATGCAACAAATCTTTACTAATAACCATTGTGTGTATGGTGCTAAGCTGGTTGCTAAGTGACTGTATGTTGTACCTGGGTTTATTTGTTCACTTATCCTTTCAATATCCATTGAGCAGCTATATTCTTTGAGCTCTCCTAGGTCCTTGAGATGGAAACAGACTAAAGTCTCTTCTCTCAGATTTCAGGAAAACATATTGAATAAAAAAAAAAAAAAAACTAGTGTGTTTTATGGAGATAACTGCTATGGAAATAAAGAAAGCAAGGGAAAGAAGAAGGAGCTGGAGGATCTAGAATGGTGTACTATTTTAAGGAGGGTGGTCAAAGAAGGCATCTTGAAGCAGGGTGGGCCACCTACATGTCTGGGAAAGAAGATTCTAAGCAGAAGGAAGAGCAAGTACAAAGGCCGTGGGTCAGAAGCATGCTTGAGCCAAGTGCAGAGGCACATGCCTGTAATTTCAGTAGCTCAGGAGGCTGAGGCAGGAGGATTGAGAGTTCAAAGTTGGCTTCAGCAACTTGGTGAGACCCTAAGTAACTTGATAAGAACTGGTCTCTAAATAAAATATTTTTTTAAAAGACTGGAGAGGTGGTTCACTGGTTAAGCACCCCTGGGTTCAATCCCTGGTACCAAAAGTAAAAGAAACATGCTTGGCATGTTTAAGGAACAGTATGGTTGGAATACAGAGAACAAAGAGAAGAGTAGGAGAGGAAGGCAAGGGAGAGGGTGGGAGGAGATCATGCAGAGACTATAGATGATTTGAGTTATCTGATTAGAAGCAGAGAAATATCTGACCATTATGAGGAAGAAAGTGATGTGATCTGGTTTTTCTGTGGATAGTAGACTACCAGGGGTAGAGCAAGGGAGAAAGCAGTTAGAAGTTACTATAGCCATGAGATCATGGCAGCCTGAAGAGAAGTGACTGGAGAAATAGATTTGGCTGTGAACTGGTTGTACAGTGTG
Organism: Sciurus carolinensis; assembly: GCF_902686445.1. Classification (NCBI taxonomy): domain Eukaryota; kingdom Metazoa; phylum Chordata; class Mammalia; order Rodentia; family Sciuridae; genus Sciurus; species Sciurus carolinensis. The sequence continues at coordinate 82,591,137 of NC_062216.1, forward strand.
AGAAGAAGGGGTGACTTCAAAGTTGATGAACCAAGAATCTGGAAAGATGAAGTACTATTTTCCTGGAAATACCTGGAAGAATATTGTAGGTAGAGTGAATTTTAGAGGAAAGATTGCAAGCCAGTTTTGAACAACATAAGTTGGTGATATCTTTTAGACATGCAATGGAGATGCTAGGACACAACAGGATGGAGTTGGAGGTGGAGATCAGGCCAGAGATACAAATTGCAAATATGTCAGAAGAAAGGTGGTATTTAAAGCCAAAATCTGAATGAGGTCACTTGGAGACAGTTTAGATCTAGAAGCACCTGCACTGTGAATCACATCTAACTTTGAAAATTGAGTTGATGTGGTAAAAACCAGTGGGGATGACTGGAAAGTGAAGTAGGAGAACCACTAAGAGAGTTTAGAATCCTGGAAGCTGAACAAGAAAGTTTTCTCTGGAGAAGGGATCAATCACTTCTTTGAAATGCTGCACATAAGATGCGGACCAAGAATTGAATTTAGTGTGTAAAATCATGGTGATGGATTAATATAGATGACAGCTTAACTGGGGTGGGCTTAAGGGAATATGGAGGAGAGGAAACAGCGAGAGTGAAGGCAGGCTTTCAAGCTTTAGCAAATGGTTCTGAATCACAGTCAATTCACTACAATACCCATTTTAAGCATCAGTCATCATTATAAAAAAAAAGATAAAATTGTGAATCATACAAATCTGATGATACATCCAGTTATATTCAGTAGTATACCAAATATAGTTTAATTTTGCACAGTGCTATAGAAACAGGACTAACACAAAATGATCTAAAGTTGTAAAATGTGAGTGAGAGATAACACAGCCAAGCATTTTCTTAAATATTTTTTAGCTGATTTTTGTTGTTTCCTTCATTCTCCTTTCCTCTTTACATTGTATCTTTATCACCATGTCCCCAGGGAAGGTAAACCAAAGATTTATTTATGTCTGAATTTCAGCATACCACAAGATCTTGGCATTAACAATTAGATTCTAGGCAGAGAACTCTGCCTCCTCTACCCTCAAAAGATTCCCATCCTCAGATGCCTGACATAGCACTTAATCTGGGTTAGGAAGACAGGACTGTCGGAAAAGCAAGTACGAGAAATTTTGATGCCTCCCTCTTAGGTTGAGCCATGATGTGGAGTTGAAGAAGAAAGGGGCAAAGGAAGCCCTAGTTAGGTTTGGTGGGATTAGAATAAGACTGTCTGAGTCCTCTGAGCCCTCACCAAACCCCTACAAGTAAGGAGAAACAGGAGGGGTCAGCTCATGGGAGCGCTGGGCAGATGAACCTCAAACCGGACCCACAGAGTCACCGTTCAAAAGTAGCCAAGGTGAATCCAAATACTTGCTCCCTGGCTCACAGAGTGCCACAGATGTTCACATGTGTGCCAACAGGAGTCAGTCCTGTGTACAACAGCCTGCCAATGGGACTTTGACAGCAGTTGTGTCAGAATCCTCAGTGATGTAACAGAGTGTTGACTGTCTCTGACCAAATAATGAAGACTTTCTAATGCCTAGGCTAAGTTCCTTCATCTTAGATTCACATCAGGAGTAAGGAGGCAGTGGCAGAACTAGAGTTGGCTGAATTTACCACAAGTCTAGAAGAGAAATCTGAATTACCAGGCTAAGGTCATAGAACAGTGACTATTTTAAGTTTCATGCTAGAAGACAGAATAAAACTTAGGATTGCAAATGGGTTGTTTTAGAGAAAACAGAGGTACCGTTACTTTCCATGCCCATGGTTTGAGAAATTTTCAAGCCATGGACTGATAAATTTACATTGGTCACATGAACCCACAGCTGCATAGAACTAGGTATATAAGTTCTTTAGGAGAAATTTGTGGGGTGTGGGGAGAACAAAGTATTCCACCTAGAATATCAAGAACTGATTGAGTCCTACCTCTATTACTTTCCCTATAATCCCAACAAGGTAGCATGTTGAGTTCTAGAACTTTTATTTACAAAATGAAAACTAGTAAATCATCTTAAAAGAATGCTGTGATATAAATGTCATTAGATATGAAAAAACATTTAATAAGCTCAAATATTCCAAATAAAGGATGAAGGAATCAATACCATGTACAGCAACATTCTAAGTTCTTCATTTTATTATAAATCTGCATTTACACATATTTTATTTGATATATAATGTATAGCTGTTACATTATTATATTATATTCCTGTTTACCTGGGGTTGATTTTATTTTATTGCATTTTCCTGGCATAATTTTTAATAATACCCATTTCATTTAAAAAATCTTTTGGTTTGAATGATGAATTGCATGTCACCCTAATATTCTTTCTATACAATATCTTTGCAAGGTAAAGCAGGTGTTTGATTCTCTTTTTACAGGTGAGGTGACTGATGCTTACGTGGTTTTGAGAAATTAACCTATGCTATAATACCTAGTTATGCTGCTTTATTAGAAGTCACATCTGGTCCATTGTCTTGGAACAATCAGACAGTTGTATATATAAAGCCATCATGCAAGGTACACTATTATTCTTCCCATGTGCAGTAGAACCTTATATATGTAAGTTAACGACTTTCTATGAGGCAAAGGGCATGGGACCCATCTACCTTGACCTCAGAGGCTAAGAGTAGAGGGAAGGCTAGTCTTGATTCCTGAGCAGGCAGCCACCCAGCCCTCTTCACTGGAAGCATATTTTGCCTTTGTATGTATTGGCAAGCAGTACAACATGTAGATTAGCCCTAAGCAAATTAACTTAGAAATATTATACGAAAGCCCTCTCTTCATTTTATTTTTATTTGAGCTTTATTCAATATTCTTAAATGGAAAACCTTATCTCTCTTAAATCTGTCTTTCTTTGGCAGTCTAAAGCTTTTAATTGTGTTTCTACTTCTAGACTTAATTTAATTAAGTATAGTGTATATATACATACATATCTATGTATATATATTTAAGCTATGCTTGTTTCAGTTTAGCCTGAAGTTCATGTCAGATCTGTTTAAATAAACAAATTCCGCATCCCTAGTAAGCATGGTATGAAACTTAATAATTATACTGTTGACTAGAATAACTTGTTGGCTTTGGTTTACAGATTTATTTGACATTAAGCTGGTATTATAAGCCAAAATGATTGCAGTGTAGGTCTATCAATGAGCATAATTTCAATTGTAAAATTTTCTTTCTGTAAAAAGGTATTTTATTACATTCTTCACTAATACTCTATCTTTACAAGCCAAATGGGATGGGTAAATGAGGGACAATCTTCAGTTAATTGAGGCTGAGACACTCCAAATAGAGGTGGTAGAAAAGTGGCATCATGTTATAACTGCTTCTGCAGACATGTTTACTTTCAAAATAGTGAGGGCATATGTTAATGTTCTTTTGCACTAATAAAATATGGGGGAAACGGAAACTTTGCTTTAAGATACACTATACCTATAACCTTATCTGTTATTGTGCCACTGACCTGGAACACTTCCATCAAATTATGATAAGCTGTCCAGCAACATTTACTATCAACAAAATATTACTACACAATTATCACTAAGGACAAAGTCTGAATGCACTAGAAGGTAGACTGTGAGAAATTCATGGATTAATATGTTGAACAAAGAGAAAGCACTCAATTGTTTTCTACTTGGGAAAGTATATGTTTGTTTTAAATTAAGCTAATCTTTCTACAATTTCTGAAGGTTAAAAATGACTCTCTGCAAAGAATGACATCGCATCCTAGTAAAGCGAACAATTCAACAAGAAGATACAACCATGGTACAGATTATGCCCCAAATGTCAATGCACCCATTATAATAAAAATACTCTATGATATACATTTCACATAGACCCCCAACACAATAATATATGGGGGGATTTCAATACATTCTGATCACCAATAGACAGGTCATCAAAACAAAAATCAACAAAGATATCTCCAACCTAATCAACACTATAAACAAATGGACCAAATGGATTTCTACAGAATATTCTACACTAAAAAATTGAATTTGCCTTCTTCTCAACTGCACATGAAACTTTTTCCAAAATAAATCATATTCTAGACAACCAACCAAATCTTAGAAAATTGTAAAAAATTGATATAATCCTATGTATTCTATCAGATCATAAGGAATGAATCTGGAAATCAACAGCAAGCAAAATAATAGAAATCACATAAACACATGGGATTGAACAATACTCTTAAATGAAGAATGATCAAAGAAGAAATGAGAACAAAAATTAAGAAACTCTTAGAATGACTGAGAACAAAGACACAACATATCAAATCTCTGGGACAATATGAAAGCAGTTCTAAGAGGCAAATTTATAACACTGGGTGTCTTGTTAAAATATTAGAGTTCCCAAATAAATAAGTTTATGTTCCATCTCAAGGCCTGATATAAAAAGAACTAATCCCCAAATTAGTAGAAGACAGGAAATAATTTAGAATCAGATCTGAAATCAATGAAAACTGAAAATAAGAAAACAATACACAGGATCAATGTAACGAAGAGTTAGTTCCTTGAAAACATGAATGAAATTGACAAACCCCTTAGCCAACTAATCAAAAAAAAAAGTGAAAATAAGAAGCAAATCAATAAGATCAGGGATGGAAAAGGAGATATCACCACAGACACCTCTGAAATTCAGAGGATTATCAAATCCTGTTTTGAAAAGTTATACGCCAATAAATGGAAAATCTGGAAGACATGGATAAATTTCTAGATATATATGACCTGCCCAAACCAGCAAGATATAGAAATCCTAAACAGATCAATATTAAATAATGAAATTGAAACAGCAATTAAAACCTTCCAAAGAGAAAAGCCCTGGACCAGATGAATTCTGAGCTGAACTTTACAGAAAACACTCTGCCTTTGAGTTTCTGAGTTTGGTTAATTTCACTTAGCATGATTTTCTCCATTTCCATCTTACCAGATGGACCAGAACTTTACAGAAGACTTAACACCAGTCTTTCTCAAATTATTCCATGAAATTGAAGGAGAAGGAATATTCCCAAATACTTTTTATGAAGCTAGTAAAATCGTGATACCAAACTGGATTCACAATAGCTAATTATGGAATCAACCCAATGCCTAGATTAATGGATTAAGAAATTGTGGTAATAAATAATGGAGTTCTACTCAACCATTAAAAAGAATAAAATTATGGCATTTGCTGGTAAGATGGAAATGGAGAATATCATGCTAAGTGAAATTAACCAAACTCAGAAACTCAAAGGCAGAGTGTTTTCTCTCATGTGAGGAAACAGAATAAAATAAAGGAAAGGGGAAGGGAAGGATAAGATTACATAAGGAACTAATCAAATACAAATTACTAGACAAGAGAAAGGAGGTCTAGTAGACTACAGGATGGAGAAGGGGAGAGGGCCAGGAGAGGATAGGAGGGAAAAGGGGAGGGGAAAAGTGGGATCATAAACTGAAATCGATATTCCATGCATGTGCGAGTTATCGGGATGAACCCAACTGTTACATATAACCATAAAGTCCTAATAAAAAAATGAGTCTCTGGATTGCATAGCATTATCTATGAGGGTTGGGGGTAATCATATCAGAGCACATGAAACATGGAAGGCAACACAGGTAAGGTACATCCAATTCCTTCAATAGAGCATGGAGGAGTATCCAGAAGCTGAGTTCTCCACTTAAACTCGGTGGTCTGACCCATGAAAACACTGAAAATGTGGAAAGAAGACTAGCAGACCAGAATTGAATTGGATATACGCTCAGATCATGTGAACTAGGAGAGAGAAAAGCCAAGAGGGAGAAATTTTCCTGAAGCAAGGCTTTAGATGTATTCAAAGAAACAAATAGAAGGGAATTATAGGTTTAAAAAAAATCAAAGAGACCCAGAAGGCTAGACAGACTGGCCATTGTGGAGACTTGGAGGATTTGTCAAAAGGACCTCATTGGACTAAAACAAGAAGAGTAAACAAATAAGGTAGAGATGGAAAAGACATAGAACCTAAAAAAACAAACAGGAAATGAAGGAGAATGCCAGCGCTTGTCTGCCATAGTGAACCTCTTCCTCTGAAAGAATGCGGAGCTGAGTGCTACAAGAATCAAACTCAAAGACACTGGAAAAAATATTCCTATCCATGTCAGCTCAGGAGGCTTTCTAGGAGATTAATCCTAACCCTAACCCTAATTATTAAGGAATAAATATTATGTGCAATGCCTTCATAAATCAACCAGTGATTCCAAAGGCAAAGACACACTGAGATGACATGAAATGAATCATAAAAGGTCACTTTTGCTAAAACTACCTATTTCATTAACATTTAGAGGCTTTTAAAATATTCATATGCTCTAACTCTAATATTAATGTGTCTAAAATTTTGGTCTCCACATGAACATCAATCATTTGGACAAAAGTTCCATGCAATTTGTTAGTAATCCTTCAATTTTTGATGTTTAGTACTTAATAATGACAGAAAAACAGGCCTGGGATTGTTTACTTTTTCATTCTTTCTTTAAAATCATGAATGTTTCAACTATTTTTAAATCATTTTCCTCAATGCTTTTTCCATGATCTTAGAATCTCTCCTTCTTGACACATTGTTCCCAAGAGTTGCTACCATTTGGTTGAGGTGACACAAGATGGATGCATTTCACTATCCAGGATATAGATAGTGGTTCTCATTCTATGTTCCTTTAGTGGTTACCCTTGGATGCAGGTATAAGGGAGTTTTTAGGGGGCTCTAATAAGTTACAGTGATAAAAACTCAGGTTAGCTCTCATTTTTAAAAATTCAGAGAGCTTTTAATTCATGATGTGTATTTTATGTCTTATATTTCTTTTCTAGAAATTTTCCCCTATTTTTGTTGGTGCACTAGCATTATACATGAAGTTGGGATTTGTTGTTGCATATTTGTTCATGCATATAACATAGCAATATAATTCAAATAATATCATTCCCTGGTATTTCCCTTTTCCATCCTTCCATCCTTCCCCTGATCTCCTTCCTCTCTTCTACTGATCTCCCTTGGATTTTCATGAGATTCCTCCAACACACCTTTCTTTTCCTTTTTCCTTTTTGGCTTCCACATTTGAGAGAAAACAGCACTCCTGACTTTCCGAATTTGGTTCATTTTGCTTAACTTAATGTACTAAAGTTTCATCTATTTTCCTGCAAGTGACATCATTTTTTCTTCTTTATGACTAAATAAAACTCCATTATGTATATATACCACATTTTCTTTATCTGTTCATTGATGAGCATCTAGGCTGGTTCCATAGTTTGGCTACTATGAATTGTGCTGCTATAAATGCAGATATGCATGTATAATTATAGTATGATGACTTTAATTCTTTAGGATTATACCAAGGAGTGGTATATCTGGCTCATATGTTGGTTCTATGTCTAGTCTTTTGAGCAAACTCCACACTGATTTCCACTGTGATTGTAGTAATTTATAATCCTGCCCACCAGTGCCAAAGTGTTCCTTTTTCTCCACATCCTCTCTAGCATTTATTATTGTCCGTATTCTTGTTGGCTGCCATTCTAACTGGCAAATCTCTGTGTAATTTTGATTTGCATTTTCCTAATTCTAAAGACGTTGAACATTTTTTTCATACATTTGTAGGCTATTTACATCTCTTCTTTTGAGAAGTATCTGTTTAGTTCATTTGTCCTTTTATTGAGTTGTTATTGAACAAACAAAACATAACTAACCTACCACATCCAAAATAAGACAGCAAGTCCAAACTTTATAGACTGTCTAATTTAAGTTTGTATTTAGTCTCAACAGGGTAACTTGCCATGTGACTTGGCAAGTCATTGGGAATCTCTGTTTCATTGTCTTTCTCTGAAATGGGAATAAAGAATATCTAATTTATAGAATTGTTATAACGGCAAATAGCCAGTGAAAAATAAAGAGCTTAGTATAATGTCTAATATGTCATCAAATATATTAACAATAACTAACATTTATAGAGTCCTTCCCCCTCCCCAGTTTTGTTATAGGGTCTTAATGTCCTGAAAGTCCTGTGGGGACAGGCTCTTTATTTTATAAAAGGAGATACCTGAATCAGAGACTTTAAAACACATATACAAGATATCAGAGCTACTAGGTGGAAAAGCCAGAAATGAAATCCAGTCAGTTTACATACTTAACCACTGCATTATTTTATGTAATAAGAACCCAATAAACTGTGGTTATTACTATTATAAGAACAAATCCTGACAGAGCAGTGGGAGATTATAGGGAAGAATTGAGCATAGATGGGAATCACTGTTCTCCAGGAAGCAAATGCAACTCTAGGTCAGACTTTGAAATTCTGTACTAAATTAATGGCTGCTCTTATTATTATGCAATTACCACACCTAATTTGAGAGAGAAAATGAAAGTACATAAATGCAATATTACCACTGCACTTTATAAACAGAGGAAACAGCTGTGTGGAAAGGTTAATGAATGCTCACCCTCAGTCCATTAGAGCCTGCTCCCTTAGGACGCACTGCAGAAAAGCAGTCTGCCTTGGTAAGCTATATTCAAAATCAGCTTGGCTTTGGGATGACTATGGGTAATTTCCTCTGTATTTTCAACGTTTTCTATAACAAGCCTACTTTATTTCACAGTGGAAAACTAACTTCAAAAATAAAATGAAGTGAAAACAAAAACCAATCTCAGTAAGGCAATATGAACCACATGTCTTTTAAATGGAAAACATGCTTATTTCTCCTTTGTTTCTTGGACGCAAACTGCCAGACACTCAGTCCACAGCTTTGAACCATTTACATAAACACACCCAAGCCAAGTGTTTGCACGCAACAGCAAAATTGTACCCACATTGGCAATTTAATGACTTTGAAGGCAATGGTAAAAGCTGATAGGCGCTTTGGTTGAATTCACCTTAGATATTTCTTACAAACCACAAGCCGTGACATTTGATGTAGATTGTAGCATCGCCAAGTCACTTTGAAAGTTAACCCTATTCATCATGAGATGAGGAAAAGTGGTAGGTGGTAGTAAAGGTACGACCCTTCAGGTGGAATAGGATGCCAGGAATTGAGGGGTACCAGATAATTGCTACTATCCACCAGAGGGCACTACCAGTATGTAGAAAGCCTCCTAAGGAAGCCTTGAAAACCCCTCTCAACCCCCTCTACCCCCAATTGTAAGCAGAGAAAGCTAATGTGATTAGGTCACCAGAATTCCACTTTATTATGTTTGCTTTTCCTGTATAAATTAGGTAAGACTTTTCCACCTTATGAAGGGATTGATGAATTGCATGCTACTCGTACTGTTACAATTCTCTTAAATTGCTGGAGCCATTTGATTGTAAAAATGTTCTACGGTAAATACTGAGTGTATCCTGTGTGCAAAGTTCTGAGTTTGTCACCAGAATGGTATAATTAACTAGAAGACCACATTCTTGCCTGCAGATAGTAGATAGATAAAGGACTGCTGAGATCATTACAAAGCACATGAAATAACTCCAGAATTATAAAATACAGAAGGTGATGCTGTTTTGTTTTGCACTGTTAAATACCATTGCCAATGGGAATATTGGCCATAAGTCATTATGGAGAGACATCTGAGCAAGGCACAGAAGGTTGTACAAATAGATCAGGCAGAAGGAGAAGCAGAAAACAGTATTAGCAAAGTCACAGAAGGAGACATTTCAATGTTAAGGAAATTTAATGCCTTTCATTTATTATTTCTGGTTGTCCTACACTAATGTGCAATGCTTCTAAATGCATCAATTCACCTGCTTTAGATTCTGGACAACTGCCCTTCTACTGTAGCAGGTGAGCTTTTCATATTTTCTGAAGATATTACCCATATTGTTTTCCTTTCATTTTGAAAGCCTAGAGAAAAACAAAACAGAACAATTCTTGTTTTGGATGCTGTAGGCCCTAAAGCAAGCCACCTCTTAGAGAGAGAGATATTCCCTTTGTTCTCCCTAAGCCAGGTAGCACATAGTAGGGGCTGCTGTAAGAATAGAGAGTGTGTGACACCATCTCTTTTGTCACTGAAAATTCAAGTTTTCATACAACAGTGATGTAGGAACACTAACACTGATAACTTGAGAGGAGGAAACCAGTCCAGTTGGAATATCTCCTTGTGGTTTCCCATGTATTAGGAATAGAAATGTGCTATGAACAAATTTATTTTTAAAAGTTGATGTTCACATAGTATTTAAAGTTTAGTAGAACTTTTCTTTTTTTTCCTTTTTTTGGAACCAAATCTAGCACACATGTCAAAGATATTAAAGTTAATACAATTACATTATCATTTTGGGGAAAAATTACTGATTCTTCTGTCATAAAAATGTTTCTTAAAAACAATATTGCTTTTTACTTATATTGAATTTACTACTGTTCTTGTGTAATGCCACTTAGGAAAAATCCTACTTTCTTGTTGAATTAATATGTGCAGACAAGCATTTACTCACCACGCATGAACATGACCTCTTTTAAGTCATCACTCCTAATATTTATGGCCTAAGAATGAGGTAGTTCAAGTGAGTCATATATTTACACTTAGCAAAGAGATTAAGAGAAAAATTAACACCACAATTTCTCTTAAGTAATGGAAAAATGTGACTTGTTACACATTTGTTTTCTGGGTCAGTGCTTTTCCAGCCATTCTACAGAGACTTAGGGTCACCCAAGGTTACCTTAGGTCTTCTTGAAAGAAAGCATGAAGGAGTTAAGATCGTGCTTGATTTTATAATAAAATTATCTGCTACTTTTAGATAATACAAGTAAACACAGTGAATATTGTGTTTACTGGATAATGAAAAACATGAACTAGAGATAAAAGTATTGAAGGTTTGAAATGAATGATCTTGAACTAAACTTCCCACATAATAGGGTCCCAGACATGCACTATGTTTACAAAAGAGAACTTTTACTCCAATCTTCAGACATTTGTTTAAGGAGAAAGAGTGTCTAGTGTTTACAACAAAAGAGAAATGATAAGATTCAGAAAATGCCAATCAGTTGTACGAGGAAATAAGAGAGAACCACAGTCCATGGGAAATGCAGGAATAGTTGAGGAGCATTCATATTTACAGAAAAAGAACATTTGTGGTCTGTTACTTTTGGCATCCTATCATGTAGATAAGGCATATAGAATAATACACTCATTAAAGGCAAATTATATGAGTCACATAAGTTCTACTAACAGCTATGAATTACCTTCTCTGGAGATTTTCCAAGGTAGGTAGTATATGGGTTGAATTGTGTCCTCCCTAAAGATGTTGAAATTGTTTTCCCTAGTACCTATGAACGTGAGCTTATTTGGAAGTAGGGTCTGTGTAGATGATCAAAGATGACTTGATGGACCCTTATGGATTATGACTGAGTTCTCACAAAAAGGGGGAATGTGGACACAGAGACAGACGTATACAGAGGATGTATACAGAAGATGATGTGAAGACATGGGATGATGTGAAGACATGGGCAGGACACCCATTACAAGTCAATTGCATCTGAAGTTACTCGAAGTTGGGAGAAAGATGGAACAGATTCTTGCTTACAGTCTTTAGAAAAAACCAACAGTTGACGCCTTAATTTTGAACATCCAACCTCCAGAACCACAAGGCAATAGGTTTCTGGTTTATTTATTCATTTTTATTGTAAACAAATGGGATACATCTTGTTTCTTGTTTGTACATGAAGTAGAGGCATACCATTTGTGTAATCATACATTTACCTAGGGTAATAGTTTTTGATTCATTCTGTTATTTTTGGTTTCTGTTTTTTGGTCTACCTAGCTCATGGACCTTTGTTAAAGAAGTGCTAGAAATGTAATATAGACTGTATTTGTCTAATACCTGCCTTTTGGCCTGCTGTTTAGCCACTGAGTCTCCCTGGCAATCAAGAGAGTACAGAAGTTTTGTCCAGATTGCCCTCGGATTCAACCACCTGGTTCTATTCTGGACTGCCTCACACTGACATCTACATAAGGCAAGTTCCTTTCAAAATCTGCCAGACCAAGACAATTAGGAGGGCAAATCTATTGTTAAAAACTCACATATTTAGTTATGAAACCATATATAAATTCTACTTTATCACTCAAAGAAGAATGAAGGGTAACTATGTTGCCAACAATCTGAAGAATCAGGGTTTGATTGTATTTCATTGTAAGGAAAATTTGGCTGAACAGCTGATTAGTGAGAATTTGGCAATTATAAGCAGCAACCATGGACATCCACCAATGGTCCAAAACCACAGAAAGTGGTTCATCTGCTGCTTCTAACATGTGTCAGCTCATTGGTTCCCTGCCAAGAAGTGTAATCAACATAGGTTAAAACTCGCCTCAGTAATCCTCAGCAATCAGATTTAAAAACATTATCTCTGTGCATTACTTAGGCAAGACAATGACTTAAAAGCAGAATGTTTACAATTAGAATTTTAAAAAATATGTTGAAGTTCAGAATGGGCCTGTTCTGGTAGAGGATGAAAGAGCTTCAAAGAAGTTAAATTGTAGTACCATATATTTTCAGTTTTTGAAATGTAAATTACAAGTGCTTAGGCATTTAGACACCAACACCAGACCATCTTGATCCTTGCTCTACAAAGAGACTTGGAAAAAAAAAACCTATTGTCTGTATAAAATAATTAATTGATATAGAAACTCAGATAAAAGACATTTAGACTGAAAAAGTTTAATAAAGAATAGAAAGCAAGCAATTAAAAATAAAAAGTATACATAGTATTAGAGTATATAAAGTAATATAACACCACTAAGTTTTTTCATCTTTCACTTTCCAGTAAGTATCTATGATGCATTGTAACTATCAGAAAAATATGCACACACCTGGGGCCACCTGTGTAGGTGTGACCAGAATCTGTCTGTTGGAAAATAAAGGATTAAAAAAACGAAATTAGAGAAAATGACACATAAAAGGACAACTTGAATTTCCAGCAAAGCAAACATATGACCAGGTTTATCAACCCTCCAGCATAGCCCTTCTGAACTGTGTTTCCACAGGAAAATGAGGGTGGAGGGAATCACAAAAGTTTTGGCTCCAGTCCACCCCCGCTGGCCTGCTAACACAGGCCCAGCTCCCTGGAGCACATAGGTCTTACTAGAGTTGCTGCCAGAAGAGCTGTTTTTGTTAAATTGGGTAGAAAGGAGAACAGGCAACAGGGTTGGGTAGAAACTGAAGCCTTGAAGCAGCTAGGGTTGGGGGGGGCGGTTTCTCTCTTCTGATTAGGAAATGCTAGGTAAGATGCACTTGGGAGCATCTAACAAACATCTTCTATATTTTAGAAACCTTTTCCATACTTGGGGTCACTGCAATGCTCCAGAGAACTCTGACAGGCTCCAGTTAAGTCAGGAGATTCAACCAAAGCACTAGTGGGTTTTACATTTTTGTATCATGGACCATTTTTGCATTGTCTGCAAACCACTTCTCATAATAATGTTTCTAAATGTACATAATTGCAAATAAAACAAACTGCTGAAATACTACTATTATAATATTAAAAAGTATTAACATACTCTTTTAAAAATATATATTTTAATTGTGAAATAGTAATTGTATGCTTCTTGGTTAACATATTTAATATGATCTAGTCTTGAATCTAATAATTATCATACTTTGATCTTGATGAGTATAAATGACATTTTGAGATATCAGCAACTGATATGATCAGAAATGCCTGTGATTTCTTTTGGTGACAAAGTCACAGGTATTGTTAACAACACCATGATTTGTTTCTAAACTCATAGTGAATGCATTCTAAACGTCATTAAAGGTTAGTGAAAATTAAGGTGGAATATTTTCCCATAAGCTTTACGGTACCCCTGAAATCAATCAGTGAACTCAGTGAATCTGGACCTTGTCTTAAGAATCCTCCTAAAAAATAAAAATAAAAAAGAATCCTCCTATAGGGGTTTACCCTTTTCTTAGAGAAGTTGGCCACAAATACTGCATCAGTTTTCATAAAATTGTATTACGAATTACCAACTTTTCAATAAAAGTTAATTAAAACTCTGTCTGATGATTTAGAAGTCTCACTTCAACACATTCACAAGAAGTAACACTGTGTGTATCAAGCACTGTTGCCTTGTAGACTTGAGATGTGTTGTCAATGAAATTACTGGGTTCAGAATGAAATTGTAACAGTTGTTGGTATGTTCTTTCTAAACCAGGCTATGCAAAAAAAATTACACTTGAGTGGAATGGTATTATCATTGCATCATGAGACCTCAGGAGAAAGAAGCAGAGTTGAGTGAGCAGCCTACTCAATAAAACAGGGTAGTTCAAACTTAGACTCTGAAGTCGGGCAGAGTTTCATCCAAATTTCAATCCTACCACTCTCATTTGGTCACTCATTAACTTCTCTAACTAAGCTTCAGTTATCTGAGCTATAAAATAGAGATAAAAATAGTGTCTATCTCATGGAGAAATTATTAAGGGGATTAAATGAGATAATGCATGACAAAGGGCTAAACCAGCACCTGTTGCAAAGTATCTGTTGCCTGTTGTCAGATGAGAGAATGAAGGCTAGCTATAGTTCTGTCAAGCATCTCAGCCTGTCTTCTCTTTTGGCTTCTTTTCTTGGATCTGCTCTCAAATCTCGGCGTTAGTGGGTAGACTCTGTTTCTCATTCTGCATTCTAGCTCTTCAATTTAAAAAGCAGGAAAAAACAGAAGTAGAAGAAGCCACTTAAGATTGCACATAGGGCAGATGCACAGGGCCTTCCAGAATAGCTTATGACTATTTGAAATCAGCAGATAAGACTCTAGGTCTGGTATCAGCTTTAAACTATTTTGTAACTTGGGGAAATATTTTACAATCCAGCCACCCCCATTTTTTCTATGCCAAAATGTCAAGTGGGACGTGCAAGAAGCTTGAGAACTAGCAAGTAATTTTTCAAATGAATTCCCACTAGTTGGAACTGACATGAAGGATGTAATTTATGACCATTTTTGGGAAATAACCATATTTCTGTTTTATGAAAATGGGGTGTTCAAGTTTGTCAACTGCTTCCAGTTCCTAAAGTGGTGAAACTGAACTTAGATGGAGTGTGCCATTTTTACTTTTTGCTTCCCACCATATACTTAAAGAAGAAAAAAGATGGAAACAGAATTTTAGCTCCCAAACACAGAAAGATGACTGAGAAGGACTAGACGAGTGCTCTGGCTACTTATTTCAAGAAGTTGAGCTTTCTCTCTGATTTCAGTGAAACATAAATGACTGTCTCCACTGATGGGGGAATTTTTCTTCACAATATTTTTTGTCACTTTTTGACTGTATTTTCAAACAGAAAGAAGCTATGAGAATAGAAATGGAACTTTCATAGTGTTTATCTAGATCCACCCATTGCTTACAGGTTGTCCCACTTATTTTATCTTTCACTCCTTCCTCCATCTCCTTCTCTCTCATTTATCTACATTTGCACATTTTTCTTTTGAAAGTAAGTTGGAGATATTATTCCTCCTTACCTCTAAATGCTTCAATATATATACTTAATAAAGATGTTATAAGAACAGTGTAATTATCAATTTCAGAAAATTTAGCATTGATACCATAATAGTATCTCATTATAGTCCACAACCATATTTCTTCAATTGTCCCAATTAAACTCTGTAGAGCTACATTTTTTTCTGCTTCGTAAAGGATCTAATTCAAGGCTAAACATTGCACTTAAGTGTTATGTATTTTTTCTGTCTTTTAAATTGAAATAGTTTCACAGTCTTTTACACACACATGCACACACACACACACACACACACACACAAATTTTCATGTCTTTGACATTTTTGCAGAGTACCAGGAATCTTAAGGAGTACAGTTTTAAAGAGAGACAGGCAATTGTCTAATATTTCTTCATGATTATATTCAGATTATACAGTTGAGAACAGAAACATGACAGAAGTAAAGCTGTGGGCTTCTCAGTGCATTGTGTCAGAGGGCAGAGGTTGCTAGCCTGTACCATTATTCGTGGTGTCAACTTCATTCACTTGATTAAGGTGGTGTTGGAGGGGGTGGTTCTCCACTGTGAAGTTACTATTTTTTCTATGGCTAATTAAGAAGCTATCTGTAAGGGATACTCTGAGACTTTGTAAATGTCCTGATCCTCATCAAATTTTCACCCACTGGTTTCAGTACCCACTGATGACACTTGTCTGAATCAATTATTATTTGGATGGTTTCTACATGGTAGTTTTTTTGACTCTCATTCCTTCTGCAATTATTAGTTGATAATCTACTATAAAGAACAGCTAGTCTTTCTCCCCATTGAATTATCTATTCACTTATTATTATATCACAACAAGGACACATGCACTCTTATTTTGCTTAGTGGGTTGCAATTTATTATTATCATTATTTGCTTTGTCTCAGAATCAATGACAACCATTTCAAGGTGGGTCTTGTGTCCTTGACAGGTCCTTCATTCATCATTTCTTGAACAAAAACAGGTAATATTTTACTTTTTTGCACTGTTTTCTGCCTTGCTAATACAGAAATAAAATTTTAATTCTTACATATAGAAGACTCAGTTTCCTTTACTGTGGAAGAAAAAATGCACATATATATTTACGTATATAAATATGTATATTTAATATGTAAATATATAACGTGTATAAACATGTGTTTATATATGTAAATATATGAATTTATATTTGGCTTATCAGGATTTTTAGTTCCTTATTCAAGTATTGATTTTGGATGCTTATTTATACTTACTGATGCCAAAGTACATCAGATCCAGGATAAAAGAAACAACAAAAATTTCCCTGAAATTTATATTCATGACAAAGGGGAGATTTAGTGAATCTTGGCCTAAGACAATGGGTGAGAATCTTGATATTCTATAGTTCATATAAGAAGGAAGAGAGAATTAGAGATTACCATAAATTTTGGAAAATGGAAGAGGAAAAAGATGAGCACAACTACTAAATATTTTTGACAAACTTCTCTTGGTATAAAGCTACAAATATGTTTCACTAAAATGACTGATGTAGTTCTTTATAACTAAGAAGTTTTCATTTGTGGAGTATCTCTCTCTCTTTCTTTACACAAGTGCATGTGTGCACCTGTGTGCGTGCATACACACACACACACACACACACACACACACACACCCAACACATTTTGGTCATTTTTGTTTAAAAAATTTTTCTGGATGCTGTACTAAAATAAGTAGTTTAAGATTATGTATAGCTCACTGATTTTAAGTTCCAATACTGTACACCTTGTTGTGCTTAGCAACCCTGTCTGGGTGCAAGCTGGTGGACAGGTTTGGATGATGCACACAGGGATTGAAGCAGATGCTCAGCATGTGCAGATGCCACTGAAACAGAGTTTTTCAAAGCCCACATTTCTGGAAACTTTAAAAGTGTTCTGTCCCTAAATGAAACAAAAAGGAATCATACAACAGAAGGCATGCAGAATTTGGAGTGTGACCTTAGATATGTTAACTTTTTAACCTCACTTTTATTACCACTAAATTAATGATGACCACAGCACCTTACCTATCCTGCAGGGTTACTGAAATGATTAAAAGAGGTGCTGCAAAATAAAATGCTCTGCATTTGAAGGAGTCATATTAATTATAATCACACTTTGTCCAAAAGCATTTGAAGACATTAAATTGAGTGTTCGAAATTAAGAATTCAGTTTTAGACATTTCTCAAAAGAAGAAATACAAATGGCCAGCAAACACATGAAAAAATATTCAACATCCCTAGCAATAAGGAAAATACAAATCAAAACTACACTCAGATTTCATCTCACTCCAGTAAGAATGTATTCATTAGGAAAACAAATAATAATTAATGCTGGCCATGATGTGGGGGGAAAGGTGCACTCATATATTGTTAGTGATTACTTAAAAGACTAGGAATGGAATCACCCTATTACCCAGCTATCCCACTCCTTGGTGTTCATCCAAAAGAACTAAAATCAGCATACTAAAATGGTACAAGCACATCAATGTTTGTAGCAGCACAATTCACAATAGACAAGTTATGGAACCAGTCCAGGTGCCCATCAACAGATGAGTAGATATATATACAGGGGAGTTTTACTCTCTCATGAGGAAGAATGAATTTATGGCATTTGCGGGTAAGTGGAGGGGACATTATGCAAAGTGAAAAAGGCAGACTCAGAAAGTCAAGGGGTCAAATGTGTTCTTTCATATGTGGAAGCTAGAGCCAATTAAGGAAAGAAAAGTGGGGTGGATCCCATGAAAATAGAAGGGAGATCAGTGGAATAGAGAAAGGAGATGGGCAGGTAGAAGAAGGAGAGATGGAAAAAGAGAGGAACAGTGGAATGAAATTGGTCAAATTATGCTATGTACATATGTGAATTACATATATATGCAAATACACATATACACATATACTTGTAGGTACACACATATACCTATAAGTATATGTGTGTGTATGTATACATCTATACCTATATATACCTATAAGTATATGTATGTATATGTGTATATGTATATATTTGTGTGTGTGTGTGTGTGTGTGTGTATGTATAGTACCAATTAAAAAAACAAAAAACAAATGAAAGGAAGACCAGTCAAGTAGAGGAAGGCAAATGGGGAGTGTGGAGGGAAAGGAAAGAGGACGTACTGGAGATTGATATGGAGCAAATTATATTCTATGTATCTATGATTGTCAAAATGAATCTCAAATATATAACTATAATACACTAATAAAACATTTCAAAGTAAATAAACAAATAATTTAAAAAATAAAAATAAATTAAATAAAAATGATCTATTTTCCCCCATTGCATGAATGGCAGAATATTCAAGGTGGAAATTTAAGAACTGAGTTAGCAAAATACATCTTGGAATGCTCAAAAGCATTAAAACGTTAAGGAATAATGCCTCTAACAAGCAGAGAGACTTCACTGAATGCATGGATTTATGAGCTACATTCCCAGTCCCTGGTATAAAGTATATCACACATAAAAGTGTCCGTGTATGGGTCATGTTAAGGAAAATCTTAGAGTTAATGAAAATTTATTCTTTGAAGTACATTCATCTTCTCTTTAAGTACTCTTGGTCTCAGGGATAACAGGTTAGTTACTAAAAGCCCCTTGCACAGTGAACAGATCTGTTCTCCATTTAGACTGGACCTCCCACCTTTTCCCATTTACATTTTCCTTGTTCAGAGTACAGCCAGATCCACTCCCTTCAGTATTAATGACTGATGTACTAAATCAATTCTCTTGGAAGTACATTCACTTTAGGAAGAGATTTATCTATCTATCTATTTATTTATTTACTGAGCACCTATTCTGTATTACTCCCTGCATTAGGAGTTTGGACTCTGGTGATGCACAAGATACATACAGTCTCTGCCCTTATGTAGGTTCCCATCTGGAGGTGAAATCACCAGACTAAAGAATCAAAAATGTCAATAATAATCATAATAATAACAATAAATCATATTTTTGCACACTTATCATGTGCCAAATACTATTCTAAGTGTTCTACATGAAAAATTCTCCAAATAAGCATTTAAAATATACATGGTTATTATTCCCATTTGAGAATTTTAAACATTAAGTCTTATGAAGCTTAAGTAACTTTCACACAGTTACTACATGGCAGAGACAGAATTCAAACACAGTCAAACCAGTCTCTACACCCCTTGGTAAAGAAAGTAAAAAGTATTGTGGAAACATAATCTAACCTAGACATGCAGCAGGAATGAAAAGTTTTCCTGAGGAATTATTGTTGAGTTGGAGGTTTGGAAAATGGGACTAATTCCTTAACAAGATGAATAAAGCTTTCAGGGCACTTACACAGGATGATAGCAGAGTGAGGGCAGAAGGACCCACATATATCTGTTGAAAAGACAACCGACTCTGGTTAGACATCAAGTAGACCAAGGTCTGTTTCCAACTCTGGTTGAGAAGTGGCCCCAGAACCAAAAACCCTGTAGTCTTTGTCTCCTATTCTTAGAGTTAACTGCTAGAGCACAGTTCTTAAGATGAAGGTGCAATTAAGTAATGCAACCTATAGCCACTGATCAAAACATAAAGGGTCACATAGATGAGAATGCTGGAGTAGGAAAAGGGAGCAGAAAAACACTTGTTTATTTTTCTAAGCTTATGAGAATCTCTTTTGTTCTCAAGGAGGGAAAATAAAGCATGAAGAATTTTCTTTTAAAAGACCACAGTCAAATTTACTGCACAGTTATAATTTTATATTTCTGGGCTCTTAGAGATTATCTAGTCCAAATATGAGATTATCTAGTGCAAATGTGAAAGTTCCAAAAAGATGGGTCGTGTCTATTATCTCAGGGCTAATCAAAGTTACAGTGAAGAATGGGACCTAGACCTCCTTAGAGCATTGCACCAGACCTTAGAATCTCCTACTGTGAAAGGTTTTCATTCTTCCCATTAACAATAGCTTTACAGTCATGGTAAGCCTAGATTTTTGCTAAAAATTTTGACAAACTTTGTTAAAGCAGTGTGAGTATCATTTTCTCTTGAGCCCCTGGTTGTATTAATGAGGATCCCTAGTTTCTACCTTTTGTTGAAATATCACAGAATGTAGATGGAGATTATGAGCAATTTCCTTTGCTGTAGCCAACAGCATCACTATACAAAACCTAAGCAGACAGATGTTAGCCTGCCAGGTGGCTTGATGTGTCAAAAAGAGAAAGGATTATTATACTAGGAAAAGTGGATGACTCCAGCAACAGGGAAGAAGAAGGGATGAAAATTAAAATTTGTAATTTCATTTTGTGATACATAGAATCATTTTTCCTGCATTGTATCTCAAATGGTGCCTATTAATTTTAAGATGAATATACAGACTTGAGAGGAAAGAGAGGAATGAACAAAAACACCTAAGGTTCAATACGAATATGAGAAACTGGGTGAGAAAGGAGAAATACTTCCAGCAGGGGATAGACAAATGTGGGATAGGCGAAAAGAAGTCATTTATAGTCAGATGGTGTCTGCTGCCATTTCAAGTCTGCTCCGTGGATCTAGCCAGTGAGGCAGAAACCACTCTAGGTCTTTCAAACAGAGGACATTTAAAAGAGGGCAGTCATAACCTAAAATGATGGAAAACCTAAGCCAGGGAATGGGAAGACAATGGCACAAAGCTATAACCACACTAGAGTTGAGAGGAAAACATGAGGAATTTGTCAGCAGGGCCTAGCATATGTATGGAAGGTTCCAGAAGAAGTTGGAAGAAGATCAAGTGAAAGAGGGGATCATTGGTGAAAGAGGCTTTCTGAGGTCACTAGAATTCTAGAAAAGATGCAGTTACTCTAGCAGACACCACAAGAAGCAGAGAAAGAGAGGAATAGTGTGGTTTTCCCTCTTTCCCAATCTTCAGTCTTCTGCCACTGCCTCACATTGGCAATCATATTTCGAATGCAAAGGGTAAGGCAGGCTAGGAAATGCAACTCCATTTAAAGAAGTGTAAAACAGGGAAAGGGCAGGAAGGAATCAGAGATTGCTAAGGCCACCCTGTGGCACAGTTGATCAAGACTGATCCCAAAAGATCTGTGAATCTCTGAGCCAATCCTGACTAGGGCAAGTTTTACTTTAACAGTTAATTAAAGCCTTGATCTGTTCTTCCTTCTCTCTCATGCTTCTGAAAGTCAGCTTCACTGTCTGCTCACCAAACTTTGGAGTTCCCCTAATGAAGGTAAAGTATTTCAGCCATCCATAAAGTCAATCCCATCTCACCACAGGAGACTACTACTGCATTTTTCTGAGACCCTGACACTCAATGAAGCTCATTACTTCCCTCTTCCAAGGGACATGAGCAGGGCCTGAATCCTCAACTTTGACCTAGAACATGGATCCGACCTAGATTGATCATCTGGTGCTTCAGTGCAGCTGCCTATGAAAAGTCCTGGACCACCACTAATGAATGTCCCCAGGCTCTGTGTCCCTGCCTGCCAGATTGGACCTCCTTGATAGAGTCAGCAGCAGAATTTTCCAGCAGTTGTCCTGCCTTGCTTGAATTGTGGACTCACAGTCCCAGGGGCCAACAGAACTACTATATATTTTCCCTGGGATTGGGCCACATCTGGTCTACCATGCAGTCACATTGAATTTTCCTTCTCTGTCTTTCCCTTAGTAATTTGCCACCCACAGAAGGTGTTAATTAGCACAAAATAGTCAAAGATGTATGAGAATGCAATAAAGCTAAAATCAAAACTCCTTTGGAAACTTGACCTTTAGCACTTGGAAAGAATCCAAAAGGGTGTTCTTGAAATTTTCCAGGAGAGTGCTCTCTCCTCATTCAGGCAAAGTGCCACTCTGAAAATTTTAATGTAAGGACAAATTGCAAATAATCCTCTCAGCACAGAAGATTGGGCTCTCTCTTTGAGGCTTCAAACCTCTTGTCTTCAGGGCTAAATGAACAGGAGGAACAAACTGTACCAGATCCAAACTGATTCTGAGGACATGATCAGATTCTCATTTTGTTTCTCCCGATGGCACTTCAAAGTGAAGTCCAGGAGGAAGAGCGCTGCTCCTCCTGGCTGCATTAGTCACAGCAGGGTGGCCAGCACTCCAAGTCTGCAAACTGACTTCTGCCTCTTCACGTAAACTGTCATAGTACAACTAAAGAAACTAGATTGGAAGCCCATATACCAGCCACTTCTTCTAGCCAGCAATATCTTTTAACTTCTGCCAAGACTGGGTTTTTTTTTTTTTTCCTAAAATAAAGTTGCTCAGGCTCCAAAAATAACATCTGTTGCTCAGAGTAACATTTTCAAACAACATCATAAACTGTACTTCCAGAAAATATACACTCTGTGCTTCCCTAAGGGAACTCACAGAATGGATGATGTGAGACTCTGGGCTCCCTCATTTCAAGTACTCCCTGCCCTTGGGCAAATTATTTAGTTGATATTGAAGGTGGTAAGACATGCCACATTCAATTTACCTTCATTTTCAGCATGCAGTGACTGAAGTAGGCTTAAATAAAAGTGCTACCCAGATATGTCTGGCAGGCTTTTACTAGCAAAATGTATTTTTAAAAACAGGGGTCATGGTGCCCTGGAGTAAGTACCAGGAAGATTCAAAGAGCATAAAAATTAATAATAGCTATAACACTCCAAGTGCAGTACAGTTTTAGATTTCCTGAAGCTTAACTGTGTTTCCAGGGATGACCTAACTTTCTAACTCTCACCTCCCAGTATTACTCTGCAACTTGTTAACCTTTATCCTCTCCATTTCTCCTGTCAGCATTTTAGAGAAATAAGAGAAACAAAGTATGGGGGTCCTTGGATCAACGTCCTTTCCATGACTATAATGAGCTGCTCTGATCACTTTGCAGGTTGAGGTCACTCATTATAGGATTCTGGTGGTGGATATATAGGTGGAGTATAATCATTATCACTACTAGAGACATTAGAAGCATTCATTTCTGTATGAACAGGATGAAGAAGGACTAAATTCTATGACACTTCATCATTTCTAAATTGAGAAGGAATTCCAAAGACATTTTTATTGTTTTCTACTTCTTAAAAGCATGAGATGGGCCTGCTGCCTATCTGGACAAGGAGGTATGGTGGAGGCCATGGAGAGAGTAGTGGCTGAGGTCAGAAGATCAAGGAGTCATGGATTGCAATTTCTGGGTTCATGATAGGCTGAGAGATGTTGAAAATGAATAACCCTCTCTTGGGCTTACAAGGAGAATTTTTAAAAATAAAATATCATGTAATCTAATTTATCCCATTTAATCTAATTCCTTGATCTTATGAAGGTGTGATGGGAAAATATGAATTTCGGTCTTGATTCTCCATTTAACTTTAGGACTCTCACAAATCACTCAGTCTTCAGTTTCCTGATGCTAACAATAATGATAATGATACCACTGCTGCCCCCTTCCCTGATAAATGTTATTTGAAAATCATGTTAAGTCACCATATACGAAATGACTTTGTAAAAGATACAGTGCTTTGAAAGTATTTTTACTGTTATTGTTATTCAGAATGTTGTAATCAAAGCCACTACCCTGCCTGAGAAAGGGCTGGACTGGCTAGATTTTCAGAACCCTTCTGACCTACAATTCCAGTATAACAAGTACCCATGTTCTCTTTCATCATCTAAGGTCAAAACAACAATAAAAATATAATTTCTTGCAAGTAAGGCAAATATTATTAAGGAGATAATGCAAAGCAGCATTGGTGCAGTGAATTAATTCTCTTATCAAGTAAAGATTGCCGAGTTTGTTTAACTTGGCTGTCTCAACAGGGTCCATCTGGAGTCCTGGGCTTACCAGAATTTCTGACTATCGACGCAGCCTAGGTTGAATGTAAGTCTGCTGCATTGTCCTGAGAGGAATTCAACCTTCCTGTTCATTCTACAGAGGGGTTTTGGTTCTATAGTTCTGTATCAGAAAAACTCTGCCCCATCCCTTACCCAATGCCTACCTATTCTGGAGCATTGGATCACAAGAGTTTGGCATCATTAGAATCCACTAGGGGAATTTGTGAGACCCAAATTTCTGGACTTCGAACCCTCAGAGTTTCTGATTCAGTAGGTCTTGCATGAGGCCTGAGAACTTGCATTTCTAAGACACCAATGCTGCTGGTCTTGGAATCACATATTAAGAATCGCTGTCATGTTCTGTTATCTAAAATGATTCTTTAAGTGTGTCACAAAACAAGCAGTCTTATGAGTTAGTTCTGATGGAAGATGGAATAGGGAATGATTTTTAAAATGTAGCAATGGCAGGTTTTAACTTTTAAAATAATCTATTTAAACCCAGGCATGGTGGCACATGCCTGTAATCCCAGCAGATAGGAAGGCTGAGGCAGAAGGATTATAAGTCCAAAGCCAGCCTCAGCAATTTAGCTAGGCCCTAAGCAATTTAGAAGATGCTGTCTCAAAATAAAAAATAAAGAAGGGTGGGAGATGTGGCTCAGTGTTTAAGGACCCCTGGGTCAATCCCTGGTGCCAAAATAATAATAATAATAATAATAATTCTAATAATAATAATAATAAATATATGATGATATTATTATTATTATTATAATAAATATATGATGGTATTATTATTATTATTATCACCATCTATTTATATAAATCACATTCAAATAAAACATGTTTTGTAGATTTATTTCTGGGTTTTTTTTTTTTTGTACTAGGAATTGAACCTAGGGATGCTGAAACAATCACATTCCCAGCCCTTTTTTTTAGTTTTTATTTTGAGACAGGATCTCGCTAAATTGCTGAGGCTGGCTTTGAATTTACAGCCCTCCTGCCTCAGCCTCCTAAGTCGCTGGGATTACAGGCTTGCACCACTGCACCTAGCTTTTTGTAGACTTCTTAAGATTTTATAAAGATGCAAAATCATACCATTTAGGGCTTTTCCCCTCTTTATTTTCCCTCCAGCTATTAAAAGTAAATAAAATTTTAAAGTTTTAATTGATTCTTGGTTCAAATCAAGGCAAAAGTCTTTCACATTGGTAACACAGATTAATGTTTGAAAGTTGAATAATAACTGGAAATTATACCCCTGAGAGAAGGTAAGGTCAACTTTACACCTCAGGTGTCCCTTCATTATACCTGAAAGTCTGGCTTATGGTTGTTTTCATCTAATTAACCAATTAAGCTCTTTACCTTTTTGCTGTCACACTTAGTCTCCAAGGCTCCACTTTGATAGTATACTTCATAATAAAAGAAATGCATACAATTTCCAGCTTCCCTAAAACAATTACATTTGCCATATTAGGAGCTATTTTTAAGTTCAGTATCAATGATTCAGCTGTAGTCCCTGAATCTTCAGTCACATGCCACAAACAAGAGACTTGTCTGTGCATCATTTAACCTCTGCCATAGATGCTCACCTTATTAGTAAGAGAGCAACACCATAGCAAGAGTGTACTGCTCTGAGTCTGAGGACTCAGGTTCATCCTACTCTAATACCTGCTGGTTCCAGAGCCTTCCAGGAGCTACTTGACTCCCCAGAGCTTTTCAATTGAAAAATAGAGCCAATCATCTGGGCCTGGACTATGTTAGCCAGAGGTTTGGTTATCTTAATGACCAATATAAAATGAGATAACATGAGTGAGTGTACTTTGGAAACTACTAAGCCTTAAAAAAGTCAAGGTCTCCTTCTTCTTGCTGTCATGTTATGGGTACAGTATATTCCCTGTGATGGATGCTTACTTTTCTCTGGTCCATGTTCCCAGACTGTACTTTCACTCCCAGGGAGTGTTTTCTCAAATATGTGCTTCTGAGTTCACACTTGATGACTGATGAGAAATGATAACAGCTCCACACCACTTCATTACCACCAAAACACTAATATTTCTTCATTGTTGTGTAAGAAAAAAAGTCATGTCCAAATGCACCATGTCTCTTAAACTCCCTAACTATGTACAGTTAATGTTTCTCCTAACTGAGGAACAAAAATGCAGGTTCCTATTGTCTTCCTAAGTTCATAGTAAGGGACAGAACCCAGACCAGATGCAGGTCTTCTAAAAAGGTTTCTTTTTATCTTGTAGGAAATGAAAGTTAAATAAATGAGTAGGTAGGTGTAAAGGAAGACAGACAGATAGCCAACCAAAATGTATATGCTTCTGATACATTAAAGATATTTTTTAGTATGAGAATAGTGCTATTTTAATAACTTTTGAGAAAAAGTTGTAAATCAAAGGGATCCCAAGGAAGGGAAGTAAAACAAGAGAATGCTGCTTTTCTTTATGTTGTTTTACTTCATGATAGGTTCAATAAGAACTGATCTATCAAGACACATCTGTAGGGTTCCTTCTAGTTATACAAGGGTATGATGGTTAATTTTATGTATTAACTAATTGGATCAAAGGATTTATAGATATTTGGCTAAATATTATCTCTGGTTGTGTCTGTGAGGACAGATCATCATTCGAATTGATAGACTGAGTCAAGATGACCTCAACAATGCAGGTGGGAACCATCCAATCCTTTGAGGGTCTTATTAGCACAAAGAATGAAAGAAGGGAGAATCTTCTCCTTCTACCTATCTGCTAAAGCTGGATGTTGATCTTTTCCTGCTCTTGGTACTTCTGGTTCTCAGGTCTTCAGATTTGTACTAGAATCTACAATTATCTTTGGAACTTCCTGGGCTTCCACATTGTAGGTGGCCCATCATGGAACTACTCAGTCTTCATAATCAATTACTATAAATCTTACATATCTTATTGGTTCTGTCATTCTGGAGAACCCCAACACAAGAGATACCTCTTTCAAATGTGTACAGCATTTTTTTTTTATGAGTTCCTGAACAGACAATCCTATGACACTTATTCTTGGTCAGTACTAAACTGACCTTCATAATGATTAACCCACCCTCCTTACAGAGACTATTAGGAAAGGACATTAACAAAAGCCAAAACACCACGTAAACAATGAGACAAGGAAGGTACACATTATCCACTAAAGATGTGTGTGTGTGTGTGTGTGCGTGTGTGTGTGTGCGTACACAAAATCAGGGATCTATAATGCAGGGAATTCAGGGAGACCAGACGCTAAGACCCAACTTACAAAGTGTTTTGTATTTTTAATAATTATAAAACCCCACCAATTTCAAAGTCAGTGAGAAATACATGTATGCTATTGGCACTGATAACTGAATTCAACTGCTTTAAGTGAGAATAACATTCAGACCACTTTAACAAAAAGGTGAAATTTTATTTAAATAAAATTAATGTTTTAAATTATCCAAAAATAAATATTAAAGGTAAAATTTTATTTAAATAAAACACTTTAAATTATCTGAAAATATTGAAAGAGTGAAACTTAAACTATGAAATTGAGTGATACCAATATGTCACAAATTGTCTTTGTCATTGATTGTGACAAATGTCCTACTGTGGAATAGGAAGCTGAAGATGGAGAAGGTTTGTCGGATAGGCATCAGGGGGCAGGACCCAAATGCTAGATGGGAATTTTGAACTTTTTGCTCAGTTTAACTGTGACCTCAATCTGCTCTAAAAAATAAAGTTTATTTTTTAAAAGGAAATATTATTTTTTTTAAAAAAGTACACTTTCTTTTTTTAAAAAAAAAGTTGCAGTCTTCAAGACTGTTGCTATTATCTGCATTTTATAAACATGCAGAGGCCAATAGTTTCAACTGCTGAGTCTAATTCATTGGTGTAGAGGCTAGCCTCTAGCTTAACTATTGCATATAGATTTGCCTCCTGAATGAACATACTTGGCAGAACATGTGATTGGCAGCTAAGCTAAAGGAAGTCTGAGGAATTCTGCGGTGTGAAAGCACTTGACTGGAGATGGCACTTCCAGCTCTCACAGGAGATGCCCTGCTTTCCCATGTACTCTGCCTCCTTCCAACTCAAGTCCTCAAAATACAAAATTATCCTAAACAACCATTTTTAAAGATCAAAATCATCTCCCTAAAAACCAGAGGAAGTAAAATTACAGTCCATGTAAACCAAATGTTAATACCTTCTCTTAACTCTACATGACTGTGGGCATAAATAAAGTTCTGCAGATAATTCAAGAAAGGTTTAGAAAATCCCAGCCTTCCTGCATAGTTTATTCATCTCAGTTTTATTTATTTAAGAATGTCTTAATTTCTTCTTCATTTTTGAAATATAGTTTTACTGGATGTTGGATTCTTGAATGACAGTCTTTTTCTTCTAGCAGTTTGATATGTCATCCCACTGCCTTCTGGACTCCATGGCTTCTGTGGAGAAGTCAGTTTCAATTTTATTAAGTATTCTTCATACATGATGGATAGTTTCTCTGTTGCTGATTTCAAGTTCCCCTCTCTGTGTTTGTCTTTGAAAAGTTTGACTGTGACACTTACAGCTTGCTCAGGGCTTCAAGGTCAGTCAGAGGTTCAAGATTGGAGCCCTTTCATGTCATTCCTAAGAATGCATCCAACCTTGCACACAAGTGCAGATTTCTAGTTCCTCACGAAGAGGTCAGACCTTTTCAAATCCTCTATGGTCATCTCCTTTCCTTTATCTTCCTTTTAAATTTCTGACCCAACTCTTGTTTGTCTCTGATGTTAAACAATTACCACTGATTGTTTTTGACAAATACCCTGGGGATAGGACTTTACCTCCAGAAGGTGTTCTGAATCAGATCAAATAACAGTATCCTTGAAAGGGCTTTTTCAGAGGCTGTGAGATAGGTCACAAAGTGACAGGACTCTACAGATGGGACTTTTGTGGAGTTTCAAACTCCTACTACCCCTTCAGAACCTGTAAGGCTGCAGCTTTTCCCAGCCACCATGGTTGGGAAGCTGCTAGTTTTCAAAGCTAATGCAGAGCTGGGAAAAACAGTGATAATAGTGGATCAAATTAAAATGCCACAAACCCTGCATTTCTTCATGAGGTTCAGCAGTTTTTACTTTTCAGATTATTATGAGACATTGGTTTATTTCCAGAGTTCTAAAAAAACTGATTTTGGTAATTTTTGCCAGTGTTTTCATTGCTTTCTTGGTAGGGAAAATTCCTGCTTTTCCAGAAGTCCCCTACTACAATTATTTTGAAAAGGTAACTTGAAATTTAACTGAAACTTTTCATATATTGTAAACAATTCTTCATCTTTATTTTCATCTACTTAGGTGATTGAACATTCTATCTCAAAATTCATTAATTTATGGCATGTGGCAGAAATATGAATTTTCCTAATTTCTTTCAAAATCTTTTAATCACAGAGTTTCTGAAAAAAAAATTGATTGGCAAAGTCTCTGAAGAAGATAGAGACAAATGAAACTAGAGACAAAATGAGAGACCAACATTGGAATTTTTCTGGTTCCATCTTTCTTTTCAACTTGTATGACCTATTAGATTATTTTCACTGCTTATATCTATGAAATTACATGTTTCTATTTATGGCATTAAGTACATATAGGGGAAACAGTTGTATGTGCATATTTAGATTTTTCAACACTATAATCCTGCCTCTTTTACTTAGCTTCTTTCCCAAACAGGTTGAAATCCTTCCTTGGAAGACCAATATTTTATTCAGTTTTATTGTTGACTTGGAGCAGGAAAGGAGAGAATAAGTGCTATAATGGAATACTCTGTGATTCTCCCATTTTCACTACGCATTAAGGAGAACTTGATTCTACAATGAAATAATTTCAAGAGTAACTCTAAGCTCTCTATAAGTACTAACTACATTTTTCTTACTTATTTCAATAATTCTTCTAACTGAAAAAATGTTATCTCCCATTCCACTTAACATGGTATCACCATTTCTTTGGGTGTCTAAAAATATGAATATTGAGGACTTGGCATTAATGAATGGATTTGGATAATACTAGGCAAAATAAAGTATTATAAATGATTAATGCATAATCCAGGAAGGAGCCCAAGACAATATTCATCTTTTTCCCCTTAATGTTATAGAAAAATTTTTGAATTTTAGTTTTATTTCTTACCAACTATGTGACCTGATGCAAGTTACATATTATATCTGGACCTATATTTCCTCATTTGCAAAATGTAGATAATAAAGTATATTGCGAGAACCAAATCAGTTGAATGACTACACAGAAAGGACAGCTTGACTCCTAGAAATCTCCAAGACATTCTTCCAAGATGGAGGCACCATTATCTCCTCTAATTCCTCAGTTTACATGAAGATTCAATAAGGGGTCATTCCATTAGTATTTTGAAAAATAATATGCTTTTCTGAACAGGTTTTTCTGGTCAGTATAGTAATTGTCTTTTCTTCTAGAGTTATAACTGTATTTTAAAAAATCAAGCTGATTACTTTTATCTCAGTTATAAGAGGTGAGTGTCTAGAATAAAGGTTTCTTAGTTACTAAGAGTTTGTTAGTCAGCTTTCCATCACTATAACAAATGCTCAAGATAAAGAGAAAATGTTGATTTTGGTTCACAGTTTTAGAAGGTCTGTTCCATAATCAGGAAGAGCCATTGCTTTTTAGGTGAGGGTGCCAGATGGCAATGGTAGGGATCCTGTGGCAGAACAAAACTGCTCACCTCATGGTCAGGGAGTGGAAGAGAGAGGAAGGGAACAGGATTACACAATCCAGTTTGAGGGCAATGATCCCAATGACTCAAACACCTCCCACCAGGCCCTGCCTCTTAAATTTTCCCCCACCTCCCAATAGCACCTCTCTGGGGACCAAGTCCCTACCACATGGACCTTTGAGGGACATGTCAGATCCAAACCACAGCAGAGTTTGTATTAAAATAATATTATTTTCTCTAGCTGATGTGTTGCCTAGAACAAGAGTGTTTCCCTATGCCCCAGTTAAATGAAGATTTTAACATTAGAAAGTAGATATAAAAGAAAGAAGGAAGAGAACAACAGAAAATGTATATTTATGCATTGGGGGGAATGGGTGGTATAAATAAGTGCGTTTGCTTGTAGGGGACTGGTGGTAAAGGTAGCTCCTTCTTACCTGAGACTAAACTAAACTCAGATTTTCTCCTTATGTAA
Organism: Sciurus carolinensis; assembly: GCF_902686445.1. Classification (NCBI taxonomy): domain Eukaryota; kingdom Metazoa; phylum Chordata; class Mammalia; order Rodentia; family Sciuridae; genus Sciurus; species Sciurus carolinensis. Next base: position 82,622,474 of record NC_062216.1, read on the forward strand.
TCAGCTATGACTTTTTTTACTATCTGAAAAGTGGTTCAGAACAAAAAAAGTGTTGAAAGTCAATAAAGTTGGTGTCCCAATACCAAAGAGTTTGCACTACTCATATTTATCTACATCAAAGTGCAAAAATGTATTGAGGTTTTTGTCATCAATCATTGTTGAAGTCCAGGATGAGAGTTCTCTACTTGATCGAAAGCAATCTTATCTCACAGAGGTGCAGTTAAATGTATAGATTTTGTGAATTTGCATCAAAACTTTTTAAAGTATCTGGCTTATTCCCCTGAATGCATTATCTTCCATATGTAGATTACATCTTTCTCCCAAAAAATTGTTAGGAAACATTTGCTGGCTGCCATGTAACATCCAAAAATATCAAGGCATTAAGAGACGTGTGAGAAAATGCCTGCGGGTTTTCTTATATCAATTGCCATCCCTGAAAGCCACAACAGAGTGATTCACTGCTTTTCATGGAGAAAATTATCAATCAACAAAGAAAGCAAAATGAGACAGTGAGGAATATAGTGTGGGCAGCTCCAGTTATAGTCATATATTATCACAGCTTATCCACTGCACAACAGGAACTTCAAAAGATCACAGCTAGACATTTCACAAAGCACATGGAACAGGACTTCACAGGCTTGAAGCCAGACCACCAGGGTTAGGGACCTGGCCAAGGTTGGAATGAAAGGCAGGTAGATTGAGTTTAGTAGTTTTGACAAAAAGGAGGAAGAAGAGACATATCGAATTCACTCATATGAATCTATTTTGGGAAAACTTAATGGAGGAAGATGAAAGAAGAAAAGTGAGATAGCAATAATTCTTTGATATAAATTTAACTTTTTCTAACCTTAGAAAGCCAGAGAAGATAATGTAATAGTGCCCTTTCAAACAGAGAAGAATATCAATTTCACAGGCAATTGAGGCCTTGGAATTTTACTACAAAGGACTAACATAATGAAGTGAACAAAGATTGGAATTATAAAACCAAAAATAAAGATGTAGGTCTACTTCTAGCATGAAATGAATCCACAAGGAACCTCCACTATGAGTCCCAGGAGTCCCTGATCCTGTGCCATCCAGTTCCCTAGGAGCCTTCCCCAAATCACACCTTCTTTTCAAGAGTAAGTCTTGAAAACTTACTCTTACTGCCAATGGCTCTGGCATGCGGAGGAGCCTTGTCTCTGCACAGGACCAAGAGCAGAAAGCTTCCAGCCAGCAGTAGCTCTGAGAACTGTGACAAGAATGTTCAAATGCAGAACCACACCCATGAGACAAATTTGATAAATAATTTACAGGACCCTCAAACTTCAGGCATAGGCTGTGAGACTGAAGTCACACTGGCTAAAGTCAACAAGGACAACATAGAGCCCTTCTACCTGCTAGGAATGATATGATTCTGAGCCTTTTATACTCTTAAAAAAAGTCTCTGAGGTGGATCTGTCAGTCTCACCCCTAATTCTGTGGGGATGTAACTTCTTCCCCTTCTGATGTGGTAAGAGCTAGAAGGAGCAGCTCCCAGCTTTGTGAGTAGAAAGCAGAGTTTTCTAATGTTCTTTCTCCAAACTGGGGAGTAAGACCACACAGTCAGGTTGCTTCCAGTTGTAAAGATATTTCATATGCCCTCAATCTCAATTCCTTGAACATGTACAGATGATTAATAGTGACCATTCTATTGCATCCAGACATTCATTTTTCCAATTGTTTTTCTTCCCCTGGGAATAAAGAAGAAGAAACCAAACACAGACATCACATTGGTTTAAAAAATGTGTTTTTGGTTCACCTCTGTGACTGAGACTGTGGTTTCATTTAGAGCTAGAATATAACATGACAGTCCAGCTAAAGCTCACAACCCACCCAGGACACTAGAGGCCCTAAGAGTCTGATAACGACTAAGTCATGTGGATTTAACCTAGAAACCCAAGGCCAGCAAGCTTGTCTTTTCATCCTGAAATGGTACAAAAAAAAAACCTTAATAATCCAAACAATATGTGAAATACTATGCTAGAGCATGTTTATGAAATTCCATACTCAATTTGAAAGTTGGTATGGGATTCATTTCCTTGTTTGTATTCACAGATATCCCATTTATTAAGATTGCTAAAGACTGGACTTTGCAGACTAAATGAGTAAAGAATAAGTTATTGTAAGGAGATGGTGTAGAGCTTTGGCAGTTGGGGCTACTAGGTTTGAAATACTGACCCTTATACTTACTGGTTGTGTAACCCTGGAGAAGATGCTTAAATTCCCTTTCCTCAATTTCTCCATCTCTAAGTGGAAAGAATGTTAGCTCTTTAGTAGAACTGCTATGAAAATTAATTAATATATGTAAATCATTTTGAACAATTCAGGACATCATGAGAACTCAATAAATGTGAGATTTTATTATTACCTACTCTTCACCCAAAGAGGACAAAAGGAAATTACTAACCTTCTGGGGGAAGCTGGGTATGTTTGCAAAAATGAGAAGAAAGTGGAGAATGGAGAAGAGAAGGTGAGAAGAAGTGTCACACATATAGCCAGAGAGCTTTGCTATTTATAGAATAAACCCTGGGAGAATGGCATTATGATCACTGGTAGGAGCCATCATTTTCTTTCTGCTATATTTTGGAGAATTAAATAACAGTTCATGAGATAATTTTATCTCAGAAAAAGAAAACAACTGGCAGATGAAGCTTTGCTATGGATTGAATGTCCTCTCTAAAACTCAGGTTGAAATTCCATTGCCACTATGACAGTATCTGGAGGAGGGACTTTTGAAAAGACATTAGCTCATTAGAGCTCTGCTGTCCTGAGTGGATTAATGCAGTTGTTGGGTATGGGCTAGTTATCTCAGGAGGTCAACCCTATCTCTCCCTGTCTCTCCATGCCCACTTGCCCTTCTGCAGGTCCTTGCCAAGTGCCACCACCAATACTTCTCACTTACCAACCTCCAAAACCATGAACCAAATAATTTCTGCTGTCTATAATTTATCCAGTCTGTCATATTCTACCACAACAGCAGAAAATGGATTAAGACAAGTTTGAGAAGGATCTGTAAGTTTCTTGCTAAAAGAAACCCATCCTCACCAAGTAACTCCATGTATGTCTTAACCATAAAGGGATCAGGTACAACTGTTAGCAAAGAAGAGTTTCAGAGGTTAAAAATCATCAAATGTTGATGTACACATCTTATTTCTTCTCTCCTCATCCCAAACCATTACAGATATCTACAATTCTAGGAAAAGATGAGCCAATTGCTACTGTAGTTGCAACTGCTAAGTTACAAAACATGAGTTTTCTACACATTCATGTAGATTCCACAGTGACATCAATATCCAATGACATAAACTGTTCACCTTTGCATTCTGGCTTAGCAATAATGATCTTTCACTTCCTGATGGTCTGAAAACACTTAACAGATATTATCTCATTAAGAAGGTATTAATGAGAGAGTCCTACTCAAACATTTAAAAAGATGGGATGGAAGAGATTGGGAAGTAAGGCCAAATTATGATGAAGCCTTGAAATGTAATAATAGCAACTCATTATCATATCATCTTTAATGGTTTAGAAAATAGCTTTTTTTTTGTACTTGGGATTGAACTCAGGAGTACTCTAGCACTGAGCCACATCCCCAATCCTTTTTATTTTTTATTTTGAGGCAGATCCTCACTAATTTGCTTAGGGGCTCACTAAGTTGCTGAAGCTGGTTTTGAACTTGTGATGCTTCTGCCTCAGCTTCCAGTTTCTGGGATTACAGGTGTGAATCTTTGCTACTGGCAGAAAATATCCTTATGTATGCTATAATTTAAATTTTAACACAAACCTGCTAGATAGGCAGCAAAAAATAAAAAATTAATCAATTTAGTTTAGCACTTAAAAAAGTAAATGCCAAGTTAAAATAATTTTGAACGTAAACTTAAAACTTTGTGTCATCTTCCTAAATATATATATTGATGAAAAGTAGTCTTTATGTCTGGCAAGCCAAAACATAGGCATTTATCTCAATTTTTAGTGAAATAAAATCAATGAAGCAATGAAATATGGTATTCAATTCAAACTTCTCATTCAGGAATACAATTTCTAATGCAGGAAGAATATTTCCCCAGATGTTATGTAAAGCTCTATGCCTACAGCATGTTTATTTTACAATCTGTCATTCTGAGATGTCAGAAAAAATAGGAAACTATTAGTATATTTTCTCCTCTTTAAATTACCTGCCTTGGGCTAAGGATGTAACTTAGTGGTAAAGTGCTTGCCTAGCATGTGCAAAACCTTGGGGTCAATTCCCAGCACTGCAAAAATAAATACTCGGCCTTATATTATCTTAGAAAAATGATTGCAATATAGATCTCAACTCCAGAAAAATCACAGCTCTAACACAGGCCCATGGAATAGTGTGGAATGCAAAGGGTCATCCTGATTCACCCTGAACTCATTTGTTTCAGGGCTAATCGTCTGCTATGAACCCAGATGGGAATAATGCCCAGGCTTATCAGAACTATCTATCTCTTCATCTTCCATGGAGAGTAGAATGAGGAACCTATAAGCAAGTACTTGATATCTCTGTTCATAAAATTTTTTGTAGGAAGACAAGTAACCTTTCTAAAAGTAAAATACATGATGTGAATTTATGAAAACCCATTCTAAACCACAATTATTCTTCTAGGTCCTGCGGCGAACATACACACACATCAAATTAGTGACACTCCTGAGTCAGAACGCCATGGTGAGCACAAATGGAAGAGATGAATCTCTTAAGTCCCTGAAAATCATTTTCTCATCCACTCCACTAGTCTCCAAAAGGGTTCAAGGAGATAGCCACACTTCTGCTTCCATTCATGTAAGTCTCACACTTTGAAATCCCTACACTCTTTATGGTTTATAATTTGAGTAATAAATTAGTACAGTTGTGACAAGATAAGAAATTAGTACAAGTAGTGACAATTCCAAATACACCTAGTTCAAACAGAAAGGGAAGATGTTTCTTTGGATATGAGACTAATTTTGCAGGGAAGAAGATCTATACTCCAATAGATGTCATTTGCTTCCAAATTAGCTTGCTTCTTGAAAAAAAGGAAAATGACAAAAAATAGAGACTATGTAATGAACCAGAATATCTGAAATTGTTTAATCCAGTAAACTCTTTTCATACATGCTACACAATCATGATGGGCCTCATTTATCAGGAATGCAGAGATCTCAATCATTATTTCAATCTGTAAACCTGGGAACACAGTGCGTTTGAACTGATGGATTTAATAGCATCTAATGACAGCAAATCATAATGACAGAAGGTGTGTCATAGAAGCAGTGAGAGACACATTGTGAAAAATGCATATTGCCAAGTCAGCTTGTGGGCGACTGTGTGATTTTCCCTGTACTTCTTAAGAAGGCTAATCCTATGGAGTTCTTTCAGAATCTGAACTGAAAGGAGGTCTCCTAGATCATGTAATTTAAAATACCACAAGAGTGGGTGCAGACATAGAGGAGGACATTTTGTTTTATGGTAATTTTATTTTCCTTTAAACTATTACAACACTCTGATGGAAATGGACAGAAAAGTAGCTTCAGTAATTTGCCACACATAGACCAAGCACTGCACAAATTTGATTCCCCCAGTATTTAAGTGGGCAAGGTCTCAGGAAAGAGTACATGTCCACAATATTTTCCCCTGATGGCTATGTTTGTATAATGTTCATCCCCCCCCCAACACTTACATAACCCCATAGTTGCCATAGTACCCATAAATTGAACCCAAATTCTGCCAAATTTAAACAACTAGAATATAGAGCATAAAATATTTAGTTTTTTTTTTCATGAGATATGGTCTACATTCTTGAAATATTGCCCTTGAACAACCCAAAACTCAAATACATTTCTTAAAAAGAGTCAGCGTGGGCCAGGATATGTAATTCTGTGATCTTGACCTTGATTATCAATGGCCATTATCTCTCCATGCGGAGAAATGTGTCTCCCTCACCTTTTTTATAGGGAGAGAAAAGGTTTATGGTTATTAAGGTAACTCTCTTTGGTCTGGTTAATTTTCCCTCTACATAATCTGGCCCTGGAGGATTTGGCTGAAGGCTGACCCTGCCTATAGTAGTTCATAGTTTCTGGAGAAAACAAGTTCTAATGTACTGTTTCTAGATAAGCTGCTAAAATTCCAGGAATTGAGTTAAATGAGGGAGGATTTAATATTGGTTATTTGATTATGAGTTTAAAGGTGCATAGACATAATAAAATTATTTCTGTTGATCTTTTTAGTAGAAAGTAAGATTTATGAAGTGACTTCTAAGAATTTTCAATTGCGTTATAGTTGTGTGCTTACAAACTCTGCAATAGGTGTTAGTCATTCCCATTTTACAGGAGATAAAACAGTCTCAGTCTCAGAGTAGCTAGTACAAGGTCATAGAGCTACACAGTTTGAGTACACTAATCCCATTTTTTTTTCTTTTACTCCACACAAAGTGTCCTTTAATGCATTGTTTCTACTTAGCTAATGACTTTGGTAAAATGCCCATTTAAGATATGGTGCGGATCACGGCAGAGTCATAATGATTTACAATAAGGGGTTATGTGAACCATCCTCTCATGTCCCTGCTTGAGTGCAGAACCTGTTACTGGCTCGTGACCAATAGGACATAGCACAGGTGATGGATGCCACTCCCATGATTACGATATATTACATAAGCCTGAAATGAGGGAGTTTCCCTTGCTGGCTTTGAAGGAGTAAGCTGCCTCTTTGTGAGATGGCCCGTGGCAAGGAGCTGGGGCGCCTCTGGGAGTTGAGGGAGGACCCTGGCTGACAGTCAGGAAGAAAATGGGGACTTTGGAGATAAAGCTGAAAAAAAAAGTCATCAAAACCCTAATCAAGCTTGGGCGCAGATATTTTCCCCTAATTAAGCCTGGAGAGGAGACTGCACCCCAGCCAATACTTCAAGACCCTCAACACAGAACCCACCTAAGATGAATCCAGACCAGACTTTTGGTCCTGGAAAACTGCAAGGTAATGAACGGGTATTGTGTCAAATTACAAAATTTGCACTAATTTATTATGCAATAATAGAAAAATCAATAAATAGCATCTATCTTTATAATGTATGAGTCTTGGGCACATAGAGTACAAGGTACTATGCTAAACACCTGTGAAGAGAAAAGAGTTAAACTGCTTCCTTTGTGGTAATGCACTCCTGAGCCATGGAGCAGTCATCTGCTTAATGATACTCATCAGTGCCAATCTATAGGGAACAACTTTTCCACCCCCTCAAGGAATGCTGCTGAAAGATGAGCTCTTGAAAGTTTCCCTATATGGTATGCAAATGTTTCTGAAGCAGTCAGCAGCATATTGGTCTTGCATGTTTCAACCTGAATCCATAGACTCTGAAGTTTGGTTAAAAGTCAGTATTCCTTCAGTTGTGGTAAGGCAGGATGGAGTTAAAAATGGTCCTTCACCTTATTTTCTCTACTTCTTCATTCCCCATCTTCAAAAGCATCATAAGCACTGTGTCATCTCTAGGAAGGAAAGTTATCTTGATCTACATGGATTCTTCCGTTTATAATAGGAGTGCTGTGCTGTTCTACACTGACATCAACAAGTAAGTTCAGAACAGCAGTTTGGGGGAATGCAAAACAGCCAGCGTCTACACAGGGAATCAGAATCACCTCTATGCTTTGAAAGGTCCAGAATGGTCAATTGATAGAAACACAGGCCCCATCACTCTATTTTCCTCCCTGAAGCATCCTTTACTGCCATAGTAGTTTTGGAGTTGTCTTACCACTCTAAAAACATAATATATTCATTTGACAGCAAAGATGAGCTTACAAGAAAAATAGTAATAACAAAGACTCATTCCCTGAAGCTACAAATTGCTCCTATCTGTTTTGAAAACTTGTAGGACTGATTAATTCAGTATTTGGGAAATACTATGATTTGCTCTCATTCTCAGCAATGGTGAAGGAATTGGGTAATGATTGAAAGGTTCAGTTAGGCAATTAAAGCAGACTTTTAGGTCCTACTGTGGTAAGGACCTAAGCTAGATGCTATCTGGACTATGGCTCTCCATCTTGGCTTCTTGCTCAAATCACTAGGGAAACTTCAGCAATGCTGATACCTGGGTTTAGGGTATGGCCTGAGATACTGAGATGTTTTTAAAGCTTCCAGGCAATTCAGGAAGGCACAAATGGGTTGACAGTCAATGGCTAAGAGAGGTTCCCAGGAAGCTTGCAACTCAATTCAGTTCAGTGAATTAAATTTTGCACCCTTAATAAACAATCAAAACACTTTTCCTTTAGAAACAAATAGCATTTGACCATTCTTCCAAGCTTCACTCCTCTGACTACCAGGTAGTCTCTGTCATTGCAGGACTAGTTCTCAATGTGCTTCTTTCACTTCTGACTCCTGATAGTAACTCTGATATATATAGTACACACACACACAAACACACACATACATATATAAGTATATATATTTTACTTATTCTCACACACTATGTAATACATACGCATGCATATATACAATGTGTGTGTGAGAAAATAAAATGAAAAGAACTCATTAGTCCATTCATTAGAGAAATATTTATTGACTACTTGGTTCCATGTACTGTGCAAGATATTAGAATACAAAACAGAAGGATTAAGGGTAGGAGCCCTTAATAACCAGATGGTAACAGATGGACTTTAACTCCAGCATACATTTTACCCTTTTCAAGGCAGGCACAAGTGTGGGAGGGACGTTATTAAAAGAGTGCTGAGGTCTGACTGGGTGAGTTGAAGAATGCTCCTCAGGTAGAAACTGAGTTTATAAGGGGAGGGGAGGGGGCAGCAGGAAGGAAAGATGGTAGAATGAGATGAAAATCATTACCCGAGGCACATGTGTGATTGCACGAATGGTGTGACTCTACCGTGTACACCCAGAGAAATGAAAAGCTATACTCCATTTGTGTACAATGAATCAAAATGCATTCTGCTGTCATGTATAACTAAATAGAACAAACAATAAAAAAAGGAAAATGAGATCACTTGGCAGGGGTCAACTAATAACTGGGAATCCTCAGATTTTTCATCATCAGTTTCTGCTTTAGTATTACAAAATCAATGTTCTGTCTCCACAACAATCACCCCTCACGGACACACATCAAGGTTTTTGAAAATTCTTGTAATTGTAATGTGTACTCAAAACTGAGAACCAATGGATGGAGGTTGCAAAAATGGGTGGGGAGGCTCCTTAGGGAGCTTGCAGTTCAGTTCAGAGCAGAGTGACCATGTGCTCTCAGAATCCTTCCTCCCTAGACCTAGCAGAGATGCTACCAGATGCCATCAGATGGAGAAACCCCATTTAGTGTCGAGGAACTTCTCCAACCTGTTCGGAAGTAATTGTGTCATCTTTGAACAACAATTGGTATTTGAAAGGACATTTTTACTCTGGATAAAAATAATAATTTTGAACTACCTTCCCGTATTATCGGGTTATGGTCTTTGTTGATTAAGAAATGACTAGTGTAGGGGGCTGGGGAGATAGCTCAGTCGGTAGAGTGCTTGCCTTGCAAGCACAAGGCCCTGGGTTCAATCCCCAACAACCCCCCCCCCAAAAAAAAAAGAAATGACTAGTGTAAGAACCCAGAAAACCACGTCAGACACAGGAATTCACATAAGAGGGTTTATTAAGCAAACACAGTGTCTCCCTGCAGGGTAAGAGAGAAAATGAGAGGAAAAGAGAGAGCACACATGCAAGAGAGAGTGTGAAAAGCAAGGAGGAGAAAGAAAGAAAGTGAGTAGGAGAGAAAGTATGAGAAAAGATGGCAGGGAAGCTATCCTTAAGCAGTTGAATTCCACCGGGCTAACAGGGGACCAATAACGGAGAAGGATACTTGCAAGCTGACTGATGAACCAATAGCTACCTAGGATGTTCACAGACTGACAAGTAGTTGGGAGGCAGGGAAATGACTGCAGCAGAAAGGGCAGGAGAGCAACAAGAAGTTGGGAGGCCCGGAAATGAATGCAGCATAAAGGGTGGGGTAGCAGCTTTATATTATAACTAGCATGTTGACAACATCAAGAAATGAAACTGTCTGTTTTTCTTATTTAGCATTTTTAACAATTCATGTTATCTGGATGTTTTCTGGACCATGCACTCAAGACAAAGGTTAAACTTAGTGAGGGGGAAAAAGAAAAGAGAAACACATATTCAATTCTAATGTTTTAAATTTTCCTTACTAAGAAGAGATTAGGAAGAAAATAAAAATAGATGATAAATTATTATCTGATAAATCATTTGGAGATTGTGGATTTGAATTATAGAGATGAGGAAGAAGAAGATGAGAAGGAAAAAGAGAAAAGGAAGAAGGAAAACAGGAAGAGGAGAAGAAAACTCCATAATTCGGATGAAGAAATAAAAAAGAAGAAACATCGGAAGCAACTTCTTCACAGCCATATGGGATAAATGACAAAGAACAGGCCCTACTATTAATGAAAATAAGCTGCCAAAGTACAGGACCATGCAGAAAATAACAAAGCATTTAATTATACAGTGACAGTTGTGGTGCTGGGGATTTCCCAGAGATTAATGGAGCAGCTGGGAAGAGTCAATGGCCCTGGGGACAGCCAAAATGATCCCAGTCAATGAATAATACTTAGGAAAAGCTTCTTGTTAACTTCACCATTAAGCAGAAAATGGAGGAGGATTTGGGTGCTTGGTGTGTCTTTCTCTTTTTCTTCCTATTAGAAAAAAATTAACACAGGGAATAGCTTGGTTTTGATTAAGAGTCCTACAGAGATGATTACGATTCTCAGTCTTGGATAAAACCTTTCTCCTACTCTAGGAATTATGACCAAGATAATTTCTGAGGGGGTGGGAATGAGAGAGTAGATTATAAAAATTGACCTTTGAGGGTTGGTAGAACCAGCTTCCCAGTCAACAAGTAGGATTACAGTGCAGGGATGAACACTGAGTAAAAGACTCCACCCTTGTTGATGAGCAAAGCTTACCATGTGCCTGAGAGTAACTGCAGCACCTCCTCGACCACAAGCTGACTGTCTCACTGCAGACTTCACCCGTGGCTGGACTGGAAGCCAGCATGACCTTTAGGACCAGGGTCCTAACATTTGTGCTAATTTGCTCCCCCTCCAAGGACCATCCACAACATTGTTAACTGAAGTTGGATATTGCTGGATACAAATGCAAATTAAGGTCATACATATTTATTGCTTTTTCTTGTTCATTTGGCTATTTTTAACAGCAAAGTCAAGTGCTCTGAGGCCTTTATTGAGTTGTATTAGATGAATTATATTGAAGAGAATCTTTATCATAATTTTATAAGACTACATGTTACTCTTTTCTGCATCATCAGGAAATAAATAAGTTTAAAATTAGAATGGGTCCAGAGGCAGGCAGTACTCTTATTTTCAGGATTACAAATAGATACACAGAGAGATGGCTTACCTATTTTCCCAAAGTCACAAAACTAATTAGTGGTAAAGTCAAGACCACAATCTCTACTCCCTGCCCCCATCCAGCCCAAGGTCCATGTATTTCCACCCATGTTTTTTTTTTGTTTGTTTTTTTCCCACATGGCTAACTTCAATGACTCTTTGGTGAAGAGATATTTATCTTTCATGCTCTAACAGAATCAGCTTATGACAAAGAATAAGAAAGCACATCCTGCCCAAAGACCCAAGCTTGGGTAACCACTGTTACTTAGAGAAGGTCGCAATGTCTCTAAAGATATATCCAGGAAGTTACACAAACACACACAGATTTCTAATCTATTACCATTCTTCTTTGATCATCATGCATGAAGAAATGTCCAGAGAGGAAGCAGTAAAAAGTACAGAATGTAAAGGAATGATACTCAGAATCAGTTCTTGCTCTACTACTGACTCCGCATGTTGTTTATCTTCTCTAAACTTTGACCTTACATAGAAATGAAGACATAGTATATTTTACAAAATTAATGTGAACATAATTTGAATGAAAAAAAAATTTAGTGTATTTAGCACATAGTGTATGCTTATATCAAAAGCATATTAAAATTGTCTTTAGCATATAATGGTGCTTAATAATATGACTTCATTTGCTCTTCCTTAAAAAGGCTTTTGCAGACAAAGTTATAGTGTTTAGAGAAGTTCTACTTGAAAAGAGGAGAATCTACTGTCCTTTCAACAGTTTTCTGTTCTCCATTAGTAGTTAAGAGAATGACACAGACCCCATGTCCTCTCAGAGTAAGGAGAGAGATCCCTTGGTCTCTTTACACCAGTCTCCAAAAAAACAAGGAATCTCATGTTGTCCCTCCTCTGCATATGTTCAATAAAACCATCTGTGATGATGGAAAAGTTCTGTATCTGCACTGTCCCACCTGGATTAGTATAATAACCTCCTAAACCATGAATCTATTTCTACTCTTGTTTTCAACTCTCTCCTATAAGCACATGCTGTATTGAATTTTTAGCATAAAAATTAGAGTTGATGGCAGTTAAAATGTGAGTCATAGCATGTCACTCCTTAAAATATTCCAATGGCTTTCCAGCTTATTACAGCAAGAGTCAAAGTATTTACAGTGATCTATATAGATCTATATGATTTCAATACTCAAGAAGAAATTCTGACATTTTTCCTTTCTGCTCCACTTCATTCTACTAAACTGGCCTCCCACCCAGACACAGGACCTTTACACTTGCTACTTCCTTTGCATGGAATACTCTTGGTCCATATATCCACATGATTGGCTCTCTTCAGACCTTTCCTTAAATTCAGTCTTCTCACTGAAAATTTTTCTGACGATACCGTTTAAAATCGCAACCCTTAATACCCTGTTTCTATTCCCATCTTTTTTTTTTCCTATTATAGCTATCCCATCTGACACACTATGCATTCTAAGTAAAAATTTTTTATTATTATGTCTTTACCTTTAACAACTATTTTGTTAATTACCATATTCCCAGAATTTCAAACAGAAACTGACATAGACTAAGTGGTAAGTGAACACTTGTTGAATAAACAGTTATATAACTGGAGGATTAGAAAGAAGAGTCTTCTGGAGAAAGAATTTATACAACCTTCAATAAAAGTGAGGACCAAGAAGTGGAGAGCTTGGTGAATCTGTCCTCAGAAAGTCATGAAAAAGCCAAAGGCCAGAGCCTCCTAATTATCACCTATGTCTGAAAGTGGTCAAACCAAGCAGCTTGACATTTAAAAAGCTGCATTATTTCTTAGACTCTATACATGCCCAAATATGCTATTTTCATAATCTACTATTACCTAGTACTAATTAAAAGTATCACTTTTCTCAGTAACACTAAAATAGCATAAAGTTGAGAGTCTCTATATAAAGACTAAATTAAACAGAGAATTAAACAGGGGTTCAATGAAATAGAATAATTAAAGTAGATGATGAGGCTGAAACAGAACCCTAAAGTACCTTAGGTCCCCAAGCTATGCTGAGGCACACAGGACAGTGTCAGAGCCAGCTGGGATCTACAATGGGTCCTCAGGCTTTAAACAGTGGCAAGACCTCTAAGGTGCTTCAACATTTGAAAGCAAATGTTATTGGTCGTAGGTTACATACACATCATAACTCTAGATTTATCCAAAGTTGGTAAGGATACTTCTTAATCTGAAAATCAATCCACTTCTGAGAAATAGAGCCAAAGAGAGATTTCAGTATTGGGAAAATCCAGGCTACGCGCTGAAAACATAAAAGAGAGGTAAAAAGAAGAAGGAAGAACCCTGGTGTCAGACCATGATAATGATCGGAGGTAAAGATGGGAAACAGAAAAGAGCGAGAACAGAGGCATATAGAGCAAGTGAATTCATTCTCTTGTCACAAACGGTGGCTCAAAACAGCACTTTTCATTATCTCAAAGTTTTCGTGAGTGAGGAACTTAACACAGAGCAGTCAAGGTTTTGGATGGAACTATGGTCTCATCAGAGGCTTGACTTGGGAAGATTTATTTCCAGACTTCTTCAGGTTGTTCTACTCTTGGGCTGGCTGTCAGCTCCTAGAGTTTGCCCACCATTCCTTGCCACATAGCCCTCTCACAGCGTGGCAGTTTACTTCCTCAGGGAGGAAGGGAGGTCTTGATCACATCTATGTGCTAGACAGCCTGTATAATGTGATTTAATTATAGAAGTGGCATCCCACCACCCTTGTTATTTTCTATTGGTTAGAAGCAAATTACAGATTCTGCCTGAACTCAAGGAGAGGGGACTGACTCCTCAGGGATCATTTTGGGTGTGTCTGTCCCACTCACAAGCATCAACACAGATTTTCAGACAATTATGTATCAGTCAGAAGCTACTGCCATCCCAGAAAGCACGGACACATGTGTAGACTAAAGTGACTTACAGATTCCAGATGTGGATCTGAATTGTTATAAATGTTCTTCATCATTCTCATTTTGTCAAGCATTAACTTCTATGGATTATATCTTCCTGAGACTTCTCAAATCTGTCCCCTTTCTCTCTAAAACACTTCTCAGAGTGTCCAGGCTATGGCATCCCTTGCTGGCACTGCTGGAACAGTGAGCGTTCTCCCTGTCCACTGCCTCTGCCTCATTCCCCCATACAATCTATTTCTCATAAGGGAAATCAGAGACTATTTTTCCAAAACATAAATCTGATATCATCAAATCCTGATTCAAGCCCTTTACTAGTTACCTATCACATTTATGTTCACAAACTTCTTAACATAATCTAGTCTCTGCTTATCACAGCATCATATCCCTCCATCTTCCCATTGAACTTCATGATCCAGCCAAGTGAACAATTTGTTCATTTTTTTAAAGGTCCATGTTTTTTCTAGCTTCTACTCCTACTATGTTGTTCCTTCGGCCTGAAATACATTCCTACCCCAAATTTCCTCTCCATGAATCCCAGCTTTGCTAATTCATGCTCCTTTTCAGCTCTATGATCTCTGACTGCCCCCTAAAACCCCACAGCCTAAGTGAAGCGTTGTCTCTGTGTTTTCCCGTGGGTTCATGACCTTCCCTTATCCTGGCCCTTACAGACCCGTCAGGACCTGCCTGACTTGTTAGCTGCTAAATTCATGAGGCGAACATATTGGTTGACCCAGTGACTGCTGAGTGGTTATTGAGTGAACAAATGCCAAGTTTTATTGAAAGCAGCTATCTCGACACTGACCTAGATGCCTTATACTCATTTACTTTCTAGTGTTGAGAGAGAGATAACAAAATATCATCCATGTGATAACTTTTATTTTGAGACAATTTTAGACTTACAAAAGATCTTTAAAAATAGTTCTAAAAGTTCCATGTACCCTTCACCCCAGATTCACATAATGTTAACATCTCATGTAACCATACTGTAAATTATCAAAAGTAAGGAATTAATATTGATATAATACTATTAACTAAACTACAGATTTTATTTGGATCTGCCCATTTTTCCAATAATGTCATTTTGTTGTTGTTGTTATCCTTATTGTTTACTGTTTTGTTTGTTTTTCTTCAAGGATATGATCCAGGATTTCATGCTGCATTTCATTGTCACGTTTCCTTGGTCTCAATCTCTTTCAGTCCTCTTTCCTTATTTTTAATGACCTTGACACTTTTAAAGAGTTCTGGGGAGCCATCTTTCAGAATGTCCTTACTTTGGGTGTGTCTGATGGCAACTCGTGATTAGCTTGAACTCATGCATGAGAAAGACTGCCACAAAGGTAGTGTGATCTTCTCACAGCAAAACACCCTCATGTCCACAAGCCTCTTTCCCAGGGGTACCAGCCTCTAGTGTTGCTTAACATGGTATCTTCCAGTTTTCACTGCAAAGTTACTTTTCCTTTTGTAACTGATGAATGTTTATTTAAGGGGAGATATTTTGGGGCTATGCCAATATCCTGTTTCTGCTAGAATTTTGTCTGCTAAATTCACTGATGGTTGACTGCAGCAGTTATGACTCTGATGTCCTAATATTACATTTACTGCATTCATTGTATATTTACTAATTAGAATGATTTTCAAAGGAAGACATATTATTTCTTTCTCCTTTATTACTTTTTTCAGTTGTTTGTTTATTAGTATGGACTCAGGGATATTCATTTCCTTCTGTGGGGTGGGTTAAAGTCAATATTCTTAACTTTGTACTGTTCTTTGTTTTGCCCAGATTGTTCCAACACTGGCCATTGGGAGCTCTTATAGGTTGGTACACATGCCTCCATTCTCTTGTTCTCCCTTGTGTCACTTTCTGACATCACAAGATGCTCTATCTCCCAAAACAAACACTTATCCAAGGAATCCTAGTTCCTTTTATTAGAGAATTTATACTTGCCTCTGTGAACATTATGGGGAAAATGTCCCAAACTGTACAACATTCCGTGCTCCACAGTGGAGTTCTCTCTTCCATTTTCTTCAAAGAAAAACAAACCTAAAATGACAGTTTTAAGGATGTACATGGGTCATGACATGAACATTTAATACAGCAGAAAGAATGCTGGACTTTGAGTTGAGAAATACTCCTGATCACATGGCATTTTAACTCTAGGTCTGATTTGGAATGAAAAGACATCATAAGTAAGATAACTTGTAAATAGAATTGCAATTGAGAGAAATCAGCCTAAAACCACTTTGGCTATCATTTCCTCTATGTTCTCATATTTCTGGATTTCAGTGGCAGCAAATGATTCTGGTTATTATTACCTTATAAAAAGAAGCAAATCTGTGAAAGGAAGTTTGGTTCTTTTTCTTCTCTACTTTCCCACCCCTCCCTACAAAAGGATTTGAACCTGAGGTTTTACTTTGCCAGCAAGGGGGCAGGGAATAAGTACCTTTATAAGAATAATCAAAACAATGACTCACAAACCCTGTGCAAGGATTTAGGATTATTTCTCTGTTTTGAGAACTTCAGGGGATTATGCTAAATCCTATGCTGAAGGGTGGAAAGGAGACTTTGTGCAGCTGGTCCATGTCTGCATGGCACACATTCACAGGATGCAGGCCGGACTCTAAACAACAAACACGGACTTCATCAACAACACATTCCAAGCCTTGCTGATAGGCCAAGGCAAAGACATTAAAGTATGATCATAAATGATCATTTGGAAGTCACTAAAAACTGATCTCTTGAAACACGTTTTTGCAACGATTTCACATATTTTCTGCTGCTCCCCACTTCTCAAAACATATATATGCTCTTCTTAGAATGTGTGCTTTTAAATATCAGTTTTATGAAGTTGAATGCTTTAGTTGAAACAGCAACAAAAGGTGGAAGCAATACAACTACCCTAAAGCTTAGCATTTGGTGCAATCTCTACTGTGAATGCTCCTTTTTTACTAGCATTCCATTATCTCAGATTCATGCATTGTATATACAGCCTTGATGTTGTTTAAAATCCTGGAGTCCATCTCTTCCAAGAATGCTTAACATTATGTCCAGTTCTTAGTTGCCAAGGAAAGAGTTCTATTTTCTTTGTCAGTTAAGAGCGGTTTTGTTGACAGCAGCAGGATCTCATGCTGTGTCCATTTTTTACCCTCTGGTTGCTGCAGGATGTTGAACTGATTGTGTCTGACCACTGAGAACTTGATGAAATCCACAGAGAAAATCTTCCTGGAGATGTTATGTTCTCCAGGTGCAATTTCCACAACTATCTCAATATCCCCTTTCTCCAAAATCAATTTGCAGTTTGCCAAATGATATGTGGTAGCTTATACCAAGGGCTCACCCCTTTATATCCATCAGCAATTAAGAGTTTTGTTTTGTTAATATCTACATATGTTATCTTCCAACATACATCAGATGGGAAGGTTTAACTTACTACCCAGTAAGTTAGAGAACCTGTCAAATTAATGTTTGCAAAGTGGCTTGAGAAAATCCTTTGTGAACATCAGTAAAGTCATGGCTAATTAAATAACTGCTGACATGAGAAGATTCTGATTAGCCACTAGAGATGACAGTACAGTTGAGATTTCCACAATGCCTCCAGGAGTGTTGCTTTGGGTAAGATCCAACATGGCTAAGGTGCCAAAATGAAATGAAGAGCAAACTTTGGGATCAACCTACCTCTCCTCCCTCCTTACACACAGTGCAGTTGCTCAAAATGCGTAGGGTGCCTGATTAGGAAATGGAGAGTAGGAGCAACAGAGAGAGCCCATTGTTAATTTTTCTATTATGCCCACTCATTTTCTTCCTAAGTAGGTGGTCTTCACCCAACTCCATGAATGACTATATATCCTGGTTTCTCTTGGAAAATTTCCACTTACTTTATAATACACAGCAAGGTTGGCTGTTTTTTTTTTTTTTTTTCCCTTGTTGGTTCCATTAATTACCCAAACCCACCAGCATATATTTGTCTCAAACTGAACACAGGTCAAAAGAAAATCAGTGCAGGAAGGCGGGAGGGAATCAGTACTGGCTGCCATATGGCACAAAACGGAGGCTAGCAGACACCTAGAAGTTGCATCACTCAATACGTTCATTGCTAATATGTCATCCTGCTCCACGGAAGCCTCACAGATCAGTTCCCTTTCTATGCTTCCATTTCTGATTCATGGTTTAAATCAAATATGCCAACAACTTAAAGTGAAGAGCCACTCCACTGGATAGCTCTGTGTACCTTGGGATGATTTATAAGCTGCTGGACATACACGTGAAAAGAACAAAGCAACCCACCTAAAACAGTCTATGGGCTGCGCACATGCTGCAGCCAACACAGCATCCACAAACAGATGACCGTTGACCACCTAAAGAATATAATCCAAAGGCTTCCTTCCCTATCTTGGGCCATTTAAAAGCTGAGAACAGGATTGTATCCTTCCATAAATTAGAGTGATTAAAGCATTCATTTTAAGTCCAATGAGAAAGCAGCCCAGTAATAGAGATATATAGGACCAAACACACTGCCTAGTCCCATGGAACGAAGTGGTTCCAACACTTTTATTTACATAAAAAGATGAAAGAACATTTCTTTATGCCAAGGCACAGCTATTCTGACTGAAAAGATGACCCTGGTTTCCTAAACTGAGATAATTAACATTGTCAGCTTATTATAAGGCTGGCATAAACATGCTAGAAAATGACACCTTGTCTTAATCATTCTTTGCCCCTGAGGAAGTTTTTCTCAAACACATGCAACCTGGACTGGGGTTTCATACTAGCAACTGTGGTCAAGTTCAAAGTCTCTGGTGTGAAGGTCAGAGAGGTCCTCTGCTCCCAAGACTCTGAACTTTGCACAAAAATATGCTTAGTCAACTCAAATAAACACAAAAGCAAGAGGAAAACTGTTAGTAATTAGTGAGCATTTTAATTGACATTAAAAATAGAATTCATGCCTCCTCTCTGGAATAAGAAGTCATTTTTAAAGACTTTTAGAAGTAGTGATGATTCTGGAATTATTGTCAGCAATTCATTCAGAACGAAATATTTTATACATAATTATACTGGAGTGCAAAAGCTATTCTTAAGCATTCATAGCACAGATTATATTTTATAAATACTGTCTAATCCTTCTTAATTGCCACCACTGAAACAAAACAGCCCTAGGCAGGAATAAGAGGAAAGAAAGGCCAGGAACAAGAGAAGGTCTGATTCTAAAAAAAAAAACCAAACCTTCTGATGGTTGGCATCTCAAGGAACCACAGGTCTATTTGGTCACAGATGCAGGGACTTCTATCCTGTGCACAATAATAGCTAACACCGACTGAGCATTTATTAGGTGTGAGGCACTATTCTCAAGAATTCTCATGGATTATTCCACTTAATACTTACAATAACAATCTGAAGCAGTCTTTTACTCTTCAAATATTTATTGAGCACCTACAACATGTCAAACTCTAATCTGGAGTTATTGCATAGATTAACACACACACACACACACACACACACACACACACACACAAATGTCTCCCTTCATAACTCATGTTCTTGTATAGCCAGGAAGCAGTGGAGCCAGGATTTGAATCCAAGAAGTCTGGCTACTGGACTATAAAATTATTATAATTATGGTATCATAAAAGGCAGCTGCTTTTGGAAACCAGTAAGAATATCATGAATCACAGTTCGATGTGCAACAAATGGGAGACATTTGTGTTCTGTGACTGATTTTACTGAGTGGTTGAGATTGCACTGCAATAGTCTGAGCAGGGCCTGAAACAGGAAAGAACTGGCATTTGGAGTAAGCATACCCAGATCTGGGTTCTGGATCTGCCACTTGCTAGATGCATGCTTTGGGCAAGTAGTAAAATTCTCTAAGCCTCAAATTCCTCATCTGAAAAAGAGGAATTATAATAGGAACTAATTCATCATGTTGTGGTTTGCTATTAAATGTGATTTTATAAACAGAGTGCTTTGCAAATATTATATGAGGTGTTTTTATAATTTGTTCTTTATGGATTCTCATATCTAGACAATAGAATATAAGAAGGTAATTTAAATCATCTTAGAAATGTGAGTCCTGCTTAAAATTAGCATAGTACAGTAATGCAGTCACATCAATATTTATAGCAGTTCAATTCACAATAGCTAGATTGTGGAACCAACCTCAATTCCCTTCAATAGATGAATGGATAAAGAAACTGTGGTATATATACACAATGGAATATTATCCTGTCATTAAGAAGAATGAAATTATGGCATTTGCAGGCAAATGGATGGAATTGGAGAATACCAAGCTAAGTGAAATAAGCCAATACCAAAAAACCAAAGGCCAAATGTTTTCCCTGATACGTGAATAATGATACATAATGGGGGTGGGAGGTAAGAGAAGACTAGAGGAACTTTAGAATACATAGAGGGAAATGAGGCGGAGGAGGGCGGGGGTATAAATGATGTTGGAATGAGGCAGACATTGTTACCCTATGTCCATGTATGATTACGTGAATGGTGTGGGTCTACATCATGTACAACCATGGAAACAAAAAGTTGTAACCCATTTGTGTACAGTGAATCAAAATGCAGTCTGTAAAAATAAAAATTTTAAAAAAAGATATGTGATTCCTAAACTTGTAATTTCTACTATATGGAAGGGGGCAGCACAGAAGTTTATAGACCAGTTTTCTTCAGGATAGGTGAGTATGTCAGTGTGTTGTGCAGAGAGAGAAGGACAGACTGGGCCTACATTACCCAGGTGAACTGTTGGGCTCAACCTGACTTGGATGGTGAATCCTCTTTCCCCAGAAGGTCAGGCTCTTTCATCCTGCATCAGGAGCTTTGCTCCCTGGAGCTCTCCACCCTCAGAATAGTCATGTCATCCAAGGTCCAGGAAAAGCAAAGATACCTAACCATCACCAACAGCTTTAGACTCTGAGGACATTGCCTGGTCTGTTTATGCTATAACTGATGTTTTGTTTTTTTTAATTCACAACCTCTGACCCCATTTTTTTCACTCTTCATTTTCCTGCTCTTCTGGTGCAGAGGCTTCCAGTGATAAATCCACATGATTTAAACCACCATCAGTGACCTCCTCTCCCATGTATACAGCTGTCATGGCATCCTCCTTTTTTAACCAAGAGATTAAAGTGCAGGGCTCAGCTCCAATCAAGCTGTGCCTCACTGTAGGGATATCTCGACGTGATTCCCTAAATTTTGGAAATTAACTAATTATGACTCCAGGATTTTGGTTCCATTTGATGACCCCTAAGTCTGATTGGGATTCCAAAGGCAAATTTGAACCTCAGGGTAAGGGGACAAGTGTGTTTACAGATCCAGATTCCTTATTCTCTGTAGAATCAATTCATACTCAGTAGTCTCTTCCCATTCTAATTTAGACACAAATATGAAATCAAAGCTCTTGGGAGCCACACTTAGTTTTCGTGCATAAGAATCCAAGTTATCACGAACAATACAAAACACAATACAAATTCACCATCTTGCAGTTCTATGGGTGAGAAGTCTGAAATAGGTCTGGAGGGTCTCTCTGGTCACGCTAGGCCAGGGTTAATTTCCCTGTCTCCTTCAGCTTCCAGAACACATCTATGTTTCTTGGTTAATGGTCCCCTTTCTCTTCCTCAATCCAGTAATGTTACATGTCTATCGCCATTCCTCCTCAGTCACACCACCACGTCCCTCAGCCTCTGCCCTCAGCCTGGAAATGTTCTGTGCTTACAGGGAATCACACGATTAGGTTAGGTTCACCTGGTTAATCTAGGATAACATCCCCAGCTCACATCTTCTAAGTCCCTTTTTTACCACCTAAGGTAACATTCACAGGTCCTGAAGATTAGAGCACGGCCATCTTCAGGGCTATTATCATGCCTGTCACAATCCTTTCTGTGGCCCATAAAAATTTACATTTGTTACCACATGTAATTTATATTCATGCCATCCCAAGGTCCTCAAAATTCTCCACTCATTATGGTATCTGCTCAAAGCCCCAAATCTCATCAGTTCAAAAGTCTCAAATCTCAACATTACCTCATATAAATGAGGCTGCAGGTGAGGCTCTGGGTGACAACATACTGTATGTAGTCTTTTTCCAATGTAGCTGTTTTGAAGTAATTCTGTTGCTGTTGTTTCTAGAGTTTACACATTTTATCAAATGTTTTTATTTGGTGATGGCATTCTGAGACATTTTTATTGAGTAGACTATGTTTTTTGCTTTCTTGATTTCAGGGTGCAATTTCAATCCTTCCATTCTGGGTGTTACTCTCTGGTGTGACGTGGTATCTAAGGTAAAGATAGTCCCATGTTTTTCCAACATTCCCATATTCTATACTAATGTTTGCCATGTGCAGAGGGAAAAGTTAAACATAAGACTAAGTAATAAACTCTTTATTCTCTCAAAACTTTCTACACATTTAAAGTCTCAAAAACATTATAATTCATAGATGGTTTAGGTTCTGATGTTCTGGAGTAGCAATTTAAGCCAACATCCCCTGCCCCCCCCCACACAAACACATTATCACACAACAATAGAGATCTGAAAATTATATAATTTAAACTAGTAGCTAGTTCAGTATCATTAGGACCTGGGGAGTTTGATTTTATTTCCACCTATATTAATGTACTTTTATAGAAAGAACATTCAAAATGAACTCGAGATTTCTTGACAATCCCTTTCTTTCAGTATGTTTGCATTTGCTAAAATAAAACCCTTTAACTGTTAAAAAAAGGTTTATATTGATATTGGTTCATTCAAACTAAAGTATGTTTATGTTAGGAAGAAACATACTAATAGTGGACAAACAAGGGACATGTTTATCTATTAATAATCTTGGCTGAGCTGAGAGACAAAGGTGTTTGGTAAACTATAATGAATATTCTGTAGATGACCAAATAAGACAGAAATGTTTACTTGTTGCAAACTATGGTAATGCTACATTGCATACAATTTTTAAAATCTTGTTTCACAATACTTTCAATAAAACACAATTCCGATAACTCATGTTGTCTCAGTAATGGTTAGTTTGAGGACATTCTTAATTTGTGTTGAAGAAAATTTCTATTCTTCTGAACCTGAAAAAATGATCCAAGAAAACAATGTAAGAGAGTTTCCACTTTGCCATCAAAGCTGTGTGTGTCCAATATTCACTTAAAAAAAGACACCAGACTGTAATTTTGAATAACCAATGGTGGAATCAAAAAATTATCAGCAACGATTAATGACAGTGGCCCCTTGGTTTTATAAGAAGCATCATAGTTTTAACAATATTTACTGACCTAGAAGTCTCTAGCAATAATTAATCATGAATTATTCATAGAAGATAAAAGATCTCCAGCTATCTGATGGGATCCAGTCCTAACCAATCTGCCTTCATAAAATGCTTGAACACTTCTGGCATTTTGCCCTGTGTAGGAGCTTGATTCTTCCATCTCTTTGGTTCACAAGAACATCTTGTATTTCAGTGAAAAGAAAAGAAAAGAAAAAAAAAAAACCCTACTAATTGTGATGAATAATGAAGAAAATTTTTGCAATTCAACACTTTTAACACATATCATCATTTAAAAAATGTTGACTTAACCATATATTTTCCTTAATGTTGAAATGTTGGGAGTTTTGTGCTTTACAAAGCTTCTGAGTTTTGCTTCTGGGGATCTTCCAGGTCAATTTTTAACATATCCTCCCTTTCCAGTAAGAATACTTAACACACCACACATTTTTTTCTTATTAAAAGCTGTACTTTTTTGTCTTTCTTTACAATTTCTATCCTCCTCCCTTAACACCTCCTTCATATACTGCTGGGCCATGGGAAACAAAGAAGAGATTTCAGCATGAAATCATAGGCAGAAATTGGAATAGGAATCCTATTTTTAAAACTGAGTTGAATAAAAATATAGGACTATAAGATCTTTTGGTAGTTTAATTGCAGTTTCTTCCATTCTGGTTACTTATTTTTCTCTAGCAATGTTCAAGTGAAGTAAAGAATTTTCATAGCTACCATTTAATATAAATGAGTGTTCCTCAGTAACATGAAGAGAGGAAGGGAGCAGAGGGGAAGAACACATTTGTTGACCTCCTACAGTTATGCATTTTTTTTAAAGAAATTTTTAGAATACCAGGGAAAAAGCAGACACTAAAGCCAAATTGCCTGAGTTTGAATTCTAACTCTGCCAAAATCCCATCACTACCTTCTGATCCTGAGTAAGTTCCTAACTCACTCAACCAGATCTCAATCTGCTAATTGGCAAAGACGGGTTAAGCATAGGGCAAAGGCCTAGATTGTTTTAGAAGTTCACAGCTGTAAAGTCCTATTGCAAGCAATTCACTGATAGTAAATGACATCCAAAATTATCTCATTATTATGTCTGTTAATTAGTATTATATCCCAATATGGTTTGGGTTCACAACAGCCCTTACAAAAATGGGCTCACCAAAGTTAAATAAGCTGCCCAGTTAGTCATGGCCTGATCCCAAACCCCTGCTCCTGCTGCTGAGGGGAGTGGGGACTGAAGAGCTGGCCCCGAAGAGCTTTAAACAGACCTTTCCTGTGACGGAGTCAGCAAGCCCCTCAAAGCCCTCTCCCTCTCTAAACACCATTTAGTTCCTTTCCCTTTCTTTTATCACTTTTTATCCCTTTGTCTTTTCTTATATAACTTTGTTATATAAGAAATATAATTAACATACAAAAAGTATATTTAATATTTACAACTAAATACACTTAATATTCATAATTAGATAAGTTTGGACATAGGCAAATGCCAGTGATTCCATCACTATAATTAGGGTATCTATCCCCTCCAAAAGCTTCCTTGTGTCTCTTCTGTGTATGCGTGTGTGAATTTAAGATTAAAAGTCATAAAAATTACTTATTCTGCTGAACATAAACTATCACTAGCTGGTTTTTAATTGTAAACCATACAGTCCCCCAAAACACTATGGCCTAAGAACAAGGATAATTTTTACATGTGCTCTGGATTTCCTCCATAAACATTAGCATTTTATTGAGCTTATAGTAGAGGTTATAGAGGAGAAGGCAGAAAACTTAGAAACATAATAGGATTTTCATAAATATTTATAAATTGATAAATGGGAGACATAAAAAAATATGAGTTATATCTTAGGTTCAAGAATTTAAATGTGCTGTGTTCCTGAATTCACCTCTTTTGGAACACTGATAAAAAATAGATTCAAAATATAAAATATTTGAATGGAAAAAAGTTCCAGGCATTGGAAGAGATAAGCATTATTCATATTACCATGTGTGGTTGAGTCTTCCTTTAAAACATCTAACTTAATATGTGTTGCCAAATGACTAGGAAGCTGGCTTAGCTCTTAGGTTCACTTGTAATTTATGACATTCTAAATACAAAAAGAAGTCAGTTACTTTTCAGACAAATATTTGCAATTTTTACTCTTTATTATATTTTGGCTTTTCCTATTGTTACTGACCAATGGCACAAAACAAGAGAACTTTCTAAAATATTTTTAAACAACAGGAAATGCATCATTGAGAAAAAAGTCATTATCTTTCACCTAAAACAGCGGAAATCCCTGAACTTTTCTCAATACTGTAGTTCTTCCTACACTACTATTGCATAAGTTTTATAAACACCACTTATCAAAAGCAATATAAAATATTTATCCAAATATTGAGGAAAGAATCATTCTTTTACTTTAATTTAGTTCTACATAAGACTTAACTCTATGGAGTACACTCTTAATAAACTCTAGATTATGGGTTCAGTTTCTATGTGGTCAACTTAACTTCTCTCAGTACAAAGTTTGGTACATGTTGAGTATAACTTATCTGAAATTCTTGGGTCTAGAAGTGTTTCAGGATTTTAAATTCTTGGATTTTATTTAAAATTTACCAGCTTAGCCTCCTTAATCTGAAAAATCTAAAAATCTGAAATGTTCCAAAATCTGAAACATTTTGATCATCATATCAGCACTTAAAAAGTTTTAAATTTCAGAGCATTTCAGATTTTAGAATTTCAGAGTAGGTGTGCTTACCCTGTATCCTAGTCAGACTACATGTTTAATTTCCAGCCACTTACCACTGCAGATCAGCCCAATCTACCCCACTACTGCCAAATAGTTCAGAGAATCATCTTAAATTCAAAGTTCAGCATGTCACAGTTGTTGTGGTATACACTTAAAAAAAGAGTATTTACCCTACTGTGATGTTAATGAGAAGTCCTAATTTTAAGGAAACACAGAAAAACCTCACATTTACTGTGCCCCACAGAGTATTTTTTGACTCAGTCTACTCCCACCATATAAAGTTAACACCATAGAGCACAGTGTGCGTCTGTTTTATTTATCACTTTATCACCTGTACCTTCAGCACTACGTGGCACTTAGTGTCTATTACACACAACTCACAAACAATTACATATGGGATTTTTTTTTGAAGTTGAAAACATTTTTTGGAAATGGAAATTGAATACTTAGCAAACAACCAAACAATATAATGATTCCTGAAGTGTGGTCCCTAGACTAGTATCAGCATCACATGGAGAAACATTAGAAATGTGAATGCTCTTGCCCCATGACAGGCCTGCTGACTCAGTACCCCTGGAAGTAGTTCTGAGACATATATCCAGCAAACCCTCCAGGGGATTGTGAGGCATGGTAAAGTGTCATTGTTTGCCATAACCCAATAAAGAAAACTCTAGCCCACACTCTGCTCTAATTTGTCATAGCAGTTCCAAATCCATGAATGCAGCCTTTTCAGTATGGAAGTATAAATACAGATCTTAGAATAAATATCTGGGAAATGAGACTCTGTATAGAAGAGATATTTGAGCCAATAATGTTTGAAAACTATAAAAAAATTATGTAGCAATGTACCTTGAATTGTAAGAAAAACATATAAGACAGAAACAAGAGATATAAAAAACAATAAAAAAAACATTATCACTGTGAGACTTCCTCCCATATCATTGTTTTTATTGTATGTGTCCTAAACAGAAGTTATTTAATAATGTGGGAATAATGTGGCATGGTGTTAATGTCCCTACACCAAGACTCAGAGACCTATGCTTTTTTTTTTATCCGTCTAAACTATAAGTTATCCAAAAAATGACATAAGGTCACTGGGATTTCTCAATTTAATGAGCTAAGTAATATGAAAGTAGAAAATTCTATGATTTAAGAGCATCAAAGGTCTATAATGTTCCAAAATGAACATACTTCCAGATGACAGAAGGTAGGGAGGGGCGAAACATGTGGATCCAAAAGGATCCTGACAGGCCAGAAGAACTGATTAAATCTAACAAAACAATATTTAAGAGGATGAAAATAAACTTCTACACCTGGGTTAAACATACA
The DNA here is from genome assembly GCF_902686445.1 of Sciurus carolinensis. Classification (NCBI taxonomy): domain Eukaryota; kingdom Metazoa; phylum Chordata; class Mammalia; order Rodentia; family Sciuridae; genus Sciurus; species Sciurus carolinensis. Next base: position 82,650,106 of record NC_062216.1, read on the forward strand.
CACCCGGCTTAGGTATAGGTTTGGGAATATTTGGCTCAGCAAAAGCATATATTAAAAAACCAAAAAAGCACATACCAAAACAAAACAGCAAACCCCAAAGCCCTCATTTGCAGTGAACTCCCCATGGGCCAGCATCATGTCCCCTGTCACCCTGAAAGCAGCAATGACCTTAGGAAGCCTTAGCAGAAGAAAGTATTTAGAAGCCAAATCACAGCTGTGCTCTGCTAATCTGTCCTGGGTGAATCACCTCTGCAATGACTGTGTTCGATTCCTGGCCCACACTTTCTGGAGTGCATGGGTGGAGTGGATCAGGGAGAAGAATGCTGTTACTAGAAACCAGGATCTCTGTGAAGAAAATGAAGTAACTATTGTCACTGGACTAGGAAGAAAGAACTCAGCTCTGAGTGAAGGCAAGTTAGTTACCTTCAAGTATGTAAAGGGCTGTATAGGAAGAGAGATTCCTGGGCTGGGGTTGTGGCTCAGTGGTGGAGTGCTTGCCTAGCATGCATGATGCACTGGGTTTGATTCTCAGCCCTGGATATAAATAAAAATAAGGGAAGAGAGATTCCTCATATCTATGTGACTCTGAGGGGTGAAAGTTAAAGTCCGTGAGGAGACGCTAAGAAGCCTTTGGTTCCAAAGAAGGTAAAGCAACCAACAGGAAGAGCTGCTGTAATACCTTCATGTATTAATTTGGCTGGGCTGTAGTATCCATGCATTGAACCAAACCCTAATGTAGGGGTTAAGGTGAAGTAATTTGTAGATGTAGTTGTAGATAATACCACCCACATTATCCAGAGTAAAGTAGATTACTCTGGATAATGTGGGTGGGCCTAATTTAATGTTTTGGAAGGCCTTAAGTGCAGTCATCATTGACAACACATCTGGTACTTGCAGAGGCCTTTGCTATGCATTAGTTGTTCACTGATTACTGAATTTCTTATAAAACATAACATCAGGTTTTACAGGGTTCTTATTACAAAATTCTAGTGATCATCTCATTTCTAACAGAAAACGTTTGAAAGGATGAAGAAGAGAATTGCATGATACCAAATGAAAATATTTAGTATAAAAGTTGCAATAGCCTTGCACAGTCGTAAACTAGGATTCTGACCTTGGCTCTAGCATCGGCCATATGGGTGATCTATCCAAGGCTCTCTATAATAGGTATCTGTCATACATATGAATATCAGTTTTTCATGTCTGTTTATTTATGCAGAAATTACCTCTTTCAGACTGCTTTGCCTTTACAATATAACACTCTTATTTTTAATGGGGTGAAAGAAGCTATGGCTGTTTTTCTGAAACCACATCAATTTTCAAAGGCAGCTGTAGAAACAGAGATACGTTTACACTGGAATTTTGGCTTCAAGGCCAGTACCACCTTGAAATTTGGCTGATTTCCCCAAACCCATAAGTTGGAGAAATACCAGGAATATAAAGGGGAATTATAGGGATGATTTAAAATTTTCTTCACTCCCCTTAAAGTTAGTTCTTGTCAGTTGCCAAGAAAAAAGTCAAGATCAAAATGAAACCAATAGATGCCAGATATTTAACTACAGAAGCAATGTTTCAATGAATAAATTAGTCATCAGTTAAAAATAAATGATGATCAAATTTTAATAATACATTAAAATTGAAAATAGCAGAGATAGAGATACATCCTTTTGACTTTGAGAAAGTATTCTTGGTTTTGTTTCATTTTGTTCTCCAGTATTATTTCCTCTCTCTATTTTTTTATTGTTTTTTATTTTTTCTTTACTTATCAGCCTTCCCTCACCTCACCCCATCCTTTTTTCTTTTTTCTTGTTTTGCAGTGCTAGAGAGTGAACCCAGGGCCTTATGCATGCCTGGCAAGTGCTCTACCACTGAACCACATCACCAACCCTTATCATAACATTTTTAAAGATCTTTTCATTCTATTTTCAACTGAGACAGTGATTTTTTTTCCAGGACTGGGATTGAACCCAGGGCTTCCTCACACATGCTAGGAAAGTGCTCTATCATCAAACTATACCCCCAGCCAGCTATGACAATTCTTAACAGAAAAGCTTTAACTCAGAATTGGTTATTGACAACCTAAAACCTATTTAACTTCTCACCCATGAACAACTGATTTTAGTTTCTTTTCTTTTTCTTTCTTTTCCCAAGTCCTCTTAAGATCAATTCCTTTTCTCTGCTTTTCTTGCTGGGCATTCAAGAAAAATCAGCAATGATGGATAAATTATTCAGAGATCTGACTTTTACACATATCCATAGGTATACATCTGCAATTTGAAGATGCCATTTTATTGCTCTTGGGGTGGACAAAACAAATGGCAATTGTCTCATCTAGGTCATTTGCTTCTTCTTGATTTTCCATTTGTGCAGGTAAAGAAAGATTTAAATTTTGGGAAACCACAGGTAACCATACCGCCTTATTTTATGACAATAGAAATACTATTTTTTTCTGGTCAATCCAAAACATCTGCTCACCAACAACTACACAAGGAACCGCATTTCTGGCAATCCTTCAATTTTAAAAACCAACTAGGAAAAACTTCACACACACACACACACCAGAACGCTACTAGCTTTACAAAAAGCATAAAATTCTGTCATTTGCAACAACATGGATGAACTACCAGACTTATGCTAAGGAAATAAGTCAGGCACAGGGAAACAAATACCATATGATCTCACTTATATTTGGAACCTAAAAGAGCCAACTTCAAAGAAGTAGAAAGTAGAATGGTGTTTACCAGAGGCTGGGGAAGGGAGTGGATGAGGAAAGAGAAGGCTTTGGTCAAAGGATAGGAAGTCTCAAACAGGAGGAATAAGTTCTGATGAGCTATTTATTGCACAGCATGGTGACCTTAATCAATTTATTGTTAAACTATTAATAATTTAATAATGTATTACATCTTGAGATATATAAAGGAGGATTCCACATGCTCAAATCACAAAGAAATGACAAATATTTAAGATTATGGATATGTTAATTAGCCTGATTTGATCATTCAACAATGTATATATGTACTGAAATCACACAGTACCTCATAAATGTACACAATGATTATTTATCCAAAAAGAAAAAAAAATTTCAAAAACCACGATTGATGGTAAAGAAAAAGAGATTATGCAACCTTAGAAAATAATGTCCCCAAACTTGATGAGCTGATTGGGACCAGGAGAGGTCAAAACAGGTCTAGGGCACTCATCAGTGTTCTAGTCTCTGTCTTGTGCATGTCTCAAGAGTTCATTGTAGTCACTGGGCAGGGAGCAATTGCTTTTATATTCAAACAAACACGGACATATTATGGATTAATATTAAATTTTGCATATATTTTATATAAATAATAAAAGTCACAAAATAATCACATGATTGTGAGATGTTTACATACCTCCAAGCTCACTGGATCTTTCTCTTCTTCTATTATGAGTACTTTGAAAGTACCATTCAAGAAGCATCATACTACACCATAAAGTCTAAAGGAGGGGAAAGAACTGGTGTAGAAGTACTTAAATAGAAAATAAATTTTAAAATACAAAAGGTTATTTCTATAGCATAAGAAACCTGACCTGCCCAAAATGCTATTGATATTGCTGGTTTTGATTTAATGTGTATGAGATCTCATAAATATATTTCAGTCATGAGGTACATATCAATTTTAACAGTTTTTTGGTACTTATTGGAAAATTCACATTTAAAATCAGAATGGGGGCTAGCTTATTTGAAAATAAAATGAAAAAAACTGAAAAAAAAAACTTGAGAGTGGGGGGAACAGCAGGTAAGAACAAGAAAAAGGATCAAAAAGTGGAGGAAAAATTAAATCGCTTCTCTTCATGCCAAGAGAAAATATATCACGTTTGTGTTTATTTGGCACACAATTTATAGTCCAGCAATCCGAGTGTATGAATTTGAGCTTTCATGGACGAGTGCACCAATTAGTTTTTGAATTAGAGGCTAACATTACTCAATTAACTTTCAGACTAGTCCTTTCAAGAAACATATTTTTGCAATGGCATGCGAAATTTCAATTCTAAAATGAGAATGTCAACTGTGAAACTAAATTTAAAATTTCAGTTGTTTTTCTATCAGCCCTTCCTACACTTACTACAGATTTGAATAATACGAATACAGGAAGCACTTAAATAAAAATGTGTGCATTCCAGGTTTATGGGCAAGTTCTATCGCTTTAATTACTGGGAGCCTGTCAAAATATAGGCTGATGCACACAAGTAAGCCTGTGTGCCACATTATCGGAGCTTTGCCCTCAGCCAGAGAAGGTCAATGTTTACCCTCTGGAGCAGAGGAAGATGGAAAGGCTTGGGAAACCTGGCCTACATGCAGCACTCCCACCGTGCTCACTACTCTGCCCTTCAGCCAGCAAGCTCACTTGAAGATGGAACTGCGAGGTGAAATTAGACAGAAGGAAGAGCATGCGCATTTACAACAAACCATGTAAATGCTGCCACGCACATATTATACATACACACATCCCTCACATGTTTTATCAGTGCTCTTTAGTGGTTAGCACCTTAGTAAATTTTGCCTCTGCTGACACTTCTATGGCCAACCTGTCAACCAAAAAGCTCTGCTTAATGTTAAATTCTGTTTTAAACAGAGAGGGCCTATCTATCACAGGGCTTAGGAAGTCAGCCACTACATACCAGAAGCACTTTCAAACATAAGAGTGTTAATTTATTGACGACACTAACATATTTCTGGCTATTTTTCCAAGATTGAACATATGTCATAAAGAAGTATCATCATAATCATCAATGACCAAGCTGTAATTGACATTAACCAGACTTTGGGTTCAAGAAAGAGAGAAAAATGTGTTGTGTGTGTGTGTGTGTGTGTGTTTGTGAGCACACAAGCACGTTGATAGTATGCTGAGTAAAGATACAGTTTTTTACCTTGGGAGATTTCTGACTTTTGTGAAAACCAAAATGCCCACCTGAATATATCTCTGATTACACGTGTTCATCAGAGAACTTATTAATTAAAATACTTTGAAATATTATAATAATATGTTAGTACTTGAGCATTTGCTATGTGCCGAACTGTTGCATATCATTCACTTGATCCTAATAACTGAAATAGGCATGACTATATGTTTTTATATAACTGAATAAATTGAGAAATAACTTGCCACAAATTGCCAAATTCATACAGTTAATAAAGGATAGAATTGGGAGTCAAATACAATGTGACTCCAGAGCTCATGATCTTGCCTACAGTTAGTCAACCATCTATTAATTGGCAAATGGACAATATGGTCTTATGAACCCTGAAATACCAATTTGGCACTTAGTGTGGGGGAAAAGTGGAGGGGTCAAGTAAGACTTGAAGCCTTGGAGACAGTTCACACAGATCCAAGACAAATCAGAGAAGCTCAGTTTCTACCAGCCCAAGATCAAGCTGGCTCTCCTACATGGTTTGGAGAGAAATTAAATTGTGAGGGCCCAGGAAAAGATCATGACTAATCTTGGGAGGCATCCGAGTAAGCTAAGGAGCTGCAGTACATTCCAGCAGGAATAATTTCTCTCAGCTTAAAAATGCAAACATTACTTATGAGACTGATAAAGCCTCTACAGTAGAAAGGTAAAAGTGTGGGGCAATGACTAGGCAGAGACAAGATAGAGCCATATTACAAAAGAATGAAAATAAACATGAATTTAGTACTGCTACTATCTGTTTTCAAAGTTGATAGGTATGAAGCAGTCTGGGGTTAGCACTGAACTATAGGAAAAGTTGTCTCCCATGTATAAGTCAAACCAGTGGTACTTGTCAAATGTGAGGTGTGGTGACAGGTCTCAGGACAACAAGCTGATGTTGAAATAGGAAAACAGCATCTGTCTATAGATGGCAGACAAAAAGGCAATTGTTAAAGGCATGAAGTCTATCATTGTCATGTTCATCCAAATGAAAATGGTGAATGTATACAAGATGGACAGAGAAATCAGTCCAAGGAAGATTCATTTACTAAAAATCACAATTTTAGAGCTGGTAAAGGCCTTAGGGAGCAATTTCAACCTCTTCATTTTACATCAAATAAAACTAATCAGCAAAAGTTGTCTTCCAGGTGCAGGTGTTATTTTTGGCTCTGGCTAAGAGGGAGAGTGCATGGAGAGAGAAGACAGGAGGATGGCATGCAAAGACCCAATTTCCTAAAGGTTGGCAGATGAGGAGCAGCCCATGTTGGCAGCTATTAGGGGCAATGCAGAGGGAGAAGAAAGCCAAGGAGCAGGCTGCCTTGGAGCTTGGGAAGGGAGAGAAGAGTGGTTGTGTTACAAGGTAGAAAGAGGTATAAGAAGATCAGACTAGAAAATATTTATTAGTTTTGTTGAGTTGATCAGTGATGACTTTTTCAAGATTGGTACACTTTAAGTAATGAATTGGAGATGGGGAAAAGTTCAGAGAAAAAGTTCATTAAACTTGAGAAAAAAGACGAAGATGGCGTAGCAGATCAAGACATGCTCAGGGGAGACAGGTCAGGAAAGAATGACAGGAATAATTGAAACAATTTGGGGAAAGACAGGGAAGCTGGGGTCATAGCTCAGGCTTGATGAATCAGTCATGATAGAGGGAAGTGGCACTTGCTCCCAGATGGGAAAGATGGGAAAGGGATGGGTATACACAGAGCCAAGTGGTTCTTCCAGTTGAATTTAAATTCTTAAACCATGTGAAATTTATTTTACTAAGTGTTATAAAGCTTTTAAAAAAATCCCTTTCCCTTGTTGTTCATGGTACTTGAGGAATGAACAAATAATACATGGCCAGCCCTGGGCCCAGCCCTTCATTCACAAGGACTTAGACAAGCCGTAGTTGGCAGCACAGGCCTGTGCCACACTCCTGTCGCTTTGCCTCCACTCCCAGCAATAATTTCCTCATTCTCCAGATCCTTCTGACAGCTACAGAAACCAGGTTCTCACGCCATTAGGAAACGCTGAGATTAATAGGGCGGGGTTTAGCTATCTTCAATCTTGTGAATGCCACAGTTTCTTAGCCTGGCCAACTATTTTCCTTGCTTGGATTCTGCCAGAGGGGAAAGCAAACAGCAAGTAGAAGAAAAGCATGGTGGAAGCAAGAGCATGTGAGAAAATTAAAAGAAAAATAGAGAATAAGAATTATAATAAGAAAGATTACGGCTGAAAATAACTAAAGAGTAGGTCAGGAAAAAGAAGTTGCTCACAGTATCGAAAAATGCTTATGTGTGTTTGGTTTGAGATCATATGGATTATCTGTTGCATTGGATTACTAGTTTATTTCCAAATGGGTTTCCCTCTTCAAACATGCACCCACTAGATCCCTGTTTGAGTCCTTTCCTGAGATCCAAAAACTCTGTGTGCAAAATCAAATATGGCTCCTCCCTCCAATAAGACACAAAGACAGTGTCTGAGAAGCCATGTTGTCCTGACATTTTAGCAACATCTCTGTTAGTATATTTTAATTATAAAATCTCAAATATTATGTACAAATTGAGTATCAGGTACATTTCTTGGTTCTACCATTCCATCCTTACTCTTAAAGGTATATAAATCTTTTCTCTAGTGGGGAATAAAAAAGCCTTTGAATTATTAATGCTAGCCAGAATTTACTAATTTCAGTTCATCCCAGGGCACTGGCAATAGGTGTCTTACAGTCTTCCTCTAGTTTAAAAGTGTTGGACAATAATGTAATTTTGTGTCTCATAAATATATATTCATTCAACACCAGTTATTAAACTCCAAACACATCCTTGACATTGGACTTTTCTCTGAGAAAATCAAAATGAATGAGTTAAAAAATGATCCCTCAGGCTCTCTTAGAGAGTAAAGAGCAAATATATTTTAAAATTTCCACGATCCGATTTTTTGGAGTTTGTTTAATATCCTCCCTTAGAATACCAAGACCTACGATATATCCATTTCCTTGTGTATTATCAGCAAACTACATTATTATAAATAAAAAAGAGTACAGTCAGTTATACAAAATAAGAGTACCAGATAAAGAAAATTTCATCTAAAAGAACAAGTGAGAATATGAGAAATGCCTACCACTCACCCGCCCAATCACAAGAGGCAGTGGCAAACACACACAAACACCCCCAACACACACACACACACACACACACACACACACACACACTCCACAGCAACCACAACAGAAGTCTTACCTGACTTGCCCACACCTGCTCTCCCAAATACTGCCAGCTTGACCTCTGCACTTTTAGCCATGATGGGTGTTGGTAGAACTTACTGTTGTTAAAACTAAAAAGCTGAGCAGACGTTTTCGATCCCAGTCTTTGAGTTCACTGTATCATTGTAAATCTTGGAAGAGTCCACAGTCCTTAGACAAAAGAGATTTGAAGATTCATAAATGACTGGAAAATGAATTAATATTTATTAAACATCTACTATATGCCAGTCACATTCACTTTACCAACATTTTCTAAACTGATCTTCACCATCCCGTGAGAGTGCTATTAATTGACTATGAGCTGTTTAACTAATTAATGGTAGATTCAGGACTTGAATTTAAATCCATTTCATCTAACATGTGCATTTTTCATACACAATATCATTCTTAAAATATTTTAAGAAACTTTTTGTAAAGGCATTGTTTCTTGGCAGTCGTTGATAATAAACACTTGAAGTATTGAATATGTGTGTTTGCCACCCATCTGTAAGCATCCAGCATATAAGGACATACAACAGAGAGTCGTTTCAGGGACTCTTTGTTTCCCTTTGGTTTGAATAACATTTATTCTGTGAGTAAATGATCCACTCCATTGCCACACAATTCACTTTTTCATTTCAGGGTTAAATTTTATCTGTTTACACTAGAGCACATGGTCAAGTTGTATAAAAAATATGTATGTTTATGAAGTCAATAAAATGCCCTGGTACCAAAAAAAAAAAAAAATGATACAGTGCTCCAAGTTCTGATTCCTTTTCTGTGACACCCTCATTAAAATGAATTTATAAGGTTGGGGATATGGCTCAGTTGGTAGAGTGCCTGCCTTGCAAGCACAAGGCCCTGGGTTCAATCCCCAGCACCGCAAAAAATAATAATAATAATAAAATAAAGTAAAATAAAATGAATTTATAATATTGTCCTAACACTTGGGATGTGGCATTATGTAGAGTGTAAGTAGGCTGGTGCTTTAGGAATACATCTCAGTTCTTACTACCAAGGACATGTAAACTTGGAAAGAGCCTTGGGAGGACAACCGAAGGAATCTTCTAGTCATTACAAGAATCTTTATGTCCAGACAATCATCCTGTGCCTGATTTACTACTTCCAGATATGGAAGGTGGGTTCATTACATACAAAAACTGTTCCATTTCTAGTCAGTCTCTTCCAATAAGGAAAACTACCTTTCTTCTCCTGAGCTCCAATCTGCTTCCTATCACTTCTTCTCACATGTCCTGGCTTTTGTCTATGAAGCAACTCAAAACAAGTCCATTTTTTCTTTCCCTCTGAACTCATCAAGTAGCCTAGCATCTGTTAGAATGCTTTGCCCCACTCTAGGCTTCCACTTTCCAGCCTGTTCATTCACTCTTTGTGGGGTCTACATCATGGAATATTTCTTGTTTATAATTTTTTGACCTTCATCTTCCCCTTCACCCTAGGTACTGCTCCTCTCTGGCACTGGCTATTCAATCACTCTAAAAATGTGGCCTCCACTGCATTCACTACTTGACAGGTGACCCAAGAAACTGACCCAGCAAAACTTCCCTGAGAGGTTGGCTGTCCATTATTTGCACACTATGGTTGTGCCACAGCACAGCCACTCACAGTAGGGCTCACATCTTTCACATGGACTGCAGACTCTCCCATTTGGAACTTCTGCAACCAGTGGTTTCCACACAAATACTACACTTCACTTTGTCTGTGTTCAACTCAGTCACATCAGTCTTAACCGTGTACCCATTTTTCCAGTCTGTAAAGATACCCTTGAAACAAATACAAATGTGCTAACTTCTCCTTCCAGCATTTTTCATCTATAACTTTTAAACAGAACTCAAGAGAGAGGAAAAGTGAAAAAGCCTTCTGAAAAACTACTTCCACAAAGAAACAAGAAAATACTTTTTACATTATGCACTGAAGCCATCAAGTTTTACCTAACCATTTTTTTTATTTGCTGATTTCTAAAGTGCCAGAGCTTTCTCTGAAGGCAGCTATTAACATTAGCTATTGTTGACTTCATTTCCAAGTGAAAAATCATAGTAATCATTAATAGTACAAAAACCAAAAGCTTAAACATCTGCAATTTGTCCAGTCCCATACTTTTGGCTAAAGATAAAAGGATTTCTTTATTCATCATTTTTCATGTATTCATTAAGAAAAGGCCTCTGTGTTTAAGGTTCAATGCTTCATCACAGAAGCATAATGTATTAAGATATATTAACTATAAAAACTCTAGGTGAGAATAGTTGCTGGTTAGCATTTCTTTGAAACATACAACTGTCAAGAACTTGCATAAAATAATTGACTATTTCACACAAAACTGTTTATTACCATGTATATAAAATCCACATAATTGTCTGTTTGATTAATGCTTCATAAAGTGCCATCAAACAAGTTTTTTTAAATGTCACATATTTCAATAACTCCCAAATGGCCTCAAAGACATAAGACTTTCACATATGAAAGAAAAATTATGTGGGTTATTTTTTTCCATTTATAAGCTAATAAAGCTACAGCTGGTTATTGTCAACCTTATGTGTGGTTAGAAAAAAAATCACTTTAAAGGAAGACACAAATCTGACATAGATTTTATTTCTCTCATGAAAATGTGAAGTTACATTTGACAAGATAGAAAACAAAGATAAATGTATAAATTGTTTTAATAAAGAACCTGCTGCTAAGTCTCTGATGTTCAAAATAGCTCATAATCTGAGCCCTTCCATAACATGGATATAAGAAAACTCATTATTTTTTCTAATGTTGTGCAGAAATATTCTGACTCTGGCTAGAAGTTGCCCTTCACTTTTTATGTGGGTAGTTCTTTAGCTGGGACAAAACTTTCAGTTCCTATCAGTTCTAAAGATAAAAGCCTAAATATGTCAATTAAAGATGCAGTTTTTTACCCTAAACATAAAGTAATTAACAAAAAAATTTGAAAATATAAAGCAAAAATCTAGCTCCAAATTCTGTATTATTGATGCTTTCATTGACCCATTCCACCCTTACATTGAGCATATATAAACAAAAGCAGCTACTTCGGAGGAGCTCAGATTCCATTAGACCTATGACATTAAGTCTCTAGTACCTTATTAATTTATTTATGAAAAGGTTTCATTCCTCATAAATGATTCCCAAGACTATACTTTTTACTTCCTTTTCAGGGGCGGGGTGGTGGGGAAGCATCTTTATAATCATTTTTCTAACTTCTGTTTTTATGGTCTCATCAAAATAAAGTGCAGCTGTTTAACGGGAGCAAAGAACCTAGTTCGGTCGTGGGAATGAGATTCTCCTCTCTTTGGGCCAACCCTTCCTTCTCTGGTTTCGAAATCAAGTTTCCCTGGTTCCATTACTAGGAATTTTCCCTTATCTTATCATAACGCAGCATCCACAAAAACAAGGATAATTGTGCAAGCCCCTTGGCTATGGCGTTACTCTGAAATCAACAGGTATCCTGCAACCATAGACAAGCTCTTTGTGGATTGAAGGTCACTGGCTTTCAAACTAGAGTAAATGCCGCTTATATCAAAAGGACATTCCCCGTCTTAGCGCGGAGAGTGCTGTCAAGCCTGGGTGCTGGCGTTCACATTCGCACTCCTAGCAACTCCAAAGATACCCTAGAAGGACCCAGTGACTAGGAGAACTGACTCAGAGGCGGAGGGCTCAGGACTTAAAACGGGTCTGCAGGGAGTCGTCCCAAATGAGCAGCCTAGACACGTGCGTGACACTCACCTGTTCCCACTCTCCAGGCCGGGAGACCTGCGGTCCTCTGCAAGTTCGTAGTCGGTCCCCTAAGACCCCGAGGCCCTCCTGTGCTGACCTGCCCAGGTTGCAGGCTGAGTTTCGGACTTGCCAAGCTGCGATCGCGGGTGGGAGAAGCAACAGTAGCAACTGTGGGTGGCCAGGCAGGGGGATCTCCTGCCTAGCGCTTGCTGGAACTAGCGGCTGAGAGACTGCGGCAGGACGCGAGCACTGCCCGGCTGAGGCCGCTGCGCTCCACGGCCAGGATGCTGCAGTGAGGCGCTTTGGCGCCCCCTACTGGGACCAGGGGTGGGCTCCTCCCGCACTGCTGCCTCCGAGCTTGACAGCCTGAGATTCCGCTTTTCAAGTACTGCACCCAAGGATGGCTCCTCTCCTTTGCTCAGTTCCAGGCCTCCAGGCTCTGGAAGACCGACTTTCCTGAATTAAAACCTTGCATATGAAAGCGTCACTACGTGTTGTTTTTTATTCCTTTCTTCAAATGATTCTCACAATATTCCTTGGAAATATACTTAATATCCCCATAATCTCAGAGTGGAAACTGAAGGAGAAGATTAAAAAAAAGAAAGAAAGATAAGAAAAAGAAAAAATCTAGTCTAAGGTTAGTAAAGGATGGGAAGAAAATCCAGGCTGGATTGGAAGCTGAGAGATGCTTGGAAAGACATAAATGCTGAATTCAACTGAATTTCATATTTCTATATCTGAGAAAGTTCCAAAAGCTTTCCATCCTCCATACAAGACCAGTGTTAATAAGATTTGTCTTGGAGTCATATGCCATCATGCTGAAAACCTAACAAAGAATTAATATGCATGCTATCCTAGACTTGTTTTTACATCCTTCAACTCATTTAATATTTACAGCCTCCCTTGAGGTAAGCACTAGTATGATAGTTGCTAATCCTTCACAGGTGAGAAGGTGAGCTTCAGAGCTTCAGAGAGGTTACGTAATTTCCCAAGATGATGAAGTTTGTAAGCAAAAGAGCAATAAACACCTAAACTGCCGATTTTTTAAAAAATTATCATTCCAAATGTGGACATTCTCACCAAGGTACCAGGTGGCTTCCAAAATACCACCACAATATTAGCAGACAGGGGCCCAAGGCTGAGTGAACAATCTAAAGAATAACAATGATGGAAGGGAGGTAACCACAGAGGCAGTTTCCAGGACTGGTACTGACTGGGAAAAGTGCTGCAGACTCAAACTGGGAATCAGGCTGAACTAAGTGACTGGATCTGTGATAGAAGTAGGGATTGCCTAATTGAGTGGGAGTTGCCCTGCTGGCTCCTGGAGGAAGTTCAAACATCATGTCCTCTATGAGTTTCCTGATCCCTAGCTTACCCCCAGCATCTAGTGCCTGGCACATAGTGGACATTTAAAAAATAATTGTTTGATAAATGCAAAGAACAAGTTTGTAACTAGATTCATGTGACCTTGCTTATAGGCTGAATTTGGGACAGAATATCCAGTAAGAATTGAACAGATGGGTCTGAAATTTGAGAGATAGATATTTTAAGTGTCTCAGGACACAAAAGATCTTTGAACCCTGGAACAGAAAAACAATTGCACCATGTAGATTATATAGAATTTTATAGAATTTCAATTGCATGGAATTTTTTGGTGTTAATGTGTTCAAGTTTCATCTTTATCTTCTTCTCACATTGAATCTTGTATTCAGGGCAGTATTTAATAAAAATATCTATGAATATATATACTATTTATAATATCTATGAATATATTATATATACTATATGCAATTCAATACTTTTAAATATTTAATATATTAAATATATATTTATATGCATAACATATATCCTATGCACAATTTAAATAATATATCTATATATACACACACACACACACATATATATATATATATATATATATAAAACTTTACAATGACTTAAGTTGGAATTTCCGTTTTTCCATTCTTATCTAATACATAGTTATTGAAAAAGGCCCAAGTCAGGTTCCATTTGAACAGTTCTTAGAGAATCTCATTTATGGAAACTGTTTCTCTCCATTTTCATGCTTAACCTATATAAGCCAGGACTCCTGCCTCCACCAGGAAGGCAGTGTCATGCACGCCTGAAGTTCTTGATGTGCTGTACTGAGAGATCAAGTTGCTATATCAAAGCATGACTCACATTACTTTATGTCTTCAGTATGTGTCCTCTATTGCATAGAACTGCTCCTTTATCTCAAAAGCAGTCAAAAGGAACCACCTCCTTGGCTCACCTACCTCATGGATCAGTAAAAAGGGCAATGTACACTTCACACTTATGATTCCATAATGTACACTTAGTGGGGAGAAAGCTTGTCAGTCTCTTGGCTTCAAGCTTATGCTAAAATTTCTAACACAAAAGTAACAGATGAAGAGGGAGTATAACCCCAGAGCACATTAGAAACTGAAGTTGCGTGTGCCTGTATGTGTCTTTCTAGAAGTTAATCATATTCATTATAAACAATTCAAACAGTAGGAAAAAAACACAAATTAGAAAATTATCCCCCACCCTGCCAAATCACACTGTGCAGAACCCATCGTTACCATAAGGGATAGCAAGGATGCCCATCATCATTCTAGATAATGTGGGACATAGACATATTAACAGATAGTTAAATGTCATACAGATATGCTAAGTGCCATTATACTGCAAATGCCATTTTAATTTAAAAATACACTTAGCTAATCAGGAGATAAAGAAATTAAAGCGAATCTTAAAAATGGCTGAACTTTAGCTGTTTACTCATCTCATCCTATTTCATCCTAAATGATTTTGCAAGTCAAAATTATTCCATAAAACCAGATCTGAATTCATTATGCTTAAACATTTATTTGTTTTATTCAATATCAAATGACATCTTGCTGTTAGAAAGAGGAAATAATCTTTCTTGTTATTCCTTTTATTTTTTCTTTCCTCCTCTGTATTTTCACTTAGGTATTATTTGCTCATTGTCAAGATTTACAACATTTGCATTTCACTTACAACTCTCTTACCCAAAATAATTTAAAATTAGTCCTCTACTTAACTGGAAAAAGTTCATTTAATTAATTCTTCTACCATGGTTTTTCTATTATTGGTTCTTTATTATGATTCATCCCTAGATTTCCTCATGAAATGCTGCTTTCAAGGAGGCCCTGCTGCATAATTGAGAATACATGTCTCTTCCCTTCTTCTTGTTTTTAATTTATTTTGTAATTAACTTGCTTTTCTTACAATGATCCTCTCCTCCCTTTTTTTTCTTCAGAGCATGCTTTTATATTTATTATGTGGTTTCTTTCTTGAAATCATGTTTACTATGATATATATTAGATGAATTTACCTCATCTGACACCTGTGTGTTTTCTCCATGAAGTGATAGTTTGAAGGTGGGCATTGCATTCTGACTTCTGTCTAGTGAGATGAAAAGATACAGGATGGAGCAGAGGTCACCTGAGTCTCAGTGTGGCCTCTGTTAGAAATTACATGCTCTGCTTTTCCTCTGAGGTTGTACCACAGAACTTGCCTGGGATTTAGTGCAGGCAGTCAGGGTCAGTTACTGTAAGGACAACAAAGAAAAGATTTCCTCAGGTCTGAGGTTGCTTCCCCTATTCATTCTTGGAACCTTCTACTTTCTCTCAGGCATTTCCTTTATAACTATTCACTCTCCCCTCTCCTCCAACTGGAAAATAATAACATAGATGTTTGGTTTGCGTTACTCCAGATTTAGAGGTATTCTCAATTGGTGAGGAAGAATATTCAAGATTCTATTAGACATCAGTACTGCTTCTGGAAACCAGGATTGTCTAAAGTATGGTCAATCATTTCCAAAGAAGATTAGTTTTAAAGTTTTATAGCAAAAAAATAGCACTCCTTTCCTTATTTTGTTGCTCTTAGTTATTATTTGTTGCTGTTGGTGGGTATTTACTGTTGTTATTGCTGATTTAGTTACATAGTAGGCAAAGGCAAGTCTTACTTTAGCTATCATTGGACTTCTTGCTTATGTGGACTAACTATAAAAGATAATCAAACTACACAGAATATTTTTTGTAAGCATTAGAAAACCACCAAGGCAGGGCTGCAAACCCTGATAGAAGGAATGTACTGAAGTTAGCTCAACATGCATCCAATTTTCTCCTTGGAGACATCATAAGGGTCTTCATTCATGAAGGTATAGTCAAATAATGGTAAGAGAGTACAACTAAGGGCTTCCAAGACAGGTGGGTTCAGAAGGTAAAAATACTAGAAAGGATAGCCACAGAGAGAAACCCCCAGATATTTGCATGAAAATGCACCTGGACTTAGCCAAATTTCCAGGCAGCATATTGTTTAACAAGTCTATGGGATACCTAATAGAAGAGCAGCTGCCTGGATCTGAAAGTTAGGTGGTTCCAGAGATCTTGGAAGGCTAGAAAGACAGTGGAGTCTGAGCCTAACCAGTGCTCAGAAAAGTTTGTGAACATCCTGGGCATTTGACTCAAACTGCAAGAGGACCATATTCTAAGAGTGAGGACCATGCCTTAGGAATAAGGGTTATGCCCTAGAAACAAGGATAAATCCAAAATAGATTCTTCACCCACAATACAGACTAAAATGAGACCTTGAACACTCTAATCCACCAGCAAATTATCAGCTTATCAAAATAAAACTCAACACTCTTGAAAAAGATAACATGATCCAGAGTGCCTAAAACTATCATCTATGATGTCCAGTACACTGTAATAGTCTGCTGGGGCTGCCATAACAAAATACCACAGATGGATGATTGAAGAATGGAAATGTATTTCTTGCCCTTCTGGAAACTAAGTCCAAAATTAAGGTGCTGACAAAATCGGTTACATCCTGAGACATTTTCTCTTGTTTGTAGGTGGCTGCCATTTTACTTTGTGCTCACAGGCCATTTCTTTTGTGAGAGTCCAGAGAGAAGGTGAACTTTCTGTTGGTCTGAGTACATCCTTATGAGTTCATTCAACCTTAATTACTCTTGTAAAGCACTTTCCATTCTACTATCATGTATAACTAATAAGAACACATTTTTAAAAGAGAAATGCATTAGGAAATTCAAAAGTAATAGATTTTTACTATTTTAAAAATTTTAATTGAATTTTGAAAATATGTTATAACTTATTTTGTTTTAATTTTCAAAATTGGAAATATTAGGCATAATTTTTATATATACATGGTTACTTTTGTTTACCACAAATAATTGCAAAGTACAAAACATATTGGAAGATTCAATAAATAATCAAAATATATGTTTACAAAGTACTTTAAAAAAAAGAAACTATCTCCAAATTCAGTCACTTGGAGGTTAAAGCAGCAACATACAAACATTGGGAATACAGACATTCAGTCAAAAATACAATAAAAATTACTGAGTGGGAAATCAACAGAAAAAATACGAATAATGAAGAGATAAAAATCAATAGAAGTAGGTAAAAGATTATCTAGATACTGGATACAATAAATAAGACCTCCAAAGTTGCTAGTGTTGTTTTATTATGCTAAAGCCAATAGAGGAAACAATGAATGCAAATAGATTAAAAAGTATATCATATGCTCATCTCTTTGGTATTTCAACAGAAAAATGGAAACTATAAAAATGATCAAATAAAAACCTTAGACTATAAATATGATACCTGAAATTAATTGATGAGTTTAACTCTGAACTATGGGATTAGAAGACAGAATTAGTAAATCCAATGATATTTCATTTTCAAATATCCAGAAGAAACCACAGAGAAAAAATAAAGAGTAAAGGACCAAAATGGCATAGTAAATGCAGAATATCATCAACAGGTATAACACATGCATTTGACATTCTAGAAAGAGAAGAAATAAAGAAGTAAAAGTAATGCTGATAAAATTATGGCTGAAAATTTCGCAAATCTGATAAAAGCTAGTAGTCCTCCAATTCAAGAAGCTCCATGAACTCAAAAGCAAGGTAAATAAAGAGAAAACTACACTTAGAAATACCACTATCAACTTAAGATACTCATCAAGGTATAAAATATTACAAATAGCCTTGAAAACAAAAAAGATACATCATCTTTGAGGAAAAAAAATAAGAACAAATAATAACTCTCACATAAACTATGGAAGACAGGAGATAATGGAATGACATTTTTAAAATTCAAAACTAGAATTCTCTGTTTATTGAAATAAATCCTTCTCAGACAAAATTTGAGAGAGTTCATTGATTGAGATCAGAACAAATTTTTAAAAATATTTTTTAGTTGTGGATGGACACAATGCCTTTATTTTATTTATTTATTTTTATGTGGTGCTAAGGATTGAACCCCGTACCTCACATGTGCTAGGTGAGTGCATTACCACTGAGCTACAACCCCCCAGAACATTTTTTAAAAAGGAAAATAATTCTAAATGGAAGCAAAAAAAAAAAAAAAAAGTAACAATAGTAACTTCACACAGTGTAAATATATAGGTTAAAATAAATAAATATTGACCATTGAAAGCACAAGCATTAAAACATCCTGTGGATATAAATAATACTTGGAAGTAAAACATACCATATTAGCAAACAAAGTAGGAGATACATTTAAATTTATGCTGTTATAAGTTTCTTACAAAGTTTGGGATGTGTCAAAATTACTAATTTAAGATGGACTGTTAATTAAAGAAGGCATTTTTCAATTTCTAAGAAAATACTAAAAGAATCTAAAAGTCTAGAAAAAAAAAGTAAATAAAGAAAACAAATGAAGTAGAAATATTTCATCTACTTCATCAAAAAAGGCAAGAAAATCACCAATAAAGGACATTGACAAAAATAATAATAAAATAGAGATAAATCTAGTTATCTCAATAATGAAATTAGGTATAAATGTACTAAATATTCCAATCAACAGAATGTGTTAGACTGGATTAAAATTAATGTACCTATGTGCTTTCTACAAAAAACACTATAAATAATAAAACACAGATAAACTGAAAGTCAAAAAAAAAAAAAAGAAGGAAAACAATGTGTCATACAAACTTACAAACTCTACTAACCAAAGCAGAGAGTCAATTCTGCAGTTATATGTCATTTAGTACCATAGGTACATGGAAGTCAGCACCAAAAAATCTGTAAACATTGTACTCCATTACTTTTATATTGCAACTGAGTTCATCTCTCTCAGTAAGATTTTTTTTGGCTTGGCCTAAGTTGGTCGTCTCCATTGTCCTTTCCCATTCTCAGTTTTCCCATTTGGTGCTGCTCTGAGCATGACAAGAACACCAGGGATAATTACATTTAGAGAAATGTAACCTGTGGTTAGTATTTCATGTCTCTTTTGTACAGATTCTCACCTATATTCTCTCCTCCTCACCCCTGAGTAAGCAGGATTGTGGTAATTGTAGTCCCATTTATTAGGAAAGGGAGAAGAAAGTAAATACCCCCATGTGGCTCCACCAGAAAGTTTCTGATGGAACAGATCTTTGAGCCATATCCCTGAATCAAATTTACTTCTCAGGAGTTCACCTCTGTCTAAACTATTTTTTCCAGACCATCAGAGATTAGATTTTCCTAGTAGAATTGGATTTATTATTGAATTCTTATTGTTATTGCTTTTAATAATTTTTAAGTGGGCAATAGAACAGTTTCACGATTATAGTGTGTGTGTGTATGTGTGTGTGTGTGTGTGTGTGTGTGTGTTAGTAGTATGCAAGGGAGAAAGAGGGAGAAACAGAAACAAGTAAATTCTTTGTGGGAACCACTAGAGTTATATAAACACTGTAGTTATATAATATGGAATATTGAAGAAGTTGATTCAAATGGAATAACATTTTATTGGCGGTTAACACTGCTCAGATAATATTGGGTATTCTTTACGTAATAAATACTCAGGAAATTAGAAACACATTCCCGAAGTCTTGACAATTTGTAGACCTGAAATAACATTAAAAATAAAATTCAATCTATCACAGGGACAATGTGAAAAGCTAAATTTATTTATATAGAAAAGTTCATGTGGTTTTCTACTTCCTAATTTGCCTTAATGATACATGAAAGCAATTTCAAACTGGAACAATTTTTTTAAACCTTACAAAATCTGATTTATCACCTATGGTTAAAAAGGTTAAGAAATCATATGAACCAGGGTAACTTTCCATCTTGGGATTGGATCCATCCTGGGATTTCAAGAAGAAACTATTCTTTTGCCAGTGAAATGGTGATTTAATGATTCCAGTTGATACGACTGTGGTCTGGAACAAGCCAATAGTGCAGTAGAAAAGTGACTGAGTAGAGCTTGACAGCTTAAGAATATTTCACCCGCTGAAGAAATTCCAAAGTTTAACAACAGCCAGCAACTGATGCAGATCAGTGGCAAACTCAGGCAAGATGGTAGAAGGTAGAAACCAGTACAGTTTTGCCCACCATTTACTCACATTTTATCATAGTGCCTGCACAGAGATGGATCTTAACTCATTGTCAGTACTGTAGAATAATATAAACACAAAAAATGTGTAATCTGTGGATAATTACAGATAAATAAACACATAGTAACATCTGTTTTAATATTTCAACTGGTTAGCTGTCCCTGGATAACTATCTCCAACATGTACAAAAATCTATAAAATAAGACATTAATAAAATTCACACAAACACCAAAATCGAAAGACAACATTCAAGTAAAATCAATCCTTTTAAGAGTTTAGGGTATATTCTTCTATGTATTCACACATATACACACATGCACACACACACATCCATAAGCATACTTCAAAAAAGTGCGTATTGGATTATAAATTGTTCTTTTTCCCATTCACTGTTTAGAGATCTCATCACTACTTATAGGTGTACCTCATTGACTTCAACTGTGTCATGGTATTAGGGGCTACGTACCAAGCACAACTTATTTAATTTTTTAATGATCCAAAGAATGTATTTTTAATTTAGAAATATTATCCATCATTTTAATAATACAGTAGATCTATACCAGTGTGAAAATATCTCCAACACATAAACAAGGTGCAGAATGTAAAATCTGATGCCACTTGTGTAAGAAAACCTATGTGATTTCTATGTGAAGACACGCATGACTTCATAGTAAGTGCTTGAAGATACAAAACAAAAAGATGAAAAAGCTTCCCAGGAGCTGTTGGAGTTGGTGTTGGTAAATGGGGAGTGTTAGCCTCACTGGTAATGTTTCAGTCTGTTTCATTTAGTTTATCTTATGATGAAAATATACATGTTATGCTAGTTGGAAAATAAAAATCATATTAGCCTTTAGAAAATGAGCTTTAAAATTAGTACAAGTATTCTGGAGATGTCTGAGAAAGCTTGTCAAGGAAAATTGGTCCATCTGTAGCAAAATCATCAGTGCAAAAATGTAAAATTGTTGGATTCTACAATTATATATCTTAAATGAACACTGCCAAAGTGCCTCATATGCTTTTCTCTGGTGACTGTGAATATTTTAGCCAGCTTGCTTATGAAGGGTGATGACGGGAAGGCATGAAAGTAAATTAAAAGATGTCATGTCACACTCAGGAATTGAGAATGAGAGCCATGCTGCTGTCAATCATGCTGGTCCATGGCATATTCGTGCTACCACAGGGTTAACTACACAAAGGGCTTCTCCTGTAAAGGATTCAGTACGGTCAATGTTACTTGCTTTCGGTGCCTGTGTGTGCATTTCACTTATAGTTTCTTTCTATTTTCCCCTTTACATTAAGCTACATGATACTATAAAGAGATAACACTGCTGGAACTTACTGAAAAGCAAATACAAAATTTACAGTTAGGCTGGGCTCCTGGCTCAGTGGTAGAGTACATGACTTGTACGTGTGAGGCACTGGGTTCGATCCCCAGCACCATATAAAATGAATAAGTAAAATAAAGATATTGTGTCCATCTACAACTAAAAACAAATTTAAAAATTTGCAATTAAAGTTTAAAATATATCCAAGGCTCAGAATTTCAGAGATGGGCAAAATACATAAAGAGATATAAATCTATTTCTACTTTTTACCCAAAACATGGGAAGAACTCACTTTCCTTTATATTATAGTAACTTAACTACAATTGAAATGAACTTTTAACTAATATAAGAATGGAGAAGTCTTCAATTCTAATGTACATACATGATTGTTACAACTGAGACTGGAACAAGAATAACCTTGGACCAGCAAAGAGGTGTCAATAGAATATGGATTGTATAAAAAAAATTGGGAACAAATGAGCAGAGAGCTTGTTCTCTTCACCAAACTGCCACTAAAGGCATTTACTGGTTATCTAACTGGGTTGAATTGTACAGTAATGGCAAAAGACTACTGTGTGACATATGCAAATGTAGGCCATTATCCCTGAGTTCACACATAATACATTCACAGTTTACATATTTTCGTTTTTCATCATAAAGTCTAAATGAAGTTAAAGAACCTCCTCAAAAGATGCAACTTAGGTAAACCCCCCCTTAGATTGATTCTGCCAATCAAGTTAGTAGACTTCTTATCAAAACTATTTTTAAAAATTTGGAAGTATTTTAAAAATTTTGTGCTGTGCATCATTTAATATGACTAATGCACAGCAAGAAAAGACCAGTTTGAGGCTTCCCAGTTTACTGATTTCAGCTGACCAAAGAAAAGAGGCACTCATTCCTGATCTTCTCTTATAACACACTATAAAAATCTGTAGAAGTGTTTGCCTAATAATAATTAACTGTTCACTCCAACCAGAGAACCCCTTGGAAAGGACTGGGGATACACAGACCTGCCAGACCAAGCCACACTGAAAATACACAGGTATTAAATCCTAGGAAGTTGTCAAGTGACTGAAGGGAAGAGAGATAGGTTTTATGAAAGTCAAAATAAAGAGTAAGAATCAGCAATCAGAAGACCAGCAGAAGCAGAAGTCAAATGGAACAACTTTTGACTTCACAATAAACCGTGGCCTGGTTTTCAGGAATTAGTTCTCCAAATTGATTGAACTCACCTGATTTACATTAGTCAAATTGACAAGAGATTCAAGTATATACTTGAAGATGACTATTTATTAAATTTTCATGCTGTACATCAATTTTCTGTGTCCAAAATATTTGTATTTTCCATTCAGGTCACTCTCTTGCATATCTGCAGAGTTAAAAATAACATTTACTAGGACTCTAAATAATATAAAATTGGCATAAAGGAATATTTCATCTGGAGTAGAACGTAGTTATATTTCATTCTTCATAATGTTTAGTAATGCTTTTACCTTTTTACTTATTAAATTGAGAAATGCGTATCATTTGCACACACGCAAAGGGAAGGATTTCTCTGTATATCTGAAATCTATCAAATACCCAGAAAAGAGGACCCAGTTTCTCCTTTTATCTTCTCTTATGCTAACTCTCTCTTCTGCTTTCTTTGCCTGTAGAAGATACAATAAATTCATTAGACAACTTTGTCCTAAATTATAATCAAACTCCTCATGTGCAATTTGGAGTTAAAATACTTTTCAAAGTCTTTTCATCTATCCAATTACAGATAATCCTTTGGTTTCTTCTTATATTCATTATTGTACCAGTACTAATTTCACCAGTTTAAATCCCAAAAGGCACAATTATTTCCCTTATTGCCAAGCTTTTCATTGACACAAAAATGTTACACACATACATGTAATGTGTAAGTGTGTGATTATTCTTAAATAGTCCCCCCTTTATGGCATACTTTAGTTAAGTATAACTTTTTTAGGAGGAGGCACTATTAATAGAGGGTCATCGATTAATTAAAGAAAATACACCTGTAAGATCCTCATTAGACCTACAGACATTATGAGAGTTGTATGTCCTATAGATAAGCTCAGTGGTTAGAGTGTCCAGTCTTCCACCCTGTGTTGGAGTTGGGGTTCTGATAACCCCTGTTCAGAGGCTTTGCTTCACATGCTGCCTCCAGCTTTCACATAACTATGTGTGTTAGTCAACTTTTTGTCACTGTGACCAAATACCTGATAAAACAAGTTAGAGGAGGAGAGATTTATTTTGACTCATGGTTTCAAAATTTTCAGTCCATGGTTGGCTGGCTTGAATCTGGGGCAAGATAGTACATCATGGCAGAAGGGCGAAGCAGAGCAAAACTGCTCGTGGTATGGCAGCAGGGAAGCAGGGTGAGGGGAATGACCAGGGACAAGATAGAGTCTCCAAAGGCAGGCCCAAGGACCACTCCTTTAACCAGGCCCCATCTCCAACAGTTTTGACCACTTCAAAATAATGCCATCAAATTATTAATCCATTAATCAGAGCCCTCATGATCCAATCACTTCCCAAAAGCCCC
Source organism: Sciurus carolinensis (assembly GCF_902686445.1). Classification (NCBI taxonomy): domain Eukaryota; kingdom Metazoa; phylum Chordata; class Mammalia; order Rodentia; family Sciuridae; genus Sciurus; species Sciurus carolinensis. The sequence goes on from NC_062216.1 coordinate 82,674,257, forward strand.
ACCTCTGACCTTTGTTGCATTGGGGACCAAACACTTAGGTCTTCAGGGAATGCTTTATCCAAATCATAATATGATGCTTCTGGATCACCAAATTTTAGGTATTAGTTATACTTTCCTAAATAAGGAAATTAGATTTTGCTTTGGAAGACATATTTGATCATTTAATATTTTGCTTCTAGGTTATTTATACAATTTATTCATTTAAAAATCATTGAGTCTCTAATATATCTAAGGTACTATGCTAGATTATAAGGATACTTCAGGGGAAAATTCAGGCACATTTCATCAACATTTACAGTACATTGGTGCAATCAGTTATTAAACAAGTGGTAACTGTTAAAGTTTCACATATTCTCCACACTTGCCCGGTGGTCAGTCACAGACATGGTGTCTCTTATACTGCCTTTTGTGTTGTGCAGCATCCTGGTAGAAATATGTTGCCCATTAGTTGAGTGGTAACCTCATGGAAAGAACCAAGCCTAATCAAATATACCTAAAGGGTGCTGGTGGTTTCCAGGGATAGAGATAGAAATAAAGTGTTTCAGAGGTTCAGTGAAGTGGGTAGGCTCTGCACTTGAATTTTAGTGAAGAATCTTAGGTGATAATGAATGAGTAAACAAAAGCAAACGCCCCCATAGCAGGAAAGAAAGAAGTAGTATGTTGGGACCAAATTTAGCACGTACAAGGGCAGAGTCCATAAACTACATTCTATGGAAAAGAGCTGAGGATGACCCAAACAGAAGCAGATGCCAGAGTGAGTCTCAAATGGGCAGTTGTGGCATAAGAGGTAGCGAGCTGGCAGATGCTGCCTTGAAAGGGGTACCTAAGGGCTTGCCTCAAGACTCTTCTCCAAGACACTGCTTCTAGTTAGAGAGGGGAGTCTGTCCTGAGTCCGCCTCCTCAATGCAACTAGGAGTCAGGTGAGAAGCCCCTTGATAATTCCACTGAAATTAGTGGAGAAGGGAGGGATTTATTTTTCTTAGTCAAAAATCCCCTTCTAGATCTAGACTCTACTTTTGTTGAGTGAATATTTTGCTAAGATGGTCGAATAAGAACCCTCAGATGAGGTAAATCTCAATGGGGGTTGATAAATTTCACTTTAAGGAAGGAAAGTTCATCTGAGTAATTCTTCAGAAAAGATCACCTAAGTTTTGGATGAATCTGAATTAGTTGGAACAAATTTAGAAGAAATTCAAAGAATTCTGAGGAAAACATTAAGAAAGAAAAACACCCATTTATTAGTAGCTAAAGAATCACTCTTGGAGAAAAAAAGAATAGTAGAAATAATTACTAAATTATTTGCAGCAAAGTATGCAATATAAATTCACTCTTTTATTTCCCAATTAAAATCTGTGTTGTTCCTTAATGCTTCTGTGACTTACATTTGACTTTGTAACATGTGACCAAGTATTGAATACTTATAAAGGTTGGTATAAGGAAAATTAGGGGTTATTCACATGGAAAACTACACACAGGTTGGGTTACAATATTAATAATAATAGGTACCATTTGCTTAACTATTCATTGTCCTAAATTCTTTCCTTCTTTTGTCTCATTTAATATTTATCCAAATTATGTAATTTATCATATAGTTAGTATTTTAATTGCTTTTGCCTGGAATTGATGCATTACTACTATTTTTCTTCTTCTTCTTCTTTTTTTTTTTTTTTGCAAAATTTGGTCAGATGGCAACATCCAATATAAAGGGAGATAGGAAATATAGTCCCTAGATGAACTGCCTCTTCCTAGAAATAAATCTACTTTGAAAGTGAAAGCATGCAGTCAAAATACAGTCAACTATGTTGCCTACATCAGTCAGGATATAATGTATAATAGTATCTCCATTATACAGATAAAAAAAACTGAAGCTTAGAGAAATTTACTTCCTCAATGACACACAAATAGTAAAAGAGCTGAATCTATGTCAGGTATTTTTTTAGATGCCTAACATGTATGATCTAATTTAAATATAAGACAAAGATGCTTTAAGTGGCTCAAGTTAGATAGAGTTAAGTTGAGGGCTCCAATCATCAGAATGAAAATGCAACAGAAACCATTAAAAAGAATAAATAAGATCTCTCTGAACTCATAAGGAATGGTCTAAAGTATGCATTGCTGAATGGAAATGAAGGGGTGAATCCATATGACGCAGTGTGTCTGTGTATGCTGACATATTCACGCATACACAGAACATCTCCGGAAGGAACATACTGCTGGTACAGTGGTTTCTTCTGGGTAGAGAACTAAGGACTGAAGAAGGACTTCCCTTTCATCATATATCCATTTATAACTTTTGAATATTTTATTATGTGCATTGTAATTACTTATGCAAATTTAAAAATATAAGTAGAACTACAAAAAAGTGATTAAAAGATATCTCAACTCCTCAAGAACTACCAGTTTGGAGAATTTTTTTTTTTTTTGCTGACCTTTCCACTTACACTGTTTTTTGGCTGTGTGGATCTTGCAAGGATATTTTTTTTGATTCTCTTTGACTTGAAATTGTATTGACTCCTGGAAACTTTAAGGAACACTGACCCTGGGCCCACTGTGAATAAGCAACTATTTGACCTGGTTCTGCCTACTATTTCCTGGCAATTGAATCATCCAGGTTGGCTAAGTACTAACCAGCCCCCCTTCAAATTTACCACTTGTGCTTGGATCTGTTCTCCCAAGACTGAAAGTCTAGCCAGGTTTTCTGGGTGACTGGTCCCAATGCAGCACACATGTAGAAAATCTGCAAATATAATCCAAGATGTATGATCTGCAAATGAGTGACTTGAGAACAAAGGATAATGAAGTTGCAAATGTGAATTCCTATGATTAAAGACCGAAAGAAAATAGGAATCATTTTTTTTTCCCGTTCATGTTTATTGAAGCAAATCATTAGTGAATTTATACCAACTAGTTAGGTCAGGCTTTACCATGGCCAGAACTGATTTGCACAAACAAGAAAGCAGGTGCAAACAACTTAAAAATAGTCTTAAATGGAAAAAAATCACCACTTTATCTGATCAAGAAAACATATCTTAATGCCCCAAAGCCCTTTCCTATTATACAAAGTCCTAATTACCACTGTGCACAAAAGGGGTTGGTACACTGGTTGAAATTTCTAGTTTACAACATTTAAAGTAGTTACTACAGTTTAGAAATACTAGAAATTATCTTTTAGTGAAAAACAACTTTGTAGACAATAATGGTATTCCACCGATGCCTGTTGTTCGATTTTTTTTCTTACTTTTGAGCCTTTTAAGGAATAGAATGCAACTAAACAGATGTAGAGATCTAATCCCTTAACAGGTAAGTCCCCCTTTAAAATTATGTGTACAATAGTTGTCCCCACTAGAAGTTAAAATAACTTGAACAACTATAAAGTCAAAACAAAGTTAATAATTAAAAACACAAATGTAGTGCACATGATGTTAAACTAAGTTATACCACCTTCCTGGATGTCCTGTTTGGAATTCTGGTGGTAAAATATAAATCTGACTTTCCATATATTCTTAAAATTAATTCATTTATATATTCACTCATGCCAAACATTTCTAAAATTATTCATCTTAAACTTATTTGGACAGTGAAAAATGTCAGTATACAATATGCTTATTCTACTAAAAATGGTTGCTTCAGCTCAAATGTCAATTTTTAAACCAAATAAAAGAGCCAGCAACATTCTAACATTTAGATGTGAGAGGGAAAATTGCCTGGTGGCTCTCTTAATAGTTTTCTGTTTTTGTTTTGTTTTCATTTCAATTCTTCCCCTTGCCCAACAAAACTCTTAACTTGAATTATGTTTGTTTCCATTTGTAACACTTTGTTATCAATTAACTGCAATAAAAACAACTTACTTGTATTTAAAAAAAGAAAAGAACAGTTCATTGTGTTTTGATTCACAAGCTGATGAGAGAGGAGGATCCCAAGTTCAAAATCAGCCTCAGCAACTTAGCAAGGCCCTGGTCTCTAATAAGAAATAAAAAGTGATGGGAATGTGATTAAGTGCCCCTGGGTTCAGTCCTTGGTACCAAAGCAAGAAAATAAACAAACCAATGTTTTCAATCGTTATTATAAACTAACAGTACATTTCAACACTAACAAATGGATTTACCTTTGCTGAGGAGTGACAGCAACAGAAGCAAACTTCTCTGGTAGAGAAGAATCCGTCATGCTACTGCTTTGTTTTTTACTCTTCAAAATGTTGTGATCCCAACCATATATTTCTTTCCTCATCCCTGTGATGATCCATTCCTAAACTCTGCAAATTTTTTCCTTCATCTTACCTCTTGGAGTCCTTAAGCGAGATCTTTTTTTCTTTTCTCTTGTTTCTTCAATATTCTCAGGAAGCCCTGTAGTTACCCGTGCAGATACTCCTACATTCATACAACTATGATAACTGAACTTTCCTGGTTCTGGGGCAGAGGGCCTCAAGGCTAAGATGCAATATAATACTACACTAGTGCTATGATTTGAAACTTAAAAGTCTTCCAAAGGTCCATGTGTTAAAGGTCAGGTCACTGGCCTGTGGCACTATTGGGAGGTAGTGGAGACTTTAGAAGGAAGGGTCTAGTGGAAAAAAGAAAGGTCTCTGGGGACGTACCCTTCAAGGGAATATCGGGATCCTGGCCCCTTCTCTCTCTTGCTTCCCAGCCACCATGAGATGAAAAGGTCTCCTCTGCCATGTACTTCCACTGTGATAACGCTGCCTTGCCAAAAAGCAGTGGGGCCAAGTGACCAGATTAAGGGTAAATGTGTGTTCTCTAGAATCTAAGTGTAGTCTCCAACAGCTGTCTTAAAAGATGTTCTCAGGAATTCTTTCTTTCAAGGGTGGGTGACCGCTGCAATGAAGTAGGAATGAACTAACTACTCACTTTTCCCTTACTCAAAGGGCACTGATGCCACATTGAAATCATATCTTTTACTTCTTCTCTGTCCCTCAAACCCCAAGGGAATTCTACTAAGACTCAGAATCATCATAAGCTACTGGAAAACTGAGAGCTGAGCTCTCTGTGGGCTCAGAGTCCAAATGCAGGACATCCGAAGGAGAAGAGAGGTTTCAATTTGGACAAGCATTTAGAATTTTACTAGTTTGGAAACAATCACGGATATTTATTTGCCTGATACTGATCTGGAAAACCATGAGATTTTTCTATTCAGGAGGAGAGAAAGAATAACTGAGCAGAAAGAAGTTAGAGACAAGTTGCAGAAAGTTATCAAACTGCCTTCTAACTGCAACCTACTAGGTGCAGGTCTTTCCAAACAATGGTTGCAGTTGTATATTATACCTAGACTTCTCCTCTGAGCTCTGGAATTAAATATGTCACGGACCACTTATCAACTATGTTTGGATACTTGGTAGGCATTTCTAACTTAACACATCCAACACTTGACTCCAGCCTCCTCTCAACACTGATCTGATATTCCTCCAGGCTCTCCCATGCCCTGACAAGGCCCTATCTTGTCCACCCACTCTCCAAAGCCAGAAAACACAGGGTGATCCACACTCCAATATTTTAACAAGCCCTCTTGATTCTAACTGCAAAATATGTAGCATCCTCATCTGTCCATCATCGTTATTATAGCTCTTATCCAGGGCACACTAATCTTTCACCCAAACCACACTACAATAATCCCCTAATTGGTTTCCTTTTTCAATCTTCAACATAGAATCCACTGTGTTAATTACATAACCATTTTATCAAGGTGTTGCAGCTCACATGGTTTTGCCATAAATCATGTTTTCCTTTTTCCAATTGTTGCTAAACTCCTCTTTACTGCTACGTAGTGTCTCCCTGAGCAATATTTCAGCCTGACCCGCTTGTCCTCAATCACTTCTGGGTAACTGGACCAAGTCCTATTTATCTGAACACTTTAACCCCACATTCAGTCCAGCTCTTTCCTGATCCCCTCAGCCCAAGCAACTCTTGCAGCTCACTTGGCTCTGAATGGAGGGCCATTGCTCTTGGCTTTTACCTTTCTAGGTCTATGGTAAGAAGAGGCTAGGGTGGTATCGTGATGTCATTTAGCACCACAGCATCTTTTGGCACTTCTTATTTTAACATGTGACTTTCTGGGTTCTGTGGATTATTTTGCTTACTTCGTTTTCTTATATTTTTATCCATGTGTGAATGTTGGAGTGCTACTGTAAGAACCGTCCATGACAGAATAAATACAGAAGGTATGCACTGAGATCAATTGGACACTGCCCTGATATCCCACCATGGAATCAGTGAACTCACATCCCTGATAAAGGAATGGACAGGTTGGCAGGTTTTTTTATTCATTTTGCTAGTAATTCATTCTTACTGTCTTTTCAGAAGATGCAGTCTGTGATTGAGTGGGAAAGTAAGAAGAAAAGAAAGTATGAAAGAGAAAGGAAATGGCAGGAAAGGAAAGAAAAGGAGAAAGGAAAGAAAAGGAAAAAGTAAAACAGAAAGGAAAGGAAAAGAAAGGAAAAAAGCCAGCAGTTTATCACAAGTAGTTTTAAGAATCACTGCACTGGCATATGTTATATATTCTGTCTAAACTGCCTAAAATTTCTTGTAAAAAAGTACGTAAACACTCAACTCCACAATTTTAGTTCTCTTAGGTGATAATTTACCCTCCCTCCCACTGATGTTCTCTTTCCACCCAATCCAACTATATGCACCTACTCTTTCCCCACCTACCTGACCAATTTCCTCATCACCACACCGCCAACCACCATACCTTTTGTCAATTATGTTATTTGAATTGCTGTTTGAATTCAAATGCAATCTATATTATAGTGCCTAAATAATAATGCTTTTTTGGCCCACCATGGATCATGAGTCTCAATAACAGTTTTAAGCCCTATTGATTTGTTCCTAAATTTCTTTACCATTTATAATGAAATTGCATGCCCTTCTTTACATATCACACATTTCAGAATTCATATAAGATATAAGAACTCTTTCTTCAAAATAACTGTTCAGGAAGATTAACAAAGCCATTTGGATTAGGAAAAGCAAATATTAGAAAGAACAGGAATAAAATATTTTTATTATGATAGTGTTACACATTTTTCTGAGTGCAACCTTTTGGAAACTCTCCTGCTAATTAAAAAAGGAAGATAAATTAAAATCGGTTAGATTTATCTCAGTTTGTTTGTTGTGGTTCAATATACACCAAAGAGAAAATGCTTTGTTAAGAATCAACTGGAGGGCTGCTTTTCCCTCAGTCACATTTGGCTTTTTGTCAATGTTAGGGTTATTTTTGTCTTCCACGTAGAGTAAATATGCCAATCTATCTGTCTAAAAAATAATAAAACAAAATTCAGAAATGTTGGGCCCTTGCATCTGTTCAATTTGATTGATACTGTTTATAGCAAGAACTTGGATTGTACAGAATATATTTAGAATTCTACAAGTTAAGAAAATATATTTTATTTAATAGTTCAGTGTTCAAAAATATATTGCAATAAAACTACAAACACATAACTGGTTGAAAGACTGTAGAAATCAGGGAATTCAGAGGCAGCTGACAGTGCAACAGGAAGGATAAAGGCAAAGGGAAATTGTGTGTGTGTGACCGCAGGTGTGTGTGTGTGTATGCATGAGTGTAGGAGAAGGAGAACAAAGAGGAAGAGAAAAAAAGGAAGAAAAAGAGAAGAGTGAGGAGGAAGAGGAAGTCTACAGAGACAGTTCATTTTTTTTACAAGATTTAGAGAGATTAAAACATTCTTTATCTGCCATCCTCTAATTTTATACATTTTTCTATTCTCTCCATTTCCCCCATGCTTCTTACCATTTATCTCCCAAAAAGAATTGCTAAAGAAGAAATGAAAGCAAACCTTCCAATCTCACTGCCACAGTAGCAGCATCCTGGGACCTGGGGAGCAGCAACTGGACACACAACCTCTCCTCGGCCTTCCAGTTCCTTGTCCCAAACTCACCTAGGATCTCTGTGGAATCCTTCTTTTCTCTTTCTTCTCTACGCTCAATCTTCAAAAACAAAACAAAAAAGTAAAGAATATGCTAAAAGGGTAAGGGCTACCATGATGGTTAGTATGAGGGAATTCATAAAAATACACAGACTTTGAGTCAAATATTATTATCATAAAGAGACCAGATTAGCTGATGGCATATCCCTTCCATTTCGCCCATTATCACCAAGCACTTCTGGACCCTCTGGTGTGTTGGACATGCAGTATTCTCCCTTTCTGTACCTACCCTGCAACCACAGCAAGTTGTACCACATACAAGCTAGTGGTTTGGGATTGAACTGGTAGATGGTAGGAACTGCATGAGGTTAATTGTGTTTGTTTTTTATAAAAACCTAAACTTACATAAAAGATTCTTACATGCTTCTAGGATGTGAAGGAGAGAAGCATCCTTGAGGGTAAAATGCAAGGTGGGTAGGAGACAGAAAGAGAGAGAAAGAAAAAGAGGAGACGATCCAGCATCTCCCCAGATGGAATGAGAACGGTGCTCAATAGGCAAGAGCAAGGAGACTTGCTCTGCTTTCTGGTAGTGCCCTGGAGAGGAAGACAAGGGGCTTTAGCACCTGAATTTCACCACAAAGACAGTCTACAAAGGAGCTTCAGAGCTTCAAAGCTCTGAAACTTCAAAGGATTGTGAGAGCTCACAAACAATAGGCATCTGAGCAGAGACCAATGTGGATCCCAAACTGGAAGTGCCTTCTCCAATATTTGCTTTGCATAAAACCTCAGGTCTTTTACACAATTCTGGGGGAAAATTAAGGGTTTAGTGAGAGAGACTGGTATTCTAGGAGCTTGGAATTGGATTTAAATTGATTTCAGGAAATGAGAAAATGTCACATTTCTTACATATGAAACTCACAACCATTCTATAAGTACTGTTAATATAAAGAGATACTCAAAGAAAAAAATCACAATATGTTTGTATACAATTATATAATAATCATAAACATTACATTTGTGTATAACATGTGGAAATTTTCTTTTAAATAAAGATCTATGTCCCCTTTAAGTGTCATAAACATCACTATGGGCAGGGATCCTGTCCACTGGGGTTGCCCACTCAGAACCCCTCTTGTGTGTCTGTGAAACTCCAGTACACTTGATCCTGACTTATCAACTAATCAGCAACTAAAGAGAGTTCTTCACTTTCAGTTTTCCTAGTGCAATTCCATCCAAGTAGTTGCCACCTTGATTCTCTGACATAGTTCACAAACTTGTCAAAACCCGTTCAGTAATTTTGAGATCCGATTTATCACATCTCAGCAACAAGAAACCTACAGGGTTGTTGTCCTCAAAATGTATTTCTGTGTAATTTTTTATTCCCTTTACTCAGTAGCAAGTTATGTGTGGGGGAGGGCAGTTGCCTGGGGGATACTTTCATTATTTTCTATCATTTATCATTTTTATTTTTAAACATTCTTTCCTGTTACTGATCCTTTATTCCAAGAATACATTGCTTCCTGCCTCTCTACTGGAGTGTAGCAACATGAAAACTCAGTCAGAAATTTACCCAGTGACCAGATAAACTCTCATAAGTGCTTCATTTACAGCATAAGAACATAAATGCATATTTATATATATCTCTTGCAAAATATCTCTGTCATATCCGTTGGCCATTAATTTGAATTTAACTAGTTTCCTGTAAAAATAAATTGCAGAAACCAAGGAAGAATATTACATGTTTGAAAAATGTCTTCTGCCTAGCATAAATACTAAATTAAATTTATATGCTAATTGTGACAATAATGGCCCTTTGGATGATTCTACAGTACAAGCATCCACTGAAATGACATCCCCAGTTGTCACCAAGAACTTCAAAAGGATCTTAGTTTGAGGAGTAAATATGTGATGATAGTGATTATGTGTGAATTGTGATTATATTCTTCAATAAAGAAAACATGCTGGGATTTACAACTTTCCTCTGAGAATCAATCAATGAATTAACACATATTGAACACCCACAGGGTTCCTGGAGCTGAACAAACAAATTACTTCATCAACCTGAAAAACATCAGTTGGTGGACTAGCTGAACAATGGACAGGGCTGCGCATGGCCCCAGGCAGAACTGTCAGGCAGGAGGAATTTATTTTCACTATGGACATCATCTCCTTTGTGCAGTCGAGTCCACCAGTTGAGACTAGAAGTCCAAGCTGGATTTCATTCTCAGCTCCATCAACTGCTAACTGCTTAATAGTAACCAGGATACTTCAGCTTCCTGGGTTTTAATTTTCTAATTATAAAATGAAAAATTATTGCTCTGTCTTATGGATAGTTTCAAAGGAAACAAGAAAAAAAAAAAAACAAATGAGAAAGTACTTTTCAAATTATCAGACACTTCTAAAAAGTTTCATTTTCTTTTTGATTTCCCCAAAGATGTTTCTTTTAATGATCTCTAATCCCTCTCCTCTTTTTTCTCCTAAATCCTTTCTCCGATGCCTTCTGTATTGCTAAATCAAAACAATAGCCTCTTCTGGGTTTTCATTTTTCTTAACCTGTCAGCAGCCTTCAATACAGCTCATGCATTAACTCATCTTCCTTCAAACGCTTTCTTCACTGGGCTCCCAGGACATAAACTCCTGCTTTTCTCCCCAAATCACTGGCCATGTTTTCTCTGGATGTTCTTCCTCTTCTGAATTTTTATCTTTGGAGTTCAAGAGCTTGAGTTCTCAGACCACTTTTTTCACAAAACAGTACCTGTTTTCTTCTCACTGCACTCATGTAGTGTCATTACTATAAGTATTACATCTATTTTGATTATTCACACATCAGTCCAGACCTCCTTTCCAAACCTCAACTCTTATGTAGATATAGCTCCCCTGAGGTAGCTCTTAAAATTATTAATAAAATTGTGTCAAAATGTGTTGAGCCGTTCCTTTTCTTCCCTGCATCTATCCTGCTCTCAGTCTTGCTTTCTCAGTTAATGACAACACCATGTTTCCCTGCCCCAGCCAAAATTCTAGTCACCCTTGACTGCTCCCTTTCTCTTATATTCCATAACCAATTCCTCTCCCCCAGATCCAACTGCAAATCCTACTGGCACTGCCCTTAAGTTCTGTCTCCCAATCAGCACTTCCCTTGCTGTGAAGCTGATAAAAGTAATAATAATAATCATCATTCCTTTAGATTACTACGCTGGCCTCCTAACCATCTCCCTGTCTATGACTAACTCTCAATAAAGCAGCCAGAGTGGTCCTCTTAAAACATGTCACATTGTGTCCCTCCTTTGTCAAGGTCCTCCAATGGCTCCCCATACTACTAGTGTAAAATTCAAGACCTTTACAAAGAGTTACAAGTCTTAGAAAAAGTAACACACACACACACACAAACACACACACACACACACACACCATGATCTCCAATCTAATTTTTTACTCATTTTCTCCTCACTCTGCCCCATGTATGATGGCTTCTGTGCTCTTCCTTAAAAACACTGATTCATCCCCTCCTGCCTCAGGTCCCTTGCTTTCTGCATGCTATCCTCAAAAAGATATTTCCCCAGGATAGACATGACTAGCTCTTTCAATTATTTCAACTTCTCAATCAAATTTTGCTTTTTAAGCAAAACATTTTCTGATCATACTTTGTAAAGGAAAAATTATCCTATTCCTGACCCCTATTGTCCTTAATATGTCATATAATTACTTTTTTGTTGCTTATACATTAAAGTATTCCTTAAAGAAATGTATGTTTTGGTACTGCTGTATTCCAAGCAATGAGAACAATGCCTGTCACAAGATAGAAAGATAATGAATAATAAGTAAGTAAATGATTATTGTTATTTCCAAACCTGTATATAAAATTAGCCCTGATAATTCCACATTCTAGAAAAACATATCTTAGAACTTAAATGACTACTACAATACATACTTTTATACTGATTGGGAAGTTGGTTTTGATTGTCTGTGCTAGACTTATTATTGAAGCTGCCTATCAATTATTTATCAGCTAGTATATTCATTTGGAATAACTGGGAGAACCAGATGAAGGAGAATTCATATCCACTCAGTAACTCTTTTCCATGACCTGCTACCAGGTGCTCATAAGGAAGATTAGAGAAGAGATTGGAGAGATCCCTTCACAGAGTAGTACATATGTGAGGAGGAGATTGGATACTCTGGGGTCAATCAAATCATCACCCACTTCTCTGAAGTCTTCTCTCCTATGAAGCAAAGGATCTACCCACTGATACAAGAATAGAAACTTCTTTTCCCTTAGGGCACAGGAAGAAATCTTTATACTATTACATAATTGCTTTAATATCATTATGCCTAAGTAAGGAAAAAGCTGTATTTCTAGGAATCCTTTATGGGATTTTCCCTTTCATGAAAGTTACTTAACTCTCTGGAATTCCAGAAGTTTTCTCCCCACCACATTGTATTAAACTTCCTCTCAAAGTAGCAGAATGCAAGACTATTTCCTTCAGGACATCAGCAACTCCAAGTAATGGGTTCCAGATGCCATCATCTCTAACATTCAGCAGAGAGACAGAACTATAGGAATGAGTTAAATAAAAGAGTTAAGAATTTTTAAAAATCATGATATCATAGTCAAAAATTTCTTTGTTTTTCCCATCAATAGGCTTGACAGAGCAGAAGGATTAATCAGTCACCATGAAGATAGTTCTATAAAAAATATTAAACTAAAACACAAAGAGAAAATAGTGTGAAAACAACAGGAAAGAGAATCCAAGAGCCATGGGACTTTTGTCAGTCTAACATGTAGAACATAGTCTTCTAGTATGAGAAGACACAGAAAAATAAGTGAAGAGATAATTGCCAGGAATATACCAAAAATGGAGAAAGACTTGAAAACAGACCCAGAAACTCAGAAAATGTCAAAGACACAAATCTGAAAAGTGCACATACATCTGGATGCATCAGTCAAACTGCTGAAACCAAAATTTAAAAGAAAATCCAAATGGCAGACAGAGGAGGAAAAAAGACACATTACATGCAAAAATAAACGTATAGCAGAATTCTCCTCAGAAACGGTGTTATACTGTACTATACAATGATGTATATGCACTGGAAGACAACAGAGTGACATCTCTAAAATATCATCAAACAAAAATTCCAAGTCTAGGTAGAATGTAGAAAAAATTAAAGATACAGATGTTAAGAAATATAATACAAAGGTGTTCATAAAATAAACTTGTGAGAATTTGTCAGTAGAATAGTATACTAAAAAAATACTAATAGTAGATCTTCAGACAAGATCTCTATCTCTCACAAAAGTCAACTTAAAATGGATCAATGACCTAGAAATTAGACCAGAAACTTTGCAACTGCTGGAAGAAATCTTAGGATCAACACTTCAACATGTTGGCATAGGCAATGACTTCCTCAATAGAATTCCTAAAGCTCAGGAAATAATATCAAGCTTCTGCACAGCAAAGGCAACAAGAATGTGGTGAGAGAGACTACAGAGTGGGAAGAAATCTTTACTAGCTACTCTTTCAACAGAGGATTGATACCAGAATATATAAAGAACTCAAAAAATAACACACACACACACACACACACACACACACACACACACACATATACACACACACCCCCCCCAAATAACCCAGTCAATAAATGGGCAAATGAACTAAACAGACACTTCTCAAAGGAGACCTACAAATGGCCAACAAATATATGAAAAAAAAATTCAACATTTTTAGAAATTAGGGAAATTGAAATCAAAACTACACTGAATTTTCATCTCACTCCAAGTAGAATGGAATAATCAAGAATACAAATAATAAATGCTAGAGAGAACACAGAAGGAAGAAAGGACAATTTTTATGCTGTTGGTGGGACTAGAAATTAGTACAACCACTTTGGAAAGTAGTATGGAGATTACTCAAAAGACTAGGAATGGAACCACCATATAATCCAACTATCCCACTTCTTGACATTTATCCTAAAGAATTAAATTCAACATGCTATGGACATTTATGTGTATAATGTCTATAACAGCACAATTCACAATAGCCAAGTTATGGAACACACCCTAGGTGTCCATTAATGGATGAATGGATAGAGAAAATGTGTTGTGTATACACAATGGAGTTTTAGTCATCTATAAAGAAAAATGCAATTAAGTCATTTGAAGGAAAATGGATGGAACTTGAGAGCATTATGTTAAGTGAAATAAGCCAAATGCAGAAAGTCAAAGGTTTATGTTTTTCTCAAATGCAGAAACTAGAGAGGAGAAAATGTAAAAAAATTAAAAAGTATGTGTGTGAGATGGTTCTCATGAAAATAGAAGGGAGATCAGTAAAGGAGAAGAAAGGGGACAGGGGAGGGATTAGGTGAGGCAAAGGGAGTTACAGGGAAATGAAATTGACCAAATTATATTGTGGTATTTTGTGCTTATACCAATATGTATCAATAAAAAATAAAAAAATAGTAGAACTCCAAGCATAAGGAGTGTGGATCATTTCAAAGCTTAGTTCTGTGCAAAACAAGTGCAGGAAAAGATTAAAAATAAAACAACTGAAATATGTTTTATTGCATTATTAATAATATTAAAAGATAATTGAATACTTAAAATAAAAATAACAACAATATATTGTGGGGTTCAAAACATAAATTCTTCATCCAAAATCCTGTTCAGAGAATTGAATGGACAACAATAATAGTACAAAAGATGGGAGGAAGAAATTGGAAGCACACTACTGTGAGAGTCTTACACGTTGTAAAGGAGGAGGCATACTATTTAAAGGTCATCAAGATAATTTAATCTACACAGGAAGCACTAAAAAATGTATAATTAATAAGCCAATGAAATAATAAAAATAAGCCAATGATGAAAAAGAAATCATTTTAAAATATAATTTCAAAAGAGCAAGAAAAGCAGATGGTTTAAAGAAAATACAACTCATGAGATAGCAACTAGTTATACAACAATAAAGAATTATATTAAATATAAGTGATGTGAACACCCTGATTAAATAGCAGAGATAGAGGGGCTGGGACGGTAGCTCAGTGGTAGAGTGATTGCCTCGCACATGCAAGGCACTGGGTTCGGTACTCAGCACCACATAAAAATAAATAAAGATGTTGTGTCCATCTACAACTAAAAAATATTTTTTAAAAATAGCAGAGATAGAATGATAAAAAAAAACCTTTTCAACTACTAAATATAATATGTAATAAATCCAATTACAGAGACAGGTAAAGATAGGATAGAAAATGTTAAAGGACAGAAAATGATACAGTATGGAAGCATTAATCAAAGATAGCTAGAATCATTATTTAAATCAGATCAAGTAGACTGCACGAGGAATGGTCCTGGAAGGTAAAACAAGAAACAGACTGCACCCTATCATGAGGACCCCCAGACCAACTGATTGCACCCTACCTCCAGGACCCTGCCTCCAGGACCTCCAATTGACCATGCCCACACCCCAAGCTGCAGCTCCCTACTTGCCAACACATTTGGAAGCCAGAGCGTCCATCTTGGATTATCCTGGAAGCTGTATCTCCCATCTTTAGGTGGGGCAAATCTCATCCTGAGACGACTGCTGGAGACTGGAACCTCATTGTCAGGTACCTCTCATACATCAGGCTACTAAAGACTGGGAGGTTTGAATACTATATGACTGTTATAGTATAGATTTTCTTTTTTCACCTTATTGAAAAATTTTGTTTTTATTTCTTTACTTTTCTCACTCTCTTTTCCTTTTGTTTACCTGTTCCCTCAAAGTGTCTTTCTCCCTTTTTGCATGCTAACAACCAACTTCTTTTGATTACACTCTCACTCTTTCTATTATCTAGAACTTCTATATATTCTTTTCTTATCCCATTAATAGCTACATCCTACACCCCTCCGCATCCTCTTTGTCCTCCATTAGAAACTGCAGACCTTATTGCAAATCTATTTGTTATACTGAAGATAATAATTGAATTCATTCTGTTTATTATGACAATATTATTAACGTCCTCATCGGGGCCATTTGGTTTAGGGTTGTATACTGCCTGAACAGGGCACTGCTAATATTGATCTCCCCATTAAAGAAAACGTTTTGCAAACCTATAGGGTCACTCTAAGCCTATAGGGGGGAAACTGCAATACCCCAGATCTACACTGCTAGAGGGGAAGATACATGAACAACATTAAAAAACAAGGGAAGAAAATGATCCAAACAAATCTAGATTCCATATTAATAGAATCAAGTGACAGTATGTTGGAAGAAATGTCAGAAAAGGACTTCAGATTATACATGATTATGTTGATTCGCGAAGCAAAGGATGAGATAAGAGAGCAAATGCAGGCAATGAATGATCATACCAATAAGCAGTTGAAAGAGCAAGCACAGGAAGCAAAAGATCATTTCAACAAAGAGAGATTCTCAAAAAAAAAAAAACAAATGGAAATCTTTGAAAAGAAGGAAACAATAAACCAAATAAAAAACTTAATAGAAAGCTTCACCAACAGACTAGACCACTTGGAAGACAGAACCTCAGACAATGAAGATGAAATATTTAATCTTGAAAATAAAGTTGCCCAAACAGAGAGGGTGGTAAGAAATCATGAACAGAATCTCCAAGAACTACGGGACATCATGAAAAGACTAAATTTAAGAATTATCGGGATTGAGGAATGCACAGAGATACAAACCAAAGGAATGAACAACCTATTCAATGAAATAATATCAGAAAATTTCCCAAGCCTTAAGAATGAAATGGAAAATCAAATACGAGAGGCTTACAGAACACCAAATGCACAAAATCACAACAGATCTACACCAAGGCACATTATAATGAAAATGCCTTACAAAATAAAGATAGAATTTTGAAGACTGTGAAAGAAAAGCATCAGATTACATATGGGGGAAACCAATACTGATATCAGTAGATTTCTTAGCCCAGACTCTAAAAGTTAGAAGGACCTGGAACAACATATTTCAAGCTCTGAAAGAACATGATTGCCAACCAAGAATCCTATACCCAGCAAAACTAACCTTCAGATTTGAAGATGAAATAAAATCCTTCCATGATAAACAAAAGTTAAAAGAATTTATGAATAGAAAGTCTGCACTACAGAATGTTCTCAACAAAATATTCCATGAGGATGAAATGAAAAACAACAATGAGGTCAGCAAAGGGAGGAATTATCTTAAAGGAAAATTCATTCAAAGGAGAAACCAAGCCAAGTTAAAAACTAAAAATAAGCCCAAATGACTGGGAGTACAAATCATATCTCAATAATAACACTGAACCTTAATGACCTAAACTCATCAATCAAAAGACATAGACTGGCAGAATGGATTAAAAAGAAAGACCCAACAATATGCTGCCTTCAAGAGACTCATCTCATAAAAAAAGACATCCACAGACTAAAGGTGCAAGAATGGGAAAAAAACCTACCATGCACACGGACTCAGTAAAAATGCGGGGATTTCCATCCTTATTTCAGATAAAGTGGACTTCAAGCCAAAATTAGTCAGAAGGGATAAAAAAGGACATTTCATACTGCTTAAGGGAACCATAAACCAGAAAGATATATGCCCCAAACAACAGTGCATCCATGTACATCAAACAAATTCTTCTCAATTCCAGGAATCAAATAGACCACAACACAATAATTCTGGATGACTTTTATACACCACTGTTACCACTGGATAGATCTTCCAAACAAAAACTAAACAAAGAAACCATAGAACTCAATAACACAATCAATAACCTAGACTTAACAGACATATATAGAATATTCCATTCATCAAGGAGCAAATTTGCTTTCTTCTCAGCAGCACATGGAACCTTCTCAAAAATAGATCGTATGTTATGCCACAAAGCAGCCCTTAGGAAATGCAAAAAATAGAGATACTGCTTTGTGTTCTATCAGATCATAATGGACTGAGAGTAGCAATCAATGACAAAATAAAAAACAGAAATTACTCCAACATCTGGAGACTAAATAACATGCTATTGAATGAAACATGGATAACAGAAAACATCAGGGAGGAGATTAAAAAAAATTCTTAGAGGTAAATGAGAATGATGATACAACATATCAAAATCTCTGGGACACTATGAAAGCATACACATACATACACAATTTAAACAGATCAATATCAAGCAATGAAATAGAAGAAGCCATCAAAAGCCTACCATCCAAGAAAAGCCCAGGACCAGATGGATTCTCAGCTCAGTTCTACAATACCTTCAAAGAACTCATTCCAATATTTCTCAAAGTATTCCAGGAAATAGAAAAGGAGGGAACCCTACCAAACTCATTCTATGAAGCTAATATCACCCTCATACCAAAACCAGACAAAGACTCATCAAGGAAAGAAAATTTTAAACCAATATACTTGATGAATAAAGATACAAAGATCCTTAAAATAATACTGACAAACCATATCCAAAAGCATATTAAGAAAATTATGCACCACAATCAAGTGGGGTTCATCCAAGGAATGCAAGGTTGATTCAACATCTGTAAATCAATAAACGTAATCCATCATGTCAATAGACTTAAGGATAAGAATCATATGGTTATTTCAATTGACACAGAAAAAGCATTCGACAAAATACGACATGCCTTCATGCTCAAAACACTAGAAAAAATAGGGATAGTAGGAACATACCTGAACATTGTAAAGGTTATTTATGCTAAGCCCATGCCTAAGATCATTCTTAATGGAGAAAAACTGAAAGCATTCTCTTTAAAAACAGGAACAAGACAGGGATGCCCTCTTTCACCACTTCTATTCAACATCGTAATTGAAATACTAGCCAGAGCAATTAGACAGACTAAAGAAATTAAAGGAAAACAAATAGGAAAAGAGGAACTTAAGGTGTCACTATTTGCTGATGACATGATTCTCTATTTAGAGGATCCAAAAAACTCCTCCAGAAAACTTCTAGACCTCGTAAATGAATTCAGCAAAATAGCAGGTTGTAAAATCAACACCCATAAATCTAAAGCATTTTTATACATAAGCAATAAAACATCTGAAAGGGAAATGAGGAAAACAACTTCATTCACAATAGCCTCAAAAATAAAATAAAATACTTGGGAATCAATCTAACCAAAGAGGTAAAAAATCTCTACAATGAAAACTACAAAACATTGAAGAAAGAAATTGAGAAAGACCTTAGAAGATGGAAAGATCTCCCATGTTCTTTGATAAGCAGAATTAATATTATCAAAATGGCCATACTTCCAAACTAGTACATGCATGGTCAATGAACCTAGGCAAATGTAATCAAGCTAACAATTAGAAAAATTAAAATAATAAAGATCTATTTCTACACATCTGTCAGATTGTCAATAGCACAACTATATCAATGAATGCTGAGGATGCAGAGCAATAGAACTATCAAGTACCACTTTAAAACCAATTAGATACAACTTCATATCATCCAGTAAAGTTAAACATTTACATAATCCTTTGATCCATCCATTTCACACTTAGGTGTACAAGTGACTAGTCAGTACATAGAAAATATGCACACAAGATGCATTAACAAGAATGAAGAAAAAGAAGCAAGATGAGAAGCAAATTAGATTTATCAATAGCAAAGTAAATAAACAGAGCAGGGTATATCCACATGATATATCTTGTAGCTTATAAACTACAGCTAAATATCACAACATGTATTGCTGATACACACAAAATTTTTTAAATGACAGTTGTGGTCACACAGATGCTGTAGATTTGGATCTTGAATGTCCCCTGTAGGCCCATGTGTTGAAGCCTCCATCCCCAGGGTGACACTGTGGGGAGGTGGCTGGTGGATCTCTAAGGGGTGGGGCCTTTTCACTTTCTGGTCGGGCAGTGAGCAGTTTTGCGGGCAGTGAGCAGTTTTGCGGGCAGTGAGCAGTTTTGCTCCCTCTCATGCTCCAACCATGTTATGCTGCCTTCCCACAGGCCCAGACAACAGGCCCAGTCAATCATGGATGGGAACCTACAAACCTGTGAGCCAAAATAAACCTTCTCTTTTTTAAAGTTGATTATCTCAACTTACAAGTATTTTGTTATATTGACAGAAACTTGACTACCTCAACAGGTGTTTGTTTCATTATTATTTATTGAACCAAATACATCATATCTTCTCTAATTATATTTCATAATAAAAATTCTAGTAACTTTTTCCCATTTGGGAGAAGTTCTACCCAGTGGCTTCAGTATTTAGATAGAAATGAGTCAGTTGGCCAGCCATAAATGCAAAGAATCTGGAAGGTAAAAATAACAATAATACGATTTTATTTAAGGAAAAAAGAGAAAGAGATTGATATGTGATAAGGAGTTAGTGACTACTGTGCATGTACTCTTGATTGCTTGAGACACATGAGTGCAATTACCCTCTTAAAGTTACATAAATTTTCATAAAACAATGTGCATAAACGAAAGTCAGTTATTTCATCTTGTGGTCAAGGGGGAGAAAAAGGAGATCCGCTCCCAAATTTGAAGGCCCAAATTTGCTACACTGAGCTTTGAGGAATCATCATGTCAGTGATTAGCTTGATTCGTTTGTAGAGGACTTTTGAGAGAAAGCATGCATACTTGAGAATTAATCCCCATGGAGACAGATGTAGACACTCCCTCCCCTGTGGATTTGCTTCTTCCTCCACTTGGCACAGTGCTCTAGAGTATGGTAGGCCCAGCCTAGCTTCCTGGCTCGGCTGAAACCCTTAGGATATAAACAATAATTTTTAAGACTCATTATTGCATTTTTATTCCTTGTTCACTTTTTTTCTTTTTTCTTTTTTTTTTTTTTCTAAATTTTCAGAGGTTTTGGGTAATTCAGCTTCTGTGGGTTGTCAGAGTCAACCCTAACTCACAATGCTCTTCTCCCTGGTCACCTAACAGGCCGATAAGAAAGGGAGGCACAGCAGATAGGGTTCCTTAAAAAACTTTTGCTTTCTCAATCCAAAGAAAATTCTCCTTGTATGAAATGCTATCAAGATGTAAACAGACCCAGGAGCTCAGGAGGGTGAGGCAGGAGGATCTTGAGTTCAAAGCCAGCCTCAGTAAAAGTGAGGCAATAAGAAACTCAGTGAGACCCGTCTCTAAATAAAATACAAAATACCGCTGGGAATGTGGCTCAGTGGTCAAGTTTCTCTGAGTTCAATTCTGGGTACTCCCCCACCCACCCAATAAAATGATGTAAGCAGATGCCAGGGTGTCACACACCGGTAATCCCCGCAACTCTGGAGGCTAAGGCATGAGGATTGGCAAGGACCTATCTCAAATTTAAAAAAAAAAAAAAAAATTAAAAGGGCTGGGGATGTAGCTCAGTGGTAAAATGTCCCTGGGATCATTCCCCAGTACAAAAAAAAAAAAAACAAAGATACAAGCAAGTGTATTTTTCCACAGTGAGGTAGCAAGCATGAAACCTGAAGCTAACATTCCCCTACCACTGATTGTTGAGGAGAAACTTTGACCAAATCTGTACTCCACCCCTCACTGCTAAACAGCAGCTTTAGCCAGGATCAGCCACCTAGGATTCTTCACATCACATAGTGCTAATTATAGAGGTTACATCCTAAGATAAAGCATTTCTAGAAATATTAGAACGTAATTATTTCTCACTTTGCCTGCCCAGTGATAAACACACATCGTTGTTGTAAGGCCCTATCTGCAGACCTGTGTCTCATAAAATCACTGAAAGGCAGTCATGTGAAACTTGACTTAAAATCAACAAAATACCAGGATAAGAAATTTTAATTTCAAAATCAATTTGATAATAAGCTTCTAGTAAACTTCAGCTCCTAAGAAGCCCCATATTTTAAAAACAGGCAATGAAAACTAAGATTAAACAAAAATGGTAATAGTGAGTAGGGCTTCCAGTGCCAAAGAAATAACACTGAATTTGGAGCAGATGTTTCTGAAATTTATTCCTGAGTTCTATTTTCACCTTGAAGAAGTGATTGAACTACTTAGTCTCAGTTGCCTCGTCTATTAAATCAGCTAATCATTCCTTCCTTACAAGATCATTGTGACATGAGGAAAAATACCAATCACATCCTAGGACAAAGCATGTGTTCAATAACTGGCAGCTATCATTAAAGCTCTAAAATCAAGGTCACTCGTTATGTGATTTTGGATTCATTGATTCTTCTTTTATAGAAGTGGATTAGCAATGACTCCCCAACATTCTACAACTACATAAGATGCCCCTGTGATAAAACTGTGTCTCAGAAAAGAGGGGTTGCAGAGAAAGAGAATGATCCATGAGGTCCAGCTCCGCCACTGCCCAGCTGTTTGACCTTGTGCAAATCAACCCAGGAGCCACAGATTCCCCAGTATAAAAACTGTTGAGTTGGTTGAACATGCTCTCTGATAGTCTCTGATTGTTTTGGTACCAGATGAAGTTCTCTGATACTTTTGGTGGTGGCAGGCAAACAGACAACATGAATGTTTGTAAAAGCAGAAGGGAGTTCAAAGTTAGAGGAGCTCATTTGCTTGTCACCGCATTCCATGATCAACCGCTAAGACTTGGACGTCTGGCACAATTTTGATCAAAGGCTCAAACTTGCACGTCTGGACTCTGGTGTCTTGTGTCAGGAAGTCTATTTGAGATGAAGGTGCTTCCCTTGCTCTTGGATAAAAAGAAAGTTCCAGGCTAGTGTTAAAAGATGGCTGTAAAGGGGGTGCTGGTGAGGCACCCAAAGAGGGAAAAATACACCACAGTGAATCGAACTATCGTGTACATCCACAAGAAATTAATTTAAAAAATAAGTATGTGCAAGTGGCAGAAAGATCAGTAGAGCGAAGGGAGTAGGGGGTGGGGGAGGGGAGAGGAGGAGGAGGTACTGGAGACTGAATTAGAATAAGATATATTCCATGCTTTAATAATTGTCTCAAAATGGATTCTATTGTAATGTATAACTAAAAAATAAATTTTTAAAAAATTTTAAAAAGATGTAACTCAACCTAAAGAAGAGGTTTTACATTTAGTCAGAACATACCAGGCCTCCACGAGAAAATGACATAATAATTAAAGAAAAGGGATTACATACACGAGGCCCCCAAAATATTTTTTGAATTTAAGGGACTGCTTACCTAGGGAAAGACACTGGGGTGCAAACATATCAACCTAAGTAACTAGTTGATTTCAGAAGAAAAGACTGAGTTTCAGAATGCCTCTGTTCCCATGGCAATAAAAAATGCAACCACAGAGAGTCCACGGCGACATCGCTAACTTAGTCCAGTCAGGAAGGACTTGTGCTGTGGTCTGTGTCTCACTTCTTTTCAAATACTTAGAAGAATTTGATCTTCTGTGCTTGGAAGTTTGATTTATTTGCTTTACAAGATCAGCACTTACTTAGCAAAATCTTCTTAGATCTATATTTGAGTGTTTAAAATAAAATCTGTGTCTTAGGCAATTAAACGTTTGAGATAATACAGATGTTTTGAAATTATCGTCACTTATCAGAGGCAATTTGATTAGCTATATAATAGTGTCATTTGAAAAGGAATTTATCTGAAATATCAAATTCAAAAAAAGCAGTTTTTCAAAATTCCTGAATGAAAAAATAAAGTCAAGATTAAGGAATTTTAAAATTCTAATTTCAGTCAAAGAAATATTGATTATAACCCAAGTATCAGAATTCTGATTTATACACAAAATTCCCTTCTACCTTAGGTCTTTCAGTATTTATCATCTAGCTCTGGCTAACAGGGGAAGTGCAGCAGAAGTAAATAAATCCCCCTTTAGGGAGGTAGACTCAGGAACCTGACGCAAAGGTTTATGTCAATGCCTGCATTTGTATGCCACCTAGTGGTAGAGAGAGACAATTACATCTTCAAAAGTTCAGGGCAGGTGGCAGAGAAACCCATTCTAAAGACCTTCTCTTAAGTGCTCAGGGTGTTCAACTTATGGGAATCATGGTGTCTCAAGCTTTTGTAAACCTCTGACATTTTATGGAATTTCATGTTTTTTATTTACATTTACATAGCACACTATATTCATATTACTGGACCTAACTGACTTGGGAGTTGGAGAAAATTCTGAAGTTGTTTTGTTTTTAGCAGAATTTTCACCTCTGTATGGATATATATCACAGCTGGTTCACATCAGAATAATTTATAATGGCCACCTTTCCTACTGCATGGGAGAAATTTTCTAAAGAATGCTTTCTTACTAAAGAGGGATTTACAGAGAGTGTTCAGTAAATGCATGTAGAACCAAATAGGTGTGCAAAAATGTTGAGCATAATTTACAAATCAATTTTGTACGTTCAATGTTCCTTTTACCTTAGGATATATGATCAACAATTATTCCCTTTGTCTGTTCTATCACACTACTGTATATTTTCTCACTAGAATAGAAGATAATGGAATTTCTTTTCCTTTGAATTCAGAATGATTAGATGTTTATAGAAGAGAATTTCCAAGTATATGATTTGTTAAAAATAGTTTTTTAATAATTATGCTATTAATTTCTATGTATTATATTTCTTAGTCCATCAAATATTATGTGCTGTATGAGAAAACATATTCAAGCACTATGTTTCTCAAACATTATCTTCCACAAATGCTGTCCTATTTTTAATAAATATATAATAAATACATCACTTAAGAAAGGTAATTCTATCTGGTCATAGTGGTGCACAGCTGTAGTCCTAGTACTCAGGAGGTTGGGTGGAGGATTCCTCACACACAGGAGTTTGAGACCAACCTGAGGAACATAGTGAGGTGCCTCATCAGAAAAGAAAAAAAAAAAAAAAAAAAAAAGGAATCTCAATCTTTCAACTCATCAAGGGAAATTATAATGCTTTTCAAAGAATAATTATCACTGGATGAACTGGAGTAGAATAAAGGGACAACAGAATCCTTAATTTAATCCCAAGAGTCCTGATATCAAATCTACCTTAGTGAGTTAAGGAATCTTACTCATCTTCTAAAAATATAAATAATTTCAACTAGATTCACAGTGAAGATGCTAGTCTGTATGATTTTCATGTATTTGAAGCTGATTCAAACATAAAATGTGAAAAACTTTTTGGTTTTTTTTCCCACGAAGTATTCCATCCTAACCTCTAAACTCTGTGAATATGCTATGTTGCATCACAAAGGGAGATGAAGATTAAAGATGGATTAAGACAGCTAATTATTTTATCTTAAAGTAAGGAGTTTCTCCTGGATTGTCTGGGTGGGCCCCTATAACCATGAGGGTCTTTACAAATGGGAGGGAATCAGAAGAGAGAAACAGACCCTGGATATATATTGCTTTCAGCCCATGAGATTCATGCTGGACTTCTAGATAATAAATCTGTACTGATTCATACTACCAAATTTGTTCTAATTTGTTGTGGCAGTAATAGGAAAGTAATACATACCTAGACCTTCCAACAAGGAATGATATAAACTTTATATAAGTACCATTAGATTTTGAGTACTAGAATTAGGCTGTAATAGTCAAGTAAGGAATAAACAATCCAACCATTTCAAAAGCAATACCTAAAAAAGTTCTAAAAATACCTAAAACTTAGGATTTGCTAACATAAAAATAGTGATATGTTGGGAAAGACTAAGAAAGACCAAATCCCCATTATGGAAGAAGAGTTATAGTCATTACTTTAGTGGATATATGGAAGTCGCTTGTATGTGAGGTATCTATATTTCCAAATCTAGCCGAGTTCATTAATTTTGACGTTGTTAACATTAGAGTAGGGATATATTAGAAAAGATTGAAGAAGTGGAGGTAAGAGTGAAGTAACTCAGCTGTTCTAGCAGGAACTTGATCATTTAAAAGTGATATCTGTGGTGATACACACACACACACAAAGACTGGAAAATGCAAATTGCTAACATCCTGATAGAGATTGATGTCTAGTAAAATATGAGGATAACTAATTTTGTCTTTAACATAGTGGTTCCTGGGGTAAACAGGCAAGTAGATCTACAGTTAAAACATCAGGTCTGCCACTGCAAAACAGAGATAATGACAACTACTTATTTCATTTCCAGGGAGAATCAATTGAGATCCTGTATGTAAAACACTTGTCCCAATGAAAGGTATAGAACAAGCATTTAATAAATACTGATTTTCCCATCTACTGTTGATTAAAATAGCCTCTCATAAACAGTTGCCTATTCCAACTATCTGAAAAAGTCAGACCTGTTTTTTTTAATAATAGTCATATTTTAGCATATTTTCTGTTGTAATGCAAGTTAAAATATAGAACTGCAGGGTAAAGTTGTGAGGACCATGTGTTGACACATAATTACTTGACACAAGAGAGACAGGTTTGCCCTTATTCCATATCTTTACCAAATTTGAGGCAATTTAATATGTATGTTACATCACTTCTTTAATGAAGAATTAATTATTCTTATGCCCTCTAATTTATAAAATCTTCTGATAATATAGTTGACGGAGAATTTATCATCAGGCAATGGCATTATGAATCAATGAGCTGTTATTGATTTTACTATAATTCCGAAATATATATTTAAATCTACATTTATGTCAAGTGTAGAAAGAGCTTCTATGTTTTCTCTATTATCAATCATTCATAAAGTCTTCTTAGTGAGTTAAATGGAAAGAAATATACTAAGTATAGGAAGGATTAATAGAATTTATTCAGTTTAGTTATTTGGAGAGGTGATTCCTATCTGAAACATAGAAAACATCGAAAAGTCAACCCTAACATTTTTTTCTTCTTCCAATTAACTAGCAATTACTAAAGAGCAAATTATTAAAAAGCAATTATTTATATTCGTTATAGCTTTGCATTGAATTTCCCACTAGTGCACCTTACCAGAGAATGACATATATAGGAACAATTAAAAAATAGAATGATTATAACTCTTCTTATTTTGGTACAAAATTTAATTTTTTAATTTTTTATTTGTTTTAATTAGTTATACATGACAGTAGAATGCACTTTGATACATCATACATAATGGAGTATGCTTTCTCATTCTTCTGGTTATTCACATTGTAGAATACCACCAGTCATATAGTTACATATGTACACAGGAAAACGAAGTCTGATTCATTCTACTATCCTTCCTATCCCCATATCCCCTCCTCTCTACCTAATGTAAAGTAGTTAAATTAAATTTAATTTAAAAATAACATTTAGTTAAATTGTGATTGTTTTAATTTGTAAATTTCCCACTATCTACTTCCCAAATCTTAATGAACACAGGAAACATAAACTAGGAAAAAGGAATTTAGACCCTGCTCTGACATCAACTAAGTTTGGGTCTTGGGCTAGTTACAAAAGAAGGTCTGGATCCTATTCTTACCCAAAATGATAACACCCGACCTATCTACTATTCTCAATTATACAATGATATCTTAAGCCAACCATTTATTGAGTTTTGATGTTTAACTTGCCATTCCATTGCTGGTGTGAACAACCATGCTGGCTAGGCTGATACGGAGAGTTCCTTGTCTTAGTGAAGAGGGGTTCCAACCACACATGTCGCCATGGGCACTGTGTGGCTGGAGGCTAAGAGAACTGAGATGCACAGTGCACTAAGACCCTAATCCCTCCTAGACCACAACCATCATGTCTTCACAGCTTCTTTTTGACCCTTGTTTTCGTTTTACCTGCAGCCTTAACTGCCGCCACTCACCATTGCTTACACCCACTTGCATCAAATTTTTAGTATTTTCATATTTTGATGGCCACTGCCATGGAAACAGAAAGGAAGAAATCATTGATAAGATATCCTCAACCTTAAGCCTGTATCATATTTTTCTCCATTATGCTGTCTTCGAAACTTACAAAACTTTTGTTCTGAATTGGCTAACTTGACATAAGGGAATATTTACTGTCCTACATAAGATTTACTTATTCCAGATAAACTACTGGAAATTAAGTTCCATAAGTGTGGGTACTTGTTTACTGTTATATTTTCATGAACTAGAACATGGCCTGGCACACAGTAATCACAAATGTCTGATGAATAAATTAGTTCCATGACAATGAGTTATATATGTAAGAATTGCTTTTAGAAGAGTGAAATTTTAATAATTTTAAAATTTATTTTCTGTTCACTTCTGAATACAGTATATTGATATATATGGGGCAGAGCATTCACCATTAAACTTTTTTAAAGTATATAAAATAAAATAAAAGAGAAAAAGAAAAGAAAAAGAGAATCCCAGTTGGATATCTCAAATTAAGTTAATTAACCATTCATTACCTTTAACTCTTAACTTCTAGATAGCAAAACACAAAGCACATCGGGTTATAATTCTCAGTAAAATCTTCTATAGAAATGCCTTTTTTTAGTAACAAGATTATAGGTCTGTTATATTGCATAAAAGAGTATGTAAGGCACACTGACTGAAATAATGGTCAGCTCTTTGATGGTGATTTTATAAGAGATAGAAATGTAAAACAAAAACATATCAAATACTATACAAGATAAAGTCACAAATCATATTACAAGGGAAGTTGTTTCTAGTGAAAACTAAGATGATCATTATCTAACTAAATGGGTCATAAAGAACAAAACTAAATGGATAGATGGTGCCT
The DNA here is from genome assembly GCF_902686445.1 of Sciurus carolinensis. NCBI lineage: Eukaryota > Metazoa > Chordata > Mammalia > Rodentia > Sciuridae > Sciurus > Sciurus carolinensis. The sequence goes on from NC_062216.1 coordinate 82,702,657, forward strand.
TTTTTAGCTTTGTCTCTATGAAATGTCTTCCTAGAGCTCCTGGAACACTCTGTATCACCAGTTGGTAATTAGAAGGTGCTACAGCTACTAGTCTGTGGGTGGTTGAGCTTTCTCATAATCCTGTAGTGCCCATGTTTTATGTGATTTGGAGGCCATATGGGCCAGGCAGTGGAACCAATATTGTGTGGGAGCTTCTGTTCTTATTTGGAGCAGGGGTACCACCAATTCTACTTCCCATTGAGAAGTCAAATTTTTCTTCATCATCAACAGACCAATATCAGAACTGATACTGAACTAACAGTAGCTCATAGCTCTTGTTTCCTCTTTCTTCATGCTTTCTCTTCTTCACTTTTCGTTGCTGTTTATGGATTGAACACCAGTAGAGTCTCTAGAAACCATACAGGGAGAGCTTACACAAAGCTTTCCAAAGGAGTTTATCCAGTTGCTTCAACTCTAATTTTCTGATAATTTTTGTTCCTCCCCCCAACTGTTCATCGTCTTAAGTTTCCTTTTTCTATCCAGAGTCTCTCTTGTTACTTCACAATTTGAGATGATTTCCTAGGCTATGGTCAACAAATAAAATAA